>NC_134479.1:43066872-43341872 GCF_964194025.1 Convolutriloba macropyga
CTTCGGTTTTTAGTAGTGTCTCTGTTCCGACTGGCTGTATATCGGAATCACTCTAATTTCATGATCACCAGGCTTCAAATTGTACTTAGTGTCTCAATCATTGAACTTCAATTATACTTTTCACATCTTTTGTACAACTATTTTCGGGTCTTCGCCATTATAGCCCCCCCATGAAAAATTATCCCCATCATTATGGTATAATTACCATGATGGGGGGGTATAGGTTATCTGACCACTAAGCTGGGGGGCTATAATGGGAAAGACCCCTATTTTCAAAAAAAAACAATCTGCATCAGCTGCTTTGTTTTTTTGCGATCTCCTTGGATCTCAGAGTGGAAAGGAAATTGAATTTGTTCTTCAGATCTTCTGATCTTCTATTCTTGTTCACGTTGTTGTTCAATTAAATCAGTTTGAAGGACGTTCAAAATTCGGATCGATGCAAAATTCTGTTTCGCCCCCCCCCCCCCCAGTGTGTTTTACGCCCCCCCCCCCCCCCAGTGTGTTTTACGCCCCCCAGTTACAAATTATATGTTGTTATATAGCACGTTAATATGTAAGAAAATAGCACGTGCGCCTGGGGGCGTAAAAATATAAGCTCACTAAGCTGGGGGGGGGGGGGGGGGGCAAAACAGAATAGATCCCAAAATTACCCAGTTGAAATAGAAGCTGTTCTTGAAAAATCTTGCATCGTCCCATTTTTTTGGTGCCCGTGTCAAAATTACACCCCTGATTACCCCCAAAACTCATGTAAGAGCAGGCAATTGTCTGTGGGGGGGGGGGGGGGGTGGGGGGTGAATTGGTGCAAGGTAATGGATGAATTTTTAGACTTTACCCCCATAATTTACACCTCAAAAAGATGTAAGATTAGAGGGTAATTATAGGAGGATAAAACGGCCTAAGATAAGGGGGGTAATGGGGGTAAAGGGGGAGTTTTTTGTATTTACTCCCCAAAAATTATCCCCCAAAAAAGATGTAAGATTAGGTGGGTAATTTTAGGGTGATAAAACAATGTAAGACAAGGGGTGATGCGGGTAATGGGGAGTAGATTCATATAGATGGACCGTCAAGATTTGGGTAACCAGCTGTGGGTACAAAAGTTACGGGTTCAAGACTCAGTCTTCGAGTATGGGGGGCTAAAACAAAGTGAGATGAGGGCTTCCAAGGGGGAGTTGTTGTTTCATATACTTTCCTCTCCCACTCAGCAACAATTTTCCAATTACGTTCACATTAAGTAAATTGGTAAAAATCGAAATTATAAGCCGTTTGTACAATAGGCTGCCATTTGTGCGAAAACTGAACCTATACTTTCAGATACTCTTCCTACCAATGTAGATCAGCCGTATGAACTTTTACCCGCACAATCAAGAAACCGCAAATTAAGCAGCAGTCTCGTTAAGATATACTAACAGAATAGAAGTAAAAAAAGTTTCATGAAAAAGGAATAAAATTTGGTGATAAATCATTGAAAATGCCAGATCAAAAATCAGCGTTTACGAGTCGTTTTCTGTTTTGTTAATGAATATAGTAAACAACTCGATTGACACACCATAAACGAACAACGAGCTATTAGTCACCTTTGATCGAAAAACTTTTGGATTTACTACTCCGATACGATTTTCCAAAGGCAACTCACTAGCGTCATTTGAAAATTTTGGGATCTATTCTGTTTTGCCCCCCCCAGCTTAGTGAGCTTATTTTTTACGCCCACCAGGCGCACGTGCTATTTTCTTACATATTAACGTGCTATATAACAACTTATAATTTGCAACTGGGGGCGTAAAACACACTGGGGGGGGGGGGGCGAAACAGAATAGATCCAAAAATTTTACTACATGACAGAAAACAGCAAAAGACGAATCAATGGACCAATTTTTTTGTGGCGTTACATACAGTAAAAACTGCAATCTAGTATGAAACTAATAAAAAATTACTTTTCCTTTCGTCTTGAACTTTGACACCCGCATCATTCGAGGCGAGCTAATGAAGGAAATGGTAGGCAAATATTGCGCCGTGCAAATTGAAAGATTTTTCAAAACAGTGCTCTTAGCTAAAAATTGATTGGGATCTATTCTGTTTCTGCAACCCCCCCCCCCCCCCCCCCCCAGCTTAGTGAGCACAAAACTTTTATGACCCCCAGGCGCACGTGCTATTTTCTTACATTGTAACGTGCTATATAACAACATATAATTTGTGATTGGGGGTCATAAAAAACACTGGGGGGGGGGGGGCGAAACAGGATAGATCAAAAGTTTTTTTTACATTGGTTTTCATTGAGCAACAACCAATAATTTATACAATTATGATGACAACCAATAATTTATACAATTATGATGACAATCAATAATTTATACAAGAAAACGAATCTACTCCTCTGTCCCTTCCCCCCCCCCCCAGCTTAGTGAGCATAATTCTTTTATGGCCCCCAGGCGCACGTGTTATTTTCTTACATAGTAACGTGCTATATAACAACATATGATTTGTGATTGGGGGTCATAAAAAACACTGGGGGGGGGGGGGGGCGAAACAGAATAGATCCAAAGTTTTTTTTACCTTGGTTTTCATTGAGCAACAACCAATAATTTATACAATTATGATGACAATCAATAATTTATAAAAGAAAACGAATCTACTCCTCTGTCCAAACCCCCCCCCCCCCCCCAGCTTAGTGAGAATAATTCTTTTATGGCCCCCAGGCGCACGTGCTATTTTCTTACATAGTAACGTGCTCTATAGCAACATATGATTTATAACTGGGGATCATAAAAAACACGGGGGTTCCGAAACAGAATAGATCCATTGATAGATAGGAACCCCTCAAAATCATTTCAACTCAAAAAGAACATTGCGAAATTTAATTTGCGATCAATACAAAATCATCAGGTGTGGGGTAAAAATTCAAAATCAGCTAGAGCCAAAGCATATCGGTCATTTGGAAACAAAATTAGACATTTTTCCGAAGGGGTAACGTTAAAACTTTGCAGGAGTTAGTTGCTTGCTAGTAGGTCAGAACAGCATTACAATTTCAAATTGGTTTCAAAAAACCTGGACCCGAAAATGCTCCCCAGTTGAATCAAAGAAGCGGCTAGTGAACCTATTGAGTAGAAAAATTCAGTCAAACTAAACTGAGTTAAAAATCAGTTTCCCTCAATAAAATTTCACTCTATATCAGAAATGGAAGAATGTTCGATTTCATTTGAAGGTCGTGTAAAGGAGGAATTAGACAAGCTACTCCTGGATGACTTTTCCAAAAAACTTTCCAGTCTTCGGTTTCTCAGCCCAGAGATTCGATAGGGGAATACTTGAATTGAATACAAGTATGCCAGCTATGTGTCAAAAGGCTATAGATTGTTCATTTTCAACTTTTGAAAAAAAAAGGTTTCTGGTTAAGCATAACTTAATAACTGTAAAAAGAGGACAAAAGCGGATACAGTTGTTGAGAATTGTACAGCTTTTTTCTCAAAAAATTTGAACCAAAATTATGTGTGCATTATTTCTTAGAAACGTTACTTCGAAAGACAAAACCTTCCTTAGAGAAAATGGATTTAATATATCATTAGGGTGAAATTGACTAAAATAAAAACAAGAGCCGGATCTATTCTGTTTCGGCCCCCCAGTGTTTTTTACGACCCCCAGTTACAAATTATATGTTATATAGCACGTTACTATGTAAGAAAATAGCTCGTGCGCCTGGGGGGCATAAAAATTTTACGCTAACTAAGCTGGGGGGGGGGAAGCAAAATAGATCCCAAGAGCCAATGTGGAATACGCAACTAACTGAATTTTTTTAGGAGCAGTGTATCAAGTCAATTTTAATAGCAAGTTTATCAAAATTATGTTTTCCATTGAGAAATCTACGCAAATTTATACGTCTCAACGTCTCACACATCCAGCAATGGCAAATGACATGCCTTCAGCAATGTGTAGCGAGAGACATAACAAAAAGGAATAGACAATTGGAAGCAATACACTCCCTCATTTCGGTAGCTGCGACATGGCCAACCTACCAGCAAACGCTTGGTGGCTTTACATCCCGAGATGAGGCGGTCAAATATGATTCGACAATTTTTTGTCTGGGGGTACCCCCTCGCAGACGACAAAAACACGGTCTGGATCACACTTTGTGGTCGCACTATTTCAACTCATGATCTGGCATCAACGAAACTTAGTCGCGAAAACTTAGATGTGCACGCCTTAATTCGAATCATAATCGGACTCAATCGAATCATAGTCCCACAAAATCTCCCTAAATCGCCCTAATTCGGTCCATAAAATCAAGAAAAATTGAATCATAACCTAATTATATAAAAAAATGGGCTGGAAAGTTCGCAACATCCCGAATCATAGTCTGATTAATTCCCTCTCATAGTCACATTATTTCGAAAAATGGGTTTGAAAGTTCGCAACAGTACGAAATATAGTCTGGTTATTTTAATCGGCAGTTCTTACAGTATCAACATAAACCGAAAAAACCCAGGTTGTTCTTTTTTGTTTATTGCTTGTTGTTTGTTGAAAATTAAAAAATGCCATGAAAAAAACTGTTCGATTACGAAATTCAGGTTAACCAAGTCATTGTCTTTGAAACACATTTTTTAAAGATTTATATCAATATCGCATTTTTAGTTTCAATTAAGTATCAATTTTAGTTACAAGCGGAAAAATTAGCTATTGTAATTAAACGCGTCGAATATCCAGGCTAGTTTTGGTCTCTTGGTTGTTTTTGGCAATGAAAAATTGATCCCATTGAGGCTCTATCATTTTGAAAGTCTCTTTTTTTGCTATGTATTGCTGACCAGAAAAGTCCCTGGTAGAAATTCAACCACTATGCACTCATGTTTAACATTTTTTATGTTTTCAGAGAGAATTTCATGGATTCTATGCCTTCAACAATGTGTTTCCCTAAACTCGTATCAAATTCTTGTGTTTTGACCGCATTTTTTGTCTTTTTGCGGTCACATGTCTAAGTTTATATAAATAAAGGTGTAGTTGGCTTCCTTTAACGGTATGTTTGAACCTATATACTTTTACTTTTTAATTTTGCAAATTACTTCACGTTTCTGTCTGTCTATTCCGTATTCTCACGAAATACCAACCTCATCTTTCTCTTAGTGAGTGAACGCAAAGTCTTTTCTAGAGCTTATCTTTCATAACTATTGGCTTCGTTGCTTCGATGGCACGGGCTCTCAATAAATTTGTTTCTCGACTTTTGGACCTTTGGCGTTATAGAAGGTGCGTTTGTTCCCTTGAACGGTTATTCTTTTAATAACAGATCACATATCTTTTGAGCACAAATGCACTCGAAAATTTAGTTTTTTAAAATTGAATAGCGTATTATTTCAATTAATAGCGTATGAAAAGCGAAACCGTTTTCCTGCAAAATGTATATAAACGATATGTTTTGCCTGCTTTTGTTTTCTTGCAATGTTATTACATTCTGAATAATGGCAGTTCTCCGTGGCTTCTTCTGAAGACACAAAATTCTTATTTCATGATTTGAGTTGATTGCTAATGTTATTAAAGAAGTGGAGGTTTATGCTTTGAAAATTTTGATCGATCTTTTGATTTCTGCTCCATTTTGGTTTTCTTTTTGATAACTTGCATTTTAGTCTTATATTGACTTCTCTTATCCACTGCAAACAATGCAAACAATGTTTGTCTTGTTGTTTATATGATCCGGCCGATGGTTCACTGGCTATGACAATGTGACTTAAGAAATTTTTCTAAAAAAATTTTGTTACTGGTCCTTGCTTGCGGGTCAGTTTTGTTGTTTATTTTGCATTGTCCTCCAAAAAAGGGCGCAGTGACGTTCAAAACTAACTCAATGAGACATATATAATCTGTTATATTGATGGCTTATGGTCTTAAGGGCTTCAAAACTGCGTTTTTTAATACTGTTTGTAGAATTTTGAGTTCTGACTCTACTCGTTGATAAATTGCAAGACTTAATCTCCACCAATTTGAGTTACAATTGATCTTCCACGAAATGGAAGCTTTTTCTTTTTCAGTTTAGCTAAAACATAAGGTTTTTTTAAATTATTGAATATAATGGGTTTAAAAAACCAAAAAGTTTCCGAATTTTGGCCATTTTTAAATATCAATTCTGAAAACTTGCAACATTGTCTCTAATCTGAACACAGCCTAGATATTCGTTGTATAGAAAAAAAACTATGTATTTACTGGTTTTTGTTTATTTGTGGTGTTGGGGTTCCGTTATTTTGAAAATTCATTAATCATCAGAAAAATTCTGTTCATTTTTCTTTTTCGCGTTATATTACATCATTAATGATTCTATCAGTTTTGATGATGAGATAAGTTTATCATATATAATGGCCATAGTGAAAGACAAACCGTTCTCTCCCAAACTTAAACCTGAATAATTGCTATTTAGATGTATTTGTTATTTTCTAAAATGTTTTTTATAGTTTTGGATAAGGAGAGATCTGAAAAGCTCCGTGGATGGACGTATAAAAAAGCCTATCTACTCTTATAAGCTGTGAGTTAAAGATTTTGTTGATTGATTTTTAATTATAAAAACGTTTTTTTAAGTTCTGTTTTTTTCTTTTCTCTCTACTTGTTACCTAGTCTCAGTAAGGAATGGTCCTACATGTGTTCAGGTGACATACAATTTGTTTTCGATGGTGGCACTATTTTGATAATTGATGCTTTCTGGCTCTATCTGCTAGCATTTTAACTTTTTTTTATTAATCGTCTGTGAAAGCAAATAGATAATGATTTTTCCTCGCAATCAACAGTTATTTTAATTCATAGATTTGGCTGTTCATCTTGTCTCCTATTCTTATAAATGACAAGTACCAATGGTTCGCCAAGTTTGAATTATTTGATTTACTTTCTCGCTGCTAACGAACGTTGCCATTGGCTCAGAATCAGTTAGATAAGACTTTATCTTTTATTTGTATTGGACAGCTGCTGATTGACTTCGTCTCTTTTTATTCTTAATCTTCTTGACTTGTTAAAACGTAGTATTACGGACAGGTCAAATCTGATGTGAGCTGAAGTAGAATTTGATTTTTCAGTGTATTTTTTAACTGATGTTTGTGTTAGTGCTTTCTATAAAAAACGAAATAATTTTTGTGTTAGAGAAGAATTGATGTTTTTGTTGTTTTTGCTGCTTCTCCTTTCGCGTAGTTTTATTAATAGCAGGCATCCTTGACTTGCCAATGCGACGTATTTAATTTTTGCATCGATTTGCACTTATGGCAAATTACTCATTAACCAATAATTTTCAAGAAGAGTATGTGTACATTTGAAAACTTACAAAGTCAACAAAACTTTAAAAAGTGAACAAATTTTTGAGTCAACTGAGGAGTCTTATTGTGATGAAGATCGCAGAGGGCCTCGCTCATTGCGTTTTTACGCTTATGTGCAATATGGTCCGACGCTCAAGCCCACCAATATTTTTAATTTGATTTAATGCTCATTTTATGTCATACTTAAGTGATATATTCTTTTTTGTGACTCTCTCAGGGTAAAGGCAGCAAAATTTCGCAGATAGTTTGATTTTTTCAATTTTCTTCGTTCAAGGACTGGAATGTAGAAGCCATTCCGCAATTGCCGCAGGCGGTACTTTGTAATGAAAGGTTTGATAAGCAATAATAAATCAAGTATCACTGGCGTGTGACTTGATAACTAGAATAACTGATTCCTCCTCCAAAAATCTTTCTCTTGGTATGAGATTACGAATTAAACATTTTTCAGAGTTACTGCAGCCAATAATTGTATTTGTTATTTTTTTGGTTCCTATAAGAATAATTGCTACACCATTACGTTTGGAAACTACATTTGCTGAAAGCAGTGACGATGCAATATGTAAATAAATTGTAACAATACTTGCCAATTCTTTGACGCGAATTGTGGTGACAGAAGAAATGGGTAAATTGGCGAATAATCTCTCAAAAACAAGCAAATCGCGTCGCTAATTTTTGTACACTGAAATTAGCTATTTGTATTACAACAAAAGCCGACTTCTATTGAGAGTAAAATTGAGAGTAAAAGCCAAATTGAAAATAAAATTTTTCTGAAGGTTATTCGCTATAATTATTGGCTTCATTGCTTCAAGGGTGCAGGCTCTTAATAATTTTCTTTTTTGACTTTGGACCTTGGAATTTGTTTTTTAGTCTTATTATTGACTTCTCTCGTCCACTTTTGACAAAGCAAACGTGATTTGTTTTGTTTTTTCTATGATGCAGCTGATAGTTTTCTGGCTATGACAAAATGGGGTTTCAGAAGTTGTTTAAAAAAATGTAACCGGTCCTTGCTTATGGTTTTTTGTTGTCTTTTTTGCATAGTGCGCCTCAATGATCGTACCACGTGAAAGTTTAAGACGCAAAAAAAGTGGCCAAAGTCACCAAAAAAAGACCAATGCTGCTCATAAAAAAGAACAGTCTGAAATGTATGCATTAAAAAGAAAAAGGGCAGCTGAGAACAGGCTGCTGTAGGCCTAATGCTATTCCGCTGCGATTACGCAGGAACCAAAATTATTATTTTATTAAAAAGGGGACCAGTGATGTTCAAAACTAACTCAGTGAAAGATTTTTCTTCTGTTCTATTGATAGCTTATGTTTTTAGATGCTTTAACAATGTATTTTGTTAATACTGTTTGTGAATTTTTGAATTCTGTCTCTACTCGTTGTTAGTTTGCAAGACTTAATCTCCACCAATTTGAGGTAAAATTGGCCGTCCATGAACTTGAAGCTTTCTTTGATTTAACCTAGTTAAAAATTAAGGTTTTTTAAAATTATTGAAAACACGTGGTTTAAAAATTCATATAAGCTCTGAACTTTGGCGATTTTTTAATCTCAATTTCAATAAAATGCAACATTGTCTTTAATGTGAACACAGCCTAGGTATTCGTTTTATAGAAAAAAAACTTTATTAATAGTTTTTGTTTATTAGTAGTGATGTGACTCCGTTATTTTGAGATTTCAAAAATCATCAAAAAAATTGTCCATTTTTCTATTTCGCGTCATAAAATAACACTAATGATTATTTCCAATAGCTTTGATGATGAAAATAGCTAATCATTAATAGCGGTTTTAGTGAAAACCACATGGTTTCATTTGGTTTGACACTATATTCTCCAAAATTTCAACTTACTAATTGATATTTAGATGTATTTGCTAGTTTCTATTATGTCTTTTGACAAATGTTGGGTAATGAGAGATCTCAAAAACTCCGTGAACGGACGTATAAAAGAATGAAAAACGTATATTCAAGTTCTGCTTTCTTACACTTCTGTCTACTTGTTACCTAGTCTCAGTAAGGACTGAACCTACATGTTTTCAGGAGACATACAATTTACTTTGATTATGGCAATTTTTGTTTAATTGATGCTTTCTGGCATTTTCTGCTATCATTTCGATTTTTTTCAATCGTTCTTATAAACAAATAGATATCGACTTTTGGTCACAATTGACAGTTTTTTATTCGAAGATTTCATTCTTTATCTTGTCTCCTCTTCTCATAAATGACAAGTACCATTGGCTCTCCAATGTGGAATATTTTACTTCTATTTGTGTGATAACGAACTCTGCCATTAGATCAGAATGTGTTACATAAGACTCTATCTTTTATTTGTATTTTACATCTGCTGATTGACTTTGCCTCTTTTTATTCTTCTTCTTGAGTTGCTAAAACGTATTATTATGGACAGATCACATCTGCTTTGAGCTGAAATACAAGTTGATTTTTTGGTTTAATTTTTCACTGATTTATCTTGATTTTGTTAGTGCTTTTTTATAAAGAGGACGAAATTAATTTTATGTTCGACGAGAATTGATGTTCTTTTGTTGCTTATCCCGCCTCGTAGTTTTAATAAAAGCAGGCATCATTGGCTTGCCAAAGCGACAAAATTAATTTTTCATCGGTTTGCACTTAGGACAAATTACTCGAGTCCTTTTTGATTTACTTTTCTCCAGGTATGGTCCCAAAGTATTTCCTGGAAGTCCCGAAGAGAATCCTTATTTCTCCTTGCTCTCCCGGTAAGATCTGGTCAGATGATCCGAATTCCTGCCGGGAAATATTGCCCGGATGTCCCTATGGGAATCACTGTTTTCTCGGTAAGATCCCAACAATTGATCCCGGAATTCCTGTGGTGAAAATGTTATTTCCTACAATTCCTGTCAACAATCTCACTTTTCCTTAGTGTCCCGCCGGGAAAGGCAGGATACTACTCCATCTTACCATATCTTTAAATCGCAGGTAAGTTTCTCGGTAAGATCCCCGGATGTTTCTTGGAACTTTCCAGGATATTAGTGGGAAAAAATTTGTGATCTTA
The DNA here is from genome assembly GCF_964194025.1 of Convolutriloba macropyga. Lineage (NCBI taxonomy): Eukaryota > Metazoa > Xenacoelomorpha > Acoela > Convolutidae > Convolutriloba > Convolutriloba macropyga. Next base: position 43,077,164 of record NC_134479.1, read on the forward strand.
ATAAGATTTCCGTGAAAGGTTACACTGGCTAATTACCCAATTATTTTCAAACAGATTATGTGTATTTTTGAAAATTTTGTTTCCCATCCTCTTTTGTTAGACAAGAAAGTAAGTCAAAAACGAGAGCAGATCGGAACAGTATGCGCTAGCGCACATTACCGAGCGCACAAGTTCTAAAAGGTGAACAAATGCCTATATCAACCGAGTAATCTTATTGTGATGTAGTTTGTCACTCAGAGAGATTTCCGCTCATTGCTTCTTCACCCTTAGGTCCAATATGGTCCGAATCTCGAGCCCATCAGTTTGTCACCATTTTACAAACACTTGAAATGCAAAATTAGCGACCTAAACATCAGAGTTTAAGCGTGTCACCGTTTTTAGGACTCGAAAATTTTTGTGATCTAAATACATGTCCGTGGAAAACAGCAAAAGTGCTGTGTTGATATACTCATTGCAATTTGGTCTGAGTTTTTTTTTATGACCAATATGCTTTAAAAACTTGAGCTTTGAACAACTATTTAAAACTTTCTGGAAAGTGATGAACTATGATTTCCATAAGAATTTTGGACCTTTCCGCTTGTGCCCCTAATTTTCTTGAGCGTATATTCTTTAGAAACCCTAAGCGACGTAACGATTTACTATGTAATGACACTTGCTCTTTTATTGTCGATGGGAGGTGTATATTTTACTTGGGGAAAGATTTATTTTTTGAAAGCCTTTAGCAGAAGGGACATGAAGGCAACTCTACATTTGAATGATAATCGGAATACAGAATTGATTTCCGTAATCAAATACAGAAAAAATAATTTTTTCATTATTGGGGGCACAATAATGGGAAACGCGCCTGTAGGTTTTTGTAAAATACTTTATTTTACGACCCTTCTAGCTGCGGTCTGGCTGGCGACCATAACTCTATGTTGACCACTTGCTTATAAGATCGATTTGACAATAGTGAATTCACAAACTTTGGTTTCAGCGGCAAATTAGCATCGAAACATATGAACTAAAGTTAGAAATCAAATCATGCAAAAATCAAATTAAGAAATGTTGAAATATTGAAGCTTGAGCTTCAACACTCCCCGACGAGGGGAGGGCGCGCTTTAAAAATAGGGCTAAACCTGAATACTCTGGTAATAATTTAAAAACTATAATAAAACACATTGAGTTTGGGACTTGTAATCTCTTTCGTAGGTGTTGATCTTTTTTTGCATTGTGAGCTGGATTGTTTGTTAGGCAATCTTGTGAGCTGCTGGTTACTTGATTTGGAATGGATCGGTTTGATCTATTTGGCTTCTAATGTTGTTCTGAGTTGCAATTCGCCATCTCGCTCGCGTTTGCTTGACATCAAAAAATTTATTGGAAAGTTTTGACAAAATGCACAATCATTTCGTTGTTTCGGGGTCACCAACGTTGACCACTTGCTTATAAGATCGATTTGACAATAGTGAATTCATAAACTTTGGTTTCAGCGGCAAATTAGCATCGAAGCATATGAACTAAAGTTAGAAATCAAATCATGCAAAAGTCAAATTAAGAAATGTTGAAATATTGAAGCTTGAGCTTCAACACTCCCCAACGAGAGGAGGGCGCGCTTTAAAATTAGGGCTAAACCTGAATACTCTGGTAAAAATTTAAAAACTATTATAAAACACATTGAGTTTGTGACTTGTAATCTCTTTCGTAGGTGTTGATCTTCTCTTTGCATTGTGAGCTGCATTGTTTGTTAGGCAATCTTGTGAGCTGCTGGTTACTTGATTTGGAATGGATCGGTTTGATCTATTTGGCTTCTAATGTTGTTCTGAGTTGCAATTCGCCATCTCGCTCGCGTTTGCTTGACATCAAAAAGCTTATTGGAATGTTTTGACAAAATGCACAATCATTTCGTTGTTTCGGGGTCACCAATGTTGACCACTGGCTTATAAGATTGATTTGACAATAGTGAATTCACAAACTTTGGTTTCAGCGGCAAATTAGCATGGAAACATATGAACTAAAGTTAGAAATCAAATCATGCAAAAGTCAAATTAAGAAATGTTGAAATATTGAAGCTTGAGCTTCAACACTCTAGTTTGAAATAACACTCTGCATAACTGAACAATATTAATGAACAATTGTAATCCAAACAACCAAAAAAAGTATAGCCAGATACATATAATTAAATAAATTCTCCAACTCAAAATTGTTTTTGCTTTGAAAAAATAATGTTGAACTTTATCTTAAACCAATTAAATCAATCTCCTCGAAATTATCCAAAAAAATTTATTCAATTGACTTCCTAATTCAGATAACTCTAAAAAAATTTGATACCCAGAAGGTTTGTTACCGGCAAGCATCTGTTTTGGTAAAATCTTCATTTATACTCACTGCAACTAAGCAGCCACGTACTTTCACAAAAACTCATTAAACATCTACTGTCTTCTCTAACTGAGAACAAGCCACTCGAGCATTCTCCCTCTGTAAAGCCTGCTTGTTCTCGTTCAGATTTATTTGCGCCTAAGAGTACTCATCCTTATCTTTTATCATTACCAATAGGCAAGGTGTTGCTCCATTTAGAATAATTCCACCTAAAGTATAAGGTACGCAAAAGAGGACGTGTTAAAACAATCACAATATCCAAACTTTCTTAGGTAAATGTTTGATCAAGTTGACTGGAGATTTCTATTCCTATTCGTTTTCTTTATTTCAAGAAGCATCAAAATTTCCATTCCATGTTTTACCGATATCATGCAACTACAAGCCCGGACTTAACTGTGAGTCGAATTCAGTACTGAATCAGTACAATTTGCATCATGCATTTTTTGAGGATCATTACTATGTACATGTCACTTCTGGGCATGGTTAGGCTGTAGTTTAATCAACCTAATGAGTCATATGCATGCAAATTTTATGCACATTCCTTCTCGCCTAATGTATCTTACATGTACATGTGCTTGCAACAGACTGCTCGTAAGATGCACATAAGTGGCGCCAGTCTAATTTTGATCTGGCCAGGCGTAATTACAAACCACTTGAGCGTGAACAAATTCAATCTGCTAAGGCGAGATAATTGCCCTAATTGTTCTCGCTCTACTCGCTCTATTTGTATTGTTCGCGCTATAACTCTTTTATTAAATCCACTCGCATCTCTTTTATTAAATCCATGCTCATCACTAGTGAGCTCATCCTTTGAGGGAAATCCATGCTCATCACTAGTGGAAAAAGGAAAGGAAAAGGAAAGGGAAAAGATATGAATTTATAAATGAAGGATTTATAAATGAGGGATTTATAAATGAAGGATTTATAAAGGAATTTATAAACGACATGAATTATAATTTATAAATATTAGTTTTAGTTTCATTCGTTTTAGGTTCCAGTTCTGTTCTCTGTTCTCCGTTTGAACTGGCTTCCGTTAATCTCTTTAATACCCAAATAATGCTTTTATTGTAACGTATTTGGCTCTGTCAGCACCTTCTTTAGGACGAAGAACAACCTGCGGAGTCACAGAATACAATGGCGATCGAGTCTCACCCTCAGCCACTGTGGCTCACCTGTTCCAAATGCACGTGACGTGTTCATAATTGACCAGAGACGCTGCCCAATGTCTCGGAGGTCCTCGTAAACGACGAGTTGAAAGCATAACTCTGAAACAAATTTGAAAACACAGCAGCACCGATAGTTCCAAATGCATGACTATAAGTGTAAACACAACCGAATAACGTCGCGCTCTCAAACGACCGGCGGGCTGTTGGCCACCTGGGGCCGGTGGGGGGGGGCAACAGTGGGTTGGGGGGGGGACAGTGGGTGGGGGGGGGCAACAGGGGGCGGAGGGGCAACAGTGGGGGGGGGGCAACAGCGGGGACGGGGATTGAACTCAGAAATGTTCTTATGAACTTGGAAATGTTATAAAGTGTTAAATGGAAATGTTATAAACTGTTATAAACTGAAATGTTATAATCTGTTAGATTAAAACAACGTAAATGGAAATGTAAATTGATCAGTCACGTCAGTCACGTGAATATTATGGAATATTATGAAGTCAGATGAATATTATGGAATATTATGAAGTCACATGAATATTATGAAGTCACATGGAATATTTTGGTCATTCAGTAGCACAAAAATCTTTTTGAACAGGAAGTATCAACGCCGCAAAATGGCGATAGCCCTCTCCAAATCTATCAAAGTGACAGGCCCAAAAATCTTCCCTTTTAATGATACGAGTTCCCTTTAGCTGATGATCTAGTTTGTTTCGTAAGAACATATTTTTTTTCGAAACCAATTCTGCTGGCAAATCTTTTCGTCGCATATGACCGGCAAACGTAACCTCGGTTAGCCATATGGCATCTCGAAATTCCTTGTATTTATTGCAAATACAGTGGATTGATTTCGTTTTGGCATCATTGTCCGCAACAATAACAAAGACATGACTATATGTTCTGGCTTTTTTTGCGAGGGACATTAAATGCTCGCAACGGCGACCACCTTCTCCGTCGTAGAAAGGGCTAGAAAAAACAATACTTTTCAGCTAAAAACATTTTTCATCCCAGAAATTAAGCAACTTTACAGGAATTGTTGCAACCGCTCGTCTTGTTCGAGATATGGTTTGGCATCGCGTAGATTTGAATCTCCAATTACTAAGATCCTGATCTGTCAAAAAAAATATTTAAAAAACTTTCGTATGTTCGGTATCTTAGATTTGGTACGTTCGGTTTAAGACGTAAGAAAATTTTGGTATGTTCGTTTTCTTGGATTTTCACTTTCTGAAACCAAACGTAAGGAAAAACCGAACATTTTAACGCTTTTTTACGTGGAAAACAAAAGGTAGGTCTCATGATCTGCCCCACCCCCGTAAATAAACAAATAGCAGTTTTATTACATAAGTGAATAGGTGTGTGTGTGCGCGTGTGTGTGTGTGTGCGTGCGTGTGTGTTTTTGCGTGCGTGCGAGTTTGTGTGAGTGTCCGTGCGTGTGTGTGTTTGTGTAATTGTGTGTGTGGGTTGATGCGTGTGTGCGTGCGTGTGTGTGGAGAGTGTTGTGTAAGTGTAGTGTGTGTGTAGTGTGAGTGTGGTGTGTGTGATGTCTGTAGTGTGTGGAGTGTGTGCGTGTGCGGTGTGTGTGTGGTTTGTGGTATGTGTGTGGTGTGTAAAGTGTGTGTGTGGTGTGGGGGTGGTGTATGGGATGTCTTTAGTGTGTGTGGTGTGTGGTGTGTGTGGAGAGTGTGGTGTAAGTGTAGTGTGTGTGTAGTGTGAGTGTGGTGTGTGTGATGTCTGTAGTGTGTGGAGTGTGTGCGTGTGCGGTGTGTGTGTGGTTGGTGGTATGTGTGTGGTGTGTAAAGTGTGTGTGTGGTGTGGGTGTGGTGTATGGGATGTCTTTAGTGTGTGTGGTGTGTGTGGAGTGTGTGGTGTATGTGTTGTGTGTGTGGTGTTTGGTGTGTGTGTGTGTGTGTTGTATGTGTGGTGTGTGAGTGTTGTGTTGTGCGTGGTGTGTATGTGTGTGTGTATGTTTGTGTGTGTGTGTGTGTGCGTGCGTGTGTGTGTTTGTGTGTGTTTGGGGGGTTGTGTGCGTGCTTGCGTATGCGTGTGTGTGGGTGGGTGTTGTTGTGTGTGTGTGGGTGTGTTTGTGTGTATATGTGTGTGTGTGCGTGGTTTCGTGGGTGCATGTGTACGTGTGTGTGTTTGTGTGTATGTGTGCGTGTGTGTGTCTGTGCATATGTGTGTGTGTGGGGGGGGGCATGAGGGCAAAACGAAGAACAGATGAGAAGAATTATCTCTCTCTCTCTCTCTATCTCTCGGCCTCTGGCTCTCTCTCCCTCTCTCTGGCTCTTTGATTCTCTCTTTCTCTTTCTCTCCTCCACACACACACACACGCACCCACACACACACACACACAAACACAAACATTCAAAAACACAAACAGACGCACACATACACACACACGCAGACACATACACACATCAACACACACACATCCACACAAACACATATCCACACAAACACACACACACAAACACAAACATGCAAAAACACAAACAAACGCACACATACACACACACGCACACACATCCACAAATACACACACACCACACTCACATCACACATACACACATATTCTCTCTCTCCTTCACACACACACAAACATGCAAAAACACAAACAGACGCACACATACACACACGCACACACAAACACACACACACATCCACACAAACACACACACAAACACAAACACACACATGCAAAAACACAAACAGAAGCACACATACACACACACGCACACACATACACACATCAACACACACATATCCACACAAACACACACTCCACACGCATCACAAATACACACACATATATTCTCTCTCTCTCTCTCTCTCTCTCTCTCTCTCCTTCTCCGCACACACACACACACACACAAACATGCAAAAACACAATAATGTAGATTTGCCTTTCCTTAACTCACCTTAGCTAAGACTAACATTACCTGAACTTTACCTGAAAAGTTAAGGCCTCACTACTTTAAAAAATACCTTAAATTTTACTCTAAATGGTCTTGTCCAAACGTTTTGTTCCAAAGGTCAATTATTAGCCCGGACCCGAGTATCATAGACTTTCAGTACTGAATCAGTATATTCCATTAGTAAGTCGTCGATTCAGTACTGTTTCAGTGACCTAGGATGTTACGAAGAAATTAACTACTATGAAAGTAATGACGAAAAGAACTGGAATTAAAATGCAAAGCAAGTCCAGTGACTTGATGCCTTTTTTCATTGAGTCTTTGAAGAAAAAAGAAAAACATGTTAAGAGCACCACAATAGCAGAAATCTGTTGAAGCAGATGAAGCAAAAGCTCTGTTGATTTGCACAACAAGTTCAGTAACTTGATGCAAAATGGAGCAGCTAAGTATCTATCAAGAGAAAAATCCGAAAGTATAGCTCTTATTTGAAATAGGCAAACCAAGCCCAGTGACTTGATGCCTTTTTTCTTATTAGTTTTTAAACAAAAACAATAATTTGTCAGAGGCGCGACATATATTTTTGAAAGTTCGGAAATGAACTCATTAAATTGATTGCATAGCAAGTTCAGTAACTTGATGCGGCTGTTAGGAAGGAATTAACTACTATGAAAGTAACTACGAAAAGAACTGGAATTAAAGAAAATGCAAAGCAAGTCCAGTGACTTGATGCCTTCTATTATTAGTTTTCAAACGAAAACAATAATTTGTCAGAGGCGCGACATATATTTTTGAAAATTCGGAAATGAACTTATCAAATTGATCCCATAGCAAGTTCAGTAACTTGATGCAGCTGTTAGGAAGGAATTAACTACTATGAGACTAACTACGAAAAGAACTGGAATTAAAAAAATGCAAAGCAAGTCCAGTGACTCGATGCCTTTCTTCTTATTAGTTTTTAAACAAAAACAATAATTTGTCAGAGGCGCGACATATATTTTTGAAAATTCAAAAATGAACTCATTAAATTGATTGCATAGCAAGTTCAGTAACTTGATGCGGCTGTTAGGAAGGAATTAACTACTATGAAAGTAACTACGAAAAGAACTGGAATTTAAAAAAATGCAAAGCAAGTCCAGTGACTTGATGCCTTCTATTATTAGTTTTCAAACGAAAACAATAATTTGTCAGAGGCGCGACATATATTTTTGAAAATTCGGAAATGAACTTATCAAATTGATCGCATAGCAAGTTCAGTAACTTGATGCAGCTGTTAGGAAGGAATTAACTACTATGAGACTAACTACGAAAAGAACTGGAATTAAAAAAATGCAAAGCAAGTCCAGTGACTCGATGCCTTTCTTCTTATTAGTTTTTAAACAAAAACAATAATTTGTCAGAGGCGCGACATATATTTTTGAAAATTCAAAAATGAACTCATTAAATTGATTGCATAGCAAGTTCAGTAACTTGATGCGGCTGTTAGGAAGGAATTAACTACTATGAAAGTAACTACGAAAAGAACTGGAATTTAAAAAAATGCAAAGCAAGTCCAGTGACTTGATGCCTTCTATTATTAGTTTTCACACGAAAACAAAAATTTGTCAGAGGCTAGACATACAATTTTGAAAATTCGGAAATTAACTTATCAAATTGATTGCATAGCCAGTTCAGTAACTTGATGCAGCTGTTAGGAAGGAATTAACTACTATGAGACTAAATACGAAAAGAACTGGAATTAAAAAATGCAAAGCAAGTCCAGTGACTCGATGCCTTTTTTCTTATTAGTTTTTAAAAAAAAACAATAATTTGTCAGAGGCGCGACATATATTTTTGAAAATTCGGAAATGAACTCATTAAATTGATTGCATAGCAAGTTCAGTAACTTGATGCGGCTGTTAGGAAGGAATTAACTACTATGAAAGTAACTACGAAAAGAACTGGAATTAAAAATAATGCAAAGCAAGTCCAGTGACTTGATGCCTTTTATAATTAGTTTTCAAACGAAAACAATAATTTGTCAGAGGCGCGACATATATTTTTGAAAATTCGGAAATGAACTTATCAAATTGATTGCATAGCAAGTTCAGTAACTTGATGCAGCTGTTAGGAAGGAATTAACTACTATGAGACTAACTACGAAAAGAACTGGAATTAAAAAAATGCAAAGCAAGTCCAGTGACCTGATGCCTTTTTTATTATTAGTTTTCCAACGAAAACAAGAATTTCTCAGAGGCGCGCCATAAATTTTTGAAAACTCGGAAATGAACTAATTAAATTGATTGCATAGCAAGTTCAGTAGCTTGATGCGGCTGTTAGGAAGGAAGTAAATACTATGAAAGTAATTACAAAAAGAACTGGAATTAAAAAAATGCAAAGCAAGTCCAGTGACTTGATGCCTTCTATTATTAGTTTTCACACGAAAACAATAATTTCTCAGAGGCGCGACATACAATTTTGAAAATTCGGAAATTAACTTATCAAATTGATTGCATAGCCAGTTCAGTAACTTGATGCAGCTGTTAGGAAGGAATTAACTACTATGAGACTAACTACGAAAAGAACTGGAATTAAAGAAAATGCAAAGAATTGTGTGTGTGGGTTGATGCGTGTGTGCGTGCGTGTGTGTGGAGAGTGTGGTGTAAGTGTAGTGTGTGTGTAGTGTGAGTGTGGTGTGTGTGATGTCTGTAGTGTGTGGAGTGTGTGCGTGTGCGGTGTGTGTGTGGTTTGTGGTATGTGTGTGGTGTGTAAAGTGTGTGTGTGGTGTGGGTGTGGTGTATGGGATGTCTTTAGTGTGTGTGGTGTGTGGTGTGTGTGGAGAGTGTGGTGTAAGTGTAGTGTGTGTGTAGTGTGAGTGTGGTGTGTGTGATGTCTGTAGTGTGTGGAGTGTGTGCGTGTGCGGTGTGTGTGTGGTTGGTGGTATGTGTGTGGTGTGTAAAGTGTGTGTGTGGTGTGGGTGTGGTGTATGGGATGTCTTTAGTGTGTGTGGTGTGTGTGGAGTGTGTGGTGTATGTGTTGTGTGTGTGGTGTTTGGTGTGTGTGTGTGTGTGTTGTATGTGTGGTGTGTGAGTGTTGTGTTGTGCGTGGTGTGTATGTGTGTGTGTATGTTTGTGTGTGTGTGTGTGTGCGTGCGTGTGTGTGTTTGTGTGTGTTTGGGGGGTTGTGTGCGTGCTTGCGTATGCGTGTGTGTGGGTGGGTGTTGTTGTGTGTGTGTGGGTGTGTTTGTGTGTATATGTGTGTGTGTGTGCGTGGTTTCGTGGGTGCATGTGTACGTGTGTGTGTTTGTGTGTATGTGTGCGTGTGTGTGTCTGTGCATATGTGTGTGTGTGGGGGGGGGCATGAGGGCAAAACGAAGAACAGATGAGAAGAATTATCTCTCTCTCTCTCTCTCTCTATCTCTCGGCCTCTGGCTCTCTCTCCCTCTCTCTGGCTCTTTGATTCTCTCTTTCTCTTTCTCTCCTCCACACACACACACACGCACCCACACACACACACACACACAAACACAAACATTCAAAAACACAAACAGACGCACACATACACACACACGCAGACACATACACACATCAACACACACACATCCACACAAACACATATCCACACAAACACACACACACAAACACAAACATGCAAAAACACAAACAAACGCACACATACACACACACGCACACACATCCACAAATACACACACACCACACTCACATCACACATACACACATATTCTCTCTCTCCTTCACACACACACACAAACATGCAAAAACACAAACAGACGCACACATACACACACGCACACACAAACACACACACACATCCACACAAACACACACACAAACACAAACACACACATGCAAAAACACAAACAGAAGCACACATACACACACACGCACACACATACACACATCAACACACACATATCCACACAAACACACACTCCACACACATCACAAATACACACACATATATTCTCTCTCTCTCTCTCTCTCTCTCTCTCTCTCTCTCCTTCTCCGCACACACACACACACACACAAACATGCAAAAACACAATAATGTAGATTTGCTTTCCTTAACTCACCTTAGCTAAGACTAACATTACCTGAACTTTACCTGAAAAGTTAAGGCCTCACTACTTTAAAAAATACCTTAAATTTTACTCTAAATGGTCTTGTCCAAACGTTTTGTTCCAAAGGTCAATTATTAGCCCGGACCCGAGTATCATAGACTTTCAGTACTGAATCAGTATATTCCATTAGTAAGTCGTCGATTCAGTACTGTTTCAGTGACCTAGGATGTTACGAAGAAATTAACTACTATGAAAGTAATGACGAAAAGAACTGGAATTAAAATGCAAAGCAAGTCCAGTGACTTGATGCCTTTTTTCATTGAGTCTTTGAAGAAGAAAGAAAAACATGTTAGGAGCACCACAATAGCAGAAATCTGTTGAAGCAGATGAAGCAAAAGCTCTGTTGATTTGCACAACAAGTTCAGTAACTTGATGCAAAATGGAGCAGCTAAGTATCTATCAAGAGAAAAATCCGAAAGTATAGCTCTTATTTGAAATAGGCAAACCAAGCCCAGTGACTTGATGCCTTTTTTCTTATTAGTTTTTAAACAAAAACAATAATTTGTCAGAGGCGCGACATATATTTTTGAAAGTTCGGAAATGAACTCATTAAATTGATTGCATAGCAAGTTCAGTAACTTGATGCGGCTGTTAGGAAGGAATTAACTACTATGAAAGTAACTACGAAAAGAACTGGAATTAAAGAAAATGCAAAGCAAGTCCAGTGACTTGATGCCTTCTATTATTAGTTTTCAAACGAAAACAATAATTTGTCAGAGGCGCGACATATATTTTTGAAAATTCGGAAATGAACTTATCAAATTGATCGCATAGCAAGTTCAGTAACTTGATGCAGCTGTTAGGAAGGAATTAACTACTATGAGACTAACTTCAAAAAGAACTGGAATTAAAAAAATGCAAAGCAAGTCCAGTGACTCGATGCCTTTCTTCTTATTAGTTTTTAAACAAAAACAATAATTTGTCAGAGGCGCGACATATATTTTTGAAAATTCAAAAATGAACTCATTAAATTGATTGCATAGCAAGTTCAGTAACTTGATGCGGCTGTTAGGAAGGAATTAACTACTATGAAAGTAACTACGAAAAGAACTGGAATTTAAAAAAATGCAAAGCAAGTCCAGTGACTTGATGCCTTCTATTATTAGTTTTCAAACGAAAACAATAATTTGTCAGAGGCGCGACATATATTTTTGAAAATTCGGAAATGAAATTATCAAATTGATCGCATAGCAAGTTCAGTAACTTGATGCAGCTGTTAGGAAGGAATTAACTACTATGAGACTAACTACGAAAAGAACTGGAATTAAAAAAATGCAAAGCAAGTCCAGTGACTCGAAGCCTTTCTTCTTATTAGTTTTTAAACAAAAACAATAATTTGTCAGAGGCGCGACATATATTTTTGAAAATTCAAAAATGAACTCATTAAATTGATTGCATAGCAAGTTCAGTAACTTGATGCGGCTGTTAGGAAGGAATTAACTACTATGAAAGTAACTACGAAAAGAACTGGAATTTAAAAAAATGCAAAGCAAGTCCAGTGACTTGATGCCTTCTATTATTAGTTTTCACACGAAAACAAAAATTTGTCAGAGGCTAGACATACAATTTTGAAAATTCGGAAATTAACTTATCAAATTGATTGCATAGCCAGTTCAGTAACTTGATGCAGCTGTTAGGAAGGAATTAACTACGATGAGACTAAATACGAAAAGAACTGGAATTAAAAAATGCAAAGCAAGTCCAGTGACTCGATGCCTTTTTTTCTTATTAGTTTTTAAACAAAAACAATAATTTGTCAGAGGCGCGACTTATATTTTTGAAAATTCGGAAATGAACTCATTAAATTGATTGCATAGCAAGTTCAGTAACTTGATGCGGCTGTTAGGAAGGAATTAACTACTATGAAAGTAACTACGAAAAGAACTGGAATTAAAAATAATGCAAGGCAAGTCCAGTGACTTGATGCCTTTTATAATTAGTTTTCTAACGAAAACAATAATTTGTCAGAGGTGCGACATATATTTTTGAAAATTCGGAAATGAACTTATCAAATTGATTGCATAGCAAGTTCAGTAACTTGATGCAGCTGTTAGGAAGGAATTAACTACTATGAGACTAACTACGAAAAGAACTGGAATTAAAAAAATGCAAAGCAAGTCCAGTGACCTGATGCCTTTTTTATTATTAGTTTTCCAACGAAAACAAGAATTTCTCAGAGGCGCGCCATAAATTTTTGAAAACTCGGAAATGAACTAATTAAATTGATTGCATAGCAAGTTCAGTAGCTTGATGCGGCTGTTAGGAAGTAAGTAAATACTATGAAAGTAATTACAAAAAGAACTGGAATTAAAAAAATGCAAAGCAAGTCCAGTGACTTGATGCCTTCTATTATTAGTTTTCACACGAAAACAATAATTTCTCAGAGGCGCGACATACAATTTTGAAAATTCGGAAATTAACTTATCAAATTGATTGCATAGCCAGTTCAGTAACTTGATGCAGCTGTTAGGAAGGAATTAACTACTATGAGACTAACTACGAAAAGAACTGGAATTAAAAAAAGCAAAGCAAGTCCAGTGACTCGATGGCTTTTGTTATTAGTTTTCCGACGAAAACAAAAATTAGTCAGGGGCGCGACATAAACTTTTGAAAATTCGGAATTGAATTCATTAAAATGATTGCATAGCAAGTTCAGTAACTTGATGCGGCTGTTAGGAAGGAAATAAATACTATGAGACTAACTATGAAAAGAACTGGAATTAAAAAAAAGCAAAGCAAGTCCAGTGACTCGATGCCTTCTATTATTAGTTTTCACACGAAAACAATAATTTGTCAGAGGCGCGACATATATTTTTGAAAATTCGGAAATGAACTTATCAAATTGATCGCATAGCAAGTTCAGTAACTTGATGCAGCTGTTAGGAAGGAATTAACTACTATGAGACTAACTACGAAAAGAACTGGAATTAAAAAAATGCAAAGCAAGTCCAGTGACTCGATGCCTTTCTTCTTATTAGTTTTTAAACAAAAACAATAATTTGTCAGAGGCGCGACATATATTTTTGAAAATTCAAAAATGAACTCATTAAATTGATTGCATAGCAAGTTCAGTAACTTGATGCGGCTGTTAGGAAGGAATTAACTACTATGAAAGTAACTACGAAAAGAACTGGAATTTAAAAAAATGCAAAGCAAGTCCAGTGACTTGATGCCTTCTATTATTAGTTTTCACACGAAAACAAAAATTTGTCAGAGGCTAGACATACAATTTTGAAAATTCGGAAATTAACTTATCAAATTGATTGCATAGCCAGTTCAGTAACTTGATGCAGCTGTTAGGAAGGAATTAACTACTATGAGACTAACTACGAAAAGAACTGGAATTAAAAAAAGCAAAGCAAGTCCAGTGACTCGATGGCTTTTGTTATTAGTTTTCCGACGAAAACAAAAATTAGTCAGGGGCGCGACAAAAACTTTTGAAAATTCGGAAATGAACTCATTAAAATGATTGCATAGCAAGTTCAGTAACTTGATGCGGCTGTTAGGAAGGAATTAAATACTATGAAAGTAATTACAAAAAGAACTGGAATTTAAAAAATGCATAGCAAGTTCAGTAACTTGATGCAGCTGTTAGGAAGGAATTAACTACTATGAGACTAACTACGAAAAGAACTGGAATTAAAAAAAAGCAAAGCAAGTCCAGTGACTCGATGCCTTTTGTTATTAGTTTTCCAACGAAAACAAAAATTAGTCAGGGGCGCGACATAAACTTTTGAAAATTCGGATTTGAACTCATTAAAATGATTGCATAGCAAGTTCAGTGAATTGATGCAGCTGTTAGGAAGGAATTAAATACTATGAATGTAATTACAAAAAGAATTGGAATTAAAAAAATGCATAGCAAGTTCAGTAACTTGATGCAGCTGTTATGAAGGAATTAACTACTATGAGACTAACTACGAAAAGAACTGGAATTAAAAAAAGCAAAGAAAGTCCAGTGAATCGATGCCTTTTAAAATTAGTTTTCCAACGAAAACAAAAATTAGTCAGGGGCGCGACATAAACTTTTGAAAATTCGGAATTGAACTCATTAAAATGATTGCATAGCAAGTTCAGTGACTTGATGCGGCTGTTAGGAAGGAATTAACTACTATGAGACTAACTACGAAAAGAAATGGAATTAAAAAAAGCAAAGCAAGTCCAGTGACTCGATGGCTTTTGTTGTTAGCTTTCCAACGAAAACAAAAATTAGCCAGGGGGCGACATAAACTTTTGAAAATTCGGAATTGAACTCATTAAAATGATTGCATAGCAAGTTCAGTAACTTGATGCGGTTGTTAGGAAGGAATTAAATACTATGAGACTAACTGCGAAAAGAACTGGAATTAAAAAAAAGCAAAGCAAGTCCTGTGACTCGATGCCTTTTGTTATTAGTTTTCAAACGAAAACAAAAATTAGTCAGGGACGCGACATAAACTTTTGAAAATTCGGAATTGAACTCATTAAAATGGTTGCATAGCAAGTTCAGTAACCTGATGCGGCTGTTAGGAAGGAATTAAATACTATGAAAGTAATGACAAAAAGAACTGGAATTTAAAAAATGCATAGCAAGTTCAGTAACTTGATGCAGCTGTTAGGAAGGAATTAACTACTATGAGACTAACTACGAAAAGAACTGGAATTAAAAAAAAATCAAAGCAAGTCCAGTGACTCGATGCCTTTTGTTATTAGTTTTCCAACGAAAACAAAAATTAGTCAGGGGCGCGACATAAACTTTGAAAATTCGGAATTGAACTCATTAAAATGATTGCATAGCAGGTTCAGTAACTTGATGCGGCTGTTAGGAAGGAATTAAATACTATGAAAGTAACTACGAAAAGAACTGAAATTAAAAAAATGCAAAGCAAGCCCAGTGACTTGATGCCTTTTTTCTTAGTTTTTAAATGAAAACATTAATTTATCATAGGCGCGACATAAATTTTTGAAAACTCGGAAATGAACTCATTAAATTGATTGCATAGCAAGCTCAGTAACTTGATGCGGCTGTTAGGAAGGAATTAAATACTATGAAAGTAGTTACGAAAAGAACTGGAATTAAAAAAATGCAAAGCAAGTCCATTGACTTGATGCCTTTTTTATTATTAGTTTTCCAACGAAAACAAAATTTTTGTCATAGGCGCGACATAAACTTTTGAAAATTCGGAAATGAACTCATTAAATTGATTGCATAGCAAGTTCAGTAACTTGATGCGGCTGTTAGGAAGGAATTAAAAACTATGAAAGTAATTACAAAAAGAACTAGAATTAAAAAAATGCAAAGCAAGTCCAGTGACTTGATGCCTTTTTTATTATTAGTTTTCCACCGAAAACAAAAATATCTCAGAGGCGCGACATAAATTTTTGAAAACTCGGAAATGAACTCATTAAATTGATTGCTTAGCAAATTCAGTAACTTGATGCGGCTGTTAGGAAGGAATTAAATACTATGAAAGTAATTACGAAAAGAACTGGAATTAAAAAATGCAAAGCAAGTCCAGCGACTTGATGCCTTATTTATTATTAGTTTTCCAACGAAAACAAAAATTTTGTCATAGGCGCGACACAAACTTTTGAAAACTCGGAAATGAACTCATTAAATTGATTGCATAGCAAGTTCAGTAACTTGATGCGGCTGTTAGGAAGGAATTAAATACTATGAAAGTAATTACGAATAGAACTGGAATTAAAAAAAATGCAAAGCAAGTCCAGTGACTTGATGCCTTTTTTTTATTAGTTTTCCAACGAAAACAAAAATTTCTCAGAGGCGCGACATAAATTTTTGAAAACTCGGAAATGAACTCATTAAATTGATTGCATAGCAAGTTCAGTAACTTGATGCGGCTGTTAGGAAGGAATTAAATACTATGAAAGTAATTACGCAAAGAACTGGAATTAAAAAAATGCAAAGCAAGTCCAGTGACTTGATGCCTTTTTTATTATTAGTTTTCCAACGAAAACAAAAATTTTGTCGTAGGCGCGACATGAACTTTTGAAAATTCGGAAATGAACTCATTAAATTGATTGCATAGCAAGTTCAGTAACTTGATGCGGCTGTTAGGAAGGAATTAAATACTATGAAAGTAATTACAAAAAGAACTGCAACTAAAAAAATGCAAAGCAAGTCCAGTGACTTGATGCCTTTTTTAATATTAGTTTTCCAACGAAAACAAAAATTTCTCAGACGCGCGCCATAAATTTTTGAAAACTCGGAAGTGAACTCATTAAATTGATTGCATAGCAAGTTCGGTAGCTTGATGCGGCTGTTAGGAAGGAAGTAAATACTATGAAAGTAATTACAAAACGAACTGGAATTAAAAAAAATGCAAAGCATGTCCAGTGACTTGATGCCTTTTTTATTAATAGTTTTCCAACGAAAACAAAAATTTCTCAGAGGCGCGACATAAATTTTTGAAAACTCGGAAATGAACTCATTAAATTGATTGCATAGCAAGTTCAGTAACTTGATGCGGCTGTTAGGAAGGAATTAAATACTATGAAAGTAATTACGAAAACAACTGGAATTAAAAAAATGCAAAGCAAATCCAGTGACTTGATGCCTTTTTTATTATTAGCTTTCCAACGAAAACAAAAATTTTGTCAGAGGCGCGACATAAACTTTTGAAAACTCGTAAATGAACTCATTAAATTGATTGCATAGCGAGCTCAGTAACTTGATGCGGCTGTTAGGAAGGAATTAAATACTATGAAAGTAATTACGTAAAGAACTGGAATTAAAAAAATGCAAAGCAAGTCCAATGACTTGATGCCTTTTTTATTATTAGTTTTCCAACGAAAACAAAAATTTTATCATAGGCGCGACATAAAATTTTGAAAATTCGGAAATGAACTCATTAAATTGATTGCGTAGCAAGTTCAGTAGCTTGATGCGGCTGTTAGGAAGGAAGTAAATACTATGAAAGTAATTACAAAAAGAACTGGAATTAAAAAAACGCAAAGCAAGTCCAGTGACATGATGCCTTTTTTATTATTAGTTTTCCAACGAAAACAAAAATTTCTCAGAGGCGCGACATAAATTTTTGAAAACTCGGAAATGAACTCATTAAATTGATTGCATAGCAAGTTCAGTAACTTGATGCGGCTGTTAGGAAGGAATTAAATACTATGAAAGTAATTACGAAAAGAACTGCAATTAAAAAAATGCAAAGCAAGTCCATTGACTTGATGCCGTTTTTATTATTAGTTTTCCAACGAAAACAAAAAATTTGTCATAGGCGCGACATAAACTTTTGAAAATTCGGAAATGAACTCATTAAATTGATTGCATAGCAAGTTCAGTAACTTGATGCGGCTGTTAGGAAGGAATTAAATACTATGAAAGTAATTACAAAAAGAACTGGAATTGAAAAAATGCAAAGCAAGTCCAGTGACTTGATGCATTTTTTATTATTAGTTTTCCAACGAAAACAAAAATTTCTCAGAGGCGCGACATAAACTTTTGAAAATTCGGATATGAACTCATTAAATTGATTGCATAGCAAGTTCAGTAACTTGATGCGGCTGTTAGGAAGGAGTTAAATACTATGAAAGTAATTACAAAAAGAACTGGAACTAAAAAATGCAAAGCAAGTCCAGTGACTTGATGCCTTTTTTATTATTAGTTTTCCAACGAAAACAAAAATTTCTCAGAGGCGCGACATAAATTTGTGAAAACTCGAAAATGAACTCATTAAATTGTTGCTTAGCAAGTTCAGTAAATTGATGCGGCTGTTAGGAAGGAATTAAATACTATGAAAGTAATTACAAAAAGAACTGGAATTAAAAAAATGCAAAGCAAGTCCAGTGACTTGATGCCTTTTTTATTATTAGTTTTCCAACGGAAACAAAAATTTCTCAGAGGCGCGAAATAAATTTTTGAAAACTCGAAAATGAACTCATTAAAATGATTGCATAGCAAGTTCAGTAACTTGATGCGGCTGTTAGGAAGGAATTAAATACTATGAAAGGAATTACAAAAAGAACTGGAATTAAAAAAATGCAAAGCAAGTCCATTGACTTGATGCCGTTTTTATTATTAGTTTTCCAACGAAAACAAAAATTTTGTCATAGGCGCGACATAAACTTTTGAAAATTCGGAAATGAACTCATTAAATTGATTGCATAGCAAGTTCAGTAACTTGATGCGGCTGTTAGGAAGGAATTAAATACTATGAAAGTAATTACAAAAAGAACTGGAATTGAAAAAATGCAAAGCAAGTCCAGTGACTTGATGCATTTTTTATTATTAGTTTTCCAGCGAAAACAAAAATTTCTCAGAGGCGCGACATAAACTTTTGAAAATTCGGATATGAACTCATTAAATTGATTGCATAGCAAGTTCAGTAACTTGATGCGGCTGTTAGGAAGGAATTAAATACTATGAAAGTAATTACAAAAAGAACTGGAACTAAAAAAATGCAAAGCAAGTCCAGTGACTTGATGCCTTTTTTATTATTAGTTTTCCAACGAAAACAAAAATTTCTCAGAGGCGCGACATAAATTTTTGAAAACTCGAAAATGAACTCATTAAATTGATTGCATAGCAAGTTCAGTAACTTGATGCGGCTGTTAGGAAGGAATTAAATACTATGAAAGTAATTACAAAAAGAACTGGAATTAAAAAATGCAAAGCAAGTCCAGTGACTTGATGCCTTTTTTATTATTAGTTTTCCAACGGAAACAAAAATTTCTCAGAGGCGCGAAATAAATTTTTGAAAACTCGAAAATGAACTCATTAAAATGATTGCATAGCAAGTTCAGTAACTTGATGCGGCTGTTAGGAAGGAATTAAATACTATGAAAGGAATTACAAAAAGAACTGGAATTAAAAAAATGCAAAGCAAGTCCAGTGACTTGATGCCTTTTTTATTATTAGTTTTCCAACGAAAACAAAAATTTCTCAGAGGCGCGACATGAAGTTTTGAAAACTCGGAAATGAACTCATTAAATTGATTGCATATTAAGTTCAGTAACTTGATGCGGCTGTTAGGAAGGAATTAAATACTATGAAAGTAATTACGAAAAGAACTGGAATTAAAAAAATGCAAAGCAAGTCCAGTGACTTGATGCCTTTTTTATTATTAGTTTTCCAACGAAAACAAAAATTTCTCAGAGGCGCGACATGAATTTTTGAAAACTCGGAAATGAACTCATTAAATTGATTGCATAGCAAGTTCAGTAACTTGATGCGGCTGTTAGGAAGGAATTAAATACTATGAAAGTCATTACGAAAAGAACTGGAATTAAAAAAATGCAAAGCAAGTCCATTGACTTGATGCCTTTTTTATTATTAGTTTTCCAACGAAAATAAAAATTTCTCAGAGGCGCGCCATAAATTTTTGAAAACTCGGAAATGAACTAATTAAATTGATTGCATAGCAAGTTCAGTAACTTGATGCGGCTGTTTGGAAGGAATTAAACACTATGAAAGTAATTACGAAAAGAAGTGGAATTAAAAAAATGCAAAGCAATTCCAGTGACTTGATGCCTTTTTTATTATTAGTTTTCCAACGGAAACAAAAATTTTGTCAGAGGCGCGACATAAACTTTTGAAAACTCGGAAATGAACTCATTAAATTGATTGCATAGCAAGTTCAGTAACTTGATGCGGCTGTTAGGAAGGAATTAAATACTAGGAAAGTAATTACAAAAAGAAATGGAATTAAAAAAATGCAAAGCAAGTCTAGTGACTTGATGCCTTTTTTATTATTAGTTTTCCAACGAAAACAAAAATTTCTCAGAGGCGCGACATGAATTTTTGAAAACTCGGAAATGAACTCATTAAATTGATTGCATAGCAAGTTCAGTAACTTGATGCGGCTGTTAGGAAGGAATTAAATACTATGAAAGTAATTACGAAAAGAACTGGAATTAAAAAAATGCAAAGCAAGTCCAGTGACTTGATGCCTTTTTTATTATTAGTTCTCCAACGAAAACAAAAATTTCTCAGAGGCGCGACATAAACTTTTGAAAACTCGGAAATGAACTCATTAAATTGATTGCATAGCAAGTTCAGTAACTTGATGCGGCTGTTAGGAAGGAATTAAATACTATGAAAGTAATTACGAAAAGAACTGGAATTAAAAAAATGCAAAGCAAGTCCAGTGACTTGATGCAAAATGGAGCAGCTAATTATCTATCAAGAGAAAAATCCGAAAGCATAGCCCTTTATTAACTAGTCAAACGATTACAAAGAGAACATTAAAATTTTAAGCTTTTTACCAAATAATTCCAGCATACAGATATTAGGAATGCTCAGAAATTGAACACAATTTCACCATAAAACTTCTGTTCAATTGATGTGGTTTTCGTATTGAAAAATCCTTAAAGTGAAATACTTTACGGAGCGAAGTTACTGGAACAAGTTTTTTATTTGTGCCTTCAGAAACTGAGTAGAAGACGCCTTTAAAGAGTCCAATTTTTTCAACAACATCAAAACTTCTAACGCTGGCCATTAGTTTGTCAGGGAAAGGACGATTGGGAAATTTTACAAAATACTCTATTTGGCCAAATTTTTCTTCATTTTCATCGAAGAAGTAAACATAGCAATTTCCCAGACTGGATCTTCTGTAAGCTTCGCAATCAAAGTAAACATTTTTTATTGTCACCCGATTGAAAAATTTCCCATCAGGGTATTGTTTTCGTCCTTCTTTGACCGCTTCTGTCTCACGGAACTCATTGTCATAACATTCATCAGCGACGTTTGAGCATCCAACAAATTTGTTGGCGGCCTCAAAACTCATAGCAGAGTAGCAGCAGAGAGGCCCAAATCTCCTGACCTGGTCTGCAAAATGTCTCAGACAATGTAGATTGATAGTTTCAATTTTCTCATTTCCCATATGATACAATTTCCTCGCAAAATTCATTGAGAAGCTTTTCTGAAACTCTAGTTGCAGCTTCGCAGCTGGATTCTAACAGCAGACGGATACCAAAAACCAATTTCGAAAGATGCGAGAACAAAAAAGAGGGAAGTATGTTCATAAATACAATAGGACTTATATAAAAAAACCAATTGAAGTGTTCGTTCGCTTTGAACTGAGGCATATCGTCAAGAGACCTGATCTCTCTTGGAAACGCGACCATTTCTCTAGGGCAGTACATGTTAGAAACAACAATGTTAATTTTGATTTTTTCTTCAGTGTTCAGTTCTTTAAAGCAAAGCCGCAGAAGGTCAGGGAAAACACCGAGTAACACACATAGTGCATATAATCAACTGGCGCGGTAAGTGGAAGGCCATCAATTATTGAGGAAAAAGCACTTCTACCTTTAACACTAACAACATTATAGAGCGTATCAGCTTCAAAAACTATGGTTAATTTTATGAAGTTATTATTTACTGATTGTTCCCGTACATCACCACACTGGTACGATGGATAATAGGAATAGGTTTTTCCTATCGTTTTTCCGGGCACAGTGCAATAATGGCATCCGTAATAGCCATTGAACTTGAACATATTGAGAATATGGCTTTTCGCGCCAAGATCAGATACTAACAGCCGAACTTTAAAGGATACACTGATAGTACAATTATCAACGCTGTCATAAACCTCTACAGAAGATAGCAGTTCTCCCTTCACAAACGGAACAATTTCAAACCAATCGGGTTGACCTCCAACAACGAATAGCGCTGCCAGAACAATATTTTTCTGGGACATCCTAAGACGAGGGGGCAAATCGGCAATTTGAACCCAAATGGGCCACAATTCTTTCCTCATGGTTGATTTTTTGATGCTGACTTCGTCAGAGAAAAAAACTAAACTGATTTTGATTGCACCGTTGTTGTCTTTTTTCATAAAAGGAAAGACATTGGAGTTGAAATCTGAGTTTGGCTCCCTTTGTCGATTTACTGAATGTTTGAAAATGGCTTGCAAATTTTTCTGAACCAAAAAGCGCAATTGAAATCTGAAGTTCAGTACACAAAAAGAATAGCGCTCTTTTTTGCGAAAGCAGCGTATCTGCTCTTGAAAATTCTGTTTGATTTTTTAATATGAGAGTAACCAGAAGGAAAACAATTATCAGATGGAAGAAAAGCTTTTATCAAACTGTGAACAGAAGAAGCACACACATCCGAGAGATTAAGCCGAGAACACTATAAGTCAGTCAAGATAGCAGCTGTTAGTTCGCTACCGTCAAAAAGTTTTTCTGTTGCCGAACTCGATGTTTCTTCAATACAATGGGAAAAAGAAATCTCGGAGTCTGATAGATCGGGCATATCCGGAGGCACTTCCAAATCCTCCCCGGCTCCACCAGATTTTTCTAAAGAGGGGTAAACAATGTTTGGTACGGGAAATATCCACTTGATTGAAGGAGAAAACTTTTCGCTGCCTACATCACAGTCAGAATCTGTTAAAACATAACTACTTGTTGGAGACTCATCTTCAGACTCTTGAACAGATTCGGTGTCAGCACATGACATAGATGACTTATCAGAAGCGATTTTGGGTGAATTTTCTGTACTTAGAGGACTACTTGTAACAGCGTTAAATATTTCGATAAATTCACGTCCCCTGATCCTTCTTTTCTTAAGTACAGGCTCTTCAGTAATGTATACAGGACTTTCCACAGTTTCAGATCTTATACTCAAGAGTTCTTCGTCAGCAAGATCAGTTATTAGGTCACCAAGCAGCAAATCAAAGGTAACTTCGAATAATAAGTTATCAGTTTTTGAGATTTCGCAAGTCCTGCAGAGACAACTGTTGAATTCGAAGAATTCGGGGCCCTATTTTACGAACAACTCGTCACCAGGGCTTATGCGTCGTTTCACTTTCAATTGAACTATGCCAGAATCACTTGTGAGATCGTACTCACAATTTGGAGTACAGTCAGAATTCACAAACCTTACGGGTCCCAGCAAAAGCAGTTGCTCTCCAGTACGTTCGGAAGACATTGCGGATAGATCAGTAACGACTCCATCAGGTATCGCGGCAACAAAACCCACAGGATTTCTCCTCATAACAGCTGGGGGTCTTAAAATAGTTTTCCCTTTGTATATGAGCCGATAACCACCAAAACGATCATGCTGGATTTCAAAATTGGGAGAGAGTTCTTTGTAAGACCTAGTAATAGCATCATACGTGTTTTTCCACTTGGCTTCTTTCTTTAATTTCCGCTCAAAAATTGTTTCCAGCATAGGTTCAATTGTCTTCATCGCGGGCCGGTCTGGCGTTTCAACCAATCTTTGAACAGCAAACAAATCACATTGCGCCAAAACCGACCATTCTACTTTTTTTGGCAGCATTACTTCTAAATAAACAGGAGAAATGGTAATGTCGAGTTTCAAATTTTTTAAAACAAAATTTCAAAAAAAAAACGGAAATCATCAAAGAGTTTTTAGTTTGA
The DNA here is from genome assembly GCF_964194025.1 of Convolutriloba macropyga. Lineage (NCBI taxonomy): Eukaryota > Metazoa > Xenacoelomorpha > Acoela > Convolutidae > Convolutriloba > Convolutriloba macropyga. The sequence goes on from NC_134479.1 coordinate 43,101,043, forward strand.
CGAAGATTGCCTTTGGGACTCAGTTGAATGAAAACAAAAACAAAACCAATTAAATTAAGAAAACTTTCCGAACAGACAAATAGTACACAACGTTTAAGTCGAACTTATAACCGCAACACAACTAACTCAAAATTTTTAACTTTTCCGCCTTTAAATATAAGGCACCTGAAGCAACATTTTGAAATCTCAGAGAGAGGAAACACTGGAATGAACAAAGTAGGGGGTAGTAATTTGGTGAACACAAAAAAGCCAACTAATCGACTGATACTTCATCATTATCTCTAGCGATTCAAATAATTAAAGCAAAAACAAAAACACGAGGAAGAGGGATTTTTCGTTTCGTATCAGTTTACTTTAAATTCTCTGATCCTTTTGGATTTCTTATTGATACGCTAATTGCTCATGCTCATTGCTACGGTCTCCATCGTAGTAGTTGCTTACAGTTGTTGCTGCATTGTTATCTAAATAATTTCCGCTATCACCGTCACAAGTGTCAGATGTTCCAATATTGCCACCCTGATCACCACTACGGCGTTCGATTGATTTGATTTCGTTTGCCCTACTGTTTACGCTCACCTTGGCCAGCTCGTACATGTGGACCCACTTGTTATCAAACTTCAACCGGAACAGATCTAAATCCCAAAAAAGTCATCAAAAAAGTAATATAAAAGATAAAAGTTCAAGACTAATGGAATGCAGATTAGTGTTTGGAACAATTATTCACCAACTTAGTCTACTGAATTACAGAAACTTTCTTGTGCTCACGGTACGCAAACCTTTGAAAAGCTCCTTCCTAACTGGGGAGAAGTCAGTTCGAGTGACTGCCCCCTGCCTCTGTTTTTCCTTAGGGGACAGCATGTGGAGTTTAATCTCTTCTGTTGTCCACAGAAGTTTGCAAGCATTTCTGCCAATGAGTTGTGCTGTTGAACCACCTACTAGTGCCAGGTCTTTCCCTGTTCCTGGTCCAGTTGTTATGGGAAGCAATGGATTATCACTCTCCGGAAAGCTTTTAGCTTTTGGAAGCAGGACACCCAGTTTTGAGACCTCCGCCGTCTAAAGAAATCAATACCAAACTCTCATGTCTAAGCTAATAAAAAAAGCAAAATAATCTCAACAGCACGCAAGTAAAATCATAAAACCAGCCAACATCATAAAGAGATAAATTTCGTACTAACCAATTGCTTAACAGCATTCGTTGAGATCTGAATTTCTCGGTAATTGCGATTGGAAATCGACTTAAGTTCCGGTCGTAATTCACTCATGCAATTGATGATCAACTGCGCGGCCTCCATGATTTTGTCCGCTGCCGCCTTTATTGAATCTGACGCCTCACGATCAATTTTTCGTTGCTTTAATTCCGTTGCCTCGCCAGTGTTTTTTGTTTTGGCCCTTTTGACTTTTTTTTGCAGTTTCCGGGAGTCAACGAAACTATCTTCGGCGCAGCAGGATCGACTGACTCGGCTTCACAATTTTTTTTAAAACAAGAAACTTTCTATGCAAAAAAAAATTTCAGCTTGAAATACAATCAAATTAAACCTGAGTTTTTGCTATCACGCTGCAATCCGGTTCTTCATTCTCTTGAATCTCACTTAGGGTTTTTGAAACGTCTTGAGGATCCAGCAACACAAAAGGTTGAGAATGAGGACTCTGCTCAGCATCATTGACCTCTTCTCCGTGGGGAAGGACGTTTTCTTTGCCACTCTTTTGAGCTAATTCCAACTTCCGTCGGGAACCTTGTGGCCCAACGTTTTGACTGATCAAGATTTGGTCAATATCTTCGTAAACAGTTAAGTCTGGATCTACCGGCACATTTATTAGAGGCTGAAAGCTCGTATTTCCTTCAGCGTCTTTTATTTGAACGCACGCGTCTCTCATGTGCTCATAACAAAATCTCTCATGTCCAACTGCAAGAACTAATGCCGTCCACACATACGACTTGATTTTAGGATTCTTTTTGATCCATTTTTTGTTCACATAATCATCCCGCTAGAAAAACGTTTCTTTAGAAAAATTCATTTAAGTAAATTTTGATTCAAAGAAACTCTCACTTTTATGTAGCGACGCTCTCGTATCTCCATGCAAATAGAATCACATCGTGACCAAACTACGCTGCATTTTTGATCTTCGAAGTACACCAACCAAAACTTGATGAGTTGCTGCTTGATGATCTCTAAAGCTTCTTCTGCTAGTTTTCTATCGTTCGCACTTAGTCCCCGATTACTTCTTTGTGGTCTACTTTCTTGCGACTAAAAAATCATTTAGAAAAAAAGCAAAACTACAATAATAATGGTAGTGATAATAAAAAAATGTATAGTGATAATAGAAATTAGCCGCAATAAATTTGTTGATCTGTAGTCTCAAAAAAACAGACCAAAAAAATTGTCTTTTCATTGAAGGCTGATATGTTATATTTTGATAAAAACCTGTATAAGTTATTGCTGCCTATATTAGCTGCTCTCAAATAACCTTCATTTAGTGTGACACACACCCATTTGACCTTATCTCTAATTTAAAGTAAGTAACAGTCAATTTCAAAGTGAGGAAGTCATTTTTGCGAGTGAGGTAAATCAAGTGTGACCAAAAATTTAATCACGCGAATGAGCAAAAAAACTAGCTTCACTAAGATCAAAAAATGACGTCACACACGCACTTCAGTTGAAATTGCATGAACTAATGATAAAAAAGCAAATTTGAAGTGGTTGTGACGTCATATGGTCGTAACAAAATCGCGACGACGAAATAAAAAAAAGCCCAATAATAGCCCCAGCAATCGCTTTGCGGCTGTTAATAAGAAAATGAACGTTCGGCCTTCACTCAGCGGACAGTGGAGCAAGCGTTATCAGGAAATTAATGTTATTTGTAAAACCAAATTATTTATAAAACTATAGCAGGTAGTTTTTTTTCCGCCTGGTGAACGCACGAAAGTCTGGACTTTTAATATTTCACAAAAAATGGACCATTTCAAGCCCAGTTGTTTTATAGCTTTATAACGACCCATCAAATGGCAACAAATCAGAACCGTATCTAAATATAAAGACACACACACACACACATATATATATATAAATATATATACATATATATATATATATATATATATATATATATATATATATATATATATATATATATATATAAAGAAATTAGTAAATACTAAAACGTAACAAAATTAAATAAAAACTAACATTGGCTGCGTCTTCCCGAGCATTGCCTAAATTGTCTTCCCGAGCATTGCCATTTTCTTCGTATAAATGTACTGGCTGATAACTCGTAGAAGTTGCTCCACCATCAAAATGATAACTACTAGAAATTGCTCGTCCTTCGAACTGATAACTACCAGAATTTGTTACGACTGCAGGCTGATAAGTACTATTTGCTGGACTTGAACTGACATACTCGTTTGGTGCCGCATTATTACTTTCTCGTGTAGCTGGAATTTGTTGAACGATTCGTACTCTTTTTGACTCTTGTGACATTTTTGAATAACTGCGTTGAGTATTTCTAGCGCACAAGCTGATTCAAGACAATATCTGAAATAAAATTAGCTTAAAGATAATTAGTCTTTTTTTGACCGCTATGAACAACATTATTTTCATTTCGTAACTGACGATCACATCAGAGACATTAGGCAGCGTCTCTGGCAGTTTCTGAACACTGCACGTGGATCTGGAACGGAGGTGCCACGGTGGCTGGTGGTGAGAGTTGATAGCCATTGCGTGTAGTGACTCGACAGGTTGTTAGCTAAGCTCGAAACGGTGCAGACAGAGATTCCATATTTAACAAGCAGATAGTTTCCCCCAAAGAATTGTTGGGGGGGGGGGGGGGGTTGGGAGAAGTAGAAGACTGAATGACTACCGGAAGATTAAATTCAATTCCGGAAGATTGAATTACAGATTGAGTTACAACAATTAACACCAATCATTAGCACCACTCATTAACACCACTCATGTACATAGTTATGGCTCAGTTAATTCTATTGATAATTGTGCTACGATGAGATCGCTCGCTCCGGTTAACGACTTTCAGCTCATTTTCTCCAGACTCATTGAATTGATCAAACCAGCCAATACACCAGCTCCAGCCACTCCCCTCAAAATGATAGCTCCGGCTCCCTTCATCATGGACATGAATCCTTCATTCTTCATAATCTGCATCGCACAGTCAATTGATCGCTTATACTTGACAGCTTGTCCAGATGTCATCACCATCATTGTCCAGATGTCGTCTAATGGTATCTATGGGGTATCTATGGGTCCTGCAGTCACCGTCACACCGTATCCCAAGCAGAAGGACAGCAATAAGTTGGCGTTCTCTCCCAAGAAGTTTTCCCAAGTTGGCGTTCTCTTCAATGTATCGTACAAGCCGAAGTCACCGCTAGCAATGTTCTTACTGAAGTTGACTACGTAAGGATCTTTTTTGTTGGGTTTGAAGAGAGCTTAAATCGCAAAATTAAGAGTTTGCGTTGGAAAGTATCTAATACAATCAATAACGGAATCAATAACTTCCAGACACAATCAAAAACTTCAATAACTTCATAAGACAGACACAATCAATAACGCAATCAATAATTTCCAGACACAATCAATAACTTCCTTAACTCGACAATTTCAGCGGTTCAAAATTTTCATTCGAATTATTACGTTTTAGAGATGATATTTCGGTAAATTCGGTAAATGATATTGTAAATTCGGTATATAAATTTTAAAATTTTTAGCGAGTCGACCAATTAATTAAACGGAAATTTCCGTTCAATTTTAGCGGCGGCCGTTCAAAATTTTCCGTTCAATTAATAAATGATTAGATATAAATTATAACTTTGCAGCTCAAACTTGCAAAATGCACACCTTTGGTAACTCTTGCGCTGGTGTAATAAAGTCTATTTAGTTAAGTCAAACTAGTTATAAATCAGACGCGGTTATAAATACGCACGTCTGCAAGGGTCAATCGTGAAGTTGTTATAACCATGTAAGTTATTACCACTAACCAGCCGTCAGTACCACAATACGTGTGTGTATTCGATTCAGTTTATTGATTAAAAACATACAAACTATCTCAACGCGAACGCAAGTTTGAATCGGTAAAAGAAACGTAAGAATTGAAGATTATTGACACAATCTTCATAAGACACATAAGACATAATCAATAACTTGATAAGACACAATCAAAAACTTCCAACTTTGATCATCTCATCTTGGTTCTGTAAAAGCAATTTGACTCTTTCGATGGGAGCAGCAGCTGTCTTTGAGATTATTGCATCAGCTCCGGCAAGGGCGAAATCTTCGAAAAAAGAAAGCTTGGGCTTTCCAGTTTGACTAGCAGGTGTGAGAAGCATATTGACTGACTAGGTTTGCTAATTAAATCGTTACTTCCTTCTTTTGACGACAGTAATATTGCTTCTGAACCCTGTTGGAACTGTTTCATTTTTACTTAAACTTGAATATCCAATTCTATCATTCAAATTATATTAATCTTTGTTTTTGTTAGCTTAAGGTGTGTTTCCCGTTATACCCCGCCCCCCAATACCTTCCCCCCTTATGGTATAACTAACACGAGTGAGGGAGTACGTTATGAGCTCTAAATTTTGATCACGTGTATAACATCCCCCCCCCCCTTATGGTATAATTAACACGAGTGAGGGAGTACGTTATGAGCACTAAATTTTGATAACGTGTATAACATGATTAAATGGAACAGTTCCTCCCTGTTAAATATGGTCGATCCCGATCAAAATGCGATAAATGATAGGCAAATTAGAACAACATTAGAATAAGAGAATAAGTGAATAAGCGAACAATTGAACAAATTGCAGCAAAAAGCATAAGACATGGGCAATCTCTACCACCCTGGATAAGCTCAATTAAGTCAATTTTAATTGAATGCCTGAATACCCCGAAGAAATTACTGCAAAAGTCCCACCAGCTATCGAAGAAATCAAGTATCAAGATTACAGATTTGTTTTGACAGACACTTCAAAAAATCGACAGAATCGAATATGAAGAGTGCAATTCCCAACGATCTCAAATTTATGAAGAAAAACTAAAGCTCACGCCACTTACTTCATAAGCCAACATAAGAATAATGCAAAGCCGACAGAATAAGAATCTATGCTAAGCGATTTTTTCCATTTAGTTTTCAGTCCGAAAAAGGCCAGATTTCAGAGTCTCGAAGAACTTAGTACAAAAAATTTTTTCAAGATCCCGATCCAAATGCGATAAATGATAAGCAAATTAGAACAACATTAGAATAAGAGAAGATCATTAAGAGCGCGATTTATGAGCAATTAGAATAAGCAACGGTTAATGGCGATTAAAACGAAAGTAACCACGTAATCCAGTAAACAAAATAAAGCAAAACAAAGAAGTAAAAAACAAGTACCGTCAACAACTACTTCAAGTGAACAACTGAAGATGATGATGATTTTGTAGATGACTTTACGCTTGTTGACCCCGACTTTGATCCCGAAGACTTTGACCCCGACTTTGATCCCGAAGACTTTGACCCCGACTTTGATCCCGACGACTTTGACCCCGACTCACACCTCAATCTCAATTTAACAGAATTATGAACCCTTTGATGATGTCTCTTTAAATTCGCAGAATAGATAGTTTTGAATGGGCAAAGATCACATTTCGTAGGCCTGATGCTTTTTTGGTGAACGCGGGCAACGTGCCTTGCAGTGATATACTGCGCACGTGATTCATATTCACAAAACCCGCATTCAAATCGCCTCCCCTTGCGTTCTTTCACCACCACTACACTACTCGCAGGTGCCCGTCTTTTGCGCAAATTGCGTACAAGATCCATTCGTTCGTTATCGATATCGAACACCTTCCTGACTGTTAGAATTCCATGTCACGACTTCTCTTTCGGATCCGCAACTACAAACATAAGTTCCTGCCTGCATTTCATAATCGACTCGTGTAACTCAACCGTAATAACAACCTGTTCCATCTTCTTGATACACAATGCAATCAAATCAAAGTCAGTTCAACAAACACAAATATCAATTACAAGTCTCAATCAAATCTGAAATACACAACATATGAAGACCATTGAGTCTACTATTCAAACACAGGAAAAAAGTTAACATGAATACACTGGTGCATTCACATCAATCAGGTAGAAACGGCGGAGGTCGGTGGAGGTCGGAGGAGGTCGGAAGTCGGCGGAGGTCGGTGGAGGTCGGCGGAGGTCGGAAGTCGGCGGAGGTCGGTGGAAGTCGGCGGAGGTCGGAAGTCGGTGGAAGTCGGCGGAGGTCGGTGGAAGTCGGCGGAGGTCGGAAGTCGGTGGAAGTCGGCGGAGGTCGGTGGAAGTCGGCGGAGGTCGGTGGAAGTCGGCGGATGTCGGAAGTCGGCGGAGGTCGGCGGAAGTCGGTGGAAGTCGATGTGTCAGTTAATTGTAGTGTAGTTCGTAGAAGTTCAGCTAGAATGCAGCTCCGGGTATCGACACGTTGAAAATTTCATGGATGATATCAGTCATTCGAAACTTTCAAAATTTGCAATGTACAGTCTGTTAGTTCTTCGTATGTACAGTCTGATCTGAGACATTCTGTGCAGTGTTAACCAATAATGTAAATGATGCTGCGAAGAAAAAAAACAGACTGGGATGTTTCTTAATCGACTCTGGGCAGACTGGCAAAAGTATTTATACTGCTATTTGTCTGGTACAGTAATGGTTACAATTGAAAATCAATTGTACAGCGCTGAAACCCACTGCGACCAAAGTCCGGGTGCATGCTCTTCCTCTGTTTTGTTTCAAATTAGAGAAACATTTCTTATCCAGTTTGTTTCCTCTAAACAATTGAGCCAAGCAGTTTGTTAAATTTAATTTTAAGTAATTCGCCAATTCTCTATTCTTTTGTATTACATCGAAAGCAGACTTCAAAAAGGGGACAATTTCAAGAAATCAAGGTACGAGATTAGTAGCAATCATAAAATTCAACTTACCTTAGATAATTATTTGCTCAAATTGACCGGAGTTTTCCATTCCATTTTGTTTTGTTTATTTCAAGAAGCATCAAAACTTCTTTTCCATGCTTTATCGATCTTATGCAACTACGTGGATGTTTTTCCTCTGTTTTGTTTCCAAATTAGAGAAACATTTGTTATCCAGTTTGTTCCCCCTCAATATTGAGCCACGCAAATTTTTAAATTTAATTTGAACCAATTCTTCAATTCTCTATTCTTTTGTATTGCATCGAAAGCCGACTTTAAAAAGGGGACAATTTCAAGAATCCAAGTGACGAAATCAATAGCAATCAGAAAATTCAACTTACCTTTAGTAAATTTTTGCTCAAGTTGACAGGAGGTTTCTATTCCAATTCGTTTTGTTTTGTTTTCAAAAAGCATCAAAAATTCTGTACCATGCTTTAACGGTCATATGCAACTACTTGCATGCTTTTCCTTTATATTGTTTGCAAATTAGAAAATCTTGTTTTATCCAATTTGTATCCTCTAAAAATTGAGCCATACAAATTTTTAAATTTAACTTGAACCAACTCTACAATTCTCTATTCTTTTGTTTTGCATCGAAAGCTGACTTAAAAAAGGGGACGATTTCAAGAATTCAAGTGACGACTTCAATAGCAATAACAAAAATCAACTTACATTAGATAAATTTTGCTCAATTTGACCGGAGATTTCTATTCCAAATTGTTTTGTTTATTTCAAGAAGCATCAAAACTCCTGATTAATACTTTGCCGATCTTATGCAACTACTTGTATGCTTTTCCTCTGTTCTGTTTTGTTTCCAAATTAAAGAAACATCAGAAAACTCAGAAAACTACTAGATTTTAACAATCTTGAACACTTCCGTTGTAAAAATACTGATAAATAATATTTGAACAGAATTTTTTCACTAGCATAACGCTACTTACAAATATTTTGTTTCTTTCATGATATTGAAAAAAAACTGTTCAGTTATCGTTTTTCAAAAGTGATTTGGAGACTTTTGTGAATCGGGGAAAATTAGCTTTTTGCATATTGCGTAACCAATCCTTTGTTGCACAATAGGTCCAAATTTGATGCAAATTGAACTTTCAAAAGTACCATTTTGTGGAGTGTGGGGCTGAGGTAACAAGTCTTCAGACGCTTATAATTGAAAAAAGTCGCTTTCCATGTCAACTTAATGACTTTGTAAAGTTAGTTTAGTTTTTCTTTGTTTAATGAATATACTCGAAATTCCACTCCAAAATCACTGCTTGATTCTGCCCTCAGTCTTTGTACTTAAAGTAAATATATTCAAGATTAGCTCCAAAACTTTGCAAACTAATTGATCTTTCAGAAGAAAATTTTCAATCTCAATAAAGGGGTTCATAACTTGATAGTTTTATGCTAAAACGCTATTCCACAACCCTCTCGTACAACAAAAACTCAATTGAGGTGAAAGTTTTGGATCTGTTCATTTTCACCCCGGCAGTTTTTTAGGTCAGGAAACTACCTATTGAGTGTACCGCTATATGCAAGTTGGGGGGGGGGGGCGACTTAGGGCACCAAAAAGATCCAGTTTGTGTAAATAACTGGATTGAATTAGGTGGTAGCTCTCTTCCAAGTTCTCTATAGTATCAAAAAAAGACTGCGTACAAATAACACGTGTTATAAATAGTATTCCTTATTTATGCACGCAATGACGTTTAACAAATGCTTCTTTGAAATTTGCACAACCTTTCCGAAAAAAACGGGTTGAAATTAGTATAAAACCAGTTCTTGTATAGGAAACAACAACAACGCATTTTTCTGGCAATATCATTTTGAAAACCTTTTATTTTTGGAACAAGATGAATCACAAACAAGTATGTAAACAATTTTGGGGTCTTTCCCATTATAGCCCGCTTCTAGAAAATACACCTTCATTATCCTATCTTTAGCATGATCGGGTGGGGGGGGGGGCGGTTTGGCTAAAGTTTATCTGACCCTTTTGCTGCCCTACTTCTATTCTGCCCCCTTCACGAAATTAGTCCAACATTACGGTATGTATAACATGATGTGGGCTTTAAGGTAATCTGACCACTTTTGCTCTGCCCCTTTCACAAACTTAGGCCCCTAGTATGGTAAAATTACCATGATTGGTGGATGTGCGCTTTAGGTTAATTGACCACTTCTATTCTGCACCTTCACGAACATATGCCCCATTATGGTGTATTTGTCATGATTGGGGGTGGGGGCTATAAGTTATCTGACCAATTCTATTCTGCCCCACTGCGAATTTATGCCCCATTATGGTGTATTTGTCATGAAAGGGGGTTTGGATATAAGTTATCTGACGACTTCTATTCTGCCCCTTCGCGAAATTATTCCCCATTATGGTATATTTGTCATGATTGGGGGTGGGCGCATCTACTTTTCTGACCAAATCTATTCTGTCCCTTCGCGAAATTATGCCCCATTAGGGTATACTTGTCATAATTGGTGGTGGGGGCTATAAGTTATCTGGCCACTTCTATTCTGCCCCTTTGCGAAATTATGCCCCATGATAGGTTATTTGTCATGATTGGGGCTGGGGGCATCAAGTTATCTGACCAATTCTATTCTGCCCCTTCGCGAAATTATGCCCCATTATGGTATATTTGTCATAATTGGTGGTGGGGGCTATAAGTTATCTGGCCACTTCTATTCTGCCCCTTCGCGAAGTTATGCCCCATGATGGTTTATTTGTCATGATTGAAGCTGGGGGCAATAAGTCATCTGACCCCTTCTATTCTGCCCCTTCGCGAAATTATGCCCCATTGTGGTATCTTGACGTGATTGGGGTTGGGGGCTATAGGTTATCTGACCACTTCTATTCTGCCCCTCCGCGAATTTATGCCCTAATATGGTATATTTGTCGAGAATGGGGATGGGGGTATAAGTTATCTGATCACTTCTATTCTGCCCCTTGGCAAGTTTAGGCCCCATTTGGTATATTTATCAAGAATGGGGATGGGGGATAAAAGTTATCTGACCCCTTCTATTCCGCCCCTTCGCGAATTTATGCATCAATAGGGTATACTTGTCATAATTGGTGGTGGGGGCTATAAGTTATCTGGCCACTTCTATTCTGCCCCTTTGCGAAATTATGCCCCATGATGGTTTATTTGTCAGGATTGGGGGTGGGGGTATTAAGTTATCTGACCACTTCTATTCTGCCCCTTCGCGTGTTTATGCCCCATGATGGTTTATTTGTCAGGATTGGGGGTGGGGGTATTAAGTTATCTGACCACTTCTATTCTGCCCCTTCGCGTGTTTATGCCCCATGATGGTTTATTTGTCAGAATTGGGGGTGGGGGTATTAAGTTATCTGACCACTTCTATTCTGCCCCTTCGCGTGTTTATGCATCAATTTGGTATATTTGTCAAGAATGGGGATGGGGGGTATAAGTTATCTGACCAATTCTATTCTGCCAATTCGCGAAATTATGCCCCATTGTGGTATCTTGACGTGATTGGGGTTGGGGGCTATAGGTTATCTGACCACTACTATTCTGCCCCTCCGCGAATTTATGCCCCAATATGGTATATTTGTCGAGAATGGGGATGGGGGTATAAGTTATCTGATCACTTCTATTCTGCCCCTTCGCAAGTTTAGGCCCCATTTGGTATATTTATCAAGAATGGGGATGGGGGATAAAAGTTATCTGACCCCTTCTATTCCGCCCCTTCGCGAATTTATGCATCAATAGGGTATACTTGTCATAATTGGTGGTGGGGGCTATAAGTTATCTGGCCACTCCTATTCTGCCCCTTCGCGTGTTTATGCATCAATTTGGTATATTTGTCAAGAATGGGGATGGGGGGTATAAGTTATCTGACCAATTCTATTCTGCCAATTCGCGAAATTATGCCCCATTGTGGTATCTTGACGTGATTGGGGTTGGGGGCTATAGGTTATCTGACCACTTCTATTCTGCCCCTCCGCGAATTTATGCCCCAATATGGTATACTTGTCGAGAATGGGGATGGGGGTATAAGTTATCTGATCACTTCTATTCTGCCCCTTCGCAAGTTTAGGCCCCATTTGGTATATTTATCAAGAATGGGGATGCGGGATAAAAGTTATCTGACCCCTTCTATTCCGCCCCTTCGCGAATTTATGCATCAATAGGGTATACTTGTCATAATTGGTGGTGGGGGCTATAAGTTATCTGGCCACTTCTATTCTGCCCCTTTGCGAAATTATGCCCCATGATGGGTTATTTGTCATGATTGGGGCTGGGGGCATTAAGTTATCTGACCACTTCTATTCTGCCTCTTCTCGAAATTGTGCCCGATTATGATATATTTGTCATGATTGTGGGTGGGCGCATCAAGTTATCTGACCAATTCTATTCTGCCCCTTCGCGAAAATATGCCCCATTATGGTATATTTGTCATAATTGGTGGTGGGGGCTATAAGTTATCTGGCCACTTCTATTCTGCCCCTTCGCTAAATTATGCCCCATGATGGTTTATTTGTCAGGATAGGGGGTGGGGGTATTAAGTTATCTGACCACTTCTATTCTGCCCCTTCGCGTGTTTATGCCCCATGATGGTTTATTTGAAAGGATTGGGGGTGGGGGTATTAAGTTATCTGACCACTTCTATTCTGCCCCTTCGCGTGTTTATGCATCAATTTGGTATATTTGTCAAGAATGGGGATGGGGGGTATTAGTTATCTGACCAATTCTATTCTGCCACTTCGCGAAATTATGCCCCATTGTGGTATCTTGACGTGATTGGGGTTGGTGGCTATAGGTTATCTGACCACTTCTATTCTGCCCCTCCGCGAATTTATGCCCCAATATGGTATATTTGTCGAGAATGGGGATGGGGGTATAAGTTATCTGATCACTTCTATTCTGCCCCTTCGCAAGTTTAGGCCCCATTTGGTATATTTATCAAGAATGGGGATGGGGGATAAAAGTTATCTGACCCCTTCTATTCCGCCCCTTCGCGAATTTATGCATCAATAGGGTATACTTGTCATAATTGGTGGTGGGGGCTATAAGTTATCTGGCCACTTCTATTCTGCCCCTTCGCGAAGTTATGCCACATGATGGTTTATTTGTCATGATTGGGGCTGGGGGCAATAAATTATCTGACGACTTCTATTCTGCCCCTTCGCGAAATTATTCCCCATTATGGTATTTTTGTCAAGATTGGGGCTGAGCGCATCAAGTTTTCTGACCAATTCTATTCTGCTTCTTCGCGAGATTATGCTCCATTATGGTATATTTGTCATAATTGGTGGTGGGGGCTATAAGCTATCTGGCCATTTCTATTCTGCCCCTTCGCTAAATTATGCCCCATGATGGTTTGTTTGTCAGGATTGGGGGTGGGGGTATTAAGTTATCTGACCACTTCTATTCTGCCCCTTCGCGTGTTTATGCATCAATTTGGTATATTTGTCAAGAATGGGGATGGGGGGTATAAGTTATCTGACCAATTCTATTCTGCCAATTCGCGAAATTATGCCCCATTGTGGTATCTTGACGTGATTGGGGTTGGGGGCTATAGGTTATCTGACCACTTCTATTCTGCCCCTCTGCGAATTTATGCCCCAATATGGTATATTTGTCGAGAATGGGGATGGGGGTATAAGTTATCTGATCACTTCTATTCTGCCCCTTTGCAAGTTTAGGCCCCATTTGGTATATTTATCAAGAATGGGGATGGGGGATAAAAGTTATCTGACCCCTTCTATTCTGCCCCTTCGCGAGTTTATGCCCCCATTTGGTATATTTCTCATAAATGGGGATGGGGCGTATAAGTTATCTGACCATTTCTATTCTGCCCTTCGCGTAATTATGCCCCATTATGGTATATTTGTCATGATTGTGGGTGGGGGCAATAAAATATCTGACGACTTCTATTCTGCTCTTCGCGAAATTATTCCTCATTATAGTATATTTGTCATGATTGGGGGTGGGCGCATCAAGTTATCTGACCAATTCTATTCTGCCCCTTTGCGAAATTATGCCACATGATGGTTTATTTGTCATGATTGGGGGTGGGGACATTAAGTTAGCCGACCACTTCTATTCTGCCCCTTCGCGTAATTATGCCCCATTATGCTATATTTATGATGATTGGGGGTGGGGGATATAATTTATCTGGCCACTTCTCTTCTGCCCCTTCGCGAAATTATTCCTCATATTCTTCATGATTGGCGGTGGGCGCATCAAGTTATCTGACCAATTCTATTCTGCTCCTTCGCGTGTTTTTGCCCCAATATGGTATATTTGTCAAGAATAGGGATGGGAGTATAAGTTATCTTACCAATTCTATATTCTGCCCCTTCGCGAAATTATGCCCCATGATGGTTTTTTTTCTTGATTGGGGGTGGGGGCATTAAGTTTTCTGACCACTTCTATTCTGCCTCTTCGCGAAATTATGCCCCATTGTGGTATATTTGTCATGATTGGTGGCGGGGTATAATTTATCTGGCCACTTCTATTCTGCCTCTTCGCGAAATTATGCCCCACGATGGTTTATTTGTCATGATTGGGGGTGGGGGCATTAGGTTATCTGACCACTTCTATTCTGCTTCTTCTCGAAATTGTGCCCCATTATGGTATATTTGTCATGATTGGGGTTGGGCGCATCAAGTTATCTGACCAATTCTATTCTGCCCCTTCGCGAAATTATTCCTCATTATGGTATATTTGTCATGATTTGGAGTGGGGGCATTAAGTTATCTGACCACTTTTTATTCTGCCTCTTCTCGAATTCGCTCTCCATTATGGTATATTTGTCATGATTGTGGGTGGGGGCAATAAAATATCTGACGACTTCTATTCTGCTCTTCGCGAAAATATTCCTCATTATAGTATATTTGTCATGATTGGGGTGGGCGCATCAAGTTATCTGACCAATTCTATTCTGCCCCTTCGCGAAATTATGCCCCATGATGGTTTATTTGTCATGATTGGGGGTGGTGACATTAAGTTAGCCGACCACTTCTATTCTGCCCCTTCGCGTAATTATGCCCCATTATGCTATATTTGTGATGATTGGGGGTGGGGGATATAATTTATCTGGCCACTTCTATTCTGCCTCTTCGCGAAATTATGCCCCACGATGGTTTATTTGTCATGATTGGGGGTGGGGGCATTAGGTTATCTGACCACTTCTATTCTGCATCTTCTCGAATTCGCGCTCCATTATGGTATATTTGTCATGATTGTGGGTGGGGGCAATAAAATATCTGACGACTTCTATTCTGCTCTTCGCGAAAATATTTCTCATTATAGTATATTTGTCATGATTGGGGGTGGGCGCATCAAGTTATCTGACCAATTCTATTCTGCCCCTTCGCGAAATTATGCCCCATGATGGTTTATTTGTCATGATTGGGGTTGGGGACATTAAGTTAGCCGACCACTTCTATTCTGCCCCTTCGCGTAATTATGCCCCATTATGCTATATTTGTGATGATTGGGGGTGGGGGATATAATTTATCTGGCCACTTCTATTCTGCCCCATCGCGAAATTGTTCCTCATATTCGTCATGATTGTGGGTGGGGGCAATAAAATATATGACGACTTCTATTCTGCTCTTCGCGAAAATATTTCTCATTATAGTATATTTGTCATGATTGGGGGTGGGCGCATCAAGTTATCTGACCAATTCTATTCTGCCCCTTCGCGAAATTATGCCCCATGATGGTTTAATTGTCATGATTGGGGTTGGGGACATTAAGTTAGCCGACCACTTCTATTCTGCCCCTTCGCGTAATTATGCCCCATTATGCTATATTTGTGATGATTGGGGGTGGGGGATATAATTTATCTGGCCACTTCTATTCTGCCCCATCGCGAAATTGTTCCTCATATTCGTCATGATTGGGGGTGGGGGCATTAAGTTATCTGACCACTTCTATTCTGCATCTTCTCGAAATTGTGCCCCAGTATGGTATATTTGTCATGATTGGGGTTGGGCGCATCAAGTTATCTGACCAATTCTATTCTGCCCCAATATGGAATACTTGTCAAAAATGAGGATTGGAGGTATAAGTTATCTGACCACTTCTATTCTGCCCCTTCGCGAATATAAGCCCCAATATGGTATATTTGTCAAGAATGGGGATGGGGGTATAATTTATCTGACCACTTCTATTCTGCCCTATGGTGAATTTAGGCCCCAATCGGTATATTGTTCAAGAATGAGGATGGGAGGTATAAGTTATCTGACCACTTCTATTCTGCCACTTCGCGAAATTATGCCCCATTATGGTATATTTGTAATGATTGGGGATGAGGGCTATAGGTATCGGACCACTTGTTTTCTGCTCCTTTGCGAGTTTATGCACCAATATGGTATATTTGTCATGAATGGGAATGGGGGTATAAGTTATCTGACCACTTCTATTCTGCCGCTTCTCGAAATTATGCCCCATTGTGGTATATTTGTCATGATTGGGGGTGGGGGCTAAAAGTTATCTCACCACTTCTATTCTACCCCTTCGCGAATTTATTCCCCAATATGGTATATTTGTCAAGAATGGGGATGGGGGTACATATATCAAGATTAAAGGGCGGGGGCTATAAGTTATCTGACCAATTTTTTTCTGCCCCTTTGCGGAATTATGCCCCATTATGGTATATTTGTCATGATTAGGGGTGGGGGCTATAAGTTATTGGACCGTCTCTATTCTGCTCCTTTGCGAGTTTATGCACCAATATGGTATATTTGTCAAGAATGGGAATGGGGGGTATAAGTTATCTGACCACTTCTATTCTGTGGCTTCTCGAAATTATGCCTCATTGTGGTATATTTGTCAAGAATGGGAATGGGGGGTATAAGTTATCTGACCACTTCTATTCTGTGGCTTCTCGAAATTATGCCTGATTGTGGTATATTTGTCATGATTGGGGGTGGGCGCATCAAGTTATCTGACCAACTCTATTCTGCCCCTACGCGAAATTATGCCCCATGATGGTTTATTTGTCATGATTGGGGGTGGGGACATTAAGTTAGCCGACCACTTCTATTCTGCCTCTTCGCGTAATTATGCCCCATTATGCTATATTTGTGATGATTGGGGGTGGGGATATAATTTATGTTATTGGACCATCTCTATTCTGCTTATAATTTATGTTATAAGTTATTGGACCATCTCTATTCTGCTCCTTTGCGAGTTTATGCACCAATATGGTATATTTGTCAAGAATGGGAATGGGGGGTATAAGTTATCTGACCACTTCCATTCTGTGGCTTCTCGAAATTATGCCTCATTGTGGTATATTTGTCAAGAATGGGAATGGGGGTATAAGTTATCTGACCACTTCTATTCTGTGGCTTCTCGAAATTATGCCTCATTGTGGTTTATTTGTCAAGAATGGGAATGGGGGGTATAAGTTATCTGACCACTTCTATTCTGTGGCTTCTCGAAATTATGCCTGATTGTGGTATATTTGTCATGATTGGGGGTGGGCGCATCAAGTTATCTGACCAATTCTATTCTGCCCATTCGCGAAATTATGCCCCATTATGGTATATTTGTCATGATTAGGGGTGGGGGCTATAAGTTATTGGACCGTCTCTATTCTGCTCCTTTGCGAGTTTATGCACCAATATGGTATATTTGTCAAGAATGGGAATGGGGGGTATAAGTTATCTGACCACTTCTATTCTGTGGCTTCTCGAAATTATGCCTCATTGTGGTATATTTGTCAAGAATGGGAATGGGGGGTATAAGTTATCTGACCACTTCTATTCTGTGGCTTCTCGAAATTATGCCTGATTGTGGTATATTTGTCATGATTGGGGGTGGGCGCATCAAGTTATCTGACCAATTCTATTCTGCCCCTTCGCGAAATTATGCCCCATTATGGTATATTTGTCATGATTAGGGGTGGGGGCTATAAGTTATTGGACCGTCTCTATTCTGCTCCTTTGCGAGTTTATGCACCAATATGGTATATTTGTCAAGAATGGGAATGGGGGGTATAAGTTATCTGACCACTTCTATTCTGTGGCTTCTCGAAATTATGCCTCATTGTGGTATATTTGTCAAGAATGGGAATGGGGGGTATAAGTTATCTGACCACTTCTATTCTGTGGCTTCTCGAAATTATGCCTGATTGTGGTATATTTGTCATGATTGGGGGTGGGCGCATCAAGTTATCTGACCAATTCTATTCTGCCCCTTCGCGAAATTATGCCCCATTATGGTATATTTGTCATGATTAGGGGTGGGGGCTATAAGTTATTGGACCGTCTCTATTCTGCTCCTTTGCGAGTTTATGCACCAATATGGTATATTTGTCAAGAATGGGAATGGGGGGTATAAGTTATCTGACCACTTCTATTCTGTGGCTTCTCGAAATTATGCCTCATTGTGGTATATTTGTCAAGAATGGGAATGGGGGGTATAAGTTATCTGACCACTTCTATTCTGTGGCTTCTCGAAATTATGCCTGATTGTGGTATATTTGTCATGATTGGGGGTGGGCGCATCAAGTTATCTGACCAATTCTATTCTGCCCCTTCGCGAAATTATGCCCCATGATGGTTTATTTGTCATGATTGGGGGTGGGGACATTAAGTTAGCCGACCACTTCTATTCTGCCCCTTCGCGTAATTATGCCCCATTATGCTATATTTATGATGATTGGGGGTGGGGGATATAATTTATCTGGCCACTTCTCTTCTGCCCCTTCGCGAAATTATTCCTCATATTCGTCATGATTGGGGATGGGCGCATCAAGTTATCTGACCAATTCTATTCTGCTCCTTCGCGTGTTTTTGCCCCAATATGGTATATTTGCGGAATTATGCCCCATTATGGTATATTTGTCATGATTAGGGGTGGGGGCTATAAGTTATTGGACCATCTCTATTCTACTCCTTTGCGAGTTTATGCACCAATATGGTATATTTGTCAAGAATGGGAATGGGGGGTATAAGTTATCTGACCACTTCTATTCTGTGGCTTCTCGAAATTATGCCTCATTGTGGTATATTTGTCAAGAATGGGAATGGGGGGTATAAGTTATCTGACCACTTCTATTCTGTGGCTTCTCGAAATTATGCCTGATTGTGGTATATTTGTCATGATTGGGGGTGGGCGCATCAAGTTATCTGACCAATTCTATTCTTCCCCTTCGCGAAATTATGCCCCATGATGGTTTATTTGTCATGATTGGGGGTGGGGACATTAAGTTAGCCGACCACTTCTATTCTGCCCCTTCGCGTAATTATGCCCCATTATGCTATATTTGTGATGATTGGGGGTGGGGGATATAATTTATCTGGCCACTTCTATTCTGCCCCATCGCGAAATTGTTCCTCATATTCGTCATGATTGGGGGTGGGCGCATCAAGTTCTCTGACCAATTCTATTCTGCTCCTTCGCGTGTTTTTGCCCCAATATGGTATATTTGCGGAATTATGCCCCATTATGGTATATTTGTCATGATTAGGGGTGGGGGCTATAAGTTATTGGACCATCTCTATTCTACTCCTTTGCGAGTTTATGCACCAATATGGTATATTTGTCAAGAATGGGAATGGGGGGTATAAGTTATCTGACCACTTCTATTCTGTGGCTTCTCGAAATTATGCCTCATTGTGGTATATTTGTCATAATTGGGGTGGGCGCATCAAGTTATCTGACCAATTCTATTCTGCCCCTTCGCGAAATTATGCCCCATGATGGTTTATTTGTCATGATTGGGGGTGGGGACATTAAGTTAGCCGACCACTTCTATTCTGCCCCTTCGCGTAATTATGCCCCATTATGCTATATTTGTGATGATTGGGGGTGGGGGATATAATTTATGTTATTGGACCATCTCTATTCTGCTTATAATTTATGTTATAAGTTATTGGACCATCCCTATTCTGCTCCTTTGCGAGTTTATGCACCAATATGGTATATTTGTCAAGAATGGGAATTGTGGGTATAAGTTATCTGACCACTTCTATTCTGTGGCTTCTCGAAATTATGCCTCATTGTGGTATATTTGTCATGATTGGGGGTGGGCGCATCAAGTTATCTGACCAATTCTATTCTGCCCCTTCGCGAAATTATGCCCCATGATGGTTTATTTGTCATGATTGGGGGTGGGGACATTAAGTTAGCCGACCACTTCTATTCTGCCCCTTCGCGTAATTATGCCCCATTATGCTATATTTGTGATGATTGGGGGTGGGGGATATAATTTATCTGGCCACTTCTATTCTGCCCCATCGCGAAATTGTTCCTCATATTCGTCATGATTGAGGGTGGGTGCATCAAGTTATCTGACCAATTCTATTCTGCTCCTTCGCGTGTTTTTGCCCCAATATGGTATATTTGTCAAGAATAGGGATGGGAGTATAATTTATCTGGCCACTTCTATTCTGCCCCACGATGGTTTATTTGTCATGATTGGGGGTGGGGGCATTAAGTTATCTGACCAATTTTATTCTGCCCCTTCGCGAAATTATTCCTCATTATGGTATATTTGTCATGATTGGGAGTGGGCGCATCAAGTTATTTGACCAATTCTATTCTGCCCCTTCGCGGATTTATGCCCAATTAGGGTATATTTGTCATGATTGGTGGTGGGCGCATCAAGTTATCTGACCAATTTTATTCTGCATCTTCTCGAAATTGTGCCCCAGTATGGTATATTTGTCATGATTGGGGTTGGGCGCATCAAGTTATCTGACCAATTTTATTCTGCCCCTTCGCGAAATTATTCCTCATTATGGTATATTTGTCATGATTGGGAGTGGGCGCATCAAGTTATCTGACCAATTCTATTCTGCCCCTTCGCGGATTTATGCCCAATTAGGGTATATTTGTCATGATTGGTGGTGGGGGCTATAATTTATCTGGCCACTTCTATTCTGCCTCTTCGCGAATTTATGCCCCATGATGGTTTATTTGTCATGATTAGGGGTGGGGCATTAAGTTATCTGACCACTTCTATTCTGCCTATTCTCGAAATTGTGCACCATTATGATATATTTGTCATGATAGGGGTTGGGCGCATCGAGATATCTGACCAATTCTATTCTGCCCCTTCGCGAAATTATGCCCCATTATAATATATTTGTCATGATTGGGGGTGACTGGAAGTGTCGGGGGCTATAAGATACCTGACCACTTCTATTGTGCCCCATCGCGCGTTTTTAACCCAATATGGAATACTTGTCAAAAATGAGGATTGGAGGTATAAGTTATCTGACCACTTCTATTCTGCCCCTTCGCGAATATAAGCCCCAATATGGTATATTTGTCAAGAATGGGGATGGGGGTATAATTTATCTGACCACTTCTATTCTGCCCTATGGTGAATTTAGGCCCCAATCGGTATATTGGTCAAGAATGAGGATGGGAGGTATAAGTTATCTGACCACTTCTATTCTGCCACTTCGCGAAATTATGCCCCATTATGGTATATTTGTAATGATTGGGGGTGAGGGCTATAGGTATCGGACCACTTGTATTCTGCTCCTTTGCGAGTTTATGCACCATTATGGTATATTTGTCATGAATGGGAATGGGGGTATAAGTTATCTGACCACTTCTATTCTGCCGCTTCTCGAAATTATGCCCCATTGTGGTATATTTGTCATGATTGGGGGTGGGGGCTAAAAGTTATCTGACCACTTCTATTCTAACCCTTCGCGAATTTATTCCCCAATATGGTATATTTGTCAAGAATGGGGATGGGGGTACATATATCAAGATTAAAGGGTGGGGGCTATAAGTTATCTGACCAATTTTTTTCTGCCCCTTTGCGGAATTATGCCCCATTATGGTATATTTGTCATGATTAGGGGTGGGGGCTATAAGTTATTGGACCATCTCTATTCTGCTCCTTTGCGAGTTTATGCACCAATATGGTATATTTGTCAAGAATGGGAATGGGGGGTATAAGTTATCTGACCACTTCTATTCTGTGGCTTCTCGAAATTATGCCTCATTGTGGTATATTTGTCATGATTGGGGGTGGGCGCATCAAGTTATCTGACCAATTCTATTCTGCCCCTTCGCGAATTTATTCCCCAATATGGTATATTTGTCAAGAATGGGGATGGGGTAAAAGTTATCTCACCACTTCTTTTCTGCCCCTTCGCAAAATTATGCCCCATTATGGTACATTTGTCAAGATTAAGTAGTGGGGGCTAGAAGTTATCGGACCACTTCTATTCTGCCCCTTCGCGTATTTATGCCCCAATATGGTATATTTGTCAAGCTTGTGGATGGGGGTATAAGTTATCTGACCACTTCTATTCTGTCCCTTCGCGAATTTATGCCCCAATATGGTATATTTGTCACAAATAGGGATGGGGGTAAAAGTTATCTGACCACTTCTACTCTGCCCCTTCGCGAGTTTAGGCCCCAATCTAGTATATTTGTCAAGAATGGGGATGGGGGTATAGGTTATCTGACCACTTCTGTTCTGCCCCTTTGCGAAGTTATGCCCCATTGTGGGAATTTGACATGATTGAAGGTGGGGCCTATAAGTTATCTGACCACTTCTATTCTGCCCCTTCGCGAATTTATGCCCCAAAAAGGTAAATTTGTCACAAATTGGGATGGGGGTAAAAGTTATCTCACCACTTCTAGTCTGCCCTTTCGCGAGTTTAGGCCCCAATTTGGCATATTTGCCAAGAATGGGGATGGGGGCATAGGTTATCTGACCACTTCTATTCTGCCCCTCGGCGAAATTATGCCCCATTATGGTATATTTGTCATGATTGGGGTTGGGGCATTAACTTAACTGACCACTTCTATTCTGCTTCTTCGCAGAATTATGCCTCATTATGGTATATTTGTCATGATTGGGGGTTGGGGCTATAAGTTATCTATCTGACCCTTCTCTTCTGCCCCTTAGCGAAATTATGCCCCATTATGGTATAAATGTCGTGATTGGGGACGGGGGTTATAAGTTGTCGGACCACTTCTATTCTGCCTCTTTGCGAGTTTATGCACCAAGATGGTGTTTTTGTCAAGAATGGGAATGGGGGTATAAGTTATCTGACCACTTCTATTCTGCCTCTTCGCGAAACTATGCCCCACTATGATACATTTTTCAAGAATGGGTATGTGGGGTATAAGCTGTCTGACCACTTCTTTTCTGCCCATTCTCGAAAGTATGCCCCATTGTGGTATATTTGTCATGATTGGGGATGGGGGTATAAACTCTGACCACTTCTTTTCTGCCCCTTTGTCAATTTATGCCCCAATATGGTATATCTGTCAAGAATGGAGATGGCGGTATAAGTTATTTGACCACTTCTATTCTGCCCCTTTGCAAGTTTAGGCCCAAATTTGGTATATATTTCGAGAATGCGGATGTGGTTATAGGTTATCTGACCACTTCTATTCTGCCCCTTTGCGAAATTACGCCCATTATGGTATAATTGTCATGATTGTTGTGGGGGCATTAAGTTATCTGACCACTTCTATTCTGTCCTTCGCAAAATTATGCTCCATTATGGTATGTTTGTCATAAATGGGGTTGGGGGCATTAAGTTGCCTGACCGCTTCTAATTTGCCCCTTCGCAAAAATATGCCCCATTATGTTATATTTGTCAGGGGTGGGGATGGGGGTAAAGGTTATCTGAACACTTCTTATCTGCCCCTTTGCGAAATTATGCTCCGTTATGGTATATTTGTCATGATTGGGGTGGGGGAATTAAATTATCTGACCACTTCTATTCTGCCCTTTCGCAAAATTAGGCCCCATTATGGTATATTTGTCATTACTGAGGGTAGGGCCTATAAGTAATCTGACCACTTCTATTCTGCCCCTTCGCAAAGTTATGCTCCATTATGGTATATTTGTCATCATTGGGGGTGGGGGCTAAGTTATCTGACCACTTCTATTCTGCTCTTTCGCGAAATTCTGCTCCAATATGGTATATTTGTCAAGAATGGAGATGGGGGTATAAGCTATCTGACCACTTCTTTTCTGCACTTCGCAAAATTATGCCCCATTAAGGTATATTTTTTATGATTGTGGTGGGGGCATTAAGTTGTCTGACCACTTCTATTCTGCCCCTTCGCGAAATTATGCCCCATTATGGTATATTTGTCATGATTGGGGTGCGTGCAATAAGTTATCTGACCACTTCTATTCTGCCGCTTAGCTTAAGTATGCCCCATTTTGTTATATTTGTCATGATTGGGGATGGGGGCTACAAGTTATCTGACCACTTCTATTCTGCCCTTCGCAAAATTATGCCCCATTCTGGTATATTTGTCATAATTGGGGGTTGGGGCTATAAGTTATCTGACCACTTCTATTCTGCCCATTGCCGAAATTATGCCCCTATTTGGTATGTTTGTCATGATTGGGGTGGGGCATTAAGTTGTCTGACTGCTTCTATTCTGCCCCTTCGCAAAGTTATGCTCCATTATGCTATATTTGTCATCATTGGGGGTGGGGGCTAAGTTATCTGACCACTTCTTTTCTGCCCCTTTGCAAAATTATGCCCCATTATGGTATATTTGTCATGATTGGGGTGCGGGCAATAAGTTATCTGACCACTTCTATTCTGCCGCTTAGCTAAAGTATGCCCCATTATGGTATATTTGTCATGATTGTGGATGGGGGCTACAAGTTATCTGACCACTTCTATTCTGCCCCTTTGCGAAATTAAGCCCGATTGTGGTATATTTGTCACGATTCGGGACGGGGGCTATAAGTTATCGGATCACTTCTATTCTGTCCCTTTGCGAGGTTAGGCCCCAATATGGTATATTTGTCAAGAATGGGGATGGGGGTATAGGTTATCTGACCACTTCTATTCTGCCCCTTTGCGAAATTATGCCCCAATATGGTATATTTATCAATAATGGGATGGGGTATAAGTTATCTGACCACTTCTTTTCTGCCCCTTCGCGAGTTTAGGCCCCAATATGATATTTTTTTAAAGAATGGGGATGGGGGTATAGGTTATCTGACCACTTCTTTTCTGCCCCTTCGCGAAATTCTGCCCCATTATGGTATATTTGTCATGATTGGGGCGGGGGCATTAAGTTGTCTGACCACTTCTATTCTGCCCCTTTGCGAAATTATGCCCCATGATAGGTTATTTGTCATGATTGGGGCTGGGGGCATTAAGTTATCTGACCACTTCTATTCTGCTCTTTCGCGAAATTCTGCTCCAATATGGTATATTTGTCAAGAATGGAGATGGGGGTATAAGCTATCTGACCACTTCTTTTCTGAACTTCGCAAAATTATGCCCCATTAAGGTATACTTTTTATGATTGTGGTGGGGGCATTAAGTTGTCTGACCACTTCTATTCTGCCCCTTCGCGAAATTATGCCCCATTATGGTATATTTGTCATGATTGGGGTGCGTGCAATAAGTTATCTGACCACTTCTATTCTGCCGCTTAGCTTAAGTATGCCCCATTTTGTTATATTTGTCATGATTGGGGATGGGGGCTACAAGTTATCTGACCACTTCTATTCTGCCCTTCGCAAAATTATGCCCCATTCTGGTATATTTGTCATAATTGGGGGTTGGGGCTATAAGTTATCTGACCACTTCTATTCTGCCCATTGCCGAAATTATGCCCCTATATGGTATGTTTGTCATGATTGGGGTGGGGCATTAAGTTGTCTGACTGCTTCTATTCTGCCCCTTCGCAAAGTTATGCTCCATTATGCTATATTTGTCATCATTGGGGGTGGGGGCTAAGTTATCTGACCACTTCTTTTCTGCCCCTTTGCAAAATTATGCCCCATTATGGTATATTTGTCATGATTGGGGTGCGGGCAATAAGTTATCTGACCACTTCTATTCTGCCGCTTAGCTAAATTATGCCCCATTATGGTATATTTGTCATGATTGTGGATGGGGGCTAAAAGTTATCTGACCACTTCTATTCTGCCCCTTTGCGAAATTAAGCCCGATTGTGGTATATTTGTCACGATTCGGGACGGGGGCTATAAGTTATCGGATCACTTCTATTCTGTCCCTTTGCGAGGTTAGGCCCCAATATGGTATATTTGTCAAGAATGGGGATGGGGGTATAGGTTATCTGACCACTTCTATTCTGCCCCTTTGCGAAATTATGCCCCAATATGGTATATTTATCAATAATGGGATGGGGTATAAGTTATCTGACCACTTCTTTTCTGCCCCTTCGCGAGTTTAGGCCCCAATATGATATTTTTTTAAAGAATGGGGATGGGGGTATAGGTTATCTGACCACTTCTTTTCTGCCCCTTCGAGAAATTCTGCCCCATTATGGTATATTTGTCATGATTGGGGTGGGGGCATTAAGTTGTCTGACCACTTCTATTCTGCCCCTTCGCAAAATTGTGCCCCATTATGGTATATTGGTCAGGAATGGGGATGGGGGTTATAGCTTATCTGATCACTTCTACTCTGCTCCTTCGCAAAATTATGCCCCATTATGGTATATTTGTCATAATGGGGGTGGGGGCATTAAGTTATCTGACCACTTCTATTCTGTCCCTTCGCAAAATTATGCCCCATTATGGTATATTTGTCATAATTGGGGGTTGGGGCTATAAGTTATCTGACCACTTCTATTCTGCACTTCGCAAAATTATGCCCCATTAAGGTATATTTTTTATGATTGTGGTGGGGGCATTAAGTTGTCTGACCACTTCTATTCTGCCCCTTCGCGAAATTATGCCCCATTATGGTATATTTGTCATGATTGGGGTGCGTGCAATAAGTTATCTGACCACTTCTATTCTGCCGCTTAGCTTAAGTATGCCCCATTTTGTTATATTTGTCATGATTGGGGATGGGGGCTACAAGTTATCTGACCACTTCTATTCTGCCCTTCGCAAAATTATGCCCCATTCTGGTATATTTGTCATAATTGGGGGTTGGGGCTATAAGTTATCTGACCACTTCTATTCTGCCCATTGCCGAAATTATGCCCCTATATGGTATGTTTGTCATGATTGGGGTGGGGCATTAAGTTGTCTGACTGCTTCTATTCTGCCCCTTCGCAAAGTTATGCTCCATTATGCTATATTTGTCATCATTGGGGGTGGGGGCTAAGTTATCTGACCACTTCTTTTCTGCCCCTTTGCAAAATTATGCCCCATTATGGTATATTTGTCATGATTGGGGTGCGGGCAATAAGTTATCTGACCACTTCTATTCTGCCGCTTAGCTAAATTATGCCCCATTATGGTATATTTGTCATGATTGTGGATGGGGGCTAAAAGTTATCTGACCACTTCTATTCTGCCCCTTTGCGAAATTAAGCCCGATTGTGGTATATTTGTCACGATTCGGGACGGGGGCTATAAGTTATCGGATCACTTCTATTCTGTCCCTTTGCGAGGTTAGGCCCCAATATGGTATATTTGTCAAGAATGGGGATGGGGGTATAGGTTATCTGACCACTTCTATTCTGCCCCTTTGCGAAATTATGCCCCAATATGGTATATTTATCAATAATGGGATGGGGTATAAGTTATCTGACCACTTCTTTTCTGCCCCTTCGCGAGTTTAGGCCCCAATATGATATTTTTTTAAAGAATGGGGATGGGGGTATAGGTTATCTGACCACTTCTTTTCTGCCCCTTCGCGAAATTCTGCCCCATTATGGTATATTTGTCATGATTGGGGTGGGGGCATTAAGTTGTCTGACCACTTCTATTCTGCCCCTTCGCAAAATTGTGCCCCATTATGGTATATTGGTCAGGAATGGGGATGGGGGTTATAGCTTATCTGATCACTTCTACTCTGCTCCTTCGCAAAATTATGCCCCATTATGGTATATTTGTCATAATGGGGGTGGGGGCATTAAGTTATCTGACCACTTCTATTCTGTCCCTTCGCAAAATTATGCCCCATTATGGTATATTTGTCATGATTTGGGTTGGGGCTAAAAGTTATCTGACAACTTCTATTCTGTCCCTTTGCGAAATTATGCCCCATTATGGTATATTTGTCATGATTGGGGTGGGGGCTATAAATTATCGGAGCACTTCTATTCTGACCCTTTGCGAGTTTTTGCACCAATATTGTATATTTCTCAAGAATGGTGATGGGATATAAGTTATCTGACCACTTCTTTTCTGCCCCTTCGCGAGTTTAGGCCCCAATATGGTATATTTTTCAAGAATGGGGATGGGGGTATAGGTTATCTGACCACTTCTATTCTTCCCCTTTGCGAAATTATGCCCCATTATGGTATAATTGTCATAATTGGGGTGGGGGCGTTAAGTTGTCTGACCACTTCTATCCTGCCACTTCGCAAAATTGTGCCCCATTATGGTATATGGGTCAGCAATGGGGAGGGGGTTGTAGCTTATCTGATCACTTCTACTCTGCCCCTTCGCGAAATTATGCCCCATTATGGTATATTTGTCACGATGGGGGTGGGGGCATTAAGTTATCTGACCACTTCTCTTCTGCCCCTTCGCAAATTTATGCCCCATTATGGTATATTTGTCATGATTTGGTGTGGGGGATATAATTTATCTGGCCACTTCTATTCTGCCCCTTCGAGAAATTATGCCCCACGTTGGTTTATTTGTCATGATTGGGGCTGGGGGCATTAAGTTATCTGACCACTTCTATTCTGCCCCTTTGCGAAATTATGCCCCATTATGGTATATTTGTCATGATTGGGGTGGGGGCTATCAATTATCGGAGCACTTCTATTCTGCCCCTTTGCGAGTTTATGCACCAATATGGTATATTTCTCAAGAATGGTGATGGGGTATAAGTTATCTGACCACTTCTTTTCTGCCCCTTTTGCGAGTTTAGGCCCCAATATGGTATATTTTTCAAGAATGGGGATGGGGGTATAGGTTATCTGACCACTTCTATTCTGCCCCTTTGCGAAATTGTTCCCCATTATGGTATATTTGTCATGATTGTGGTGGGGGCGTTAAGTAGTCTGACCACTTCTATCCTGCCCCTTCGCAAAATTGTGCCCCATTAAGGTATATTGGTCAGGAATGGGGATGGGGGTTATAGCTTATCTGATCACTTCTACTCTGCCCCTTCGCGAAATTATGCCCCATTATGGTATATTTGTCACGATGGGGGTGGGGGCATTAAGTTATCTGACCACTTCTATTCTACCCCTTCGCGAAAATATGCCCCATTATGTTATATTTGTCATGATTGGGGTGGGGGCATTAAGTTGTCTGACCAGTTCTATCCTGCCCCTTCGCAAAATTGTGCCCCATTATGCTATATTGGTCAGGAATGGGGATGGGGGTTATAGCTTATCTGATCACTTCTACTCTGCCCCTTCGCGAAATTATGCCCCATTATGGTATATTTGTCACGATGGGGGGGGCATTAAGTTATCTGACCACTTCTATTCTACCCCTTCGCGAAATTACGCCCCATTATGTTATATTTGTCATGATTCGGGTGCGGGCAATAAATTATCTGACCACTTCTATTCTGCTTCTTCGCGAAATTAGACCCCATTATTGTATATTTGTCACGTTTGGGGGTGGGGGCTATAAGTTATCGGGTCACTTCTATTCTGTCCCTTTGCAAGTTTATGCACCAATATTGTATATTTGTCAAGAATGGGGATGGGGTATTAGTTATCTTACCAATTCTATTCTGCTCCTTCGCGTGTTTATGCCCCAAAATGGTATATTTTTCAAGAATGGGGATGGGGGTATAGGTTATCTGACCACTTCTTTTCTGCCCCTTCGCGAAATTCTGCCCCATTATGGTATATTTGTCATGATTGGGGTGGGGGCATTAAGTTGTCTGACCACTTCTATTCTGCCCCTTCGCAAAATTGTGCCCCATTATGGTATATTGGTCAAGAATGGGGATGGGGGATATAGCTTATCTGATCACTTCTACTCTGCCCCTTCGCGAAATTATGCTCCATTATGGTATATTTGTCATGATGGGGGTGGGGGCATTAAGTTATCTGACCACTTCTATTCTGTCCCTTCGCAAAATTATGCCCCATTATGGTATATTTGTCATGATTTGGGTTGGGGCTAAAAGTTATCTGACACCTTCTATTCTGCCCCTTTAAGAAATTATGCCCCATTATGGTATATTTGTCATGATTGGGGTGGGGGCTATAAATTATCGGAGCACTTCTATTCTGCCACTTTGCGAGTTTATGCACCAATATGGTATATTTCTCAAGAATGCTGATGGGGTCTAAGTTATCTGACCACTTCTTTTCTGCCCCTTCGCGAGTTTAGGCCCCAATATGGTATATTTTTCAAGAATGGGGATGGGGGTATAGGTTATCTGACCACTTCTATTCTGCCCCTTTGCGAAATTATGCCCCATTATGGTATATTTGTCATGATTGGGGTGGGGGCGTTAAGTTGTCTGACCACATCTATTCTGCCCCTTCGCAAAATTGTGCCCCATTATGGTGTATTGGTCAGGAATGAAGATGGGGGTTATAGCTTATCTGATCACTTCTACTCTGCCCCTTCGCGAAATTATGCCCCATTATGGTATATTTGTCACAATGGGGTTGGAGGCATTAAGTTATCTGACCACTTCTCTTCTGCCCCTTCGCAAAATTATGCCCCATTATGTTATATTTGTCATGATTTGGGTTGGGGCTAAAAGTTATCTGACACCTTCTATTCTGCCCCTTTAAGAAATTATGCCCCATTATGGTATATTTGTCATGATTGGGGTGGGGGCTATAAATTATCGGAGCACTTCTATTCTGCCACTTTGCGAGTTTATGCACCAATATGGTATATTTCTCAAGAATGCTGATGGGGTCTAAGTTATCTGACCACTTCTTTTCTGCCCCTTCGCGAGTTTAGGCCCCAATATGGTATATTTTTCAAGAATGGGGATGGGGGTATAGGTTATCTGACCACTTCTATTCTGCCCCTTTGCGAAATTATGCCCCATTATGGTATATTTGTCATGATTGGGGTGGGGGCGTTAAGTTGTCTGACCACATCTATTCTGCCCCTTCGCAAAATTGTGCCCCATTATGGTGTATTGGTCAGGAATGAAGATGGGGGTTATAGCTTATCTGATCACTTCTACTCTGCCCCTTCGCGAAATTATGCCCCATTATGGTATATTTGTCACAATGGGGTTGGAGGCATTAAGTTATCTGACCACTTCTCTTCTGCCCCTTCGCAAAATTATGCCCCATTATGTTATATTTGTCATGATTTGGTGTGGGGCTATAAGTTATCTGACCACTTCTATTCTACCCCTTCGCGAAATTATGCCCCATTATGTTATATTTGTCATGATTGGGGTGCGGGCAATAAATCATCTGACCACTTCTATTCTGCCTCTTCGCGAAATTAGGCCCCATTATGGTATATTTGTCACGATTGGGGGTGGGGGCTAAAAGTTATCGGATCACTTCTATTCTGTCCCTTTGCAAGTTTACGCACCAATATGGTATATTTGTCAAGAATGGGGATGGGGTATTAGTTATCTTACCAACTCTATTTTGCTCCTTCGCGTGTTTATGCCCCAAAATGGTATATTTGTCAAGAATGCGGATGGGGGTATAGGTTATCTGACCACCTCTATTCTGCCCTTTCAAGAAATTATGCCCATTATGGTATATTTGGCATGATTGGGGTGCGGTCATTAAGTTGTCTGACCACTTCTATTCTGCCCCTTCGCAAAATTAGGCCCCATTATGGTATATTTGTCACGTTTGGGGGTGGGGGCTATAAGTTATCTGACCACTTCTATTCTACCCCTTCGCGAAATTATGCCCCATTATGTTATATCTGTCATGATTGGGGTGCGGGCAATAAATTATCTGACCACTTCTATTCTGCTTCTTCGCGAAATTAGGCCCCATTATGGTATATTTGTCACGTTTGGGGGTGGGGGCTATAAGTTATCGGATCACTTCTATTCTGTCCCTTTGCAAGTTCATGCACCAATATGGTATATTTGTCAAGAATGGGGATGGGGTATTAGTTATCTTACCAACTCTATTTTGCTCCTTCGCGTGTTTATGCCCCAAAATGGTATATTTGTCAAGAATGCGGATGGGGGTATAGGTTATCTGACCACTTCTTTTCTGCCCTTTCAAGAAATTATGCCCATTATGGTATATTTGTCATGATTGGGGTGCGGTCATTAAGTTGTCTGACCACTTCTATTCTGCCCCTTCGCAAAATTGTGCCCCATTATGGTATATTGGTCAGGAATGGGGATGGGGGATATAGCTTATCTGATCACTTCTACTCTGCCCCTTCGCGAAATTATGCTCCATTATGGTATATTTGTCATGATGGGGTGGGGGCATTAAGTTATCTGACCACTTCTATTCTGTCCCTTCGCAAAATTATGCCCCAATATGGTATATTTGTCATGATTTGGGTTGGGGCTAAAAGTTATCTGACAACTTCTATTCTGCCCCTTTGCGAAATTATGCCCCATTATGGTATATTTGTCATGATTGGGGTGGGGGCTATAAATTATCGGATCACTTCTATTCTGTCCCTTTGCAAGTTTATGCACCAATATGGTATATTTGTCAAGAATGGGGATGGAGTATTAGTTATCTTACCAACTCTATTTTGCTCCTTCGCGTGTTTATGCCCCAAAATGGTATATTTTTCAAGAATGGGGATGGGGGTATAGGTTATCTGACCACTTCTTTTCTGCCCCTTCGCGAAATTCTGCCCCATTATGGTATTTTTGTCATGATTGGGGTGGGGGCATTAAGTTGTCTGACCACTTCTATTCTGCCCCTTCGCAAAATTGTGCCCCATTATGGTATATTGGTCAGGAATGGGGATGGGGGATATAGCTTATCTGATCACTTATACTCTGCCCCTTCGCGAAATTATGCCCCATTATGGTATATTTGTCATGATTGGGGTGGGGGCTATAATTTATCGGAGCACTTCTATTCTGCCCCTTTGCGAGTTTATGCACCAATATGGTATATTTCTCTAGAATGGTGATGGGGTATAAGTTAACTGACCACTTCTTTTCTGCCCCTTCGCGAGTTTAGGCCCCAAAATGGTATATTTTTCAAGAATGGGGATGGGGGTATAGGTTATCTGACCACTTCTATTCTGTCCCTTTGCGAAATTATGCCCCATTATGGTATATTTGTCATGATTGGGGTGGGGGCGTTAAGTTGTCTGACCACATCTATTCTGCCCCTTCGCAAATTGTGCCCCATTATGGTGTATTGGTCAGGAATGGGGATGGGGGTTATAGCTTATCTGATCACTTCTACTCTGCCCCTTCGCGAAATTATGCCCCGTTATGGTATATTTGTCACAATGGGGGTGGGGGCATTAAGTTATCTGACCACTTCTCTTCTGCCCCTTCGCAAAATTATGCCCCATTATGGTATATTTGTCATGATTTGGGGTGGGGCTATACGTTATCTGACCACTTCTATTCTACCCCTTCGCGAAATTATGCCCCATTATGTTATATTTGTCATGATTGGGGTGCGGGCAATAATTTTTCTGACCACTTCTATTCTGCCTCTTCGCGAAATTAGGCCCCATTATGGTATATTTGTCACGATTGGGGGTGGGGGCTATAAGTTATCGGATCACTTCTATTCTGTCCCTTTGCAAGTTTATGCACCAATATGGTATATTTGTCAAGAATGGAGATGGGGTAATAGTTATCTTACCAACTCTATTCTGCTCCTTCGCGTGTTTATGCCCCAAAACGGTATATTTTTCAAGAATGGGGATGGGGGTATAGGTTATCTGACCACTTCTTTTCAGCCCCTTCGCGAAATTCTGCCCCATTATGGTATATTTGTCGTGATTGGGGTGGGGGCATTAAGTTGTCTGACCACTTCTATTCTGCCCGTTCGCACAATTGTGCCCCATTATGGTATATTGGTCAGGAATGGGGATGGGGGATATAGCTTATCTGATCACTTCTACTCTGCCCCTTCGCGAAATTATGCTCCATTATGGTATATTTGTCATGATTGGGGTGGGGGCATTAAGTTATCTGACCACTTCTATTCTGTCCCTTCGCAAAATTATGCCCCATTATGGTATATTTGTCATGATTTGGGTTGGGGCTAAAAGTTATCTGACAACTTCTATTCTGCCCCATTGCGAAATTATGCCCCATTATGGTATATTTGTCATGATTGGGGTGGGGGCTATAGATTATCGGAGCACTTCTATTCTGCCCCTTTGCGAGTTTATGCACCAAAATGGTATATTTCTCAAGAATGGTGATGGGGTATAAGTTAACTGACCACTTTTTTTCTGCCCCTTTGCGAGTTTAGGCCCCAAAATGGTATATTTTTCAAGAATGGGGATGGGGTATAGGTTACATGACCACTTCTATTCTGCCCCTTTGCGAAATTATGCCCCATTATGGTATATTTGTCATGATTGGGGTGGGGTCGTTAAGTTGTCTGACCACATCTATTCTGCCCCTTCGCAAAATTGTGCCCCATTATGGTGTATTGGTCAGGAATGGGGATGGGGGTTATAGCTTATCTGATCACTTCTACTCTGCCCCTTCGCGAAATTATGCCCCATTATGGTATATTTGTCACAATGGGGGTGGGGGCATTAAGTTATCTGACCACTTCTCTTCTGCCCCTTCGCAAAATTATGCCCCATTATGGTATATTTGTCATGATTTGGGGTGGGGCTATACGTTATCTGACCACTTCTATTCTATCCCTTCGCGAAATTATGCCCCATTATGTTATATTTGTCATGATTGGGGTGCGGGCAATAAATTATCTGTACACTTCTATTCTGCCTCTTCGCGAAATTAGGCCCCATTATGGTATATTTGTCACGATTGGGGGTGGGGGCTATAAATTATCGGATCACTTCTATTCTGTCCTTTTGCAAGTTTATGCACCATTATGGTATATTTGTCAAGAATGGCGATGGAGTATTAGTTATCTTACCAATTCTATTCTGCTACTTCGCGTGTTTATGCCCCAGAATGGTATATTTGTCAAGAATGGGGATGGGGGTATAGGTTATCTGACCACTTCTATTCTGCCCCTTCAAGAAATTATGCCCCATTATGGTATATTTGTCATGATTGGGGTGGGGGAATTAAGTTGTCTGACCACTTCTATTCTGACCCTTCGCAAAATTGTGCCCCATTATTGTATATTGGTCAGGAATGGGGATGGGGCTTATATGTTATCGGACCACTTCTATTCTGCTCCTTCGGGAAATTATGCCCCATTATGGTATATTTGTCATGATTGGGGTGGGGGCATTAAGTTGTCTGACCACTTCTATTCTGCCCCTTCGCAAAATTGTGCCCCATTATGGTATATTTGTCAAGAATGGGGATGGGGGTATAGGTTATCTGACCACTTCTATTCTGCCCCTTCAAAAAATTATGCCCCATTATTGTATAATTGTCATGATTGGGGTGGGGGCATTAAGTTGTCTGACCACTTCTATTCTGCCCCTACGCAAAATTGTGCCCCATTATGTTATATTGGTAATGAATGGGGATGGGGTTTATAGGTTATCTGACCACTTCTATTCTGTCCCTTCTCAAAATTGTGCCCCATTATGGTATAATTGTCATGATTGGGGTGGGGGCATTAAGTTATCTGACCACTTCTATTCTGCCCCTACGCAAAATTGTGCCCCATTATGGTATATTGGTCATGAATGGGGATGGGGGTTATAGGTTATCTGACCACTTCTATTCTGCCCCTTCGCAAAACTGTGCCCCATTATGGTATAATTGTCATAATTGGGTAGTGGGCATTAAGTTATCTGACCCCTTCTATTCTGCCCCTTCGCAAAATTATGCCCCATTATGGTATAATTGTCATAATTGGGTTGGGGGAATTAAGTTATCTGACCTCTTCTATTCTGCCCCTTCGCGAAAATCTGCCCAATTATGGTATATTTGTCATGATTCGGGGTGGGGGCTATAAATTATCGGAGCATTTCTATTCTGCCCCTTTGTGAGTTTATGCATCAACATGGTATATTTGTCAAGAATGGGGATGGGGTTAGTTATCTGACCACTTCTATACTGCCCCTTCGCGAGTTTAGGCCCCAATATGGTATATTTGTCAAAAATGGGGATGGGGGGTAAAGGTTATCCGGCCACTTCTATTCTGCCACTTTGCGAAATTATGCCCCATTATGGTATAATTGTGATGATTGGGGTGGGGGCATTAAGTGATCTGACCACTTCTATTCTGCCCCTTCGCGAAATTATGTCCCATTAAGGTATATTTGTCATGATTGTGGGTGGGGGCTATAGGTTATCTAATCACTTCTATTCTGTCCCTTTGCAAGTTTATGCTCCAATATTGTATATTTGGCAAGAATGGGGATGGGGGTATAAGTTATCTGACCACTTCTATTCTGGCACCTCGCGTGTTTATGCCCCATTATGGTATATTTGTCAAGAATGGGGATGGGGGTATAAATCATCTCACCACTTTTATTCTGCCCCTTCGCCAAATTATGCCCCATTATGGTATATTTTTCATGATTGGGGATGTGGGCCATAAGTTATCTGAACCCTTCTATTCTACCCCTTTACGAAATTATGCCCCATTATGGTATATTTGTCATAATTGGGGGTTGGGGGCTATAAGTTATCTGACCAATACTATTCTGCCCCTTCGCGAATTTTTGCCCCAATATGCTATATTTGTCAAGAATGGGGATGGGGGTATAAGTTATCTGACCACTTCCATTCTGTCTCTTCGCGAAATTATGCCCCATTAAGGTATATTTGTAAAGATTGGGGGTGGGGGCTAAAAGTTATCTGACCACTTCTACTGTGCCCCTTCGCGAATTTATGTCCCATTATGGTTTATTTGTCTTGATTGGGGTTGGAGGCCAAAAAATATCTGACCACTTTTTTTCCGCCCCTTTGCGAAATTATGCCCCATTATGGTATATTTTTCAAGAATGGGGATGAGGGTATAAGTTATCTGACCACTTCTATTCTGCCACCTCGCGAGTTTATGCCCCAATATGGTATATTTGTCAAGAATGGGGATGGGGGTATAAGTCATCTGACCACTTTCATTCTGCCCCTTCGCGAATTTATGCCCCATTATGGTATATTTTCCATTATTGGGGATGTGGGCTTTAAGTTATCTGACCCCTTCTATTCTACCCCTTTGCGAAATTATGCCCCATTATGGTATTTTTGTCATGATTGGGGGTGTGGGCTATAAGTTATCTGACCGATTCTTTTCTGCCCCTTCGCGATTTTATGCTCCAATTTGCACTATTTGTCAAGAATGGGGATGGGGGTATAAGTTATCTGACCACTTTCATTCTGCCTCTTCGCGAAATTATGTCCCATTATGGTATATTTGTAAGGATTGGGGCTGGGGGCTATATGTTATCTGACCACTTCTACTGTGCCCCTTTGCGAAAATATGTCCCATTTTGATATATTTGTCTTGATTGGGGTTGGAGTCCAAACATTATCTGACCACTCTTTTTCTGCCCCTTCGCAAAATTATGCCCAATTATGGTATACTTGTCAAGAATGGGGATGGGGGTATAAGTTATCTTACCACTTCCATTCAGCCTCTTCGCGAAATTATGCCCCATAATGGTTTATTTTTAAAGATTGGGTTTGGGGGCTATAAGTTATCTGACCACTTCTACTCTGCCCCTTCGCAAAATTATGGCCCATTATGGTATATTTGTCATGATTGTGGGTGGGGGCTAAGTTATCTGACCACTTCTATTATGCCCCTTCGCGAGTTTGAACCCCAATATGGTATAATTGTCAAGAATGGGGATGGGGGTAGAGGGTATCCGACCACTTCTATTCTGCCCCTTCGCAAAATTATGCCCCAACTTTGTATATTTGTCATGATTGGGGTTGGGGCATTAAGTTATCGGAGCACTTCTATTCTGCCCCTCTGCGGGTTTATGCACCAATATGGTATATTTGTCAAAAATGGGGATGGGGTTATAAGTTATCTGACCACTTCTATTCTGTCCCTTCTCGAGTTTAGTCCCCAGTATGGTATATTTGTCAAGAATGGGGATGGGGGATCGAGGTTATCCGACCAACTCTATTCTGCCCCATCGCAAACATATGGCCCATTAAGGTATATTTGTCATGATTGGGATGGGGGCATTAAGTTATCTGACCACTTCTAATCTGCACCTCTGCGAAATTATGCCCCATTAAGGTATATTTGTCATGATTGTGGGTGGGGGCTATAGGTTATCTAATCACTTCTATTCTGCCTCTTCGCAAAAATATGCCCCATTATAGTATACTTGTCATGATTTTGGGTGGGGGCTATAAGTTATCTGACCACTTCCAATCGACCCCTTCGCGATTTTTATGCCCCAATATGCTATGTTTGTCAAGAATGAGGATGGGGGTGTAAGTTATCTGACCACTTCCATTCTGCCTCTTCGCGAAATTATGCCCCAATATGGTATACTTGTAAAGATTGGGGGTGGGGGTTATAAGTTATCTGACCAATCTACTCTGCTCCTTCGCGAATTTATGGTCCATTATGGTATATTTGTCTTGAATGGGGTTGGGGGCCATAAATTATCTGACCACATTTTTTCTGCCTCTTCGCGAAATTATGCCCCATTATGGTATATTTGTCATGATTTTGGGTGGGAGCTATAAGTTATCTGAACACTTCTAATCGACCCCTTCGCGAAGTTATGCCCCATTATGGTATATTTTTCTTGATTGGGGGTGGTGGCATAAGTTATCTGATCACTTCCATTCTGCCCCTTCGTGAATTGATGTCCCATTATGGTGTATTTGTCTTGATTGCGGTTGGGGGCCATAAAATATCTGACCATTTTTTTCTGCCCTTTCGCAAAACTATGCCCCATTAATGTTTATTTGTCATGATGGTGGGTGCGGGCTATAGTTATCTGATCACCTCTATTCTGCCCTTCGCGAAATTATGCTCCAATATGGTATACTTGTCATAATTGGTGGTGGGGGCTATAAGTTATCTGGCCACTTCTATTCTGCCACCTCGCGAGTTTATGCCCCAATATGCTATATTTGTCAAGAATGGGGATGGGGATAAAAGTCATCTGACCGCTTTTTTTCTGCCCCTTCGCGAAATTATGCCCCATTATGGTATTTTTTTTCATGATTGGAGGTTGGGGCTATAAGTTATCTGACCAATTCTATTCTGCCCCTTCGCGAATTTATGCAACAATATGCTATATTTGTCAAGAATGGGGATGGGGGTACAAGTTATCTGATCACTTCTATTCTGCCACCTCGCGAGTTTATGCCCCAATATGCTATATTTGTCAAGAATGGGGATGGGGATAAAAGTCATCTGACCACTTTTTTTCTGCCCCTTCGCGAAATTATGCCCCATTATGGTATTTTTTTCATGATTGGAGGTTGGGGCTATAAGTTATCTGACCAATTCTATTCTGCCCCTTCGCGAATTTATGCAACAATATGCTATATTTGTCAAGAATGGGGATGGGGCTATAAGTTATCTGACCACTTCTATTCTGCCCCTTCGCGAATTTATGTCTCATTTTTGTATATTTGTCTTGATTGGGGTGGGCGCATCTAGTTTTCTGACCAATTCTATTCTGCCCCTTCGCGAAATTATGCCCCATTATGGTATACTTGTCATAATTGGTGGTGGGGGCTATAAGTTATCTGGCCACTTCTATTCTGCCCTTTGCGAAATTATGCCCCATGATGGGTTATTTGTCATGATTGGGGCTGGGGGAATTAAGTTATCTGACCACTTCTATTCTGCCTCTTTTCGAAATTGTGCCCGATTACGGTATATTTGTCATGATTGTGGGTGGGCGCATCAAGTTATCTGACCAATTCTATTCTGCCCCTTCGCGAAATTATGCCCCATTATGGTATATTTGTCATAATTGGTGGTGGGGGCTATAAGTTATCTGGCCACTTCTATTCTGCCCCTTCGCGAAGTTATGCCCCATGATGATTTATTTGTCATGATTGGGGCTGGGGGCAATAAGTCATCTGACCCCTTCTATTCTGCCCCTTCGCCAAATTATGCCCCATTATGGTATAATTGTCATGATTGATGGTGGGGTCTATAAGTTATCTAACCACTTATATTCGGCTCCTCCGCGAAATTATGCCCCATTATGGTATATTTGTCATGATTGGGGGTGGGAGCTATAAGTTATCTAACCACTTCTATTCGGCTCCTTCGCGAAATTACGCCCCATTATGGTATATTTGTCATGAATGCGTGTGGGGGTATAAGTAATCTGACCACTTCTATCGTGCCCCTTAGCGAAATTATGGCCCAATATGGTATATTTGTCATGAATGGGTTTGGGGCTATAAGTTATTTGACCCCTTCTATTCCGCCCCTTCGCGAATTTATGCCCCAATATGGTATTTTTGTCAAGAATGGGGATGGGGGTATAAGTTATCTGATCATTTCTTTTCTGCCCTTCGCGAAAATATGCCCCATTATTGTATATTTGGCTTGATTGGGGTGGGGGCAATAAATTATCTGACGACTTCTATTCTGCCCCTTCGCGAAATTATTCCCCATTATGGTATTTTTGTCATGATTGGGGCTGGGCGCATCAAGTTTTCTCACCAATTCTATTCTGCCCCTTCGCGAGATTATGCCCCATTATGGTATATTTGTCATAATTGGTGGTGGGGGCTATAAGTTATCTGGCCACTTCTATTCTGCCCCTTCGCTAAATTATGCCCCATGATGGTTTATTTGTCATGATTGGGGGTGGGGGCATTGAGTTATCTGACCCCTTCTATTCTGCCCCTTCGCGTGTTTATGCATCAATATGGTATATTTGTCAAGAATGGGGATGGGGGTATAAGTTATCTGACCACTTCTATTCTGCCCCTCCGCGAATTTATGCCCCAATATGGTATATTTGTCGAGAATGGGGATGGGGGTATAAGTTATCTGATCACTTCTATTCTGCTCCTTCGCAAGTTTAGGCCCCATCTGGTATATTTATCAAGAATGGGGATGGGGGATAAAAGTTATCTGACCCCTTATATTCCGCCCCTTCGCGAATTTATGCATCAATATGGTATATTTGTCAAGAATGGGGATGGGGGTATAAGTTATCTGACAATTTTTTTTCTGCCCCTTTGCGAGTTTATGCCCCCATTTGGTATATTTCTCATAAATGGGGATGGGGGGTATAAGTTATCTGACCATTTCTATTCTGCCCTTCGAGTAATTATGCCCCATTATGGTACATTTGTCATGATTGTGGGTGGGGGCAATAAAATATCTGACGACTTCTATTCTGCTCTTCGCGAAATTATTCCTCATTATAGTATATTTGTCATGATTGGGGGTGGGCGCATCAAGTTATCTGACCAATTCTATTCTGCCCCTTTGCGAAATTATGCCCCATGATGGTTTATTTGTCATGATTGCGGGTGGGGACATTAAGTTAGCCGACCACTTCTATTCTGCCCCTTCGCGTAATTATGCCTCATTATGCTATATTTGTGATGATTGGGGGTGGGGGATATAATTTATCTGGCCACATCTCCTCTGCCCCTTCGCGAAATTATTCCTCATATTCGTCATGATTGAGGGTGGGCGCATCAAGTTATCTGACCATTTTTATTCTGCTCCTTCGCGTGTTTTTGCCCCAAAATGGTATATTTGTCAAGAATAGGGATGGGAGTATAAGTTATCTGACCAATTCTATTCTGCCCCTTCGCGAAACTATGCCCCATGATGTTTTTTTTTCTTATTTGGGGGTGGGGGCATTAAGTTTTCTGACCACTTCTATTCTGCCTCTTCGCGAAATTATGCCCCATTGTGGTATATTTGTCATGATTGGTGGTGGGGGATATAATTTATCTGGCCACTTCTATTCTGCCCTTTCGCAAAATTATGCCCCACGATGGTTTAATTGTCATGATTGGGGGTGGGGGCATTAAGTTATCTGACAGCTTCTATTCTGCATCTTCTCGAAATTGTGCCCCATTATGGTATCTTTGTCATGATTGGGGTTGGCCGCATCAAGTTATCTAACCAATTCTTTTCTGCCCCTTCGCCAAATTATTCCTCATTATGGTATATTTGTCATTATTGGGAGTGGTGGCATTAAGTTATCTGACCACTTCTATTCTGCCTCTTCTCGAATTTGCGCTCCATTATGGTATATTTGTCATGATTGTGGGTGGGGGCAATAAAATATCTGACGACTTCTATTCTGCTCTTCGCGAAAATATTCCTCATTATAGTATATTTGTCATGATTGGGGGTGGGCGCATCAAGTTATCTGACCAATTCTGTTCTGCTCCTTCGCGTGTGTTTGCCCCAATATGGTATATTTATCAAGAATAGGGATGGGAGTATAAGTTATTTGACGAATTCTATTCTGCCCCT
Organism: Convolutriloba macropyga; assembly: GCF_964194025.1. Lineage (NCBI taxonomy): Eukaryota > Metazoa > Xenacoelomorpha > Acoela > Convolutidae > Convolutriloba > Convolutriloba macropyga. The sequence continues at coordinate 43,143,260 of NC_134479.1, forward strand.
TTGCGAAATTATGCCCCATGATGGTTTATTTTTCTTGATTGGGGGTGGGGGCATTAAGTTTTCTGACCACTTCTATTCTGCCTCTTCGAGAAATTATGCCACATTGTGGTATATTTGTCATGATTGGTGGTGGAGGATATAATTTATCTGGCCACTTCTATTCTGCCCCTTCGCGAAATTATGCCCCACGATGGTTAATTTGTCATGATTGGGGGTGGGGGCATTAAGTTATCTGACCACTTCTATTCTGCCCCTTCGCGAAATTATTCCTCATTATGGTATATTTGTCATGATTGGGAGTGGGCGCATCAAGTTATCTGACCAATTCTATTCTGCCCCTTCGCGGATTTATGCCCAATTAGGGTATATTTGTCATGATTGGTGGTGGGGGCTATAATTTATCTGGCCACTTCTATTCTGCCCCTTTCCGAAATTATGCCCCATGATGGTTTATTTGTCATGATTAGGGGTGGGGGCATTAAGTTATCTGACCACTTCTATTCTGCCTCTTCTCGAAATTGTGCCCCATTATGATATATTTGTCATGATTCGGGTTCGGCGCATCGAGTTATCTGAACAATTCTATTCTGCCCCTTCGCGAAATTATGCCCCATTATAATATATTTGTCATGATTGGGGGTGACTGGGAGTGGTGGGGGCAATAAGTTATCTGACCACTTCTATTGTGCCCCATCGCGCGTTTTTGCCCCAATATGGAATACTTGTCAAGAATGAGGATGGGAGGTATAAGTTATCTGACCACTTCTGTTCTGCCACTTCGCGAAATTATGCCCCATTGTGGTATATTTGATATAATTGGGAGAGGGGCTATAAGTTATCTGACCACTTCTATTCTGCCCCTTCGCGAATATAAGCCCCAATTTGGTATATTTGTCATGAATGGGAATGGGGGTATAGGTTATCTGACCACTTCTATTCTGCGGCTTCTCGAAATTATGCCCCATTGTGGTATATTTGTCATGATTGGGGATGGGGGCTAAAAGTTATCTGACCACTTCTACTCTACCCCTTCGCGAATTTATTCCCCAATATGGTATATTTGTCAAAAATGGGGATGGGGGTACATATATCAAGATTAAAGGGTGGGGCTATAAGTTATCTGACCAATTTTTTTCTGCCCCTTTGCGGAATTATGCCCCATTATGGTATATTTGTCATGATTAGGGGTGGGGGCTATAAGTTATTGGACCAACTCTATTCTGCTCCTTTGCGAGTTTGTGCACCAATATGGTATATTTGTCAAGAATGGGAATGGGGGTATAAGTTATCTGACCACTTCTATTCTGTGGCTTCTCGAAATTATGCCTCATTGTGGTATATTTGTCATGATTGGGGTTAGGGGCTAAAAGTTATCTGACCACTTCTATTCTACCCCTTCGCGAATTTATTCCCCAATATGGTATATTTGTCAAGAATGGGGATGGGGTAAAAGTTATCTCACCACTTCTTTTCTGCCCCTTCGCAAAATTATGCCCCATTATGGTACATTTGTCAAGATTAAGTGGTGGGGGCTAGAAGTTATCTGACCGTTTCTTTTCTACCCTTTTGCGGAATTATGCCCCATTATGGTATATTTGTAATAATTGTGGGTGGGGGGGCTATAAGTTATCGGACCACTTCTATTCTGCCCCTTCGCGTATTTATGCCCCAATATGGTATATTTGTCAAGCAAGTGGATGGGGGTATAAGTTATCTGACCACTTCTATTCTGTCCCTTTGCGAAATTATGCCCCATTGTGGGAATTTGACATGATTGAAGGTGGGGCCTATAAGTTATCTGACCACTTCTATTCTGCCCCTTCGCGAATTTATGCCCCAATATGGTATATTTGTCACAAATAGGGATGGGGTAAAAGTTATCTGACCACTTCTAGTCTGCCCCTTCGCGAGTTTAGGCCCCAATCTAGTATATTTGTCAAGAATGGGGATGGGGGTGTGGGTTATCTGACCACTTTTGTTCTGCCCCTTTGCGAAGTTATGCCCCATTGTGGGAATTTGACTTGATTGAAGGTGGGGTCTATAAGTTATCTGACCACTTCTATTCTGCCCCTTCGCGAATTTATGCCCCAAAAAGGTATATTTGTCACAAATTGGGATGGGGGTAAAAGTTATCTCACCACTTCTAGTCTGCCCCTTCGCGAGTTTAGGCCCCAATTTGGCATATTTGCCAAGAATGGGGATGGGTGCATAGGCTATCTGACGACTTCTATTCTGCCCTTTGGCGAAATTATGCCCCATTATGGTATATTTGTCATGATTGGGGTTGGGGCATTAACTTAACTGACCACTTCTATTCTGCTTCTTCGCAGAATTATGCCTTATTATGGTACATTTGTCATGATTGGGGGTTGGGGCTATAAGTTATCTATCTGACCCTTCTCTTCTGCCCCTTAGCGAAATTATGCCCCATTATGGTATAAATGTCGTGATTGGGGACGGGGGTTATAAGTTATTGGACCACTTCTATTCTGCCTCTTTGCGAGTTTATGCACCAAGATGGTATTTTTGTCAAGAATGGGAATGGGGGGTATAAGTTATCTGACCACTTCTATTCTGCCTCTTCGCGAAACTATGCCCCAATATGATACATTTTTCAAGAATGGGTATGGGGGGTATAAGCTGTTTGACCACTTCTTTTCTGCCCATTCTCGAAATTATGCCCCATTGTGGTATATTTGTCATGATTGGGGATGGGGGGTATAAATTCTGACCACTTCTTTTCTGCCCCTTTGTCAATTTATGCCCCATTATGGTATATCTGTCAAGAATGGGGATGGCGGTATAAGTTATCTGACCACTTCTATTCTGCCCCTTCGCGAAATTACGCCCATTATGGTATAATTGTCATGATTGTTGTGGGGGCATTAAGTTATCTGACCACTTCTATTCTGCCCTTCGCAAAATTATGCCCCATTATGGTATATTTGTCATAATTGGGGTTGGGGGCATTAAGTTGTCTGACCGCCTCTATTCTGCCCCTTCGCAAAAATATGCCCCATTATGTTATTTTTGTCAGGGTGGGGATGGGGGTAAAGGTTATCTGACCACTTCTTATCTGCCCCTTTGCGAAATTATGCTGCGTTATGGTATATTTGTCATGATTGGGGTGGGGGAATTAAGTTATCTGACCACTTCTATTCTGCCCTTTCGCAAAATTAAGCCCCATTATGGTATATTTGTCATGACTGAGGGTAGGGCCTATAAGTAATCTGACCACTTCACTTCTATTCTGCCCCTTCGCAAAGTTATGCTCCATTATGGTATATTTGTCATCATTGGGGGTGGGGGCTAATTTATCTGACCACTTCTATTCTGCTCCTTCGCGAAATTCTGCTCCAATATGGTATATTTGTCAAGATTGGAGATGGGGGTATAAGCTATCTGACCACTTTTTTTCTGCCCCTTCGCAAAATTATGCCCCATTAAGGTATATTTGTTATGATTGGGGTGGGGGCATTAAGTTGTCTGACCACTTCTATTCTGCTCCTTCGCGAAATTATGCCCCATTATGGTTTATTTGTCATGATTGGGGTGCGTGCAATGAGTTATCTGACCACTTCTATTCTGCCGCTTAGCTAAAGTATGCCCCATTATGGTATATTTGTCATGATTGGGGATGGGGGCTACAAGTTATCTGACCACTTCTATTCTGCCCTTCGCAAAATTATGCCCCATTCTGGTATATTTGTCATAATTGCGGGTTGGGGCTATAAGTTATCTGACCACTTGTATTCTGCCCATTGTCGAAATTATGCCCCAATATGGTATATTTGTCATGATTGGGGTGGCGGCATTAAGTTGTCTGACTGCTTCTATTCTGCCCCTTCGCAAAAATATGCCCCATTATTTTATATTTGTCAGGGGTGGGGATGGGGGTAAAGGTTATCTGACCACTTCTTATCCGACCCTTTGCGAAATTATGCTCCGTTATGGTATACTTGTCATGATTGGGGTGGGGGAATTAAGTTATCTGACCACTTTTATTCTGCCCTTTCGCAAAATTACGCCCCATTATGGTATATTTGTCATGACTGACGGTAGGGCCTATAAGTAATCTGACCACTTCTATTCTGCCCCTTCGCAAAGTTATGCTCCATTATGGTATATTTGTCATCATTAGGGGTGGGGGCTAAGTTATCTGACCTCTTCTATTCTGCTCCTTCGCGAAATTCTGCTCCAATATGGTATATTTGTCAAGAATGGAGATGGGGGTATAGGCTATCCGACCACTTCTTTTCTGCCACTTCGCAAAGTTATGCCCCATTAAGGTATATTTGTTATGAATGGGGTGGGGGCATTAAGTTGTCTGACCACTTCTATTCTGCCCCTTCGCGAAACTATGCCCCATTATGGTATATTAGTCATGATTGGGGTGCGGGCAATAAGTTATCTGACCACTTCTATTCTGCCGCTTAGCTAAAGTATGCCCCATTATGGTATATTTGTCATGATTGGGGATGGGGGCTACAAGTTATCTGACCACTTCTATTCTGCCCCTTTGCGAAAATAAGCCCGATTGTGGAATATTTGTCACGATTCGGGACGGGGGGCTATAAGTTATCGGATCACTTCTATTCTGTCCCTTTGCAAGTTTAGGCCCCAGTATGGTATATTTGTCAAGAATGGGGATGGGGGTATAGGTTATATGACCACTTCTATTCTGCCCCTTTGCGAAATTATGCCCCATTATGGTATATTTATCAAGAATGGGGATGGGGTATAAGATATCTGACCACTTCTTTTCTGCCCCTTCGCGAGTTTAGGCCCCAATATGGTATTTTTTTCAAGAATTGGGATGGGGGTATAGGTTATCTGACCACTTCTTTTCTGCCCCTTCGCGAAATTCTGCCCCATTATGGTATGTTTGTCATGATTGGGGTGGGGGCATTAAGTTGTCTGACCACTTCTATTCTACCCCTTCGCAAAATTGTGCCCCATTATGGTATATTGGTCAGGAAAGGGGATGGGAGTTATAGCTTATCTGATCACTTCTACTCTGCTCCTTCGCAAAATTATGCCCCATTATGGTATATTTGTCATGATGGGGGTGGGGGCATTAAGTTATCTGAACACTTCTTTTCTGCCCCTTCGCGAAATTCTGCCCCATTATGGTATATTTTGTCATGATTTGGGTGGGGGCATTAAGTTGTCTGACCACTTCTATTCTGCCCCTTCGCAAAATTGTGCCCCATTATGGTATATTGGTCAGGAATGGTGATGGGGGTTATAGCTTATCTGATCACTTCTACTCTGCTCCTTCGCAAAATTATGCCCCATTATGGTATATTTGTCATGATGGGGGTGGGGGCATTAAGTTGTCTGACCACTTCTTTTCTGCCCCTTCGCAAAATTGAGCCCCATTATGGTATATTGGTCAGGAATGGGGATGGGGGTTATAGCTTATCTGATCACTTCTACTCTGCTCCTTCGCAAAATTATGCCCCATTATGGTATATTTGTCATGATGGTGATGGGGTATAAGTTATCGGACCACTTCTTTTCTGCCTTTCGCGAGTTTAGGCCCCAATATGGTATATTTTTCAAGAATGGGGATGGGGGTATAGGTTATCTGACCACTTCTATTCTGCCCCTTCTCGAGTTTAGTCCCCAGTATGGTATATTTGTCAAGAATGGGGATGGGGGGTCGAGGTTATCCGACCACCTCTATTCTGCCCCTTCGCAAAAATATGCCCCATTCAGGTATATTTGTCATGATTGGGCTGGGGGCATTAAGTTGTCTGACCACTTCTATTCTGCCCCTTCGCAAAATTGTGCCCCATTATGGTATATTGGTCAGGAATGGGGATGGGGGTTATAGCTTATCTGATCACTTCTACTCTGCTCCTTCGCAAAATTATGCCCCATTATGGTATATTTGTCATGATTGGGGTGGGGGCGTTAAGTTGTCTGACCACTTCTATCCTGCCCCTTCGCAAAATTGTGCCCCATTATGGTATATAGGTCAGGAATGGGGATGGGGGTTATAGCTTATCTGATCACTTCTACTCTGCCGCTTCGCGAAATTTTGCCCCATTATGGTATATTTGTCACGATGGGGGTGGGGGCATTAAGTTATCTGACCACTTCTCTCTGCCCCTTCGCAAATTTATGCCCCATTATGGTATATTTGTCATGATTTGGGAAGGGGGATATAATTTATCTGGCCACTTCTATTCTGCCCCTTCGAGAAATTATGCCCCACGACGGTTTATTTGTCATGATTGGGGCTGGGGGCATTAAGTTATCTGACCACTTCTATTCTGCCCCTTCGCAAAGTTATGCTCCATTATGGTATATTTGTCATCATTAGGGGTGGGGGCTAAGTTATCTGACCTCTTCTATTCTGCTCCTTCGCGAAATTCTGCTCCAATATTGTATATTTGTCAAGAATGGAGATGGGGGTATAGGCTATCGGACCACTTCTTTTCTGCCACTTCGCAAAATTATGCCCCATTAAGGTATATTTGTTATGAATGGGGTGGGGGCATTAAGTTGTCTGACCACTTCTATTCTGCCCCTTCGCGAAACTATGCCCCATTATGGTATATTAGTCATGATTGGGGTGCGGGCAATAAGTTATCTGACCACTTCTATTCTGCCGCTTAGCTAAAGTATGCTCCATTATGGTATATTTGTCATGATTGGGGATGGGGGCTACAAGTTATCTGACCACTTCTATTCTGCCCCTTTGCGAAAATAAGCCAGATTGTGGAATATTTGTCACGATTCGGGACGGGGGCTATAAGTTATCGGATCACTTCTATTCTGTCCCTTTGCAAGTTTAGGCCCCAATATGGTATATTTGTCAAGAATGGGGATGGGGGTATAGGTTATATGACCACTTCTATTCTGCCCCTTTGCGAAATTATGCCCCATTATGGTATATTTATCAAGAATGGGGATGGGGTATAAGTTATCTGACCACTTCTTTTCTGCCCCTTCGCGAGTTTAGGCCCCAATATGGAATTTTTTTCAAGAATGGGGATGGGGGTATAGGTTATCTGACCACTTCTTTTCTGCCCCTTCGCGAAATTCTGCCCCATTATGGTATGTTTGTCATGATTGGGGTGGGGGCATTAAGTTGTCTGACCACTTCTATTCTGCCCCTTCGCAAAATTGTGCCCCAGTATGGTATTTTGGTCAGGAATGGGGATGGGAGTTATAGCTTATCTGATCACTTCTACTCTGCTCCTTCGCAAAATTATGCCCCATTATGGTATATTTGTCATGATGGGGGTGGGGGCATTAAGTTATCTGACCACTTCTTTTCTGCCCCTTCGCGAAATTCTGCCCGATTATGGTATATTTTGTCATGATTGGGGTGGGGGCATTAAGTTGTCTGACCATTTCTATTCTGCCCCTTCGCAAAATTGTGCCCCATTATGGTATATTGGTCAGGAATGGTGATGGGGGTTATAGCTTATCTGATCACTTCTACTCTGCTCCTTCGCAAAATTATGCGCCATTATGGTATATTTGTCATGATGGGGGTGGGGGCATTAAGTTGTCTGACCACTTCTTTTCTGCCCCTTCGCAAAATTGAGCCCCATTATGGTATATTGGTCAGGAATGGGGATGGGGGTTATAGCTTATCTGATCACTTCTACTCTGCTCCTTCGCAAAATTATGCCCCATTATGGTACATTTGTCATGATTGGGGTGGGGGCTATAAATTATCGGAGCACTTCTTTTCTGCCCCTTTGCGAGTTTATGCACCAATATGGTATATTTTTCAAGAATGGGGATGGGGGTATAGGTTATCTGACCACTTCTATTCTGCCCCTTCTCGAGTTTAGTCCCCAGTATGGTATATTTGTCAAGAATGGGGATGGGGGGTCGAGGTTATCCGACCACCTCTATTCTGCCCCTTCGCAAAAATATGCCCCATTCAGGTATATTTGTCATGATTGGGGTGGGGGCATTAAGTTGTCTGACCACTTCTATTCTGCCCCTTCGCAAAATTGTGCCCCATTATGGTATATTGGTCAGGAATGGGGATGGGGGTTATAGCTTATCTGATCACTTCTACTCTGCTCCTTCGCAAAATTATGCCCCATTATGGTACATTTGTCATGATGGTGATGGGGTATAAGTTATCTGACCACTTCTTTTCTGCCCTTCGCGAGTTTAGGCCCCAATATGGTATATTTTTCAAGAATGGGGATGGGGGTATAGGTTATCTGACCACTTCTATTCTGCCCCTTCTCGAGTTTAGTCCCCAGTATGGTATATTTGTCAAGAATGGGGATGGGGGGTCGAGGTTATCCGACCACCTCTATTCTGCCCCTTCGCAAAAATATGCCCCATTCAGGTATATTTGTCATGATTGGGGTGGGGGCATTAAGTTGTCTGACCACTTCTATTCTGCCCCTTCGCTAAATTGTGCCCCATTATGGTATATTGGTCAGGAATGGGGATGGGGGTTATAGCTTATCTGATCACTTCTACTCTGCTCCTTCGCAAAATTATGCCCCATTATGGTATATTTGTCATGATTGGGGTGGGGGCGTTAAGTTGTCTGACCACTTCTATCCTGCCCCTTCGCAAAATTGTGCCCCATTATGGTATATAGGTCAGGAATGGGGATGGGGGTTATAGCTTATCTGATCACTTCTACTCTGCCGCTTCGCGAAATTTTGCCTCATTATGGTATATTTGTCACGATGGGGGTGGGGGCATTAAGTTATCTGACCACTTCTCTCTGCCCCTTCGCAAAATTATGCCCCATTATGGTATATTTGTCATGATTTGGGAAGGGGGATATAATTTATCTGGCCACTTCTATTCTGCCCCTTCGAGAAATTATGCCCCACGATGGTTTATTTTTCATGATTGGGGCTGGGGGCATTAAGTTATCTGACCACTTCTATTCTGCCGCTTAGCTAAAGTATGCCCCATTATGGTATATTTGTCATGATTGGGGATGGGGGCTACAAGTTATCTGACCACTTCTATTCTGCCCCTTTGCGAAATTATGCCCCATTATGGTATATTTGTCATGATTGGGGTGGGGGCTATAAATTATCGGAGCACTTCTTTTCTGCCCCTTTGCGAGTTTATGCACCAATATGGTATATTTCTCAAGAATGGGGATGGGGGTATAGGTTATCTGACCACTTCTATTCTGCCCCTTCTCGAGTTTAGTCCCCAGTATGGTATATTTGTCAAGAATGGGGATGGGGGGTCGAGGTTATCCGACCACCTCTATTCTGCCCCTTCGCAAAAATATGCCCCATTCAGGTATATGTGTCATGATTGGGGTGGGGGCATTAAGTTGTCTGACCACTTCTATTCTGCCCCTTCGCAAAATTGTGCCCCATTATTGTATATTGGTCAGGAATGGGGATGGGGGTTATAGCTTATCTGATCACTTCTACTCTGCTCCTTCGCAAAATTATGCCCCATTATGGTATATTTGTCATGATTGAGGTGGGGGCGTTAAGTTGTCTGACCACTTCTATCCTGCCCCTTCGCAAAATTGTGCCCCATTATGGTATATAGGTCAGGAATGGGGATGGGGGTTATAGCTTATCTGATCACTTCTACTCTGCCGCTTCGCGAAATTTTGCCCCATTATGGTATATTTGTCACGATGGGGGTGGGGTCATTAAGTTATCTGACCACTTCTCTCTGCCCCTTCGCAAAATTATGCCCCATTATGGTATATTTGTCATGATTTGGGAAGGGGGATATAATTTATCTGGCCACTTCTATTCTGCCCCTTCGAGAAATTATGCCACACGATGGTTTATTTGTCATGATTGGGGCTGGGGGCATTAAGTTATCTGACCACTTCTATTCTGCCGCTTAGCTAAAGTATGCCCCATTATGGTATATTTGTCATGATTGGGGATGGGGGCTACAAGTTATCTGACCACTTCTATTCTGCCCCTTTGCGAAATTATGCCCCATTATGGTATATTTGTCATGATTGGGGTGGGGGCTATAAATTATCGGAGCACTTCTTTTCTGCCCCTTTGCGAGTTTATGCACCAATATGGTATATTTCTCAAGAATGGTGATGGGGTATAAATTACCTGACCACTTCTTTTCTGCCCCTTTGCGAGTTTAGGCCCCAATATGGTATATTTTTCAAGAATGGGGATGGGGGTATAGGTTATCTGACCACTTCTATTCTGCCCCTTTGCGAAATTATGCCCCATAATGGTATATTTGTCATGATTGGGGTGGGGGCGTTAAGTTGTCTGACCACTTCTATCCTGCCCCTTTGCAAAATTGTGCCCCATTATGGTATATTGGTCAGGAATTGGGATGGGGGTTATAGCTTATCTGATCAGTTCCACTCTGCCTCTTCGCGAAATTATGCCCCATTATGGTATATTTGTCACGATGGGGGTGGGGGCTATAAGTTATCGGATCACTTCTATTCTATCCCTCTGCAAATTTATGCACCAATATGGTATATTTGTCAAGAATGGGGATGGGGTATTAGTTATCTTACCAATTCTATTCTGCTCCTTCGCGTGTTTATGCCCCAAAATGGTATATTTTTCAAGAATGGGGATGGGGGTATAGGTTATCTGACCACTTCTCTTCTGCCCCTTCGCAAAATTATGCCCCATTATGGTATATTTGTCATGATTTGGGGGGGGGGGGCTATAAGTTATCTGACCATTTCTATTCTACCCCTTTGCGAAATTAGGCCCCATTATGGTATATTTGTCACGTTTGGGGGTGGGGGCTATAAGTTATCGGATCACTTCTATTCTATCCCTTTGCAAGTTTATGCACCAATATGGTATATTTGTCAAGAATGGGGATGGGGTACTAGTTATCTTACCAATTCTATTCTGCTCCTTCGCGTGTTTATGCCCCAAAATGGTATATTTTTCAAGAATGGGGATGGGGGTATAGGTTATCTGACCACTTCTTTTCTGCCCCTTCGCGAAATTCTGCCCCATTATGGTATATTTGTCATGATTGGGGTGGGGGCATTAAGTTGTCTGACCACTTCTATTCTGCCCCTTCGCAAAATTGTGCCCCATTATGGTATATTGGTCAGGAATGGGGATGGGGGATATAGCTTATCTGATCACTTCTACTCTGCCCCTTCGCGAAAATATGCTCCATTATGGTATATTTGTCATGATGGGGGTGGGGGCATTAAGTTATCTGACCACTTCTATTCTGTCCCTTCGCAAAATTATGCCCCATTATGGTATATTTGTCATGATTTGGGTTCGGGCTAAAAGTTATCTCACAACTTCTATTCTGCCCCTTTGCGAAATTATGCCCCATTATGGTATATTTGTCATGATTGGGGTGGGGGCTATAAATTATCGGAGCACTTCTATTCTGCCCCTTTGCGAGTTTATGCACCAATATGGTATATTTCTCGGTAATGGTGATGGGGTATAAGTTTTCTGACCACTTCTTTTCTGCCCCTTCGCGAGTTTAGAACCCAATATGGTATATTTTTCAAGAATGGGGATGGGGGTATAGGTTATCTGACCATTTCCATTCTGCCCCTTTGCGAAATTATGCCCATTATGGTATGTTTGTCATGATTGGGGTGGGGGCGTTAAGTTGTCTGACCACATCTATTCTGCCCCTTCGCAAAATTGTGCCCCATTATGGTATATTGGTCAGGAATGGGGATGGGGGTTATAGCTTATCTGATCACTTCTACTCTGCCCCTTCGCGAAAATATGCCCCATTATGGTATATTTGTCACGATGGGGGTGGGGCATTAAGTTATCTGACCACTTCTATTCTGCCCCTTCGCAAAATTATGCCCCATTATGGTATATTTGTCATGATTTGGGGTGGGGCTATAAGTTATCTGACCACTTCTATCCTACCCCTTCGCGAAATTGTGCCCCATTGTGTTATATTTGTCATGATTGGGGTGCGGGCAATAAATTATCTGACCACTTCTATTCTGCCTCTTCGCGAAATTAAGCCCCATTATGGTATATTTGTCACGATTGGGGGTGGGGGCTATAAGTTATCGGATCACTTCTATTCTGTCCCTTGCAAGTTTATGCACCAATATGGTATATTTGTCAAGAATGGGGATGGGGTATTAGTTATCTTACCAATTCTATTCTGCTCCTTCGCGTGTTTATTCCCCAAAATGGTATATTTGTCAAGAATGGGGATGGGGGTATAGGTTATCTGACCACTTCTATTCTGCCCCTTCAAGAAATTATGCCCCATTATGGTATATTTGTCATGATTGGGGTGGGGGCATTAAGTTGTCTGACCACTTCTATTCTGACCCTTCGCAAAATTGTGCCCCATTGTGGTATATTGGTCAGGAATGTGGATGGGGCTTATATGTTATCTGACCAATTCTATTCTGCTCCTTCGGGAAACTATGCCCCATTATGGTATATTTGTCATGATTCGGGTTGGGGGCTACAAATTATAGGAGCACTTCTATTCTGCCCCTTCACAAAACTATGCCCCATTATGGTATATTTGTCACGATTGGGGGTGGGGGCTATAAGTTATTGGATCACTTCTATTCTGTCCCTTTGCAAGTTTATGCACCAATATGGTATATTTGTCAAGAATGGGGATGGGGTATTAGTTATCTTACCAATTCTATTCTGCTCCTTTGCGTGTTTATGCCCCAAAAATGGTATATTTGTCAAGAATGGGGATGGGGGTATAGGTTATCTGACCACTTCTAATCTGCCCCTTCAAGAAATTATGCCCCATTATGGTATATTTGTCATGATTGGGGTGGGGGCATTAAGTTGTCTGACCACTTCTATTCTGACCCTTCGCAAAATTGTGCCCCATTGTGGTATATTATTTAGGAATGTGGATGGGGCTTATATGTTATCTGACCACTTCTTTTCTGCCCCTTCGCGAGTTTAGGCCCCAATATGGTATATTTTTCAAGAATGGGGATGGGGGTATAGGTTATCTGACCACTTCTATTCTGCCCCTTTGCGAAATTATGCCCCATTATGGTATATTTGTCATGATTGGGGTGGGGGCGTTAAGTTGTCTGACCACATCTATTCTGCCCCTTCGCAAAATTGTGCCCCATTATGGTATATTGGTCAGGAATGGGGATGGGGGTTATAGCTTATCTGATCACTTCTACTCTGCCCCTTCGCGAAATTATGCCCCATTATGGTATATTTGTCACAATGGGGGTGGGGCATTAAGTTATCTGACCACTTCTCTTCTGCCCCTTCGCAAAATTATGCCCCATTATGGTATATTTGTCATGATTTGGGATGGGGCTATAAGTTATCTGACCACTTTTATTCTACCCCTTCGCGAAATTATGCCCCATTGTGTTATATTTGACATGATTGGGGTGCGGGCAATAAATTATCTGACCACTTCTATTCTGCCTCTTCGCGAAATTAGGCCCCATTATGGTATATTTGTCACGATTGGGGGTGGGGGCTATAAGTGATCGGATCACTTCTATTCTGTCCCTTTGCAAGTTTATGCACCAATATGGAATATTTGTCAAGAATGGGGATGGGGTATTAGTTATCTTACCAATTCTTTTCTGCTCCTTCGCGTGTTTATGCCCCAAAATGGTATATTTGTCAAGAATGGGGATGGGGGTATAGGTTATCTGACCACTTCTATTCTGCCCCTTCAAGAAATTATGCCCCATTATGGTATATTTGTCATGATTGGGGTGGGGGCATTAAGTTGTCTGACCACTTCTATTCTGACCCTTCGCAAAATTGTGCCCCGTTGTGGTATATTGGTCAGGAATGTGGATGGGGCTTATATGTTATCTGACCACTTCTATTCTGCTCCTTCGGGAAATTATGCCCCATTATGGTATATTTGTCATGATTCGGGGTGGGGGCTAAAAATTAGCGGAGCACTTCTATTCTGCCCCTTCGCAAAACTATGCCCCATTATGGTATATTTGTCACGATTGGGGATGGGCGCTATAAGTTATCGGATCACTTCTATTCTGTCCCTTTGCAAGTATATGCACCAATATGGTATATTTGTCAAGAATGGGGATGGGGTATTAGTTATCTTACCAATTCTATTCTTCTCCTTCGCGTGTTTATGCCCCAAAATGGTATATTTGTCAAGAATGGGGATGGGGGCATTAAGTTGTCTGACCACTTCTATTCTGACCCTTCGCAAAATTGTGCCCCATTGTGGTATATTGGTCAGGAATGTGGATGGGGCTTATATGTTATCTGACCACTTCTATTCTGCCCCTTCGAAAAAACTGTGCCCCATTTTGTTATAGTTGTCATGATTGGGGTGGGGGCATTAAGTTATCTGACCACTTCTATTCTGCCCCTACGCAAAATTGTGCCCCATTATGGTATATTGGTCATGAATGGGGATGGGGGTTATAGGTAATCTGACCACTTCTATTCTGCCCCTTCGCAAAACTGTGCCCCATTATGGTATAATTGTCATGATTGGGGTGGGGGCATTAAGTTATCTGACCACTTCTATTCTGCCCCTTCGCAAAATTATGCCCCATTATTGTATAATTGTCATGATTAGGGGTGGGAGCTATAAGTTATCTGACAACTTCTATTCTGCCCCTTCGCGAAATTATGTCCCATTAAGGTACATTTGTCATGATTGTGGGTGGGGTCTATAGGTTATCTGATCACTTTTATTCTGTCCCTTTGCAAGTTTATGCTCCAATATTGCATATTTGGCAAGAATGGGGATGGGGGTATAAGTTATCTGACCACTTCTATTCTGGCACCTCGCGAGTTTATGCTCCATTATGGTATATTTGTCAAGAATGGGGTTGGGGGGTATAAATCATCTCACCACTTTTATTCTGCCCCTTCGCCAAATTATGCCCCATTATGGTATAATTTTCATGATTGGGGATGTGGGCCATAAGTTATCTGACCCCTTCTATTCTACCCCTTTACGAAATTATGCCCCATTATAGTATATTTGTCATAATTGGGGGTTGGGGGCTATAAGTTATCTGACCAATACTATTCTGCCCCTTCGAGAAATTATGCGCCATCATGGTATATTTTTTAAGAATGGGGATGAGGGTATAAGTTATCTGACCACTTCTATTCTGCCACATCGCGAGTTTATGCCCCAATATGGTATATTTGTCAAGAATGGGGATGGGGGTATAAATCATCTGACCACTTTCATTCTGCCCCTTCGCGAATTTATGCCCCATTATGGTATATATTCCATTATTGGGGATGTGGGCTTTAAGTTATCTGACCCCTTCTTTTCTACCCCTTTGCGAAATTATGCCCCATTATGGTATTTTTGTCATGATTGGGGGTGTGGGCTATAAGTTATCTGACCGATTCTATTCTACCCCTTCGCGATTTTATGCCCCAATTTGCTCTATTCGTCAAGAATGGGGATGGGGGTATAAGTTATCTGACCACTTCCATTCTGCCTCTTCGCGAAATTATGCCCCATTATGGTATATTTGTAAGGATTGGGGCTGGGGGTTATATGTTATCTGACCACTTCTACTGTGCCCCTTTGAGAAATTATGTCCCATTTTGGTATATTTGTCTTGATTGGGGTTGGAGGCCAAAAATTATCTGACCACTCTTTTTCTGCCCCTTCGCAAAATTATGACCAATTATGGTATACTTATCAAGAATGGGGATGGGGGTATAAGTTATCTTACCACCTCCATTCAGCCTCTTCGCGAAATTATTCCCCATAATGGTTTATTTATAAAGATTGGGGTTGGGGGCTATAAGTTATCTGACCACTTCTACTCTGCCCCTTCGCAAAATTATGTCCCATTATGGTATATTTGTCTTGATTGGGGTTGGGGGCCACAAATTATCTGACGACTATTTTTCTGCCCCTTCGCGAAATTATGCCCCATTATTGTATATTTGTCATGATTGTGGGTGGGGGTTATATGTTATCTGACCACTTCTATTCTGACCCTTCGCAAAATTGTGCCCCATTATTGTATATTGGTCAGGAATGGGGATGGGGCTTATATGTTATCGGACCACTTCTATTCTGCTCCTTCGGGAAATTATGCCCCATTATGGTATATTTGTCATGATTCGGGGTGGGGGCTACAAATTATCGGAGCACTTCTATTCTGCCCCTTCGCGAAATTATGCCCCAATTTTGTATATTTGTCATGATTGGGGTTGGGGCATTAGGTTATCGGAGCACTTCTATTCTGCCCCTCTGCGGGTTTATGCACCAATATGGTATATTTGTCAAAAATGGGGATGGGGTTATAAGTTATCTGACCACTTCTATTCTGCCCCTTCTCGAGTTTAGTCCCCAGTATGGTATATCTGTCAAGAATGGGGATGGGGGGTCGAGGTTATCCGACCACCTCTATTCTGCCCCTTCGCAAAAATATGCCCCATTAAGGTATATTGGTCATGATTGGGATGGGGGCATTAAGTTATCTGACCACTTCTAATCTGCACCTTTGCGAAATTATGCCCCATTAAGGTATATTTGTCATGATTGTGGGTGGGGGCTACAGGTTATCTGATCACTTCTATTCTGCCACCCTGCGAATTTATGTCCCATTATGGTATATTTGTCTTGATTGGGGCTGGGGGCCATAAATTATCTGACCACTTTTTTTCTGCCTCTTCGCGAAAATATGCCCCGTTATGGTATATTTGTCATGATTGGGGGTGGGCGCATCAAGTTATCTGACCAATTCTATTCTGCCCCTTCGCGAAATTATGCCCCATGATGGTTTATTTGTCATGATTGGGGGTGGGGACATTAAGTTAGCCGACCACTTCTATTCTGCCCCTTCGCGATTTTATGCCCCAATATGCTATGTTTGTCAAGAATGAGGATGGGGGTGTAAGCTATCTGACCACTTCCATTCTGCCTCTTCGCGAAATTATGCCCCAATATGGTATACTTGTAAAGATTGGGGCTGGGGGCTATAAGTTATCTGACCAATCTACTCTGCCCCTTCGCGAATTTATGGTCCATTATTGTATATTTGTCTTGAGTGGGGTTGGGGTCCATAAATTATCTGACCACATTTTTTCTGCCTCTTCGCGAAATTATGCCCCATTATGGTATATTTGTCATGATTTTGGGTGGGGGCTATAAGTTATCTGAACACTTCTAATCGACCCCTTCGCGAAGTTATGCCCCATTATGGTATATTTTTCTTGATTGGGGGTGGTGGCATAAGTTATCTGATCACTTCCATTCTGCCCCTTCGTGAATTTATGTCCCATTATGGTGTATTTGTCTTGATTGCGGTTGGGGGCCATAAAATATCTGACCACTTTTTTCTATTCGGGCTATAGATTATCTGATCACTTCTATTCTGCCCTTCGCGAAATTATGCTCCAATATGGTATATTTTTCAAGAATGGGGATAGGGGTATAAGTTATCTGACCACTTCTATTCTGCCACCTCGCGAGTTTATGCCCCAATATGCTATATTTGTCAAGAATGGGGATGGGGATAAAAGTCATCTGACCACTTTTTTTCTGCCCCTTCGCGAAATTATGCCCCATTATGGTATTTTTTTCATGATTGGGGGTTGGGGCTATAAGTTATCTGACCAATTCTATTCTGCCCCTTCGCGAATTTATGCAACAATATGCTATATTTATCAAGAATGGGGATGGGGCTATAAGTTATCTGACCACTTCTATTCTGCCCCTTCGCGAATTTATGTCCCATTTTTGTATATTTGTCTTGATTGGGGTTGGGGGCCATAAATTATCTGACCACTTTTTTTTCTGCGCCTTCGCGAAATAATGCCCCATTATGGTATATTTGTCATGATTGTGGTTGGGGGCTATAAGTTATCTGACCACTTCTAATCGACGCCTTCGCGAAGTTATGCCCCATTATGGTATTTTTTTCATGATTGGAGGTCGGGGCATAAGTTATCTGATCACCTCTATTTTGCCCCTTCTTGAAATTAATCCCCATTATGGTATATTTGTCATGATTAGGGAGTGGGGGCTACTGCCTCTTCGCGAAATTATGCCTCATTATGGTGCCCCATTATGGGATATTTGTCATGATTTGGGTGGTATAGGTTCTCTCACCACATCTAGTATGCCCCTCTCAAAGGGTTGCGACATATGTTGATAGTTCATGCCCCACTTTTATTGGGGGGATGTTGGTTAGTAAACAGATTAGGTTATAAGATTGAGAAAGACCCAAATAAAAGATATTTTTTTTCAGATAACTGTGGTTGGCTACCCCAGGTTGAGGTCCAGACCCAAATTGACTTCTGATCAGACCCAGTCGAGCGCACACCCGTGTGTTCCCAGACCGAAATTACAGGGTCTTTTCCGAATTTCGAGCGCACTGCGGTCTGATCATGGTCTGGAGAGGGTCTGATCAGAGGTCATTTTGGTCTGGAAAGTCTGATCATAACCTCTTCGAGCGCACTTGGGTCTGATCATAAAGAGTTCGAGCGCAATTGGGTCTGATCAGAAGCGCATTCGAGCGCAATTGAGTCTGATCATAAACGGTTCGCGCGCAGTTGGGTCTGATCAGAAATGTTTTCGAACGCAATTGGGTCTGATCAGGGACCATTTCAAGCGCCTTATTTTTTTCATGTTTTTGTTTCTTTTTCTCTACTGAGAGATGTTGGCTCCGCCAAGAGGCAACAAGAAAGCAGCGCTCTGATCAGAGACTAATCTAAAGTCCGAGAGCTCTGATCAGAAAAAAAGGAGTCCAGCCGATAGCAAATGCCGGTCCCCTTCAGAGGAAATTTTGATTAACTGGAGACCACGGTGTTTCTTATGGAAAACTGTCTAAACTCATCCATTGAGTCAGAAATATACACTGATCGGTATAGTAAATAAAATTTGTTCTCAACAGTTGGGTTTCGTATTCTTTAGCAATACTTTTATAATTGGTTTTTCCTGACATGAATTAAATATTGCAAACATCAGGTTTCATGAAATGAATATATTATAGCTAATTAAGATATTTGTTCATAATTAAAATCTGTCTCTGATCAGACTATTTCGAGCGCACTTGAGTCTGATCAGAACTGGTTTCGAGCGCGCTTCAGTCTGATCATAAATGACTTCAAGCGCAGTTGGGTCTGATCATAAATGCTTCGAGCGCAACTGGGTCTGATCATAACCTCTTCGAGCGCACTTGAGTCTGAACATAGTCTGATTAAGGTCTGGGCAATGGTCTGATTTTGGGTCTGGACCATGGTCTGGAGATGGTCTGATCAGAACTCCGTCGGTCTGGAAAGTCTGATCAGAACACTTTGAGTCTGGAAAGTCTGATCAGAGATATTTTCGGTCTGGAAAGTCTGATCAGAGATAATTTCGGTCTGGAAAGTCTGATCAGAGATAATTTTGGTCTGGAAAGTCTGATCAGAAGCAATTTTGGTCTGGACCTCAACCTGGGACGTGCTCTTGATCTCTTTCTGTCTGTTGATCATTTCTGAAGCAAATAATGTAATGAGTAAAAGATTCTACTGCACACCGGACATGAATTGTCTGGATGGGATCGTGGACTGCAAGTATGATATCTGTAAATATGTGGATCAGACGAAGAGGGATTTGATGGCACCAGAAGTGAATGTGCCACCACTAACTGTCTCAGATTTATACAAATAGTCATTCGGTGTTTGTGAACGTGACTTCGTTAACAACTACGATCAAACAAAATTTCAAAGGCTTTTCTTGTTAATTTTGTTCTAACAGCTTTTTGCATAGCCCTCCAAAAATAGAGTTGGGATCTTCTCCGTTTGTGCCCCCTAACTCCCCCCCCCAAGCTTAGTGGGTGCATATTATTTGCACCTCCAGACGCACATGCCATATTTTCACATAAAGGTTTAGTGTGTAATGAACCGTGCTCTGTAACTGGGGGCATATAACGTACTGGGGGACACAAACGGAAAAGATCCGAGAGTTTCTGCAACGTTTACCAGGGTCGTACACAAAAAAACGACTGTTTAAAATTATTTGCAACTTTTGTAGGTAAGCAAAATTGCAGCTAAAAATACCTGAAAATTACCTGCAAAAAATGATACGTGAAATTTGCGTAAAAAAATTACCTGCAAACTCAATACGACAGTATTAATTTAGGTAAAAACGGATCTTTTCCGTTTGTACCTCCCCGCCATTACATAATGCACCCCAAAGTCACAGAGCACGTGTCATTACACAGTAGATCATTGGCACTTGCAAATAAATATGGACGCACTAAGTTTGGGGCACAAAATGAAAAAATCCAAAACATCATTAGAATTTTAAGTTAAACTTTCTAAAAAAGCTTTCAAGTGCAGGTGATATTTCTTTTGGGTGATTAGTTACAGAGTAAGTCCGAACAGAAAATTAGAAGACCTTCGCGATAATTTTTTTTATCCTAACAGCTAGATCCCTTGCAGTATAAGATTAGTTTTGACGTGGTCCTCTTAACTTTCGAGTTTGCATGGCTAAAATTCCTTCAACACATAACAAAGGATTCTAAAGTGATGTAGGAAATTGTCACCACCTCCAAAAATCTCCTCGTTATCTTCGCTTCCTGTTTAAAAAAATCTTTCATATGGACTGAGTCTTAATTGGAAGATTGCAAGTTTGCATGGAGGATGACAATAGTAATTCAAACTCAAAGCTTCGGGTTCACAAGCATAAAAGTTTAAGTAAAGACAAAATTCTTTAGAAAAGTATTCTAGTCAACGAAGTCATAAACAAATAAAATAAACTTAGTTGCCTCTGAAAGATGGCTATAAACCAGTAAAAAATTGCCAGTAATATGATTTAAAAAATCTGAAAGTTTACCTAGAATTTGAAAGTAAATTGTTCCTTTATTCAATTTACCTCGAAATTACCTCCATGCAACCTAAAAGGCCTACAATTCTGTATAAATTTGCCTTCAAAGTACAAAAAATTGCAGTGTCATTGTAATAGAATTCCACCTAATATTTTTGTGTAGTTTGACATGCAATTTTTGATGTTAAAATTGTAGGTAGAGTTACCCAGAAATTCTTGCAGTTAATTTTTCCGGTGAAATAAACTGCAAATTTCTGGTAAGATGTAAGAAAGTAAAGTAGAACCTAGATTTTAACCAGCAAAACACTTTTCTAGTTTTTTTTTCTACCTGCAAATTTTTCCTGCAATTTGCAAGTAGAATTAACAGCAAAGTTTTTTTTAGGTAAATTCGGGGTAAGTTTGCGTCCAATCTACCTAGAATTTGCAGGTATTTTCACAAAAAAATTACTGAAAAGTGAAAAATTTAGGTAATTCTACCAGGAGTTTTCACATGCTTTCTACAGGGTGAACCACCTAGAAGAGTTGTACTGCAAGTGAAAGTTGTAAAAAATGTCACATGCCTTAATAAGGACTGCGAGTAATATATATCGAGCGTGAATGGAGAACTTCCAAAATAATTCCGTCAGTAAGATTTGGGGTCAGAGGTTTGAAAAATAAAGTGAAAACAAAATTATAGAAGACAAAGAATTTTTGTAAATTATAGTTTTAAATGGAAAATTGAATAAATTTACTTGCCTCTTAAATATGGTGAAACACTTCCGACAATTTGCAAGTAATTTCAAAATGGAATGCAAGTTGATTTAATTAGAATTTGTAACTAAATTCTTCTTTAGTGAAACACATCCAAAAACTACACCCATAGGCAATCTAATCAGCCTGCTTTTCTAGATAAATTTGATGCAGTGTACCTAGAACTTGCAGTGTTACTCTCCAAAAATTTTACCAATAAAAAAGTTTCTGGGTAGAGCTACTTTCAATTTGAATCTGATAATTGCAGGTAGAACTAATTAGAAAATAAATTTTGCAGGTATTGTTTGTTGAAAAACTTGCAAATTTTGGATAGGTCGCAGGCAAACTTACCTCGAATTTTATCTTCAAAAATTTTTTCTCATTATTTCTACCATTAAACATCTGATGCAATTTGAAGGCAGAATAACGTTGAAGGCAGAATCATTTTGAAGGCAGAAAATTATTTATAGGGTCAAACTCTAGGTAAACTTTACCACATTTTACCTGGAACTTTTTTACCGGAACAATTTGTTCACCTTTACCGTAAATGTTTGTATCGTGAAAATTTACACTCCAAAAAATTTTCTCGTTATATCTCTCAATAAATCTTTAGTGCAACTTAAAGCCAGAGTAATCAAGGAAATTTTTAGTGTCAAATTCTAGGTAAAATTTATTACATCTTAACTGGAATTCACAGGTATTTTACCGTAAAAGACTGTTCAAGCACAAGCTTGATTTCTATATATATATATATATATATATATATATATATATATATATATTGATCGATGACTTCTGATTAATTTTGATTTGTAAAGTTTACGGGTTTTATATTTTACACACTTGTGCAACCTAGCAAATCATTTTTATCTGTAAATCTCTTGTATATAAGTAGTATACTAGATTATCTGCAGATTTCTGGGTAATTCTTTGTACAATTTGCAGGTAGAACAACCAAAAAATTTTCAGGCGAAACTCTTGAGGGTAATGATGCATTTTTCAGGTAAGTTGCAGTCAAATTTATTTAGAATTGCAGGTAGTTCAGATTGCTAGGTTGTTTTCAAGTCAGTTGCATTAAAAAACAATATGCTTGCAATTTCTAGGTGAATTGATGTGCATTCATCAATTTACTTGCATTTTTTAGAGTGTATTGTGAAACAATCAAGTCAAGCGCATGAAAACTTGACTCAAGTCCTTGAACAAGTTGAAAACGGTTACCCGCAAATATGTAATCATCAAAAAAACTGTAGCAAAAACCTTTACTCAATAAAATCTATTGACTAGAGAACTTGTTCCCATATATATATATAGAACAAGTAATTGGTGAACCTCTCCGGACAGAAGCTTCCTTTACGGCCCTAAACGTCGGACTTGAGTCTCCCCACAGTTCTACATTCTGTGCTGGACACAACACAAAAGCATCACGTAACAACTGTCACAGCAAGGACGTGAGGCCCCGAGACTGTGCGACGCACGAAATACAGAACAGAAAAGACCAAAAGACTAAAGACAAAGGCCCTAAAGAAAAAGACACTTTTGGAGCCAAATTTTTTGGGTTACAGACGCTACCCAGAAGGACGATTTTTTTGGGGGTGTCAGACGTTACCTCTTGAGGATTTTTTTTCTACTACGGTTTCAGACGTCACCGTCGCTGATCGCCCGAGGTTTCAGACGTCACCTCCAGAAGTCCTGTTCCCCGGTGAGATCAATCCAAAAATCAGTGATTTTTACTGGTCAAAAAAGAGAAAAAAAGACAAAACCTGAAATTTTTCCATTTTTATCAAAATTTCACTGCTTTTTTAGGCAAATTTCTTTGATGCATACTTGCTGAAATTGATTTAACGCAATGACAACTTCTTAGTGCAAGAAATTGTTCCTAAAACGAAAATTGTCGAGAAAAACCTTTTTGAAAACAGAAATTCAAAAAATGTTCATCAAATTTTGAGCCTGATATTCTTATAGAATCAACTTTTAATTGTTCAACCTCACTTTTGAACTTATTGTTAATGAACCAGAAAAGTCATTAATTGTAAAAATTCAATTAGCTATTCAGAAACGAAAATTGTCGAGAAAAACGTTTTTGAAAACAGAAATTCAATAAGCGTTCATCAAATTTTTAGCCTGATATTGTCATAGAATCAACTTTTAATAGTTCAACCTCACTTTTGAACTTATTGTTAATGAACCAGAAAAGTCATTACTTGTAAAAATTCAATTAGCCATTCAGAAACGAAAATTGTCAAGAAAAACGTTTTTGAAAACAGAAATTCAAAAAACGTTCATCAAATTTTTAGCCTGATATTGTCATAAAATCAATTTTTAATAGTTCAACCTCACTTTTGAACTTATTGTTAATGAACCAGAAAATTCATTTCTTGTAAAAATTCAATTAGCTATTCAGAAACGAAAATTGTCGAGAAAAACGTTTTTGAAAACAGAAATTCAAAAAACGTTCATCAAATTTTTAGCCTGATATTGTCATAGAATCAACTTTTAATAGTTCAACCTCACTTTTGAACTTATTGTTAATGAACCAGAAAAGTCATTAATTGTAAAAATTCAATTAGCTATTCAGAAACGAAAATTGTCGAGAAAAACGTTTTTGAAAACAGAAATTCAAAAAACGTTCATCAAATTTTTAGCCTGATATTGTCATAGAATCAACTTTTAATAGTTCAACCTCACTTTTGAACTTATTGTTAATGAACCAGAAAAGTCATTAATTGTAAAAATTCAATTAGCTATTCAGAAACGAAAATTGTCGAGAAAAACGTTTTTGAAAACAGAAATTCAAAAACGTTCATCAAATTTTTAGCCTGATATTGTCATAGAGTCTACTTTTAATAGTTCAACCTCACTTTTGAACTTGTTGTTAATGAGCCAGAAAGGTCATTAGTTGGATAAATTCAATTAGCTATTCAGAAACGAAAGTTTACGAAAAATTCGTTTGTGACAACAGAAATCCAAAAAACTTTCTTCAATTTCTTGGCCTGATATTCTTATATAATCTTTATTCCATAGTTCAAAGTCACTTTTGAGCTAGTTGTGACAGAAACAAGAAGGTCATTCTTTGGATAAAATCCTTCAGTTTTTACAAAAAACGAAAATTGACGAAAAAAAACGTTTGGCCAGATAAAATCAAAAAGCGTTCTTTTTAAACTGCCTGCTTCATTCTATTATGGAAAATTATCAAAATCCAAAAAACTTCCCTTAAATTCTCCTGTGAGTTTTTTGTTCTCAACAGAAATTAGCGAAAAAAACTTCATTTGTCAAAAATAACTGAAAAAATCTTGCCATACCCAGCAAAAAACAAAAAAGAGCAAAAATTGTTTTTTGAAAGAAACCTATTTTTTGCAGAACTCCACGGTCTCAGACGTTAACGTCTGCAAAGTCCCTTAGCCCTATGGTTTCAGACGTTACCATACTGAGAAGAAGAAAATAACGGTTTCAGAAGTTACCAATCTTTGATTTTTTTTTTCAACATCAAAACGGATTCCTTTTCACAAAGAGGTCTCAGACGTCATCTCAATCAATTCTTTGAAAATCTAGCCATATGCGAAAACTTGGTCTAGTGTCATGGTTTTGGGGGGGCACTAAAAGCACTACGAGATCACTCAAATTAACACAGAGTTGGAGAAAAGAAAAGTTTTCAGAAAAGAAGAAAGTTCTACAAAGTTCAACAATTTCTACAAAGTTTTCAAGCTTCTTGTGGTTTATTACAGTCCTTCAACCTTTTGTGTTCTTCTCGTAGCCCTTTTTGCCTACACGCATCGCATTTAAAACAAGTTCTCAGGTTTTAGCCCTCAAAAAAAAACTCCTTGAAAAGAAACAAAAAGAAATTTGCTTCCTATAAATTTACGGAAAGGTCTGTCAGATTTTAATCGCTAAGTTTTTACGGTTAGGGTTAGGGAAATAAGTGAATTTTTCCGGTAGTTCTCAGGTCTGGTGGTAGATCATTAGATATTTGTTGAGAGGTTTTATCAGGTTTAAAATTTTACAAGAAAAAATTAATTTAATGTAACAATTATACGGGTTCTGGTCTAATATCGTTTCAACTGCATAATTGTAGCAAAGCACAAGTTTCCTGTCAATAAGAGTAGCCAAACACATTAGTTGAAACAGTCAAAGCCAGCTATTTAAGCAAAACTTGTGTTTTTTTAATAAAAAACAAGCAATAATTTGGGTCTGTTGAACAAAAGTCGACTAAAGCGCGCGAACGTTCGGAAAAAATTTCAAATTTGTTTTTAGTGCTAAAAAGCTAGATTTAGCAAGCAAAACACACACCCTAGGACATCTGTTGTTAAGAAAAGTTGCTTCGCTGAATTTTTGAACAAGAAAAAACTAGGATCATTAGCATTCAAACCTTAGACAACTTTTACATCAAAATTTGCGTCGCTCCGGTTCTTTAAGCCGTTTTTTACCTTCAATAAAGAATTTCAACGTCACGTCTACAACAGCAACAAACGCGGTCAACAGAACACAACAAGCAGCAAGATGTCTAAGCAGATCACTTCTGAATGCCAATTTGCCATCAACATGTTTAAAGCGACAGAAATGGCCATGAAAAACCAGCTCGACCTTTTGGAAAAAACCATTCAGCAAAGAAAGAGTTTTCGATCCTTGTCTCTGCTGATTGAACGAACCAGAGCAAACGAAAAGGAACTCAAGGAGATGTCGCAGAACGTGATGAAGCAGCAGCCTCATCAGAATACAGCAACATCAATTCTGAGCAGACAAACCAAACTAATCAACCGTCTTAACGAACTACAGTTGCAAGTTGATCTTTTGGACGATGATGGTCAACTGAGCCAGTCCTCCCAACGGATCAGAGATGATATCAGCATTATCTCAAGCAGAGAAAACCGATCTCACCAATCTACGCCCGTCTCAATAGACATCAATGAAGACAAACAGCTCCCATGTAACCTGGAACAACAGAAAAGCAGCCCAGCCAACCCAATTCAGCCTCCCGCTATCCCACTTCGACCAGGAAGACCAACACTTTTTCTTCAACCGTCAAGTGTTCCACAAATAAACTTCGAACGTGTTCTTGGCGCTCACCAAAGACCAACAGAAATGCAAAACTTGGAAATCAGTCAGCAAGAACATAATTTTACAGGAACTGATAACCACGTTCACAAACCTTTCACACAAGCCCATGATACACTTGTCTTTAATAGTGCAACTGATGACATTCAATATGCCACTGTCAACCCTAATAACCAAACAAGCTTGCCACCCTACACTCTCCACACAGCCCCGATCACTATCGACAACAGTGAAGCAAATGAAAACCATTTGATAAACCTTTTGCCGCCTATAACTAACCTGAACATTTCAAGCGACAGTATTACAGCTAAATCGGAATATTGTGCGTCAAATATCCCTAAGGTCAGCATTACTGAGCATTTTTTCTCAAAACCAGTGACTGAAAAAAGATTCATATTTCAAACACCAAATCAAGCTTGTCATGATACCCAAAAGGAACAAATTGCTAGATATAACAAAGGCAAATCAAATCCTGTTATTCAACAGCATTCATTGCAAGCTTTTGCTCAAGAAACTGATTGCAGCCCAAGCAAGAACTTTAACTAAGGAAGGCAGTACCCCACTCAATTTCCAACAAATGCGAATAGTTGCCCGCAGCCAACAAAAAATCAATCAAGTGTTGTTGCGGGAAACATTCAATTACAAAATCCGCAGTACACACATGCCACGCATGCTGAGAAAGTAGCCCAACAAAAAAATGTTGTTCTCCCTTCTGAACAACAGAATCCTCAACTGTTTCAGCAGCTTAATAACAGTTTGTTTCCACAAAACCACAATCAGTTTCCTAATAAAACTGCTATGCAATTTTCATCACTTCCTACTCAAAGTTACACTCAGAAACAAACGAACGAAAACCCTGTGGCTCAACTTCGCTCACAACCAACAGTTTTGCCTAACAATTTGCAACATTATCAAAATCAAACTGCCCCTGACTTTCCAGCATCTTCAATGCCCTTTGGTGCAAATGTACCAAATTTCGTTGACTCACAGACACAAAGCAACGCAAAACAAGACCAAATTTTTCACTCAATCAAAGAGCCCAGCAATTTAATTGTGAACAACTCACACCCCAGTGCATCAAATGCTAATTTCAACCCCGTTACACAATTGACTAATCTTGATTATAAACATTCTATTAAATTACCTCCACTACACTAAAGTTACAAAATTTTAATGGAGATCCTCCGCACTTCCATGAATGGATTAACAATTTCTACAGTATGATCCACCATAACACATCAATCACAGATACACACCGAATAACGTATCTACAGAATTCTGTGTCAGGAAATGCCAAAGACTTGATACACGCGTATTCTTGCGACCCGTCGTATTACCAGACAGCCTTAAACGAGCTGATAAATAACTTCGGTGACCGAACCATCGTGGTTAATGCCTTTATCAACCAACTAGAAAATTGGCAAGTCAATCATCAGAACAAGCAAAGTTTTATTGCCTTTTCGTCCTTTTTGAAAAGACTTGTTCAGGCATTCCAGTACCTTGGTTTTATAGCAGACCTTCAATCAACAACGCTACTGAAAAAAGCCAAAGAAAAGGTTCCACACAACCTCATCCTCAAGTGGACCGAGCACTGTCTCACTCAGTTCCGCTCAGACCCATCACTTGAAGAATTCCAACAGTGGTTAGAGCTTCAAGCTCAAGTTTATGATAAAGTTAACCGGGAAAACCCCATAAGAAACACATTCCCCAATTCGAAAAAGTTTGGAAGCTCAAACTTCAACGCTGGTACAGCTAACAGAAACTTTACATCACAACCTTTAAACTCTCTAGTTGATATTCAGGACAGGAACCAAAAGCATCAATTGCAACAGAGTCTGCAGTCGCAGTCAACCAATTCTTCTCCGAAGAGTTTCAACGCAAACAGATCTTGCGAAAAATGCAAAAGTAATCACAGCCTTGCAGTTTGCCCTGAATACCAGCTTTGTCCTCCTAGTGAGAGATACAGCATTGTTAGCAAAAACAGTTTGTGTACAAATTGTCTTAGCAATAAACACCACAAACAGACAAGTCCGTCAACTAAACGATGCCAAGTATGCAGTGGTTTTCATCATACAACATTGCATGACCCAGCAAAACAAATCAAACGACCAACAGCAGCTTTTTCAACAGAAAACGCTCAAAAACCTCAGCCTACTGTTTCGTCAAACAATAAGACAGCGGTTGAAAATACGATCAATAATTCTCAGACAAAAGGCCTGCAGAATAAGAATTCAAACAGCCGCTACGGGCAATCCTTCAACGTTCAAAACCAAATCAACCCTCAAAGACGAAACCTAAATGGAAGCAGTACCAATCAGTCTTTTAGCATCAACCAGAGTCCCGATGCACCAAAAAACTGGTATGAGCAGCTTCAACTCATCCCCATTTCCTTTCTGAAAGGAAATAAAGCCTTCGATACATATGCCTAATTGATCCTGGTAGTCAATTTAGTTTTGTTCTCGATGCCATTTCAGAATATCTTGAGCTTCCTTGCGAATCTCAACAATCAGTTCCTCTTCAGTTCCTTAACACTGAAAATAACATGACTCTCTCTAAAATAAATGAGCCAGTCACCATTACTCCTTACAAATCATCAGAAATTTCCTTTGAACTCTCTCGAGCATACAGCACACCATCTTTAAATGTCAGTGCCGCAAATGTTTTCCTATTGAATCAAATTTGCGATGCATTTAACAACCTACGCCATATTCACTTTCCTTATATTGCCGATGGCAAAATCGGCGCCCTCCTTGGTGTTAACGCCTTTGCATTCACCTATCCCACTCATGTCATTCAAGGAAATCAACATCAACCGTTTGGTGTCAAAACTAAATTAGGTTGGACACTAGCCGGTGAATACGAAAATTGTTGCACAAACAACCATCCTAAATCCTCCAATCTGCCAAACAAAGCCTTCGTCTTTCAAGTTTCAAGAAATCGAATGGACGAACCCGAGCTAGACGAACTAGTTCAACAGTTCTGGAGAATTGAATCCGAAGGAATTCAAACAGACAGCAAGCCTTCGTCTCCTCTTGATCAAAAATTTTTCCAGATAATGAAAGACTCAATTAATTTCAATGGACAAAGATTTGAAATTAAATTGCCTTGGAAAGAAAACTCAAATTTGGAAAATAATTATTTTTCCGCCCTCAGTCAAGTCAAAAGCTTGAATAGGCGACTCGAGCGTAATCCTCAACTTCGTGATAATTATATGAAAACTCTGCAAACTGACTTGGAGAAAAACTACGTTAAACCAGTTGAGATGCAAGATCCACCACCGGATCGAATCTGGTATCTCCCACATCACCCAGTTGAGAATCCTAACAAGCCCGGCAAGAATCGGCGCGTCGCAAACGCTGCCTCTAAGTTCCGCGGACAATCACTAAACAGCAACTTGTTAACAGGCCCTGACCTACTTAATAGCCTACTAGGAGTCCTTATGCGCTTTCGTGAAAATCAAATTGCAGTCCTCGCGGACATCGAAGGCATGTTCATGCAAATTGCTATCAACCAAACTGACCAGTCAGCCCTTCGTTTTCTGTGGATAAACGACGATGAAATCCAACAGTATCAGTTTACAAGACTAATTTTTGGCGCTACCTGCTCCCCATCCTGCGCAATTTATGTTTTGAATCATTGCGTTGATAAAAACGGAGATAAATATCCCGAAGCAGTCAGAGCCGTCAAAAGTCACTTTTATATGGATGATTACATCCAGTCCCATGATACGGTAACGAATGCCACTAAAACAGTTCAGCAAACGATTCAGAGTCTCCAGGAAGGTGGCTTCCGACTCACAAAATTTGTTTCTAATGAACCCGATGTTCTGAAAAACATACCAACACATGACATTGAAGAAAAAAGTGAAATTGTCAGAGTCCTTGGGCAGAAGTGGAATCTGAAAAGTGACACCCTCATTATAAAACCGCCAACAGATTTTTCAACGGACGCAATTGAGTATACTCAGAGGAAAATCTTTAGCCTTGTATGCTCGATATTTGACCCCCTCGGCATACTGTCACCTTTGACAATCCGTTTCAAAATACTTCTCCAAGAAATTTTGAAACTTGGGAAAAAGTGGGATGAACCACTACCCATACAAATACGCAGAAGACTTCAGAAAATACTAGATTCATACTTCGAAATGCCTGAAGTACATCTTACCAGAACACTAACAAGTCTTCGTTACTCTGAGAGTAGTGCTGAATTACACATATTTGTTGATGCCTCAACAGCTGCAATGGCAGCCGTAGCGTACCTGCGAATAACACACAACCATTCAGAGATAACAAAAACTTGTTTCCTGATTGGAAAATGTAAAGCTGCTCCATTAAAGCAAACAAGCGTACCCAAACTTGAACTCGAAGCTGCAGTAATTGGAGTTAGGCTACATTCTACAATCGTGAAAGAATCCTCTTTCGCAATTAACAAAACTCAATTCTGGACTGATAGTCAGGTAGTCCTTGATTGGATTGCATCTTCCAAAAAACAACCTGTATATATTGCGAACCGACTCAGAGAAATTGCAGCATCAACCAAAACAAAACAGTGGAGACATATTTCCACATTGAACAATCCAGCCGACCATGGCACTCGTGGCCTAGATCCACGTGAAATATCTCTCAAATGGTTGCAACCTCCAGAGTTTCTGTCATCATCAGAGCAAATCAGTAACCAGGCTGTACCTTCGAAACCAGCTGTCGTAGCAACCACAGCACATACAGCTTCAAATGTTCCAGAGCCAATCATAGACCCAGCACGTTTTTCGTCTTGGACGAAAATGCTACTCACCTTAGCCACTGTCTTTAACCTACTGTTCGGAGCAAAAAAACTTCGTGACAGCGAACAACAGTACACAACCGATGACATTGATCTATCTCGGAAGCACTTGATCAGAAATTCTCAAGAGAACTCATTTCACACGGCAGTTTCATCATTAAAAAGGGGCCTCAAGCCCCACAGTAAATGCAAACTACGGTCTTTGAACCCAATCCTCGATCAAAACGGTATACTCTGTTCATGTGGAAGACTTCAATTTGCTCCTGATTCACTTGAAATAGAAAAATGTGTCCAATTATTCTGCATGCGAAAGACACAATCACACGTTTGTACCTAGAACACGCTCATCGCATATGCATTCATCAGGGAACAGAACCCGTCAAAGCGTTTGTTCAGCAACGATACCACGTATTTGGCTTGCGAAAGTGTCTACTTAGCATAAAGTTTCGCTGTTTTTTATGCAGAAGATTTAAAGCAGAGAACATACAACCGATCATGGCTCCTCTTCCCGCTTTCCGCTTCCCATCAGCCGCAACACAGTTCCCGTTTTCCAATAGTGGTGTCGACTTCTTTGGACCATTTTATATAGAGGACACAAAAGGAAATCTTGAAAAACATTATGGCTTGATTTTCACGTGCTTGATCACGAGAGCAGTCCACCTTGAAAGCTGCCCAGATCTCAACACCGGTACTTTCCTAAATGCATTTCGACGTTTCACCAGTAGACGATGTCAACCAGAACTGCTGTACAGTGATAATGGAAAGACATTCATCGGAGCGTCAGAAGAGCTGAAGAAAAGTGTAAAGAGCCTTGACAACGACAAAATTTACAAGGCTCTTGCTGCTACAAACACGACTTGGAAATTCAACCCGCCCTATGGCCCCCACTTAAGCGGTGTTTGGGAGCGCTTGATACAGACAGCGAAAAAAACGCTGCTGATCATTCTAGGCTCAAAACGACTCTCACTTGACATATTCCAAACAATACTTGTCAAAGAATACCTACCGACACTACTCAAGAGATCAAAATGGAATGAGAACAACCAGTCGCCACTTAAAGTTAATGATGTTGTCTGGATCCTGAAAGACATGACTCCTCGTGGAATTTGGCCTCTTGGCGTGTGTTGGAGGTGTACCCTGGACGAGATGGACAACACCGTGTGGTGAAGGTAAAAACGGCTTACGGTACGTTCGTTCGCCCCGTTTCCGCACTCGCACGCGTTTTGGGTGATTAGCCACGTTTTTATAGTTTTTTTTCACGTAACGGTTTATAGGCAACTTGGGTTACCCGCTCTTCGACGACATGTCCAAACGTGTTGCTGGCCCCTTGTTCTGCTTGGAGCTTGTTGTGAAACAATCAAGTCAAGCGCATGAAAACTTGACTCAAGTCCTTGAACAAGTTGAAAACGGTTACCCGCAAATATGTAATCATCAAAAAAACTGTAACAAAAACCTTTACTCAATAAAATCTATTGACTAGAGAACTTGTTCCCATATATATATATATATATATATATATATATATATATATATATATATAGAACAGAGTGTATTAGCATATTTCGGAGGCGAATAATTGTTTTTCGGTTTTTGGTTTAATGTTTGGAAGAGTGAAACACTTCTTAATTTGATTTTGCCTACGCTTAACTTTTTCTTCCCGGAGAGTATTTAGTTAATTATTGGATTCATCCCTCAATTAAACCAGCTCTATTTGCTAAATAGATACACAAAGGAATCTTTTTCGTGTGTGCCCCAGGCCTTGTGGGTGCATATCTTTTGCACCCTCAAGAGCTCATGCCACATTTATACATAGTTATTTACTATTTAGTGGCATGTGCTGTTATAGGGATTTGTATAACGTACTTAGGGGATCAAACAGAAACGTTTTTCTAAAAACAACTCGTCATTCAACTGATAATAAGGATTTTTGGTGGACTTAGATTTGCGATTGCAGCAAGAAAAGGAAGCAGAGTAGGCGTTTGCACTCCCCAGACCGCTTCCTGTCAAATTAGAGCTAAATGATGTTACACCGCTAACATTATCTGGTATTTTGTTGTTCGTAGTTGCGTTGCTCTTTCCAATTTAGGGCGACCATCTCCTGTGTGTTTGCTTTTATCTGCTCATTGGCGTGTAACTTTCTGATTGCGTACTGAGGAACTCGGATTTTTTCGGCTTTTGTTCCCTAGAGTGCTTTGGTCGAAATTCCGGGTCATATCCTGTAATATTTCTGATTATTTAAAGATGGATGTTTGAGCATCTGCTATCAGGACCGTCACCCATCACTATGTCGTACAATTCATCTATTTGTTAACTGACCTCTTTTCTGAGGCTTTTTTCTTCGCTAAGTGCATAACGACAAGAATAAATTTGTCCATTGAAGGGCTAGGCCAAGATGTTCATTGGGAATGAATCCACATTTGCAGTGCGGATAATTAATTTGCTTTGCTTCTGCTAGTAGTGTCTCTCTGTTCCGACTCGCTTCAATTTCCGATTCGCTGCAATTTTGTGATTGTGCGATTTCAATGCGCTTCAAGTTATGCTTAGTTTCTCAATCTTAGAAACTTCAAATTTTATTTTTCATATTTTTTGTATGATCTGGTTCAGAACAAAAACAGTCTGCAGCAGCTAGTGGTGTTGGTTATCCAGTAGAATATCCGTGACCTTATAAACGCAACGGAAAAAGAATTTGTTCTTCACATCTTCTATTCTTGTTCATGTTGATGTCTAGAAGATAAAAAAATAAACAAAAAGGCGTACAAACAGTCTATGAGTAGCTTCCAACTTTTCATTGGGACCATTTTTGGTGGCAAATCGTTGCGTTACATTTTTTTTGGAATCAAAAAATTAAATCATTTACGTCCTCTGCGTAATATGTGGAAAAATTTAGGTTGAAAAAATTCACCAATGGCTTCATAATAGTTGAATCACCTGCCATTTGTTGGGTGCTGAGGAGCAAAAATTGAGGCATTTTGAGTTTCGCTGGTCATTAGCTTTTTTTTATTCCATCTAAATTCTTTTTAACTATACGTTCCTTCGTCACAGAACACTAGCTAGCCTTATTTATATAATTTTTCTAGCTTTTTAGAATATATATCGTTGATTGCCATGCAAAATGCGCTTGATTTCACTTCAGCTCCACAGCTCGAATTCTTGAAAAGACATATTGTAAAAACATCCAAGTTATCCCCAACTATTATCACCCACAAACTAATCGACTATTACTGTTAGAGTTTCAGAAAATTTGGCTTGGCCCCTAGGTTTGTTATCGGGTTGTGATTCAATTATACAGCAGTTATGCTCTCTAGCTTTTCTCCACTGAAGACAGAAAAGTTTGAAATCAATGCTGTTCAGAATTCGATATCCATTTATTTTTCATTTTGAAAGGGCTTCCCTGTAATTCGTTTTATCGGTAGACAATGAAAAGTGCGAAATAATTTATAATTAGCGGATCAAATAAAATTTGTGCAATTCTAGGCGGAAAATGCTGTCAAAAGGAAAATACCTTGATGAAAAATTTCGTCCTACTGAGGTACAGTAAGGTTAAAATTTCAATTTGATGTTTCATTTACATCTCACCTGTACAGCTTAAGAGCTCTTATTCAATTTTTGTTGCACTTCAGAAGTTTTGGAAGAATTAAAATGGACCGTAAGATTGGTAGGACAAATTTACGGAGGCCTTTACGTTAATTCCTTTAATTTGGTCGCTTCTTAAACGTAAGGAATTGTCTGTATGTTCATATTCTTGGATTTCTTTGGGTTTTTAAATGTCAGAAATCGTTGGCAGGTTCGGTTGATACCTTAGACTTTGTCAGTAGCTTTCTGAGATTTGGTTTGTTTGCTTTCAAATGTAAGATAATTGTCGGCGAGATCGTTTTCTGAGATTGGGTTTGTTCGGTTTCTTACATTCGGTCAAGCTAAATATTGAAAATGAAAACAAAAGAACAAACGTTCAACTAGTCTTACTAATGGCGTTCAACTAATGACCCAACGACAAAAATAGAAAATTTTTGAAAATAATATGTAGATATTGCCTCTCAGAAATACGTTTAGGTTTCCTGCAATTAGAAAGTATCATTTGATTGCTTTCCCGGGTTGACCACCATAAATGTTTCTTAGAAACCATACGTAAGACATGTATGGTTGTATGGCTTCTTAGATACCATATATAAGACCATAAAAAAATTAAAGATGATCTCAAATGACGTCTTTTGGACCATGTACTACAACAAATATATCGTACTTGCCATTGGCCTTTAACAAAAAAAATTTTTTCTATGGTGCCTTGGATACCATATCCAAGACCATAGACTTTTATGGCCCATCCAAGATCATAAAACTTTTCTTGTGCAACATCTTTTTTTGGCACAAAAATGATTTTATCAACCTCCTATGCGGGTTTCAGACAATAAAAATGGAGATTTAAAAATTACTTGTGAAAAAAACTTTATGGTGTCTTGGATACCATATCCAAGACCATAGACTTTTATGGCCAATCCAAGATCATAAAACTTTTTTTGTGCAGCATCTTTTTTGGCACAAAAATGATTTTATCAACCTCCTATGCGGGTTTCAGACAATAAAAATGGAGATTCGAAAATTACTTGTGAAAAAAATTTTATGGTGTCTTGGATACCATATCCAAGACCATAGACTTTTATGGCCAATCCAAGATCATAAAACTTTTTTTTGTGCAGCATCTTTTTTGGCACAAAAATGATTTTATCAACCTCCTATGCGGGTTTCAGACAATAAAAATGGAGATTCGAAAATTACTTGTGAAAAAAATTTTATGGTGTCTTGGATACCATATCCAAGACCATAGACTTTTATGGCCCATCCAAGATCATAAAACTTATTTTGTGCAACCTAATTTTTTGGCTCAAAAATGCTTATCACCGCACACTATGCGGGCTTCAGGCAAAAAACTTGAAAGTCAAAAAACAAAATAATGAAACATAATTTATGGTTTCTTGGATACCATCTCCAAGACCATATACTTTTACGGCTCATTCAATATCGTAAAATTATCTTTCAAAAGCTTTTAACAAAATCAAGGCCATTTTTCAGATATTGTGCCATTTTTTCGTCAATTTTGCTTTAATTTCTGTGATCAGCCATACATTCAGTATTAGTCGAGCTCTTCTTAAACCTTGGTTAACCTGCACTTGCTTTTCAGCATGTTATTTTGATGCAAGTCAAAATTTTCCGTTCTTTTTTGGATTTGTAGTTGGAGTGTTTAAACTTTAATGATACGTCCTTCTCCCTATTTAATTTGCCCTTTCTACATCATATTCTTGTCCGTGAAGCCATTTTTACTGATGATTATAGTTATTTCAACAATTTTTCATTTCTGACACTTTCAACAAATTTCTGTGTGGTTGTTTTTTTTGTCAAACTTCAAAACATCATAGCCTCCATGGCGAGGTGGGAATTTGTTCCCGCCTCCCCATGAAGACTTGCAGTGACAAAGAATTAGTGGGTGGACCTAAGCTACTCCCACGAACACGTTAGCATGGCTGTTCTACTCAGCTATACTTGATTTCTGAAGAACTGGGTCTCTGCTTCTAGCTCAAAAAAAGAGGTACACTTCAGTAATTTGCCGATATCTTCCAAAGTACTCGAGCAAAGTTTTCGGGCGAAAGATCATTTTTCTGATGCTGTAATTTTCTTGTTGTTGCTGTTTAGGTGCTGTCTTAAGTCGTCGTGGTGAAAAAGTTATTCCCTGTTAAATTTTAAAAAGGCACCAATAATGAGACTTTGGTGTTCTCAAAAACAGGTACCCCAGAAAACCAGAATAAACCTACATTTTTCGGTGCCTTGGATTCCCCTCTTAGTGGGGAGGATCCCCATATATATTTTTAATTTGATTTTATGGAGTTGAGTGGGTCAATTTTTGCTCTGCATGCGCCGAACCTCGATTTTCGGCCATGTTCGGCTAATTCGGCGGTGAAATAAAGTTGAAATTTTTTGTGTCAACATTAAACTTTATAGTGTTTTAGATTGCTCAGTTAATGGGGATTATCACTATATACTTAATGTACCATTTTTTTACACGTTTTGATGGTGTATTTTAGCGGAACGTGAAACTTGGTAGTCAAAATAGGTCATTTGACCAAATGAATGACTTTTGTTGCAATCGAACAAGTTATCGAGCGTGCTTATTGTGTTTTTTGAACAGTATTTAAATCCTTGAAGCTATTTGTATCAGTTAATGGAGTTAACTCAACAATTTTTCTTTTTTAACGATTTCATCAATTTTCTGTGGATGTTGTTTTATGTCAAATCATACAAAAAACCATAACGTTCACGGTGAGGTGGGAAATTTTTTC
The DNA here is from genome assembly GCF_964194025.1 of Convolutriloba macropyga. NCBI lineage: Eukaryota > Metazoa > Xenacoelomorpha > Acoela > Convolutidae > Convolutriloba > Convolutriloba macropyga. Next base: position 43,180,864 of record NC_134479.1, read on the forward strand.
CCACCTCCCCATGAAGGTTTTCCGTGATCCAGAACGTTGAAATGCACCAGAATCACAACCACAAATACGCCGGCATCTCTGTTTCACGTTGTTTTACGTCAGTTCCTGAGATTTTGGGCTTTGCCTTTAGACCAAAAAAAGGAATACAAAACAGTATTTTGTTAATATCTGCCAAAGTGCATGACCAAATTAAGTGGGAGTAGTCGCATTTTGTAAGCACTAAACTTTTCTTGCTTGCAGTGTTTGATTGGTTTCTCAAATCGTCCGAATCAAAAACTTATTAATGTTTAAAATTGTTGAAAAAAGTCGAATTTTCGGCTATCTTGAGTGACCCAACTTCGGTACAACAAAGCACAAGGTTAACCCAACAAAAGATAGTGTTTTAGAATCCTCAGTTAAAGGGGAGTATTCCCATTTATATTTTGAATAGTATTTCATGGAATTGAGATAGTCAAATTTGGCTCTGAATCTGGTCACCTCGCTTTTTTGGTCAATTAGCAATTTTGTTACGAGCTGATTGTTTCAGGATTAATAATTTTTTTTGAATTTATTTTGATCTTTTACTTCAATCACAGCCTTCAGAGACAAGAAAGCTGGGTAATTGAGAGTAATTGCAACAGGTATCCAAGCAAAATCTGCATTTGTGGAGGAAACAACTTGCTTTATCACATTGAGAAAGGAACTCAAGTTTGTACTTTTTCGAATTTCCCATTCAATTTTTGACCAAAACGAGTGATTTTTGGTATGATTCGATGCTGTTAGGACGTTCTTCTCTGGAATGGCTGCTCACAATCCTGATGATATTCTTCAGAACAGTTATTCAATGTTGAATGCGGAAAAACTAAATTTTTTCTCAAATTTTATGGCTGAGTGGTGTTTTGCGCAATTGAACATGTTTTTCGGCGTGCATTTTGTGTTTTCTAGACACTATTTAAGTTGATGAACCTAATTGTATCAACTAATGGGGTTAATTAAACAATTTTTCTTTTTTCACGATTTCCTCAAATTTCTTTGGATGTTGTTTTATGTCAAAACACTCAAAGCATCATAGCCTTCATGGTGAGGTGGGAAATTTTTTCCCAACGCACCATGAAGGTTTGCCGTGATCTAGAAGTTGGAAGTGACCAGAATAGCACCCCCAATTACGTCGTGAACGCTGCTTTACGTTGTCTTAGATCGGTTCCCGAGATTTTGGGCTTCGCTGATGGCCCAAAAAATGCGGTATAGAATAGTACTTTGTTAATAACTTCTAAAGTACTGAACCAAATTGAACGGGAATGGTCGCATTTTGTTGACACTGAACCCCTCTCGCTTGCAGTATTTAGTATTTGGTATCTCAAATCGGCCTAGTCAAAAAGTTATTAATGATTAAATTTGAAAAGAGTCGAATTTTAGGGCTATTCGGGATGACCCAAATTTCGGTACCACAAAACACGCGATTTACCCAACAATTGTTAGTGTTTTAGAATCCCCAGTTAGTGGGGAGTATCCCCAAATATATTTTGTATAGTGTTTTATGTAGTTCAGATATTGAACTTTTGCTCTGAAGTCTGGTCATCTCGCTTTTTTGGTCATTTGCAGGGTACCTAATTTTTGCTATAACTTCTTCTAGAGTGGACTGATTGTGGTCATTTTTTAATATGATGCGTATCTCAAGCAGTGCTACAAACTGTGCTAAGGGGGTTCATTTTTGTGTCCCCGTTTTAGAGAAATTGGCCAGTAAACTTGCCCTTGGTTTTAGCCCCAGAAGCGGTTGACCAGCGGTTGACAGGTTGACCAGCGGTTGACACTTTGAACTGTGTTGCAAAAATTAGTGTTTTGAACAGCCCGTGTAACGTAGATTCCGAATATGTATACTTTGTATAGCCTTTTCAGAGATTTAGGTGTTCAATTTTAGCTCTGAATGTGGTGTACCTCTATTACAGGGTCATTTGGTACGGTACGTGATTTTTGCTGTAACTTCTCGAAAAATGCACCAATTGGGCTCATTTTTTGATATGATGCGTGTCTTAAGCAGTGCTACAATTGGTACAATTGGCGTTCGTTTTTGTTTAGCCGTTTTCGAGAAATTGGCCAGGAAATTTGACCACAGTTTTACCTCCTGTGTAGAGAAACACCACTTTGAGTACGATATTAAACCTTGTTTTGGGTTCAATCCACGGTGAAATTTAGTGTGTTAGATTCCCCCGTTAGTGTGGAGTCTCTCCATGTATATTTTTAGAGTTGGTTATAATGAGGCTATTGGTTATAGTACAGAAACAGTACAGAAACAGGACCCCAAATGGGTCATTTTGGTAATTTGGTACGGTACCTTTATGTTGGAATATCTCCTCGCTGAGTGAACCGATTTTTGATCTGTTTTCCGATTTGAGCTCAGTTCGAGCAGTACTTGAATCCCTGTAAATGGCGTTTTGTTTCTTTCAGCCGTTTTCGAGAAATTGGCCAGGACACAGTCCGCAATTTTTTTTACATTTTGGTGTCAGGTGTGTTTCGTGTTTCGACTTGGTAAAATGTGATAATCATGGAATTTAGTTACAAATATTGGTTACCAGTTGCAGAGCAGGTGTCACAACATGGTAAATCATTTTGTAAAGTTTATTTCATTTTTATATAATACTATTATTCTAAGGTGAGGGCCTCGGGGCCCCCTGAGGTGCACACCACCCCCTGCCCCGTTGAGACGCCGGTTAGTCGGCCCCTCCGCTGGGTTTTTGTGCACCTCACGTAGTTGGCGTGCGGTCGACTTTTCGGGCTCTCTTAAGAGGTCTGTTCAGGGTCTCTTCGGTCTAGCCCTAGGTCTGCACAACGGTCTGGCCATGGCTCTGTTCGGTGTGGCCAATGGTCTCGAGAAAGTCTGTTCAGTCTGGTCAATGGTGGTCAAAGTCTGTTTGGTCTGGCCAAGGGCGGCCAAAGACCGTTCGGTCTGGCGTATACCTATCTTTGGGTATACCCAAAGCATACCGTAAAACAAAACGGAAATTTGCGAATTTCACGATTAGCGAATTTTAAAAATAGCTCTTTTTCATCGGGTCAAGGAGTTGTTCAAATCGAACCAAACTCGGTATGGTATGGAGTATCCCATGTGTACCTAGATTGTAAAACAGAAAGAATTTTTGGTATAGCTTGCCTCTGAAAATGTTAGTTTTTCGTACGGAAATTTGCGACTAATTCAACTAAATAATTTTAAAAATAGGTCTTTTTCATCGGGTCAAGGTGTTGTTCAAATCAAACCAAACTGAGTATGGAGTATCCCATTCATACCTAGAGCGTAAAACAAAAAAAGTTTTTGGTATAGCTTGTCTAGGAAAAAAGTTCGTATTTCAATCGGAAATTTCGACTTATTCGCTTATTCTATTTTCAAAAATATAGAAATTTTATTGGATCAAGGAGTTGTCCAAATCGAACCAAACTCGGCATGAAGTATCCCATGGGTACCTAGAGCGTAAAACAAAAAGAATTTTTGGTATAGCTTGTCTAGGAAAAAAGTTTGTATTTCAATCGGAAATTTCGACTTATTCGCTTATTATACGCTTAATCTTTTTTCAAAAATATAGAAAATTTATCGAGTCAAGTAATTGTCCTAATCAAACCAAACTGGGTATGGAGTCTCCCATTTATACCTAGAGCGTAAAACAAAAAAAAATTTGGTATAGCTTGTCTAGGAAAAAAGTTCGTATTTCAATCGGAAATTTCGACTTATTCGCTTATTATACGCTTAATCTTTTTTCAAAAATATAGAAATTTTATCGAGTCAAGTAGTTGTCCAAATCGAACCAAACTCGGCATGCAGTATCCCATGTGTACCGAAAGCGTAAAACAAAAATAATTTTTGGTATAGCTTGTCTAGGAAAAAAGTTCGTATTTCAATCGGAAACTTCGACTTATTCGCTTATTCTATTTTCAAAAATATAGAAATTTTATTGGATCAAGGAGTTGTCCAAATCGAACCAAACTCGGCATTCAGTATCCCATGTGTACCTAGAGCGTAAAACAAAAAGAGTTTTTGGTATAGCTTGTCTAAGGAAAAATTTCGTATTTCAATCGGAAATTACGACTTATTCGCTTATTCTATTTTCAAAAATATAGAAATTTTATTGGATCAAGGAGCTGTCCAAATCGAACCAAACTCGGCATTCAGTATCCCATGTGTACCTAGAGCGTAAAACAAAAAGAGTTTTTGGTATAGCTTGTCTAGGAAAAAATTTCGTATTTCAATCGGAAATTACGACTTATTCGCTTATTCTATTTTCAAAAATATAGAAATTTTATTGGATCAAGGAGTTGTCCAAATCGAACCAAACTCGGCATTCAGTATCCCATGTGTACCTAGAGCGTAAAACAAAAAGAATTTTTGGTATAGCTTGTCTAGGAAAAAAGTTCGTATTTCAATCGGAAATTTCGACTTATTCGCTTATTATACGCATAATCTTTTTTCAAAAATATAAAAATTTTATCGAGTCAAGTAATTGTCCTGATCAAACCAAACTGGGTAGGGAGTCTCCCATTTATACCTAGAGCGTAAAACAAAAAAAAATTGGTATAGCTTGTCTAGGAAAAAAGTTCGTATTTCAATCGGAAATTTCGACTTATTCGCTTATTATACGCTTAATCTTTTTTCAAAAATATAGAAATTTTATCGAGTCAAGTAGTTGTCCAAATCGAACCAAACTCGGCATGCAGTATCCCATGTGTACCGAAAGCGTAAAACAAAAATAATTTTTGGTATAGCTTGTCTAGGAAAAAAGTTCGTATTTCAATCGGAAATTTCGACCTATTCGCTTATTCTATTTTCAAAAATATAGAAATTTTATTGGATCAAGGAGTTGTCCAAATCGAACCAAACTCGGCATGCAGTATCCCATGTGTACCTAGAGCGTAAAACAAAAAGAATTTTTGGTATAGCTTGTCTAGGAAAAAAGTTCGTATTTCAATCGGAAATTTCGACTTATTCGCTTATTATACGCATAATCTTTTTTCAAAAATATAAAAATTTTATCGAGTCAAGTAATTGTCCTGATCAAACCAAACTGGGTAGGGAGTCTCCCATTTATACCTAGAGCGTAAAACAAAAAAAAATTGGTATAGCTTGTCTAGGAAAAAAGTTCGTATTTCAATCGGAAATTTCGACTTATTCGCTTATTATACGCTTAATCTTTTTTCCAAAATATAGAAATTTTATCGAGTCAAGTAGTTGTCCAAATCGAACCAAACTCGGCATGCAGTATCCCATGTGTACCGAAAGCGTAAAACAAAAATAATTTTTGGTATAGCTTGTCTAGGAAAAAAGTTCGTATTTCAATCGGAAATTTCGACTTATTCGCTTATTCTATTTTCAAAAATATAGAAATTTTATTGGATCAAGGAGTTGTCCAAATCGAACCAAACTCGGCATGCAGTATCCCATGTGTACCTAGAGCGTAAAACAAAAAGAATTTTTGGTATAGCTTGTCTAGGAAAAAAGTTTGTATTTCAATCGGAAATTTCGACTTATTCGCTTATTATACGCTTAATCTTTTTTCAAAAATATAGAAAATTTATCGAGTCAAGTAATTGTCCTAATCAAACCAAACTGGGTATGGAGTCTCCCATTTATACCTAGAGCGTAAAACAAAAAAAAATTTGGCATAGCTTGTCTAGGAAAAAAGTTCGTATTTCAATCGGAAATTTCGACTTATTCGCTTATTATACGCTTAATCTTTTTTCAAAAATATAGAAATTTAGTTGAGTCAAGTAGTTGTCCAAATCGAACCAAACTCGGCATGCAGTATCCCATGTGTACCGGAAGCGTAAAACAAAAATAATTTTTGGTATAGCTTGTCTAGGAAAAAAGTTCGTATTTCAATCGGAAACTTCGACATATTCGCTTATTCTATTTTCAAAAATATAGAAATTTTATTGGATCAAGGAGTTGTCCAAATCGAACCAAACTCGGCATTCAGTATCCCAGGTGTACCTAGAGCGTAAAACAAAAAGAGTTTTTGGTATAGCTTGTCTAAGAAAAAATTTCGTATTTCAATCGGAGATTACGACTTATTCGCTTATTCTATTTTCAAAAATATAGAAATTTTATTGGATCAAGGAGTTGTCCAAATCGAACCAAACTCGGCATTCAGTATCCCATGTGTACCTAGAGCGTAAAACAAAAAGAGTTTTTGGTATAGCTTATCTAGGAAAAAATTTCGTATTTCAATCGGAAATTACGACTTATTCGCTTATTCTATTTTCAAAAATATAGAAATTTTATTGGATCAAGGAGTTGTCCAAATCGAACCAAACTCGGCATGCAGTATCCCATGTGTACCTAGAGCGTAAAACAAAAAGAATTTTTGGTATAGCTTGTCTAGGAAAAAAGTTTGTATTTCAATCGGAAATTTCGACTTATTCGCTTATTATACGCTTAATCTTTTTTCAAAAATATAGAAAATTTATCGAGTCAAGTAATTGTCCTAATCAAACCAAACTGGGTATGGAGTCTCCCATTTATACCTAGAGCGTAAAACAAAAAAAAATTTGGCATAGCTTGTCTAGGAAAAAAGTTCGTATTTCAATCGGAAATTTCGACTTATTCGCTTATTATACGCTTAATCTTTTTTCAAAAATATAGAAATTTAGTTGAGTCAAGTAGTTGTCCAAATCGAACCAAACTCGGCATGCAGTATCCCATGTGTACCGGAAGCGTAAAACAAAAATAATTTTTGGTATAGCTTATCTAGGAAAAAATTTCGTATTTCAATCGGAAATTACGACTTATTCGCTTATTCTATTTTCAAAAATATAGAAATTTTATTGGATCAAGGAGTTGTCCAAATCGAACCAAACTCGGCATGCAGTATCCCATGTGTACCTAGAGCGTAAAACAAAAAGAATTTTTGGTATAGCTTGTCTAGGAAAAAAGTTTGTATTTCAATCGGAAATTTCGACTTATTCGCTTATTATACGCTTAATCTTTTTTCAAAAATATAGAAAATTTATCGAGTCAAGTAATTGTCCTAATCAAACCAAACTGGGTATGGAGTCTCCCATTTATACCTAGAGCGTAAAACAAAAAAAAATTTGGCATAGCTTGTCTAGGAAAAAAGTTCGTATTTCAATCGGAAATTTCGACTTATTCGCTTATTATACGCTTAATCTTTTTTCAAAAATATAGAAATTTAGTTGAGTCAAGTAGTTGTCCAAATCGAACCAAACTCGGCATGCAGTATCCCATGTGTACCGGAAGCGTAAAACAAAAATAATTTTTGGTATAGCTTGTCTAGGAAAAAAGTTCGTATTTCAATCGGAAACTTCGACTTATTCGCTTATTCTATTTTCAAAAATATAGAAATTTTATTGGATCAAGGAGTTGTCCAAATCGAACCAAACTCGGCATTCAGTATCCCAGGTGTACCTAGAGCGTAAAACAAAAAGAGTTTTTGGTATAGCTTGTCTAAGAAAAAATTTCGTATTTCAATCGGAGATTACGACTTATTCGCTTATTCTATTTTCAAAAATATAGAAATTTTATTGGATCAAGGAGTTGTCCAAATCGAACCAAACTCGGCATTCAGTATCCCATGTGTACCTAGAGCGTAAAACAAAAAGAGTTTTTGGTATAGCTTATCTAGGAAAAAATTTCGTATTTCAATCGGAAATTACGACTTATTCGCTTATTCTATTTTCAAAAATATAGAAATTTTATTGGATCAAGGAGTTGTCCAAATCGAACCAAACTCGGCATTCAGTATCCCATGTGTACCTAGAGCGTAAATCAAAAAAATTTTTGGTATAGCTTGTCTAGGAAAAAAGTTCGTATTTCAATCGGAAATTTCGACTTATTCGCTTATTATACGCTTAATCTTTTTTCAAAAATATAAAAAATTTATCGAGTCAAGTAATTGTCCTAATCAAACCAAACTGGGTATGGAGTCTCCCATTTATACCTAGAGCGTAAAACAAAAAAAAATTGGTATAGCTTGTCTGGGAAAGAAGTTCGTATCTCAATCGGAAATTACGACTTATTCGCTTATTCTATTTTCAAAAATATAGAAATTTTATTGGATCAAGGAGTTGTCCAAATCGAACCAAACTCGGCATTCAGTATCCCATGTGTACCTAGAGCGTAAAACAAAAAGAGTTTTTGGTATAGCTTGTCTAGGAAAAAATTTCGTATTTCAATCGGAAATTACGACTTATTCGCTTATTCTATTTTCAAAAATATAGAAATTTTATTGGATCAAGGAGTTGTCCAAATCGAACCAAACTCGGCATTCAGTATCCCATGTGTACCTAGAGCGTAAAACAAAAAGAGTTTTTGGTATAGCTTGTCAAGGAAAAAATTTCGTATTTCAATCGGAAATTACGACTTATTCGCTTATTCTATTTTCAAAAATATAGAAATTTTATTGGATCAAGGAGTTGTCCAAATCGAACCAAACTCGGCATGCAGTATCCCATGTGTACCTAGAGCGTAAAACGAAAATTTTTTTTGGTACAGTTTGTCTAGGAAAAAAGTTCGTATTTCAATTGGAAATTTTGACTTAACGCTTATTCTATTTTCAAAAATATAGAAATTTTATTGGATCAAGGAGTTGTCCAAATCGATTCAAACTCGGCATGCAGTATCACATGTGTACCTAGAGCGTAAAACAAAAAGACTTTTTGGTATAGCTTGTCTAGGAAAAAAGTTTGTATTTCAATCGGAAATTTCGACTTATTCGCTTATTATACGCTTAATCTTTTTTCAAAAATATAAAAAATTTATCGAGTCAAGTAATTGTCCTAATCAAACCAAACTGGGTATGGAGTCTCCCATTTATACCTAGAGCGTAAAACAAAAAAAAATTGGTATAGCTTGTCTGGGAAAGAAGTTCGTATCTCAATCGGAAATTACGACTTATTCGCTTATTCTATTTTCAAAAATATAGAAATTTTATTGGATCAAGGAGTTGTCCAAATCGAACCAAACTCGGCATGCAGTATCCCATGTGTACCTAGAGCGTAAAACAAAAAGAATTTTTGGTATAGCTTGTCTAGGAAAAAAGTTTGTATTTCAATCGGAAATTTCGACTTATTCGCTTATTATACGCTTAATCTTTTTTCAAAAATATAGAAAATTTATCGAGTCAAGTAATTGTCCTAATCAAACCAAACTGGGTATGGAGTCTCCCATTTATACCTAGAGCGTAAAACAAAAAAAAATTTGGCATAGCTTGTCTAGGAAAAAAGTTCGTATTTCAATCGGAAATTTCGACTTATTCGCCTATTATACGCTTAATCTTTTTTCAAAAATATAGAAATTTAGTTGAGTCAAGTAGTTGTCCAAATCGAACCAAACTCGGCATGCAGTATCCCATGTGTACCGGAAGCGTAAAACAAAAATAATTTTTGGTATAGCTTGTCTAGGAAAAAAGTTCGTATTTCAATCGGAAACTTCGACTTATTCGCTTATTCTATTTTCAAAAATATAGAAATTTTATTGGATCAAGGAGTTGTCCAAATCGAACCAAACTCGGCATTCAGTATCCCAGGTGTACCTAGAGCGTAAAACAAAAAGAGTTTTTGGTATAGCTTGTCTAAGAAAAAATTTCGTATTTCAATCGGAGATTACGACTTATTCGCTTATTCTATTTTCAAAAATATAGAAATTTTATTGGATCAAGGAGTTGTCCAAATCGAACCAAACTCGGCATTCAGTATCCCATGTGTACCTAGAGCGTAAAACAAAAAGAGTTTTTGGTATAGCTTATCTAGGAAAAAATTTCGTATTTCAATCGGAAATTACGACTTATTCGCTTATTCTATTTTCAAAAATATAGAAATTTTATTGGATCAAGGAGTTGTCCAAATCGAACCAAACTCGGCATTCAGTATCCCATGTGTACCTAGAGCGTAAATCAAAAAAATTTTTGGTATAGCTTGTCTAGGAAAAAAGTTCGTATTTCAATCGGAAATTTCGACTTATTCGCTTATTATACGCTTAATCTTTTTTCAAAAATATAAAAAATTTATCGAGTCAAGTAATTGTCCTAATCAAACCAAACTGGGTATGGAGTCTCCCATTTATACCTAGAGCGTAAAACAAAAAAAATTGGTATAGCTTGTCTGGGAAAGAAGTTCGTATCTCAATCGGAAATTACGACTTATTCGCTTATTCTATTTTCAAAAATATAGAAATTTTATTGGATCAAGGAGTTGTCCAAATCGAACCAAACTCGGCATTCAGTATCCCATGTGTACCTAGAGCGTAAAACAAAAAGAGTTTTTGGTATAGCTTGTCTAGGAAAAAATTTCGTATTTCAATCGGAAATTACGACTTATTCGCTTATTCTATTTTCAAAAATATAGAAATTTTATTGGATCAAGGAGTTGTCCAAATCGAACCAAACTCGGCATTCAGTATCCCATGTGTACCTAGAGCGTAAAACAAAAAGAGTTTTTGGTATAGCTTGTCAAGGAAAAAATTTCGTATTTCAATCGGAAATTACGACTTATTCGCTTATTCTATTTTCAAAAATATAGAAATTTTATTGGATCAAGGAGTTGTCCAAATCGAACCAAACTCGGCATGCAGTATCCCATGTGTACCTAGAGCGTAAAACGAAAAATTTTTTTTGGTACAGTTTGTCTAGGAAAAAAGTTCGTATTTCAATTGGAAATTTCGACTTAACGCTTATTCTATTTTCAAAAATATAGAAATTTTATTGGATCAAGGAGTTGTCCAAATCGATTCAAACTCGGCATGCAGTATCACATGTGTACCTAGAGCGTAAAACAAAAAAATTTTTTGGTATAGCTTGTCTAGGAAAAAAGTTCGTATTTCAATCGGAAATTTCGACTTATTCGCTTCTTATACGCTTAATCTTTTTTCAAAAATATAGAAATTTTATCGAGTCAAGTAGTTGTCCAAATCGAACCAAACTTGGCATGCAGTATCCCATGTGTACCGAAAGCGTAAAACAAAAATGATTTTTGGTATAGCTTGTCTAGAAAAAAAGTTAGTATTTCAATCGGAAATTTCGACTTATTCGCTTATTCTATTTTCAAAAATATAGAAATTTTATTGGATCAAGTAGTTGTCAAAATCGAACCGCACTTGGCATGCAGTATCCTATGTGTACCTAGAGCTTAAAACAAAAAGAATTTTTGGTATAGCTTGCCTAGGAAAAAAGTTCGTATTTCAATCGGAAATTTCGACTTATTCGCATATTATACGCTTAATCTTTTTTCAAAAAAATAGAAATTTTATCGAGTCAAGTAGTTGTCCAAATCGAACCAAACTCGGCATGCAGTATCCCATGTGTACCGAAAGCGTAAAACAAAAATAATTTTTGGTATAGCTTGTCTAGGAAAAAAGTTCGTATTTCAATCGGAAATTTCGACTTATTCGCTTATTATACGCTTAATCTTTTTTCAAAAATATAAAAAATTTATCGAGTCAAGTAATTGTCCTAATCAAACCAAACTGGGTATGGAGTCTCCCATTTATACCTAGAGCGTAAAACAAAAAAAATTGGTATAGCTTGTCTAGGAAAAAAGTTCGTATCTCAATCGGAAATTTCGACTTATTCGCTTTTATACGCTTAATCTTTTTTCAAAAAAATAGAAATTTTATCGAGTCAAGTAGTTGTCCAAATCGAACCAAACTCGGCATGCAGTATCCCATGTGTACCGAAAGCGTAAAACAAAAATAATTTTTGGTATAGCTTGTCTAGGAAAAAAGTTCGTATTTCAATCGGAAACTTCGACTTATTCGCTTATTCTATTTTCTAAAATATAGAAATTTTATTGAATCAAGGAGTTGTCCAAATCGAACCAAACTCGGCATTCAGTATCACATGTGTACCTAGAGCGTAAAACAAAAAGAGTTTTTGGTATAGCTTGTCTAGGAAAAAATTTCGTATTTCAATCGGAAATTACGACTTATTCGCTTATTATACGCTTAATCTTTTTTCAAAAATATAAAAAATTTATCGAGTCAAGTAATTGTCCTAATCAAACCAAACTGGGTATGGAGTCTCCCATTTATACCTAGAGCGTAAAACAAAAAAAAATTGGTATAGCTTGTCTAGGAAAAAAGTTCGTATCTCAATCGGAAATTTCGACTTATTCGCTTATTATACGCTTAATCTTTTTTCAAAAATATAAAAAATTTATCGAGTCAAGTAATTGTCCTAATCAAACCAAACTGGGTATGGAGTCTCCCATTTATGCCCAGAGCGTAAAACAAAAAAAAATTGGTATAGCTTGTCTAGGAAAAAGGTTCGTATCTCAATCGGAAATTTCGACTTATTCGCTTATTATACGCTTAATCTTTTTTCAAAAAAATAGAAATTTTATCGAGTCAAGTAGTTGTCCAAATCGAACCAAACTCGGCATGCAGTATCCCATGTGTACCGAAAGCGTAAAACAAAAATAATTTTTGGTATAGCTTGTCTAGGAAAAAAGTTCGTATTTCAATCGGAAACTTCGACTTATTCGCTTATTCTATTTTCAAAAATATAGAAATTTTATTGGATCAAGGAGTTGTCCAAATCGAACCAAACTCGGCATTCAGTCATTCAGTATCCCATGTGTACCTAGAGCGTAAAACAAAAAGAGTTTTTGGTATAGCTTGTCTAGGAAAAAATTTCGTATTTCAATCGGAAATTACGACTTATTCGCTTATTCTATTTTCAAAAATATAGAAATTTTATTGGATCAAGGAGTTGTCCAAATCGAACCAAACTCGGCATTCAGTATCCCATGTGTACCTAGAGCGTAAAACAAAAAGAGTTTTTGGTATAGCTTGTCTAGGAAAAAATTTCGTATTTCAATCGGAAATTACGACTTATTCGCTTATTCTATTTTCAAAAATATAGAAATTTTATTGGATCAAGGAGTTGTCCAAATCGAACCAAACTCGGCATGCAGTATCCCATGTGTACCTAGATCGTAAAACGAAAAATTTTTTTTGGTACAATTTGTCTAGGAAAAAAGTTCGTATTTCAATTGGAAATTTTGACTTATTCGCTTATTCTATTTTCAAAAATATAGAAATTTTATTGGATCAAGGAGTTGTCCAAATCGATTCAAACTCGGCATGCAGTATCACATGTGTATCTAGAGCGTAAAACAAAAAGACTTTTTGGTATAGCTTGTCTAGGAAAAAAGTTCGTATTTCAATCGGAAATTTCGACTTATTCGCTTTTTATACGCTTAATCTTTTTTCAAAAATATAGAAATTTTATCGAGTCAAGTAGTTGTCCAAATCGAACCAAACTTGGCATGCAGTATCCCATGTGTATCGAAAGCGTAAAACAAAAATAATTTTTGGTATAGCTTGTCTAGGAAAAAAGTTAGTATTTCAATCGGAAATTTCGACTTAATCGCTTATTCTATTTTCAAAAATATAGAAATTTTATTGGATCAAGTAGTTGTCAAAATCGAACCGCACTTGGCGTGCAGTATCCTATGTGTACCTAGAGCTTAAAACAAAAAGAATTTTTGGTATAGCTTTCCTAGGAAAAAAATTAGTTTTTCATACGGAAATTTCCTATTATTTCGAATAATTTTGAATAAGCTATATTTAAAATTAGGTATTTTTCATCGGGTCAAGGAGTCGTCCAAATTGAACCAAACTGGGTATAGAGTATACCATGGGTACCTAGAGTGTAAAACAAAAAGAATTTTTGGTATAGCTTGTCTAGGAAAAAAGTTTGTATTTCAATCGGAAATTTCGACTTATTCGCTTATTCTCTTTTCAAAAATATAGAAATTTTATTGAATCAAGTAGTTGTCCAAATCGATTCAAACTCGGCATGCAGTATCACATGTGTACCTAGAGCGTAAAACAAAAAGAATTTTTGGTATAGCTTGTCTAGGAAAAAAGTTCGTATTTCAATCGGAAATTTCGACTTATTCGCTTATTATACGCTTAATCTTTTTTCAAAAATATAGAAATTTTATCGAGTCAAGTAGTTGTCCAAATCGAACCAAACTTGGCATGAAGTGTCCCATGTGTACCGAAAGCGTAAAACAAAAATAATTTTTGGTATAGCTTGTCTAGGAAAAAAGTTAGTATTTCAATCGGAAATTTCGACTTATTCGCTTATTCTATTTTCAAAAAGATAGAAATTTTATTGGATCAAGGAGTTGTCCAAATCGAACCAAACTCGGCATTCAGTATCCCATGTGTACCTAGAGCGTAAAACAAAAAGAGTTTTTGGTATAGCTTGTCTAGGAAAAAAGTTCGTATTTCAATCGGAAATTTCGACTTATTCGCTTATTCTATTTTTGAAAGTATAGAAATTTTATTGGATCAAGGAGTTGTCCAAATCGAACCAAACTCGGCATGCAGTATCCCATGTGTACCTAAAACGTAAAAAAAAATTTTGCTATAGCTTTTCTAGGAAAAAAGTTCGTACATCAATTGGAAATTTCGACTTATTCGCTTATTCTATTTTCAAAAATATAGAAATTTTATTGGATCAAGGAGTTGTCCAAATCAAACCAAACTCGGCATGCAGTATCCCATGTGTACCTAGAGCGTAAAACAAAAAGAGTTTTTGGTATAGCTTGTCTAGGAAAAAATTTCGTATTTCAATCGGAAATTTCGACTTATTCGCTTATTATTCGCTTAATCTTTTTTCAAAAATATAGAAATTTTATCGGGTCAAGTAGTTGTCAAAATCGAACCGCACTTGGCATGCAGTATCCTATGTGTACCTAGAACTTAAAACAAAAAGAATTTTTGGTATAGCTTGCCTAGGAAAAAAGTTAGTTTTTCATACGGAAATTTCCTATTATTTCGAATAATTTTGAATAAGCTATATTTAAAATTAGGTATTTTTCATCGGGTCAAGGAGTTGTCCAAATTGAACCAAATTGGGTATAGAGTATACCATGGGTACCTAGAGTGTAAAACAAAAAGAATTTTTTGTATTGCTTGCCTAGGAAAAAAGTTAGTATTTCATTAGGAAATTTGCGTATTTCTCGAATAACGAATTTCAAAAATAGGTTTTTTTTTCATCGGGTCAAAGAGTTGTTCAAACCAATTCAAACTCATAGTCAGAGTTCTACTGTGTATACAGAGTCTAATGAGCGAAGAACTTTTGGTATATCTTGTCTAGAAAAAAGTTAGGATTGCATTCGGAAATTTGCGATTATTTCGAATAAGAAAAAAAGTCGTACTAGTCCATACTAATCGTACCTCAGTGGCGGGTGAAATAAGATTGCCCAGAACAGGAAGTTTTACCTCAAAAAATTTTTCCAAGAAGGAAACTAGTGTGATTGCATGGGTGATTGTATGAGTTGAACTGATAACAATGATCGTTTATGAACCAAGATTTTCTAATTTCGAATAAGTATTTCTTAAAATAGGTCTTTTTCTTATGGTCAAAAACTTCTTCAAATTGGACCAAACTCGGCATGGAGTGTTCCTTGAGTACCTGGAGTCTAAAACAGAAGAAATTTTTGGTATAGCTTGCCTAGGAAAGAAGTAAAGTTTTCATACGGAAATTTGCTATTATTTCAAATAACTAATTTTGAAAATAGGTCTTTTTGATTAGGTCATCGAGTTGTTCAAATCAAACCAAACTTGGTATAGAGTATCCCCTTTGTACCTAGAGCGTAAAACAAAAAGAATTTTTGGTATAATTTGTCTAGAAAAAAAGTTCGTATTTCAGTCGGAAATATCGACTTATTCGCTTATTATACGCTTATTCTATTTTCAAAAATATAGAAATTTTATCGGATCAAGGAGTTGTCCAATTCGAACCAAACTCGATATGGAGTATCTCATGTGTATGTGGAGTGTAAAACAAAAAGATTTTTCGGTATAGCTTGTCTAGAAGAAAAGTTAGTTTTTCATACGGAAATTTGCGAATTTTGCGAATAACGAATTTTAAAAATAGGTCTTTTTCATTGGGTCAAGGAGTTGTCCAAATCATCCCAAACTTGGTATGGAGTATCCCATGTTTCTAGAGTGTAAAACAAAAAGAATTTTGGTTATAGCTTGTCAAGGAAAAAAGTTAGCTTTTCATATGGAATTTTGCGAATTTCGAATATTTAATTTTTAAATATAGTAGTTTTCATCGGGTCAAGAATTTATACAAATGGAACAACTCTTTTGCCTTTTCAGTTTTGATGCTTTATTATGAACGCTTTCTTAAAGGATTACAAGATCCCGAAGAAGGGTCTAGTCTTCAAGTCGGAGTCGATCGAGATCTGCGAGCCATCTTCAAAATTGGTTAATATTAAAAAAAATTGCATGTACGCCTCAATGCCAACGAGTAATAGTTCGGGAAACAACCAGATTTTCTCGGTGGCATTGGTTAGGGCTTTTGTCTAGGAAAAACTGCATGTATTAGATTTTTAAAACGAGTTTTGGGAATCAAGAAATTGTGATATTAGTAGCAATTAGTAATAGGGAAGACTCTCGAAAGTCTTCTTTTTCTCGAGATGCTTATGAAATGTAATATGGTATGGTAGTTTTATCCGTCTTTTTTGCACTTAACTAGGTTGTAGCTACTATATGCAGTGCGATTTATAGCTTAAATCTATTGGATTTGGAAAATTGCGATAAAAGTTGCGATTAGTGAAAAAAGAAGCGTCCCCTCTCGAAAGTCTTCTATTTCTCGAGGTTCTTGTGAAATGAGATATATTAGTTTTATCGGTTTTTTGCTCTTAACTAGGTTGTAACTACTGTATGCAGTGCGATTTATAGCTTAAATCTACTGGATTTTGAAAATTTCGATAAAAACTTGCGATTAGTCAAAATGAAGTGTCTTCTCTCGAAAGTCTTCTATTTCTCGAGGTTCTTGTGAAATTAGATAATTTAGCTTTATCGGCCTTTTTTGCTTTAAACTAAGTTATACCTACTATTTGCAATATGATTCCTGTAAAAATTCTATTCAAATGGGGAAATTGCGATAAAAGTTGCAATTAGTAAAAAAGAAGACTCTTCTATCGAAAGTCTTCTTTTTCTCGAGATGCTTATGAAATGTAATATCATAGTTTTATCCGTCTTTTTTTGCACTTAACTAGGTTGTAGCTACTATATGCAGTGCGATTTATAGCTTAAATCTTTTGGATTTCGAAAATTTCGATAAAAGTTGCGATTAGTAAAAAAGAAGCGTCTCCTCTCGAAAGTCTTATTTTTCTCGATGTGCGTGTGAAAAGAGATATATTAGTTGTATCGGTCTTTTTTGCTCTTAAATAGGTTTTAACTACTATATGCAGTGCGAGTTATAGCTCAAATTTACTGGATTTTGAAATTTTAGATAAAAACTTGCGATTAGTCAAAAAGAACTGTATTCTCTCGAAAGTCTTCTATTTCTCGAGGTTCTTGTGAAATGAGATATATTAGTTTTATCTGTCTTTTTTGCTATAAACTAGGTTTTACTTACTACATGCAATGTGATTCATGTAAAAATTCCTGTGAAATCAGGAAATTGTGATAAAAATTGCAATTAGTAAAAAACCAGACTCTTCTCTCGAAAGTCTCCTTTTTCTCGTGATCCTTGTGAATTGTAATATCTTAGTTTTATCGATCTTTTTTGCACTTAACTAGGTTGTAACAACTATATGCAGCGCTATTTAGAGCTTAAATCTGCTGGATTTCGAAAATTGTGATAAAAGTTGCAATTAGTAAAAAAGAAGACTCTTCTCTCGAAAGTCTTCTTTTTCTCGAGGTGCTTGTGAAATGAGATATATCAGTTTTATTGCTCTTTTTTGCTTTAAACTAAGTTATGTCTACTATATGCAATGTGATAAATGTAAAATTTCCATTGAAATTGGGAAATTGCGATAAAAGTTGCGATTATTAAAAAAAAACAAGCGGATTCTTCTCTCGAAAGTCTTCTTTTTCTCGAGGTGCTTGTGAAATGAGATATATCAGTTTTATCGGTCTTTTTTGCTTTCAACTAAGTTATACCTACTATATGCAATGTGATTTATATAAAAATTCTATTCAAATGGGGAAATTGCGATAAAAGTTGCAATTAGTAAAAAAAAGAAGACTTCTCTCGAAAGTCTTCTTTTTCTCGAGGTGCTTGTGAAATGAGATATATCAGTTTTATTGCTCTTTTTTGCTTTAAACTAAGTTATGTCTACTATATGCAATGTGATAAATGTAAAATTTCCATTGAAATTGGGAAATTGCGATAAAAGTTGCGATTATTAAAAAAAAACAAGCGGATTCTTCTCTCGAAAGTCTTCTTTTTCTCGAGGTGCGTGTGAAATGAGATATATTAGTTTTATCGGTCTTTTTTGCTCTTAGCTAGGTTGTAAATACTATATGCAGTGTGATTTGTAGTAAAATTGGTCCGGATATAGAAAATTGCTGTAAAAGTTGCGAGTATTGAAAAAAAAGAAGACTCTTCTCTCGAAAGTCTTCTTTTTCTCGAGATCCTTGTGAAATGTATTATATTAGTTTTGTTCTGTTTTTTGCCCCTAACTAGGTTGTAACTAATATATGCAATGCTCTTTTCTGTCTCTTTGTTACCATTCGAGTTCTACAACTAATCGCTCTCAACTAGTCTTTTATTTCTGAGAATTCTGTCTGGAACTTTGAAATTACTGTTATGCGGTTTGTTGTGAGCTGACTTGTGCGGCTGGAAAACTGCTCTCAGTATTGGGGAGTTATAGATAAAGCTTTTCAAAAAACACTTGAAAATACGATGTTCGTCAAGTTGCAAATTGCCGCACGAGACGCCAAAACTAGACGCCAAGTCTCAATGTTTTCGTTATTGTTCGCTTTTCGTTGATTTCTGACACAAAACACAATCATACCAGTTCCACTAATTGTGAATCTGCAAAAAATTGATCCGAAATTGATTTTTGAAAGAAAAATTGACTTTGTCGCGGAGATTTCAATATGGCGTACAAATTGCCATTCAAAACGCCAAAACTCAGCTCAGTGTTCGTTGCTGTGCGTTTTTTTCGGTTTTTGTTCCAAAACGCAGTCATACTGGCTCAGCCAATTGTTAAAGTGCGAAAGATTTTTATCAGAATATGAGTTTTAGAAAAAAGTTGGATAATCAGAATAAACGGAATTAACGAATAAATTTTTCAAATATAGCTGTCTTCAAAATTTCATCTACAATTCTCAAACTACTGTTATGTGGTTTTTTGAAAGCTGACTTGTGCGGCTGGAAAACTGCTCTCAGTGTGGATGAGTATGGATGAAGTTTTTTGAAAAACGACTTGAAAATACAATGTTCGTAAAGTTGTAAATAGCCGCACGAGACTCGAAAACTAAAAAGTCTCAATATTTCGTTTCTGTTTGCGTTTTGTTGGTTTTTGGCTAAAAACTGTGTTGTAACTACTATTTGAAGTGCGATTTGTATTTTAAATCTTCTGGATTTTGAAATTTGCGATAAAAGTATAAAAGTTGCTGTTTTTTAAAAAAAATGAACTCTTCTCTGGAAATTCTTCTAATTGTCGAGGTGCCTGTGAAACGAGATGTATTAGTTTTATCGGTCTTTTTTGCCCTTTAATAGGTTGTAACTACTAGATTCAATGTGATTTGCAGTTAAGTTTGCCCAGATTCGGAAAATTGCTATAAAAATTGCAATTATTTAAAGAAAAAAAGTCTTCTCTCGAAAGTCTTCTTTTTCTCGAGGTGCTTGTGAAATTAGATATATCAATTGTACACAAATTGTGGCGGCTTTTTTTTGCACTAAACTAAGTTGTACCTACTACGCGCAAAGAGATTCATGCAAAAATTCTGTTGAAGTGGGGAAATTGCGATGAAATTTGCAATTAGGAAAAAAGAAGACTCTTCTCTCGAAAGTCTTCTTTTTCTCGAGATGCTTATGAAATGTAATATCTTAGTTTTATCCGTCTTTTTTTTGCACTTAACTAGGTTGTAGCTACTATATGCAGTGCGATTTATAGCTTAAATCTTTTGGATTTCGAAAATTTCGATAAAAGTTGCGATTAGTAAAAAAGAAGACTCTTCTCTCGAAAGTCTTCTTTTACTCGAGGTGCGTGTAAAATGAGATATATCAGTTTTATCGGTCTTTTTTGCTTTGATCTAAGTTATACCTACTATATGCAATGTGATTCTTGTAAAAATTCCAATGAAATCGGGAAATTGCGATAAAAGTTGCAATTAGTAAAAAAGAAGGCTCTTCTCTCGAAAGTCTTCTTTTTCTCGGCGTAGGTGTGAAATGAGATATCATAGTTTTATCGGTGCTTTTTGCCCTTAACTGTGCTGTAACTACTATATGCAGTGTGATTTGCGGTAAAGTTCGCCCAGATTTGGAAAATTGCTATAAAAGTTCCGATTATTTAAAGAAAGAAAGTCTTCTCTCGAAAGTCTTCTTTTTCTCGAGGTGCTTGTGAAGTTAGATATATCAATTGTACACAAATTGTGTCGGCTTTTTTGCACTAAACTAAGTTGTACTTACTACGCGCAATGAGATTCATGTAAAAATTCTGTTGAAATGGGGAAATTGCGATAAAAGTTGCAATTAGGAAAAAAGAAGACTCTTCTCTCGAAAGTCTTCTTTTTCTCGAGTTTCTTGTGAAATGAGATATATTTTTTTTATCGGTCCTTTTTGCTCCTAACTAGGCTGTAACTACTATTTGCAGTGTGATTTGCAGTGAAATTCGCCCAGATTCGGAAAATTGCTATAAAAGTTGCGATTAGTAAAAAAGAAGACTCTTCTCTCGAAAGTCTTCTCTTTCTCGAGGTGCTTGTGAAATGACATACATCAGTTGTGTCGGCTTTTTTTGCTTTGAACTAAGTTATACCTACTATATGCAATGTGAATCATGTAAATATTCCAATGAAATCGGGAAGTTGCGATAAAAGTTGCAATTAGTAAAAAAGACGACTTTTCTCTCGAAAGTCTTCTTTTACTCGAGGTGCTTGTGAAATGAGATATATCAGTTTTATCGGTCTTCTTTGCTTTGAACTAAGTTATACCTACTATATGCAATGTGATTCATGTAAAAATTCCAATGAAATCGGGAAATTGCGATAAAAATGGCAATTAGTAAAAAAGAAGACTCTTCTCTCGAAAGTCTTCTTTTTCTCGGCGTGCGTGTGAAATGAGATATCTTAGTTTTATCGGTGCTTTTTGCCCTTAAATGTGCTGTAACTACTATATGCAGTGTGATTTGCGGTAAGGTTCATCCGGATTTAGAAAATTGCTATGAAAGTTGCGATTATTAAAAAAAAGAAAGTTCTTCTCTCGAAAGTCTTCTTTTTCTCCAGATGCTTGTGAAATGTAATATTCGAGTTTTTTCTGTCTTTTCTGCGCCTAAATAGGTTGTAACCACTATATGCAGCGCGATTGAGAGCTCAAATCTGCTAGATTCCGAAAATTGTGATAAAAGTTGAAGTTAGTAAAAAAGAAGTGTCTTCTCTCGAAAGTCTTCTTTTTCTCCAGATGCTTTTGAGATGTAATATTCTAGTACTTTCTGTTTTTTCTGCGCCTAAATAGGTTAAAACCAATATCTGCAGTGCGATTTATTGATGAAATCTACTGGATTTGGAAAATTGCTATAAAAATTTGCGATTAGTCAAAAGCAAGTGTCTTCTCTCGAAAGCCTTCTATT
The DNA here is from genome assembly GCF_964194025.1 of Convolutriloba macropyga. NCBI lineage: Eukaryota > Metazoa > Xenacoelomorpha > Acoela > Convolutidae > Convolutriloba > Convolutriloba macropyga. The sequence goes on from NC_134479.1 coordinate 43,202,389, forward strand.
TCTCGAGTTTCTTGTGAAATAAGATATATTAGTTTTATCGGTCCTTTTTGCTCTTAACTAGGCTGTAACTACTATATGCAGTGCGATTTATAGCTTAAATTTACTGGTTTTTGAAAATTTCGATAAAAACTTGCGATTAGTCAAAAATAAGTGTCTTCTCTCGAAAGCCTTCTATTTCTCGAGTTTCTTGTGAAATAAAATATATTAGTTTTATCGGTCTTTTTTGCTCTTAACTAGGCTGTAACTACTATATGCAGTCTGATTTGCAGTAAAATTCGCCCAGATTCGGAAAATTGCTATAATAGTTGCGATTATTTAAAGAAGAAAAGAAGACTCTTCTCTCGAAAGACTTCAATTTCTTGAGGTTCTTGTGAATTGAGATATATTAGTTTTTATCGGTCTTTTTTTCTCTTAACTAGGTTGTAACTACTATATGCAGTGCGATTTATAGCTTAAATTTACTGGTTTTTGAAAATTTCGATAAAAACTTGCGATTAGTCAAAAGCAAGTGTCTTCTCTCGAAAGCCTTCTATTTCTCGAGTTTCTTGTGAAATAAAATATATTAGTTTTATCGGTGCTTTTTGCCCTTAAATGTGCTGTAACTACTATATGCAGTGTGATTTGCGGTAAGGTTCGTCCGGATTTAGAAAATTGCTATGAAAGTTGCGATTATTAAAAAAAAGAAAGTTCTTCTCTCGAAAGTCTTCTTTTTCTCCAGATGCTTGTGAAATGTAATATTCGAGTTTTTTCTGTCTTTTCTGCGCCTAAATAGGTTGTAACCACTATATGCAGCGCGATTGAGAGCTCAAATCTGCTAGATTCCGAAAATTGTGATAAAAGTTGAAGTTAGTAAAAAAGAAGTGTCTTCTCTCGAAAGTCTTCTTTTTCTCCAGATGCTTTTGAGATGTAATATTCTAGTACTTTCTGTTTTTTCTGCGCCTAAATAGGTTAAAACCAATATCTGCAGTGCGATTTATTGATGAAATCTACTGGATTTGGAAAATTGCTATAAAAATTTGCGATTAGTCAAAAGCAAGTGTCTTCTCTCGAAAGCCTTCTATTTCTCGAGTTTCTTGTGAAATAAGATATATTAGTTTTATCGGTCCTTTTTGCTCTTAACTAGGCTGTAACTACTATATGCAGTGCGATTTATAGCTTAAATTTACTGGTTTTTGAAAATTTCGATAAAAATTGCGATTAGTCAAAAATAAGTGTCTTCTCTCGAAAGCCTTCTATTTCTCGAGTTTCTTGTGAAATAAAATATATTAGTTTTATCGGTCTTTTTTGCTCTTAACTAGGCTGTAACTACTATATGCAGTCTGATTTGCAGTAAAATTCGCCCAGATTCGGAAAATTGCTATAATAGTTGCGATTATTTAAAGAAGAAAAGAAGACTCTTCTCTCGAAAGACTTCAATTTCTTGAGGTTCTTGTGAATTGAGATATATTAGTTTTTATCGGTCTTTTTTTCTCTTAACTAGGTTGTAACTACTATATGCAGTGCGATTTCTGGCTTAAATTTACTGGATTTTGAAAATTTCGATAAAAACTTGCGATTAGTCAAAAATAAGTGTCTTCTCTCGAAAGCCTTCTATTTCTCGAGTTTCTTGTGAAATAAAATACATTAGTTTTATCGGTCTTTTTTGCTCTTAACTAGGCTGTAACTACTATATGCAGTGTGATTTGCAGTAAAATTCGCCCAGATTCGGAAAATTGCTATAAAAGTTGCGATTATTTAAAGAAGAAAAGAAGACTCTTCTCTCGAAAGACTTCTATTTCTTGAGGTTCTTGTAAAAAGAGATATATTAGTTTTTTTCGGTCTTTTTTGCTCTTAATTAGGCTGTAACTACCATATGCAGTGCGATTTTTAGCTCGAATTTACAGGATTTCGAAAATTGCGATAAAAGTTGCGATTAGTAAAAAAGAAGTGTCTCCTCTCGAAAGCCTTCTATATCTCGAGTTTCTTGTGAAATGAGATATATTAGTTTTATCGGTCTTTTTTGCTTCAAACTAAATTTTACCTACTACATGCAATGTGATTCATGTAAAAATTTCTATGAATTTGGGAAATTCCGATAAAATTTGCGCTTAGTAATAAAGAAGCGTCTCCTCTCGAAAGTCTTCTATTTTCGAGGTTCTTGTGAAAAGAGATATATTAGTTTTCTCGGTCTCTTTTGCTCTTAGCTAGGTTGTAACTACTAAATGCAGTGTGATTTGTAGTAAAATTTGTCCGCATTTAGAAAATTGCTATAAAAGTTGCGATTATTAAAAAAAAGGGAAACTCTTAACTCGAAAGTCTTCTTTTTGTCGAGATGCTCGTGGAATGTAATATCTTAGGTTTATCTGTTTCTTTGCCTGTAACTAAATTATAACTACTATATGCAGTGCCATTTATAGCTTAAATCTACTGCATTTGGAAAATTGCGATAAAAGTTGCGATTAGTAAAAAGGAAGCGTCTCCTTTCGAAAGCCTTCTATTTCTCGAGGTTCTTGTGAAATGAGATATATCAATTTAATCGGTCTTTTTTGCTTTAAACTAAATTATACCCACTATTTGCAATGTGATTCATGTAAAAATTCCAGTGAAATCGGCAAATTGCGATAAAAGTTGCAACTAGTAAAAAAAAGAAGTTTCTTCTCTCGAAAGTCTTCTATTTCTCGAGGTTCTTGTGAAATGAGATCTTTTAGTTTTATCGGTCTGTTTTGCTCTTAACTAGGTTGTAACTACTATATGCAGCGTGATTTGTAGTAAAACTCGCCCAGATTCGGAAAATTGCTATAAAAGTTGCGACTAGTAAAAAAGAAGACTCTTCTCTCGAAAGACTTCTTTTTCTCGAGGTGCTTGTGAAATGTAATATCTTAGTTTTATCGTTCTTTTTTGCACCTAACTAGGTTGTAGCTACTAAATGCCGTGTGAATTGTAGCCTAAATATACTGAATTTGCACAATTTCGATAAAAGTTGAGATTAGTAAAAAAAGAAGCAGCTCCTCTCGAAAGTCTTCTTTTTCTCAAGGTTCTTGTGAAAGGAGATATATCAGTTTTATCAGTCTTTTTGCTTTTAACTAAGTTATACCTACTATATGCAATGTTATTCATGTAAAAATTCCAGTGACATCGGGAAAATGCGATAGTAGTTGCAATTAGTAAAAAAAAGAAGAAGTTTCTTGTCTCGAAAGTCTTCTATTTCTCGAGGTTCTTATGAAATTAGATATATTAGTTTTATCGGTCTGTTTTGCTCTTAACTAGGTTGTAACTACTATATGAAGTGTGATTTGTAGTAAAAACTGTCCGGATTTAGAAAACTGCTATAAAACTTGCGATTATTAAAAAAAAAGAAGACTCTTCTCTCGAAAGACTTATTTTTCTCGAGATGCTCGTGAAATGTAATATATTAGTTTTATCGGTCTTTTTTGCTCATAACTAGGTTGTAACTACTATATGCAGTGTGATTTGTAGTAAAATTCGTCCGGATTTTTTTTAAAAATTGTTTTTCAGGCTCAAGAGCGAAAAGGGAAAGAAAACTCTGTCAAAAAAACGAAAAACCAAAGAAAAATCAGAAACGAATTCAGGAAGCCGATTGCTTTCAAGTTTGACAAGTTTGATCCCACTGTGAAAGGCTGCTTTGCATCTGCAAAACTGGAGTTAAAAAGAGCTTACCCATTAATTTCAAATATGTCGTTTTTCAAGCTCCGAAAAAATTCTGAACTGTTGAGTGGTTGGCTGAACTTCTCGGATCCCTACAATTGCTCTCAAACGTATGATTTGGCAAAAGACCACCCTATCAACGGACTACGAGTTGGGAAAATGGGCGAATACCAGCAAGCTGTCTTCAAGGAGAGTTTGAGTGCAACAAAATGTACTAATATTCGCAAAAAGGCGTTGCCCCTTGCAAGAGACTTCTCTCAAAATATTGACGATGTATATGTAGAAATGTTCGGATAAATTTCATTCGGAGTTATCATTTTGTTTTTGTTGACTATAATCGTCAATGGAATTTCTCTTTGCTGTCTTTTTGTGACCATCCGAGTTCTACAACTGATCAGATTAAGCTTAAGATGAAAAGCTGCATTTTGATACTGAGGGATACGTCTTTTATTTCTGAAAATTTTTTCTAGAACTTTGAACTTACTGTCATGCGGTTTTTTGTGAGCTGATTTGTGCGGCTGAAAAACTGCTCTCAGTAATGATGAGTTATGGATAAAGTTTTTCAAAAAAACACTTGAAAATTTGATGTTCGTAAAGTTGCAAATTGCCGCGCGAGACGCCAAAACTAAAGTCTCAATATATTCGGTACCGTTTGCGTTTCTTTGGTTTTTGGTGCAAAACTGGGTTTCAACCATTATGTGCAGTTTGATTGGAAGTAAAATTTGACCGGATTTGGAAAATTGTTATAAAAGTTGCGAGTATTTCGAAAAAAAAGGAGAGTCCTCTCTCGAAAGCCAACTTTTTGTCGAGATGCTTGTGAAAAGTAATATCTTAGGTTTATCTGTTTTTTTTTGCACCTGACTAGGTTTTAGCTACTTTATGCAGTTCGATTTATAGCTTAAATCTACTGGACTAGGAAAAATGCGATAAAACTTGCGATTAGTAAAAAAGAAGCGTCTCCTCTCGAAAGTCTTCTATTTGTCGAGGTTCATATGAAAGGAGATATATCAGTTTTATCGGTCTTTTTTGCTTTAGACTAAATTTTACCTGCTATATGCAATGAGATTCATGTAAAAATTCCATTGAAATGGGGAAATTGCGATAAAAGTTGCAATTAGTAAAAAAAGAAGCGTCTCCTCTCGAAAGTCTTCTATTTCTCGAGGTTCATGTGAAATGAGATATATTAGTTTTATCGGTCTTTTTTGCTTTAAACTAAGTTGTACCTACTATATGCAATGAGATTCAAGTAAAAACTCCAGTGGAATTGTGAAATTGCGGTAAAAGTTGCCATTAGTAAAAAAATAAAAAGAAGATTCTTCTCTCGAAAGTCTTCTTTTTGTTGAGATGCCTGTGAAATGTAATATCTTAGTTTTATCGGTCTTTTTTTTACATAATTAGGTTGTAGCTACTATATGCAGTGCGCTTTGTAGCTTAAATCTACTGGATTTGGAAAATTGCGATAAAAGTTGAGATTAGTAAAAGAAAAATGAAGATTCTTTTCTCGAAAGTCTTCTTTTTCTCGAGGTGCTTGTGAAATGAGCTATACCAGTTTTTCGGTCTTTTTTGCTTTAAACTAAGTTATACCTACTATATGGAATGTGATTCATGTAAAAATTCTAGTGAAATCGGGAAATTGCGATAAAAGTTGCAGTTAGTAAAAAAAAGAAGACTCTTCTCTCGGAAGTTCTTTTTCTCGAGGTGCTTTTGAAATGAGATATATCAGTTTTATCGGTCTTTTTTGCTTTAAACTAAGTTATACTTACTATATGCAATGTGATTCATGTAAAATTCTAGTGAAATCGTGAAATTGCGATAATAGTTACAATTAGTAAAAAAAAAAGAAAAGAAGACTCTTATCTCGAAAGTCTTCTTTTTCTCGAGGTGCTTGTGAAATGAGATATATCAGTTTCATTGGTCTTTTTGCTTTAAACTAAGTTATACCTTCTTTATGAAATGTGATTCATGTGAAAATTCCAGTGAAATCGGGAAATTGCGATAAAAGTTGCAATTAGTAAAAAAAAAGAAGACTCTTCTCTCGGAAGATCTTTTTCTCGAGGTGCTTTTGAAATGAGATATATCAGTTTTATCGGTATTTTTTTGCTTTAAACTAAGTTATACTTACTATATGCAATGTTATTCATGTAAAAATTCCATTGAAATCGTGAAATTTCGATAATAGTTGCAATCAGTAAAAAAAAGTCCTCTCTCGAAAGTCTTCTTTTTCTCGAGGTGATTTTGAAATGAGATATATCAGTTTTATCAGTCTTTTTTGCTTTAAACTAAGTTATACCTACTATATGCAATGTGATTCATGTAAAAATTCTAGTGAAATTGTGAAATTCCGATAATAGTTACAATTAGTAAAAAAAAAGAAGACTCTTCTCTCGGAAGTTCTTTTTCTCGAGGTGCTTTTGAAATGAGATATATCAGTTTTATCGGTATTTTTTTTGCTTTAAACTAAGTAATACCTACTATATGCAATGTTATTTATGTAAAAATTCCATTGAAATTGTGAAATTTCGATAATAGTTGCAATTAGTAAAAAAAAGTCCTCTCTCGAAAGTCTTCTTTTTCTCGAGGTGCTTTTGAAATGAGATATATCAGTTTTATCGGTCTTTTTTGCTTTAAACTAAGTTATACCTACTATATGCAATGTGATTCATGTAAAAATTCTAGTGAAATCGTGAAATTGCGATAATAGTTACAATTAGTAAAAAAAAGAAAAGAAGACTCTTATCTCGAAAGTCTTCTTTTTCTCGAGGTGCTTGTGAAATGAGATATATCAGTTTTATTGGTCTTTTTGCTTTAAACTAAGTTATACCTTCTATATGAAATGTGATTCATGTGAAAATTCCAGTGAAATCGGGAAATTGCGATAAAAGTTGCAATTAGTAAAAAAAAGAAGACTCTTCTCTCGGAAGTTCTTTTTCTCGAGGTGCTTTTGAAATGAGATATATCAGTTTTATCGGTTATTTTTTTTTGCTTTAAACTAAGTTATACCTACTATATGCAATGTTATTTATGTAAAAATTCCATTGAAAACGTGAAATTTCGATAATAGTTGCAATTAGTAAAAAAAAAGTCCTCTCTCGAAAGTCTTCTTTTTCTCGAGGTGCTTTTGAAATGAGATATATCAGTTTTATCGGTCTTTTCTGCTTTAAACTAAGTTATACCTACTATATGCAATGTTATTTATGTAAAAATTCCATTGAAAACGTGAAATTTCGATAATAGTTGCAATTAGTAAAAAAAAAGTCCTCTCTCGAAAGTCTTCTTTTTCTCGAGGTGCTTTTGAAATGAGATATATCAGTTTTATCGGTCTTTTCTGCTTTAAACTAAGTTATACCTACTATATGCAATATGATTCATATAAAAATTCTAGTGAAATCGTGAAATTGCGATAATAGATACAATTAGTAAAAAAAAGAAAAGAAGACTCTTATCTCGAAAGTCTTCTTTTTCTCGAGGTGCTTGTGAAATAAGATATATATCGGTTTTATTGGTCATTTTGCTTTAAACTAAGTTATACCTTCTATATGAAATGTGATTCATGTAAAAATTCCAGTGAAATCGGGAAATTGCGATAAAAGTTGCAATTAGTAAAAAAAAGAAGACGCTTCTCTCGGAAGTTCTTTTTCTCGAGGTGCTTTTGAAATGAGATATATCAGTTTTATCGGTATTTTTTTTTGCTTTAAACTAAGTTATACCTTCTATATGCAATGTTATTCATGGAAAAATTCCAGTGAAATCGTGAAATTTCGATAATAGTTGCAATTAGTAAAAAAAAGTCCTCTCTCGAAAGTCTTCTTTTTCTCGAGGTGCCTGTGCAATGAGATATATCAGTTATATCGGTCTTTTTTGCATTAAACTAAGTTATACCTACTATATGCAATGTGATTCATGTAAAAATTCCAGTGAAATCGAGAAATTGCGATAAAAGTTGTCTTTCTGTGACCATCCGATTTCTACAACTGATCAGAAAAGTTGCAATTTGCTACTCAGGGATACGTCTTTTATTTCTGAAAATTTTTTCTAGAACTTTGAAATTACTGTCATGCGGTTTTCTGTGAGCTGATTTGTGCGGCTGACAAACTGCTCTCAGTAATGATGAGTTATGGATAAATTTTTTCAAAACACTTGAAAATTTGATGTTCGTAAAGTTGCAAATTGCCGATCGAGACGCCAAAACTAAAGTCTCAATTTTTGCGTTACTATTTGCTTTTCGTTGGTTTTTGGCACAAAAAGCAATCATACCAGTTCCACCAATTATGAACCTACAAAAGAAACGATCAGAATATGAGTTTTTGAAGAAAAGTTGCGGTCGTGGTGGTCTTCTCTCGAAGTCTTCTTTTTCTCGAGGTGCTTTTGAAATGAGATATTCATGTAAAAATTCCAGTGACATCGGGAAAATGCGATAGTAGTTGCAATTAGTAAAAAAAAGAAGTTTCTTGTCTCGAAAGTCTTCTATTTCTCGAGGTTCTTGTGAAACGGGATGTATTAGTTTTATCGGTCTTTTTTGCACTTTAATAGGTTGTATTTACTAGATTCAATGTGATTTGCAGTAAAGTTCGCCTAGATTTTGAAAATTGCTATAAAAGTTGCGATTATTTAAAGAAAAAAAGTCTTCTCTCGAAAGTCTTCTTTTTCTCGAGGTGCTTGTGAATATAGATATATCAATTGTACACAAATTGTGTCGGCTTTTTTTTGCACTAAACTAAGTTGTACCTACTACACGCAAAGAGATTCTTGTAAAAATTCTGTTGAAATGGGGAAATTGCGATAAAAGTTGCAATTAGTAAAAAAGAAGACTCTTCTCTCGAAAGTCTTCTTTTTCTCGAGGTTCTTGTGAAATGAGATATATTAGTTTTATCGGTCTTTTTTGATTTAAACTAAGTTTTACCTACTATACGCAATGAGATTCATGTAAAAACTCCAGTGGAATTGTGAAATTGCGGTAAAAGTTGCCATTAGTAAGAAAAAAAGAAGACTTCTCTCGAAAGACTTTTTTTTCTCGAGATCCTTGTGAATTGTAATATCTTAGTTTTATCGGTCTTTTTTTGCACCTAACTAGGTTGTAACAACTATATGCAGCGCGAGTTAGAGCTTAAATCTACTGGATTTGGAAAATTGCGATAAATTTTGCGATTAGTAAAAAAGAAGCGTCTCCTCTCGAAAGTCTTCTATTTCTTGAGTTTCTTGTGAAATGAGATATATTAGTTTTATCGGTCTTTTTTGCTCTAAACTCAGTTTTACCTACTACAGACAATGTGATTCATGTAAAAATTCCTATGAAATTGGGAAATTGCGATAAAAGTTGCAGTTAGTAAAAAAAAAGAAGACTTCTCTCGAAAGACTTCTTTTTCTCGAGATCCTTGTGAATTGTAATATCTTAGTTTTATCGGTCTTTTTTTGCACCTAACTAGGTTGTAACAACTATATGCAGCGCGAGTTAGAGCTTAAATCTTTTGGATTTGGAAAATTGCGATAAATTTTGCGATTAGTAAAAAAGAAGCGTCTCCTCTCAAGTCTTCTTTTTCTCGAGGTGCTTGTGAAATGAGATATATCAGTTGTATCGGCTTTTTTGCTCTAAACTAAGTTGTACCTACTATATGCAATGAGATTCATGGAAAAATTCTATTCAAATGGGGAAATTGCGATAAAAGTTGCAATTAGTAAAAAAGAGGACTCTTCTCTCGAAAGTCTTCTTTTTCTCGAGGTTCTTGTGAAATGAGATATATTAGTTTTATCGGTCTTTTTTGCTTTCAACTAAGTTTTACCTACTAGATGCAATGTGATTCATGTAAAAATTCCTATGAAATTGGGAAATTGCGATAAGAGTTGCAATTAGTAAAAATGAGGACTCTTCTCTCGAAAGTCTTCCTTTTCTCGAGATCCTTGTGAAATGTAATATCTTAGTTTTATCGGTCTTTTTTGCACCTAACTAGGTTGTAACTACTATATGCAATGTGATTTGTAGCTTAAATCTACATAGGGCGTAAAAAAGAATTTTTGGTATAGCTTGTCAAGGAAAAAAATCGTATTTCAATCGAAAATTTCGACTTATTCGCTTATTCTATTTTCAAAAATATAGAAATTTTATATGATCAAGGAGTTGTCGAAATCGAACCAAAGTCGGTATGGAGTATCCCATGTGTACCTAGAGCGTAAAACAAAAAGAATTTTTGGCATAGCTTGTCAAGGAAAAAAATTCGTATTTCAATCGGAAATTTCGACTTATTCGCTTATTCTATATTCAAAAATATAGAAATTTTATATGATCAAGGAGTTGTCGAAATCGAACCAATGTCGGCATGGAGTATCCTATGTGTACCTAGAGCGTAAAACAAAAAAAATTTTGGTATAGTTTGTCTAGAAAAAAAGTTAGCTTTTCATACGGAAATTTGCGATTATTTCGAATATTTATTTTTAAATATAGTATTTTTCATCGGGTCCAGGAGTTGTCCAAATCGAACCAAACTCGGTATGGAGTATCCAATGTGTACCTAGAGCGTAAAACAAAAAGAATTTTTGGTATACTTTGTCTAGAAGAAAATTCGTATTTCAATCTATAATATCGACTTTTTCGCTTATTATACAATTATTCTATTTTCAAAAATATAGAAATTTTATCGGGTCAAGGAGTTGTCCAAATTGAACCAAACCCGGTATGGAGTATCCCATATGTACCTAGAGCGTAAAACAAAAAGAATTTTTGGTATAGTTTGTCTAGGAAAAAAGTTCGTATTTCAATCTGAAATTTCGACTTATTCGCTTATTCAATTTTCAAAAATATAGAATATTTATTGGATCAAGGAGTTGTCCAAATTGAACCAAACTCGGTATGGAGTATCCCATGTTTACCTAGAGCGTAAAACAAAAAGAATTTTTGGTATAGTTTGTCTAGAAAAAAGTTCGTATTTCAATCGGAAATATCGACTTATTCGCTTATTATACAATTATTCTATTTTCAAAAATATAGAAATTTTATCGGGTCAAGGAGTTGTCCAAATCGAACCAAACTCGGTATGGAGTATCCCATATGTACCTAGAGCGTAAAACAAAAAGAATTTTTGGTACAGTTATTCTAGAAAAAAGATCGTATTTCAATCGGAAATATCGACTTATTCGCTTATTATTCAATTATTCTATTTTCAAAAATATAGAAATTTCATCGGGTCAAGGAGTTGTCCAAATCGAACCAAACTCGGTATGCAGTATCCCATGTGTACCTAGAGCGTAAAAAAAACGAATTTTTGGTATAGTTTGACTAGAAAAAAAGTTCGTATTTCAATCGGAAATATCGACTTATTCGCTTTTTATACAATTATTCTATTTTCAAAAATATAGAAATTTTATCGGGTCAAGGAGTTGTCCAAATCGAACCAATCTGGGCATAGATTATCCCATGTGTACTTAGAGTGTAAAACATAAAGAATTTTTGGTATAGCTTGTCTAGGAAAAAAGTTAGTTTTTCATACGGAAATTTCGATTATTTTGAATATTTATTTTTTAAATATAGTAGTTTTCATCGGGTCAAGAAGTTATTCAAATCGAACCAACAATTTTGCTTTTTCAGTTTTGATGCTTTTTTATGAACTTTTTCCTAAAGGATTACAAAATCCCGAAGAAGGGTCTAGTCTTCTCCGAAGTCGATCGAGATCTGAGATCTTCAAAATTGGTTAAAATTAAAAAAAATTGCATGTAAGCCTCAATGCCAACGAGTAATAGTTCGGGAAGCAATCAGATTCTCTCAGTGGCATTGGTTAAAGCTTTTGTCTAGCAAAAACTGCATGTATTAGATTTTTAAAACGAGTTTTGGGAATCAAGAAATTGTGATAGTAGTTGAAATAAGTAAAAGAGAAGACTCCCGAAAGTCTTCTTTTTCTCGAGGTGCTTGTGAAATGTAATAGCTTAGTTTTATTGGTCTTTTTTGCATGTAACTAGATTGTAACAACTATATGCAGCGCGATTTAGAGCTTAAATCTGCTGGATTTTGAAAATTGCGACAAAGGTTGCAATTAGTAAAAAAGAAAACTCTTCTCTCGAAAGTCTTCCTTTTCTCGAGGTGCTTGTGAAATGAGATATATCAGTTGTATCGGTTTTTTTTTGCTACAAACTAAGTTGTACCTACTATATGCAATAAGATCCATGTAAAAATTCCAGTGGAATCGTGAAATTGCGATTATAGTTGCGATTAGTAAAAGAAAGAAGAAGATTCTTCTCTCGAAAGTCATTTTTTTCTCGAGATCCTTGCGAAATGTAATATCTTAGTTTTATCGGTCTTTTTTGCACCTAACTAGGTTGTAGCTACTGTTTGCAGTGCGATTTATAGCTTATATCTACTGGATTTGGAAAATTGCGATAAAAGTTGCTATTAGTGAAAGAAAAAAGAAGATTCTTTACTCGAAAGTTTTCTTTTTATCGAGGCGCTTGTGAAATGTAATATTGCAGTTTTATCGGTCTTTTTTGCAGCTAACTAGGTTGTAACAACTATATGCTGCGCGATTTAGAGCTTAAATCTTCTAGATTTCGATAATTGTTATAAATTTGCAATTAGTAAAAAAAGAAGACTCTTCTCCCGAAAGTCTTCTTTTTCTCGAGGTGCTTGTGAAATGTAATAGCTTATTTTTATCTGTCTTTTTTGCATCTAACTAGATTGTAACAACTATATGCAGCGCGATTTAGAGTTTAAATCTTCTAGATTTTGATAATTGTGATAGAAGTTGCAATTAGTAAAAAAAAACTCTTCTCTCGAAAGTCTTCCTTTTCTCGAGGTGCTTGTGAAATGAGATATATCAGTTGTATCGGTTTTTTTTGCTCCAAACTAAGTTGTACCTACTATATGCAATAAGATCCATGTAAAAATTCCAGTGGAATTGTGAAATTGCGTTTATAGTTGCGATTAGTGAAAGAAAAAAGAAGATTCTTCTCTCGAAAGTCATTTTTTCCTCGAGATCCTTGCGAAATGTAATATCTGAGTTTTATCGGTCTTTTTTGCACCTAACTAGGTTGTAGCTACTGTTTGCAGTGCGATTTATAGCTTATATCTACTGGATTTGGAAAATTGCGATAAAAGTTGCGATTAGTGAAAGAAAAAAGAAGATTCTTCTCTCGAAAGTTTTCTTTTTATCGAGGCGCTTGTGAAATGTAATATTGTAGTTTTATCGGTCTTTTTTGCAGCTAACTAGGTTGTAACAACTATATGCTGCGCGATTTAGAGCTTAAATCTTCTAGATTTCGATAATTGTGATAAATTTGCAATTAGTAAAAAAAGAAGACTCTTCTCCCGAAAGTCTTCTTTTTCTCGAGGTGCTGCTGAAATGTAATAGCTTAGTTTTATCTGTCTTTTTTGCATCTAACTAGATTGTAACAACTATATGCCGCGCGATTTAGAGCTTAAATCTTCTAGATTTTGATAATTGTGATAGAAGTTGCAATTAGTAAAAAAGAAGGCTCTTCCCTCGAAAGTCTTCCTTTTCTCGAGGTGCTTGTGAAATGAGATATATCAGTTGTATCGGCTTTTTTTGCTCTAAACTAAGTTGTAGCTACTATATGCAATGAGATCCAAGTAAAAATTCCAGTATAATTGTGAAATTGCTATTATAGTTGCGATTAGTAAAAGAAAAAAGACTCTTCTCTGGAAAGTCTTCTTTTTGTCGAGATACTTGTGAAATGTAATATCTTAGTTTTATCGGTCTTTTTGCACCTAACTAGGTTGTAACAACTATATGCAGCGCGATTCAGAGCTTAAATCTGCTGGGTTCTGAAAATTGTGATAGAAGTTGCAATTAGTAAAAAAGAAGACTCTTCTCTCGAAAGTCTTCCTTTTCTCGAAATGTTTGTGAAATGAGATAAATCAGTTGTATGATTTTTTTGCTCTAAACTAAGTTGTACCTACTATATGCAATGAGATTCATATGAAAATTCCAGTGGAATCGTGAAATTGCGATTATAGTTGCGATTAGTAAAAGAAAAAAGAAGATTCTTCTCTCGAAAGTCTTCTTTTTGTCGAGATCCTTTTGAAATGTAATATCTTAGTTTTATCGGTCTTTTTTGCACCTAACTAGGTTGTAACAACTATATGCAGCGCGATTCAGAGCTTAAATCTGCTGGGTTCTGAAAATTGTGATAGAAGTTGCAATTAGTAAAAAAGAAGACTCTTCTCTCGAAAGTCTTCATTTTCTCGAGGTGCTTGTGAAATGAGATATATCAGTTGTATCGGCTTTTTTTGCTGTAAACTAAGTTGTAGCTTTTATATGCAATGGGATTCATGTAAAAATTCCAGCGGAATTGTGAAATTGCTATTATAGTTGCGATTAGTAAAAGAAAAAAGACTCTTCTCTGGAAAGTCTTCTTTTTGTCGAGATCCTTGTGAAATGTAATATCTTAGTTTTATTGGTCTTTTTTGCTCCTAACTAGTTTGTAACAACTATATGCAGTTCGATTTAGAGCTTAAATCTGCTGCATTCTGAAAATTGTGATAAAAGTTGCAATTAGTAAAAAAGAGGACTCTTCTCTCGAAAGTCTTCCTTTTCTCGAGGTGCTTGTGAAATGAGATATATCAGTTGTATCGGCTTTTTTTGCTCTAAACTAAGTTGCAGCTACTATATGCAATGAGATCCAAGTAAAAATTCCAGTATAATTGTGAAATTGCTATTATAGTTGCGATTAGTAAAAGAAAAAAGACTCTTCTCTGGAAAGTCTTCTTTTTGTCGAGATCCTTGTGAAATGTAATATCTTAGTTTTATTGGTCTTTTTTGCTCCTAACTAGGTTGTAACAACTATATGCAGTTCGATTTAGAGCTTAAATCTGCTGGATTCGGAAAATTGTGATAAAAGTTGCAATTAGTAAAAAAGAAGACTCTTCTCTCGAAAGTCTTCTTTTTCTCGAAATTTTTGTGAAATGAGATAAATCAGTTGTATGATTTTTTTGCTCTAAACTAAGTTGTACCTACTATATGCAATGAGATTCATATGAAAATTCCAGTGGAATCGTGAAATTGCGATTATAGTTGCGATTAGTAAAAGAAAAAAGAAGATTCTTCTCTCGAAAGTATTTTTTTTTCGAGATCCTTGCGAAATGTAATATCATAGTTTTATCGGTCTTTTTTGCGTCTAACTAGGTTGTAACAACTATATTCAGCGCGGTTCAGAGCTTAAATCTGCTGGATTCTGAAAATTGTGATAAAAGTTGCAATTATTAAAAAAAAGAAGACTCTTCTCTCGAAAGTCTTCTTTTTGTCGAGATCCTTTTGAAATGTAATATCTTATTTTTATCGGTCTTTTTTGCACCTAACTAGGTTGTAACAACTATATGCAGCGCGATTCAGAGCTTAAATCTGCTGGGTTCTGAAAATTGTGATAGAAGTTGCAATTAGTAAAAAAGAAGACTCTTCTCTCGAAAGTCTTCCTTTTCTCGAGGTGCTTGTGAAATGAGATATATCAGTTGTATCGGCTTTTTTTGCTGTAAACTAAGTTGTAGCTACTATATGCAATGGGATCCATGTAAAAATTCCAGCGGAATTGTGAAATTGCGATTATAGTTGCGATTATTAAAAGAAAAAGGACTCTTCTCTGGAAAGTCTTCTTTTTGTCGAGATCCTTGTGAAATGTAATATCTTAGTTTTATTGGTCTTTTTTGCTCCTAACTAGGTTGTAACAACTATATGCAGTTCGATTTAGAGCTTAAATCTGCTGGATTCTGAAAATTGTGATAAAAGTTGCAATTAGTAAAAAAGAAGACTCTTCTCTCGAAAATCTTCTTTTTCTCGAGATGTTTGTGAAATGAGATAAATCAGTTGTATGATTTTTTTTGCTTTAAACTAAGTTGTACCTACTATATGCAATGAGATTCATGTAAAAATTCCAGTGGAATCGTGAAATTACGATTATAGTTGCGATTAGTTAGAAAAAAAGGAAGATCCTTCTCTCGAGAGTCTTCTTTTTCTCGAGATCCTTTGTGAAATGTAATATCTTAGTTTTATCGGTCTTTTTTGCACCTAACTAGGTTGTAACAACTATATGCAACGCGATTTAGAGCCTAAATATGCTGGATTCGGAAAATTGTGATAAAAGTTGCAATTAGTAAAAAAGAAGACTCTTCTCTCGAAAGTCTTCTTTTTCTCGAAATTTTTGTGAAATGAGATAAATCAGTTGTATGATTTTTTTGCTCTAAACTAAGTTGTACCTACTATATGCAATGAGATTCATATGAAAATTCCAGTGGAATCGTGAAATTGCGATTATAGTTGCGATTAGTAAAAGAAAAAAGAAGATTCTTCTCTCGAAAGTATTTTTTTTTCGAGATCCTTGCGAAATGTAATATCATAGTTTTATCGGTCTTTTTTGCGTCTAACTAGGTTGTAACAACTATATTCAGCGCGGTTCAGAGCTTAAATCTGCTGGATTCTGAAAATTGTGATAAAAGTTGCAATTATTAAAAAAAAGAAGACTCTTCTCTCGAAAGTCTTCTTTTTGTCGAGATCCTTTTGAAATGTAATATCTTATTTTTATCGGTCTTTTTTGCACCTAACTAGGTTGTAACAACTATATGCAGCGCGATTCAGAGCTTAAATCTGCTGGGTTCTGAAAATTGTGATAGAAGTTGCAATTAGTAAAAAAGAAGACTCTTCTCTCGAAAGTCTTCCTTTTCTCGAGGTGCTTGTGAAATGAGATATATCAGTTGTATCGGCTTTTTTTGCTGTAAACTAAGTTGTAGCTACTATATGAAATGGGATCCATGTAAAAATTCCAGCGGAATTGTGAAATTGCGATTATAGTTGCGATTATTAAAAGAAAAAGGACTCTTCTCTGGAAAGTCTTCTTTTTGTCGAGATCCTTGTGAAATGTAATATCTTAGTTTTATTGGTCTTTTTTGCTCCTAACTAGGTTGTAACAACTATATGCAGTTCGATTTAGAGCTTAAATCTGCTGGATTCTGAAAATTGTGATAAAAGTTGCAATTAGTAAAAAAGAAGACTCTTCTCTCGAAAATCTTCTTTTTCTCGAGATGTTTGTGAAATGAGATAAATCAGTTGTATGATTTTTTTTGCTTTAAACTAAGTTGTACCTACTATATGCAATGAGATTCATGTAAAAATTCCAGTGGAATCGTGAAATTACGATTATAGTTGCGATTAGTTAGAAAAAAAGGAAGATCCTTCTCTCGAGAGTCTTCTTTTTCTCGAGATCCTTTGTGAAATGTAATATCTTAGTTTTATCGGTCTTTTTTGCACCTAACTAGGTTGTAACAACTATATGCAACGCGATTTAGAGCCTAAATATGCTGGATTTCGAAAATTGAGATAATAGTTGCAATTAGTAAAAAAGAAGACTCTTCTCTCGAAAGTCTTCTTTTTCTCGAGGTGCTTATGAAATGAGATATATCAGTTGTATGAATTTTTTTGCTCTAAACTAAGTTGTACCTACAATATGCAATGAGATTCATATAAAAATTCAAGTGGAATCGTGAAATTGCGATTATAGTTGCGATTAGTAAAAAAAAAGAAGATTCTTCTTTCGAAAGTCTTCTGTTTCTCGAGATCCTTTGTGAAATGTAATATCTTAATTTTATCGGTCTTTTTGCACCTAACTAGGTTGAAACAACTATATGCAACGCGATTTAGCGCCTAAAGCTGCTGGATTTCGAAAATTGGGATAATAGTTGCAATTAGTAGAAAAGAAGACTCTTCTTTCGAAAGTCTTCTTTTTCTCGAGATGCTTGTGAAATGAGATACAATTGTACCGGCTTTTTTGCTCTAAGCTAAGTTGTACCTACTATATGCAATGAGATTCATGTAAAAATTCCAGTGGAATCGTGAAATTGCTATTATAGTTGCGATTAGTAAAAGAAAAAAGAAGATTCTTCTCTCGAAAGGCTTCTTTTTCTCGAGATGCCTGTGAAATGTAATATCTTAGTTTAATCGGTCTTTTTTGCACTTAACTATGTTTTCACTAATAGATGCAGTGCGATTTATAGCTTAAATCTACTGGATTTGAAAAAATGCGATAAAAGGTGCGATTAGTCAAAAAGAAGTGTCGTCTCTCGAAAGCCTTCTATTTCTCGAGGTTCCTGTGAAATGAGATATGTTAGTTTTATCGGTGCTTTTTGCTCGTAACTAGGCTGTAACTACTATATGCAGTGTGATTTGTAGTAAAATTTGTCCGGAATTAGAAAATTGCTGTAAATGTTGCGATTATTTAGAAAAAAAAAAGGTTCTTCTCTCGCAAGTCTTTTTTTCTCCAGATGCTTGTGAAATGTAATACTCTAGTTTTTTCTGTCTTTTCTGCGCCTAAATAGGTTGTAACTACTACATGCAGTGCGATTTATTGCTTAAATCTACTGGATTTGGAAATTTGCGATAAAAGTTGCAATTAGGAAAAAAGAAGACTCTTCTTTCGAAAGTCTTCTTTTTCTCGAGATCCTTTGTGAAATGTAATATCTTAATTTTATCGGTCTTTTTTTGCACCTAACTAGTTATAACAACTATATGCAACGCGATTTAGCGCCTAAATCCGCTGGATTTCGAAAATTGAGATAATAGTTGCAATTAGTAGAAAAGAAGACTCTTCTCTCGAAAGACTTCTTTTTCTCGAGGTGCGTGTGAAATAAGATATATCAGTTTTATCGGTCTTTTTTGGTTTGAACTAATTTATACCTACTATATGCAATGTGATTCATGTAAAAATTCCAATGAAATCGGGAAATTGCGATAAAAGTTGCAATTAGTAAAAAAGAAGACTCTTCTCTCGAAAGACTTCTTTTTCTCGAGGTGCGTGTGAAATGAGATATATCAGTTTTATCGGTCTTTTTTGGTTTGAACTAAGTTATACCTACTATATGCAATGTGATTCATGTAAAAATTCCAATGAAATCGGGAAATTGCGATAAAAGTTGCAATTAGTAAGAAAGAAGACTCTTCTCTCGAAAGTCTTCTTTTTTTTTCGAGGTGCGTGTGAAACGAGATATATCAGTTTTATCGGTCTTTTTTGCTTTGAACTAAGTTATACCTACTATATGCAATGTGATTCATGTAAAAATTCCAATGAAATCGGGAAATTGCGATAAAAGTTGCAATTAGTAAAAAAAAAGAAGACTCTTCTCTCGAAAGTCTTCTTTTTATCGAGGTGCGTGTGAAATGAGATATCTTAGTTTTATCCGTCCTCTTTGCTCGTAACTAGGCTGTAACTACTATATGCAGTGTGATTTGTAGTAAAATTTGTCCGGATTTAGAAAATTGCTGTAAATGTTGCAATTATTTAGAAAAAAAGAAGGTTCTTCTCTCGAAAGTCTTCTTTTTCTCCAGATGCTTGTGAAATGTAATATTCTAGTGTTTTCTGTCTTGTCTGCGCCTGAAAAAGTTGTAACCACTATATGCAGTGCGATTTATTGCTTAAACCTATCAGATTTGGAAAATGGCGGTAAAAGTTGCAATCAGTAAAAAAAGAAGCGTCTCCTCTCGAAAGTCTTCTTTTTCTCGAGGTGCTTGTGAAATGTAATATCTTAGTCTTAACGGTCTTTTTTTTGCAATTGATTAAATCGAAGTTGAATAAATCTGACTTGATTTAGCGTCAGATGTTCATCACAAAAAGTCAATTGCAATTTTTGCCTGATTTGTTTTGTTTTTTTTTTCCAAATTTTGTCCTGCAATTGTATATTATGAGCTCCAATAAAAAAAACCAACCTCTTAGTGTATCTGTTCAAGCACTAACCTTCAAAATACGTTTGAAGTACTCTTAGTTTTTTAAACTCATGAGAAACTTTATTTCTTCACGGTATTTTGTCTCCCTTAAAGCTTATATTTTCTAGAAATGATTTGTCAACAGGGATTTTTGATTTTTTCTTGTTTTCAGTTTTGATGGAAACTCTTCGCAGAACTGAGCGACCGAATAAAGGCGTGAATTCGCACCTCTATCAAGCAACAGCAGATGACGAAAAGCAGGAGCGTGAAGCTCAAAAATACGTCTGGATATTTCATAAGGAGGGCGACGTAAATCCTTTTTCTCTCACTTACAATAGTGTATATTGGCCGAAAGAGTTTGCTAGCAGCAGGGAAATGAAAATGGGGCTAACTCCAGGTGAAAAAGTGAAGTTCAAGTACAACAACGAGGAATTTAAAGCTTCACTCAGCTGTAGAGTGAACAAGTTCCAGGTGTTTGCGGCCGAGGAAGCCATTTCATCCAAGGTAGCCCAAGCTGACGGTTAGCTGACGGATATTAGTTATCTACCGTAAGAACTTTTTTTCGTAACTTGAGGTGAAATATTTCATTGTTCAAAAACTTTGGCTTCTAAGCAACTTGCTTTCACATTAGATCAGACAAGTACTTTTTGTTAATCAGTCAGCAGAGTAGGAAATTGATTCCAATGATTTTCTGAAAAGAATCTGATTTATTTTGTTTTTTGTACTGATTCGCAAACTGACATGCCAGAAAGCAGTGGCAGGGTCTCAGAAAGAAAAGAAAGTTCAAAAGACCTAAAAGTTGGTAGCAAGAAGAAAAGCAAAGCAATGGAGTCGAAAGCTGGGCCGGCAAAAGTTCTCAGGTTTGGCAACTCTATGATGGACAACGACAGAAGTTTACAGGAGCCAGTCATTGTACTTGGGTCAACTTCTACACCAGTGGACAAGGTTTTTAGTTGATTTTACCACTGAAATTCGGTTTCAAAGGAATTTAGAAAAGCTAGATGAAAAATACCGACCAAAAACCGAATTCAGG
This sequence comes from Convolutriloba macropyga, assembly GCF_964194025.1. Lineage (NCBI taxonomy): Eukaryota > Metazoa > Xenacoelomorpha > Acoela > Convolutidae > Convolutriloba > Convolutriloba macropyga. Next base: position 43,222,747 of record NC_134479.1, read on the forward strand.
CAAGGTTTGAAACGCCTAGAAGGTTCTGCATGCAATAATTGTGTCAGCCTCTTAAACTATCTGATCAATATCAACCATAGTCAAGCGATTTAAAATGTTTTCGAACCTATTTATATCAGACTATTTTGTTGTAGGGTGCGAATATGGCTTCCGAAGCATTTCTAACTGGTGTGACGAATGTTGTGGCGAAAAAGTTTAAGGAAGTTCTGGACATTCAGGAGGAGCATGCAAGAAAATTGGTCAAAGAGAATCAAACTCTTAGGGCAAAATTGACTTCTCTAATCAAGCAGGCGAATCCCTCCAAAACGGAAAACGAACCATGTGTTGTTGCCTCAGTTGACCGAGATAATATTGATCCTATATGGGTTGGAGACTTTGATTTGATGACTCTTGTTCCAGATCAGGGTCCGTCTCAGTTTGGTCGTTGTTTAGCTGCTGCAGTTTTTGGGAGCGACGATCAATGCGCACTGATCAATGAGCGAGTTGGTGCAAAACTCTTGAAAGAAAACTCTCTAAAACCGTGCGATTCTACTTTGGAAGAGAAGTTTAAAAATTGTGTTGCACGAAACTTCTCAAACAACGTCCGTTTTGCGATGGAAAAAGCACTAAATGGTGCTAATCAGTACGGCGCCGAAATGAGGAAACGATTTCCTGAAAAGAAAGTAAAGAAAGCAAGGGAAGACTTGAGAACTGTTGGCCTCAGCTCGAACAAAGAAAACGAAGAACCAATTGCCACCACCAGTACCTGAGGTCCAAGTTTGTAAAATGTCCAGTCTGCTGGTCAAAGTTACACAATGTCTTGTAAGGCGATCGTTGTCTGTTTAGCCAATTCTTATCATGCCACTCAAGTGGACTGTGTTTTATGATTGCTTTTTATTTATCGCCTTTGTTCTTTTTTAAGCTGTTCGGTTCATAAAGTTTTGTTTCTGAAAAAAACCATTTGCAATACATATTTAACTTGTTAACAAAAAGTTCTCCTGCTCACGGTTTTCTCAATAGTTTTATAATGATCCTGTTTGCGTATCCAAGTCGCCGTATCTTTTTCTCTAAAATTGAGTGACTTTCCTAGACTTATAAAAAGCTTATAAAAACTATAGTTTTTTTGCAATTGAGTTTGAATTAGTCTTTTGCAAGCTGTCTACCGTACATCTGATCTTGGGTTTTCTCTACAGCGTAATCGATGTTTTTTTTACTTTTTCAGATTAATGAGTGAGCTTGACAGAAGCGTTATTTTTTCTGATGATGAAAGTTGTGTTTCACAATCATCAAAGAAAAAACAACCAAACAAACAAAAAGCACGGATATTGTCAGAAAGTGAGGATGAGGGTGCTCCTGTTGAAAATATGAGATCTGCTTTGACCAAAGAAGTACGAGAGACAACAAGTACAGAAGGAAGTTCCATGGAGGCTGAACCGGACTGCTTAGCCGAGTTAAAGAATAATTTGGACCAAATGAAAGTCAAACACCGGCAAAATCTAAGGGAAATTAGACGAAAAGAAAAACCTAACAATAACGAATTTCTCAGCACAATGCAACATTACTTGATTGGTGAGAAACTTGTTGTTGACAATTCTTGTTCATCCAATGCAGTAGTGGTAAATGATTTCAATTGCATGGAGCTGCAGGTGGGAGTTGAGCCGTCAAAATTTGGTCGCGAACTGGCAAAGAAAATTTTCGGAGAGGAAGAAAATTGTCAACTGATCACGCATATGATAGGGCACGGAAGAAACCTCGTAGAAATGCGACCTCGAGTAGACCTGGAATTGGAGTTGGCTTTCGAGAGTTAGATTTTCATTTTTTGCATTTAAAAAAACTAGTTTCGGTTTTCCAGGTGCCTTTGAAAAGTTTGAGCAAATACTGCTTTAGAACCCTTGAGATGTTTTTTAACTCAGACAACAGTCATTTGGTTTTTAGAACATCAAACTTTTTTTGGCAAAACAAAGTTTCATTCTCTTTATTGTTTTTACTACAGTTTTATGTTTCAGAAGTCATTAAAAACAAATATCCAAGGCAACCGCAAATTGCATTTCGTGAAGCTCGAAATGCGGCCAATCAGTTGGGACTTGATTTAAAGCAAAAATACCAGATTACGCAGGCAAAGTAAAATTGTTCTTTGAACTCAATATCAACAGACTCGTAATACTTGTCTAAAGATTGACTGAATTGTAAATTGTTTGCTGTTTATAGTTCACTCTTACTTGCATCAATGTCTTAGTTTGCAAAACGTGATATCTTAATTGTGCTACTGTGTAATTGTCTCCTCAATATACTCCCTGCGTCGACTGCTAGAAAAACTTTTTAATACTTTCCACATTCTGTTTTGGCGTTGTTCTAATACCAGTATGACAAATAAACTCTTGAAACTCATGTTTTTCCTGGCGATTACGCATTGTTGTGTTCTCTTAACCTTCCTTTTGTGTTCTTGTAGATTAAAAAAAAGAGAGAAAAATGTTTAGTTCTTGCTCAGTGCGATGCACACGTGACGGAATTACTTGTTCAGTATGAAGGCGTTCCAGTGGAGAGCATGGTTGAAAAAGTGCCAGCTCAGCAATATTCTGAATTACTACAAACTGACTCACTTTATGAAAGCTTTGACCAATTGCTGAGGTCAAATTACGAAGACGCCATAAAAGCCAACTTTACCTTCAAGCACGACTCTTTTGGAGGCTATGGTTTATTTTATGTCGGAAAAGAGTCACTAAAACCCGGAAAACCAGATCAAGACATAGAGAACGTTTGGGCCGCAATAGAACAAATCGACGCTGAAAACGAATCTAAAATTTCTCCTGTTTCAGTGTTCAAGCCAACAGAAATTTGCAAAAAATCGAGAATTATGATTGGTGCTGTGCGCTTTGCAAATCATTCTTGCTCTCCTAATTGTAGATATCAAATTACAGAATGGAAGCGGCGGAAATGCGTTAAACTGCAAATAGTTCGAGAAATTCTCCCAGGTGAAAAAATTACTGTATTTTACGGAGACTCATATATTGGTGAGGGAAATTGTGAGTGTCTCTGCGTTCATAGCGATGAACACGAGCAGTCATCTTCTCGAGAACTGACTAATGATAGTTCGCAAATGCTTTTTCTAAAACCTAGAAGCACTCTTGTTGACGCTGATATAAGATCGCGCTACATTCAAGCTAGACGCAGGTTTTTTTGAGGTAACAGTAACAGAAAACGGTTGAAATTGGAAACTGAAATGCGATATTTTGATTCTGATAGTTCCGATATATTATCACTCAGTAGTAACAGCCCTCACAACTCATCAAACGTTGAGGAAGACGGAAATTTTTCTCAATTCTCCGGCGGGTTTTCTTGAGTCTGAAAACCATGAAGGAGATAACGCCTTAAATCATTTGATATCTTCGCCTAAGGAAGCTTTTTTCGATATTGATATTCCATCTGAGCTCTCACGAATCGGTTGCGAACTAGTTCCTCCTACAGACAGTGATGATTCTAAGCGTGATTTTGAAACACGCAATTTGAATAGCGCAACGGCCTCAAATTTCAGCATTTGAGTCAACTCAATTGCAGCTGAACATGGCACATCCGACGCTGAGTTAGCTAAATGGATAAAACTTGTAAAAATTGTCATTGGGCGGGAAGATTTGCCAAGTATGAAAACTTTAAAAAAGCAGTATCATCTCACTAAAAAGCAGTGCAACAAAATGAGGAAACCGAGTGCTGAGGGTGAAGTGTTTTTGTTGAATTTTGTAGATGAGCTCCATCAAATAATTCAGCGAAATATTAAGCATATTAACGATTATTGTATGGCAAAGACTGCCGGTAGTGACTTGACAATTCCACAATTGTTTGACTTCTCCTCAAAAACGCTGCACATTTCTCTACTGTTAAATTCTGATGGCGTGAAATTACTTCGATCGTCCAAGAAGTCAATTTCGCGGGTTTGGTTGGCTGTTGCGAACTTACCACCGAGATTGAGAGCTTCCTTCGAAAATATTGTTCTTGCAAGTCTGTGGTTTGGGAACAATAAACCCGATTGGGACTGCTTGTTTCAAGTAAGTATTTGTCATGCCCTTAGTTAGAAGCCAATCCTTGTGCAAAAAATTTGTAAGTTTTGAAAGCGTTTTCTTTGTGGTCGCAAAAAAACATAGAAAATCTTTTTCTTGAATTCTCGGCCGATTAATTTTGAAAATAAGGAATTTCTTCTTCAAAATATATAAGGTTTTGTTTTCTGTAGGACATAGAAGAAAAATTTTGTCAACGGCACGTAACTGTTTCTCTTGATGACCATTCTTACAGCGTGGTTTTCGATATCGTACTACTGATTGCTGATATCCCGGCAACCGCTGCCATTTTGAACATGCATCATCACCTGGCAAAATATGCTTGTACTCTCTGTCTGGTTAAAACAGAGATTAAAGACGATATAAGATTTTTCCCACGTTACGACAACAAAAATCGACCATTCCAAATGAGAACCAGCAAAATTCACAAGGAATGCTTGCAGAAACTGAGAGAAGAAAAATGCAAAGCTGTCAAAGGTGTTAAAGGACCGAGCCAGCTCTTCAGCCTCATCAGTGATCTACCACTAACGGCACCCATTGACGTCATGCATCAAGTGTATCTAGGCGTGACAAAAGTTATGCTGAGCGTTATTGATGCAAAAACTATTAAATCTGACAAGCAAAGGCTTAATCAAATTGTCAGCAGCCTGCAAGTAAGTTTGCAAGATTTACCTTAACTGATTTTTTCAAAACTAGTAATTTTTGGTTTTTAGCTAAATCATTCGTCATTTTTTTTGCATAGCACTTTCTGTTTTAGTTGCCAAAAGAGTTTAAACGAAAACTGCGACCGCTATCGGAACTCGAATTTTTCAAAGCAAACGAGTTTCGGTTATGGCTTTTCTATATTGGACCTGTGTTGTTCAGTTTTTCAGTCAATGACAGACTCTACGAACGTTTTCTGTTGCTTAGCTACGCTATCAGACTTCTGATGATTTCGTCCAAATACGCTGATGACGCTGGAAAACTCATTAATATTTATCTTCAAAAGTTAGACGAAGATTACGGCGAAGTTGTTTTCTTGCCAAATGTGCACTCATTGACACATCTGGCCTGGCAAGTGAGACAATTTGGTCCTCTGTGGGCAACTTCCGCCATGATGTTTGAGTCGGCTAACTATTTGCTTCAGTCCAAATTTACAGGAACTGTGAACCATCTGCCTTTGCTTGTTGAGCGGTACAGACGAAACAAAGACTCTTTGCGAGTAGAAGTGATAGGCGACTGTCTCCAGGATTGGTGTCTCAATCTGAGGCAGAGTAAGTTAAAATTAAAAAGGCGGCCTGTCGTGTCAAATTTACCCGAGGACTTAAGGAAAGAAGGAGATGCTTTTTACGGATGGGGGCAATTTGCAGGTGTTTTTTATGATTCGAAGTGTCATAGTTGTCAGAAAAACAGTTATATTTCTTTCGCGACAAAAAAGAGGACCCGATATGGCCAAATTAAATTATTTTACACAAACTCTTGTGTGGAAAAACTTGCAGTGGAGCATTATAGGGTATTGGAAACTGTAAAGTGCAATAGCGATGGCTTGCCTTCAGAGATTCAGTCCTATGTGTGTGTGGAGAAATCGGACAAATTGTTTTTGATTTCCGACTGCGACATTAGAGATAAATGCATCTTTTTTCAAATAGATGCAAAGAAGTATTTTGTTCTACTATTACCGTGTTTTGAACATGACTGATGAGTTAATTGATGTGTTGCCAGTAACCTATTCTACTTATCTGGTTTGAAAACTGTTTGGTATTTAAATCAATTTTGTCTTCTAACTTTTGTTGTAGTAATTTGAGCAGCTGGTTTTGTTGTCTTGTTGTCTATTGATAGCAGTCCCAACTATTTATAATGTTATTTTTTAAGAGAATGAATGTTGAAAATAATGACCCCAATTTCTGCCAAAACACAAAAAACGTGGTAAAAGAAGTGCTCAAAGTCTGGCAAAGCGAAAGAAGAAGTTTGCGGAGAGGCAGGTTGGTTTCCTGAAGCAAAGGAACACTTCACTAGAGAAAGACCTTGCCATGGCTCAGAAAAAGCTCGAACTCAAAGTATTGGAATGCTCAAACAATTTGATGTCTTCGAAGAAACGTCAAAACAATTTTAGAGTAAGTTGAAAACAGCTTGTCAATTTCGAACATACTTTTTTATTATACGTGCTTAAACAATGTTTAGAGCGTTTTCAATCAAAACCAATCCAAGCGATTTTGCCCTATTGTTCGCTCAGACCGCCGAGAAAATCACGATGGACGAGTGCAGAGACGACATTCCCTGAAAACACTAACACCAGTTCCCTTCTTCGATGCCAACAATTTCGAACTGTGATTGGAGAGATGTTTGGGTTCTGGGTCCTTTGCACAGGTATACGCCTGCAGTTTCGGATTCCAAGGCAAAATAAAATGCGTTATTAAACTTCCTTTGGAAGGCGCGAGCGAGGAACTTTTGTTATGGGGAAGAATCCTGAGAAAAATTCTCGATTATCCTAATGACTGGACACAAAAGTTCTTAGCTTTCCTCTATGGTTTTTGGGCAAAAAAGGTGGTCTTGTCTGCGAAAGGTTTTTAGGCCTAACAGTAAAACAGCATGCATTGGGTAAAATTGACAATAAGTGGATTGACAGGCTACTTGAAGTTTCCGAGGCCATATCTTTTCTTCATTCTCGTCAAGTAAGCTTTTTTCTGCAGTCTCAGAATACAGTAAGATGATGTAACTTCTATGAAATGTTTTCTTAATTGACAGGTTATGCATCTGGATATTCATGCCAGTAACGTCATGGCAAATCAAGAGACATCGAAAATCCTGGACTTTGGAAAAGCGACGTTGTCAGATTTTCCAGTCACATACAGTCTTGATGCTGCTGAACGAGAACTGTATAATAAAAAAGTACAAGCAAAATGAATTCGAGCTGCGCAACGAAAAGCAAGCAAAAACCGGATACTGCTCCGATATATACAGTATAGGTGTGCTGGTGGATTACATAGCAGAGAACTGCGTGGTCGCGAAAAAAATCAAACCGCGTTTATTGTTGATAAGTGAAAATTGTTGTGCTCCCCGTGAGATTAGAAATTCACTCTCGCTTCTCGTTTCGGATTTGCAGGAACTAAAAACTCAAGAGGACTAACTCTTGACGAAAACTTGTGCTTACTTATTTTTGTTCATTCAAGATAATTGAATTGATTTTTCACTTTGTTTCTTGAATGTTGTATAGTAATAATTCAATGAAAATTGAATTTTGATCGAATTTTTTCTCAATATGCAAAGTTTTTGAGGAATTATGAAGGCGGTTCAGGAACATTTCTTAAGACTTTTAATACTTTTTTCTCTTTAAATGATTTTTTCTGGCGTTTTCGATTTTTCTAATTATTTTTAGCTTTATTGTTTAGCTTATTAAGCTTTAGTTGTCAGCGTATATCCCAAAAAACTGTAACTTAATCTTCATCACTCTAAAAGGTTGCGGAATTGATTTATTTTTTATTGCTCGTGCAAGCAAAACTGGTCATTATATCCAGTGCAATGTTTGAATTCCTTCAAACAATATCTAAGACCTTACATGGCTTCCTGGATACCATACAAATATCATGTATGGTTTCTTGGCAACCATATCAAAGGCCATATATAGACTATTGAATACCATATCAAGATCATTCATGGTTTCCAAGAAACCATATCAAAGACCACATATGGCTCCTTGAAAACTGTACCAAGATTATATATGGTTTCCGAGAAACCATATCAAAGACCATATATGGTTTCTTAGAATTCATATCAAAGACCATATATGGTTTCTTAGAAACCATATCAAAGACCATATATGGTTTCTTAGAAACCATATCAAAGACCATATATGGTTTCTTAGAAAACCTATCAAAGACCATATATGGTTTCTTAGAAACCATATCAAAGACCATATATGGTTTCTTGCAAACCATATCTAAGACCATACATGATTTGTTTATACCATATCAACGATGATGACCAAATCGACGCTGAGGAGTCGGGTGTCAATGGTTTCTTAGAAACCATATCCAAAACCATTTATGGTTTCTTGGATGCCATAGAAAGATCATACACGAAATCAATGCGCTTCGTCTATGGAACCATATATGGTCTTGGATATGGTTTCTAAGAAGAGCCAACCCGGGTTGTAAACGGAAAAACGGAAATTTTTGACTTACTAAAACAACACTTCTCATGTTGCAAACCGATCATGTCAATGTTAAAGAGCCAAACACACAAAAAGTTTTCTACCTCTGAAACCAAAATACCAACGATTATCTTACTTTTCGAAGCAAAAACATTGAATCAACGGAAACGATCGATTCTAAGAGACCAAACATTAAAATGATGTTCTAAATTTGAAGTCAAATATACAATAACATTTATTGCTCGATATTCGTAACAATGGCAGTTTATCTGCTAATCTAAATAAAAAATGGCGATGCAGAAATGTTGTAAATAATTTATTTAGTTAAATTGTCCCCCCATTGCAAATGAAATTAGTTCTAATTAATTCGTCACGCAAATGCAGCATTTAATCATAACTCTCGCTGTCTGTATATATTATTAGTTCACTTATTCAGCCTGATTATTCATCAGATGATCACTTTTTTCGTTTGCGTCTTCGTGATAAGTCTAATCAATTCAATCATGCAAAGCAATTTAAATTTTCTTAGATGAAGAATATCAATATTAGACAGCAGACTTTGAATCTTTGATTCGCAACGGGTTTCCAGTATAGTACACTCGCGGTGCGATGACATAATTCATTTCAATAGTAACGACTTGGCACAGTCAGCAGAAAAGATTGTGTGTCAAATTCAACAAAGATGAAGACTTCAATTTAAAACAAGCAAAACACCCATAATTCATCTAATGCGTATATGAAAACGAAAAAACAGCTAAAGTGAGCTCTTTGAATCTAATTTCGAAAGATGTCCTAGTACTCCTTTAAGCAACGTTAGTTCTGCTCATCAAAGTTCATATATAACAATTTTAAACACTGAACAACATTATTTAGATAATGAAGCAGTTTCTGCGGAAGACTACCTGATGAAAAAAAATGGATTGACCTCGAAGGAGGTTATGATAAAATCAAGCTAGCGATGAACAGAGCTCAGATAGATACTGGGCAAAGACATAGAAATGCATGTGTTCGAGAATTGCTGCTCATTTTTCACCACCAGCTTACCATATCGATTTGCGCAGTAAATTCTAACTACAAGCGGAACTGGCTCAAAAAATACACGCCAACTGATGCTCGAAGAAGAAGCTTGTAGGCTTGAATGAGCGCCCAGATCAGTATTGGAAAAGATCTCTCCCATTACTTCTGCAATTCAGGAGTCCGTACGTGTGATGAATAGTGATCTCACAAAACTCTGCTCCAGCAAAGAACATGAGAACTCCTCTCTTGGAATGCATCCAACGATGGATAAAGCCCTTTGAACAAGTTACCAATGGAAAGGTAGCCAAGAATATCGAGGAACTAAATAAAAAGCAGTGATGGGAGAAAAAATCCGTCGTTACAGCTCAGATTCCGTTTCCGTAGCTGCATCGACTAAATCAAATGTGTAACGTGCAATTGAGGCGCGAAAACCAACGAAATCAGAGTTTGGTAAAGCCTCAAAAAAGAAGACTCAGAGAAAACCCACAACAGTTTTTCAATTCCCGCATCATCACAGTGTTCCATTGCAAAATCTTTAGAACAAGAATCTACTTCGGAGATAACTGATATAAAAAGACGCCGAAAAGCCTCTATATTTTACGGATTAGAAAAATGTGAAAGGCTATTTAAAAAAAGAAAATGTAGAGAAAACTTGACTAATTTGGTGACAGATCTAACCACTTTTTAGGGGCCCCAATTCAAAGGCCAACAACCATTTTCGAAGACTGTAATGCAATCGCTTCGCAAAATCAAATTCTAAATCAAATTCGCTCAATTGGGCCGCAAACACGAGTTAAAGAATCGCCCACTATAATCGCACCGCAATCAGAAGCACTACAATCATCATTTATAGCGTTCGTTTTTGAAAAACAAGCTGTAATTGGATCTCCTCCTCAATACGAATTAGCGATTGGATAATTCTCCCAACCGGATCCAAGAATTTGCCTTATAGCCGTTGATAATCATGGTTACTCTGATAATAAATATGAAAGGGGACAGCATGATTGTGATGCCGAAACCCAAATATAGATTTAATGCAATTATTTTACAAAACTATGACAAAAATTCACCATAATATATCCTTTTGTTATGATAACCAGCAAACATAATTATCGAGCTATAATAAGCAACAAATATTTTACTGAGTATCAACATTATTGTTACCTCCTTAATACACTGTTAAATTCCTAATATATTGTATATTGAATCACAAAAATTTCAATGGGAAATGTGATGCGGAAATGTCGTAAAAAACTTATTTAGTTCACTTGTCCCCTAATTATTCAGAAAATTAGTTATGACTACATTCGCCCTGCGAAAGCGATCTTTGATGATATCTCAATAAGTTCTACTGTCTGTATATTTTATTTGTTTGCCTGATTATTCACCAAACGATCACTCGTTCTTTGCTTACTTGTGATAAGTCGCGCAGTTCAATCGTGCAAAGCAATTTAGCTTTCACTAGATCAAGAAAACAAATACTAGACATAATAATTTTCGTCTTGGACTCGCACCGCGTTTCAACTTTCCATAAATTTATTTCATTTACGCTGCAAATTATAGTTCATTTCAATAGTCACCACAGAAATCATATGCGCTAGAATATATGCTGAGAAAATTTGACAACGAGACAAAAAAGATTCTTCGTTTTGTTTCAAGATGTGTGCAAAACGTTTTTCTCTCTAAGGAAAAGAATGCCATTTCCACGCAAACTAATTTTTGCGTTTTATGATTACTCCAGTATAAATTGTAATTAACTCTAATGCTTTTTGACCGTACAGTCTTTTCGATCCCCTTGTAGGAACAAACTGGGAAGAGTAGGAAGAGAAAACATTTGCACAGCAGTCTTTGGTTATATCGTTCAAGTGTAAATTGGTTAAACATTTGTCAACATAGTTTGAATTGACCTTTTTTAGAGATGTCTCCTCCTAAGTTTCCTTTCACGGGAAAATCAATATGGAAGAGCCTCGAACTACTCTTCTCTGGATGAAATTTTTATCTGGTTCTGTTAAAATTGCAACTTTCGTATCAACAAAAAGTTTAATTTGGAATAATGAAACAAATTTGTAAACAAAAAAATGATCGGCTGAGCTCTCTCAACCAATGTGGAGAGAAGTCCAGTGTAATCTAGTACAAAAAATGGAACTACGTTTGAAACTGTACAGTACTCTTAAAAAAACACTCTTTTTTAGTTTTGATTCATTTGTAGTGGACTTGCGATTACCATTTTTTGAAAGCGGAACACAAAAAAAGGAGTTCATCATAACTTAGCTATTTTTTAATATTGTTCTCAGGCAGAGTGTATAGATTCTTTGAACATATGAAAACGTTCTCCGCCTGTCTTTGGGTTATGAATGGTTGCAAGCCGCTCTTTTTTGGCTGCGAATATCAGTAAAGAATATGTGATTGACTAAATATTCTCCGCAATTAGTCTTGGTAAGCAAGACCAATAAATCCTCTTATAATGACAATAGATCTTAGGATACACTGATACAGTACTGGGCCAACGATATGCTATAAGAAGACCAAGATCCGATAAATGTTTTAGTACTGATATGCTACAGGACTAGGGTCCGGGTAATCAGTTTTGCCTGTTAAGAGCTGTGATGAAACTCTTTCTATAATTCTTTTTTTTGCAATTTCAGTTACAACCGCAAATATTTACAGTGGATATTACCTTGAAAAATGTGAAGTTTGTTGCAATCTTTTCCCCTCAAAATGAATTTGTTTGATCAATATCCACTCAATTTTTTTTCTTTTCAAACATGTAAATTATTAATATCACCGAAAAGTTAAAGTTTACATGCCTTCAGAATAATCAGGAAGGTTTATTGAAATAATCAAAATTATTCATTAATCTTCTGGTTATTATTTGATGATACGCTTAAGCTGTTCGTTTCACTTTATCATAAAGATAAGACACGAAATATCCTAACTGTCTATCTATTGGAAAATTTTCATGCTGACATTGTAAAAACTCTGTTAAAGTTCTTTTGAAAAAAGTACTTCTCCGCCGCTCATACGTTAAAGGGTAACTTATTACTTTTTTGTATGCTCTTCAAAATCAAAGATCTCTTTACTCCGCTACGTATGCTTCTGCGTTCTTATTATCAGCTGTTTTGTCCGTTTGTTCTGTTTTAACTGCAACCGGTTTGCACATTTTTCTAAATGTTTCTGATACTATCCTCTGATTCAAGTGTGTGTGGAGCTTCAAAATACTAAACTTTGAAAGAATTAATTCAGCTGGTAGGACGTCCGATTGGAGAAGAACAACACGAAAATGATCAAATTTACGACACATACAACACACTTTTATGCCTCAATTAATCTGTCGATTTTTACGCTGTATGTTTTTTGCTGACTATGTTTGTAAATAAACTGCACTGAATAACAAATGAGACAGGACTAAAGATTTGCAAACTTTCAAGCTTACTTTCAAAGGTATATGGTTTCTTACCAGATATAGTGAGCCAATGGCGGCCGCCAAATTTTTTAAAACTACATTTAGATGTGCTTCAAAAGCCATTTTTAAGTTAAGGTGTATTCCTAGATAACGACAGCTCTCAGCAGATTTTATGAAATTTCCGTTAAAAGTAACTTTTGCCTTTAATTCATCCCTGATAGAAAAATAAAATAGTTCTGTTCTATCAACCTTCATAGTGAGTTGATTTTCCTTCAACTAACTGTCAGTCTTCAATAAAATATTTTCAATTTTTATTGCAATTGTTTCTCCTGGTTCATATCGACATAAAATACTAGTATCGTCTGCCAACTGAACAAACTTGAAGTCATCTTTGATTTTTTCTGAAAATCGTTAACGTATAAAAGAAAGATTAGTGGTCCTAATACTGTGCATTGAGGTACTCCATGATTAACGAAAATGGGTTCTGAGACCTCGATGCCTATTTTGACGCATTGTGATTTTTCTTCGAGAAAATATTTCAATAAATTAACTGCAGGCTCAGAGGAGTTGAAGCACTCTGCTTTTTTAACAAATATTTTGTGCGAAATTGAACTGAACTCTTTTGCAAGGTCTAAGAAAATTGCTGCAGTGTTTTTCCCATTCTCATGGTTTTCCTTTATTGTCTCAGTGAAAAACAAAACTGCATCTGTTGAAGATTTTTTGTTTTGGAATCCAAATTGCTCTTTATTTCAACAGGTTGCATTTATTAATGTGATCCATCATTTGGACGAGGAGAAGCTTCTCAAAAAGTTTAGCAAAAGTTGCTGCGACTGAAATTGGTTGATAAGTGCACACTTGTTTTGTTGATCTTTTTTTTGTGAATTGGTGTGACATATGTATGTTTTAGAATAGTTGTAAAAACTGTTTTGAATACATTCGTTAAAAATAAATAGCAGATGAGTACCAATTGCGTAATTTGCAGCCTTTAAAGCTTACGCAAGGACAAATCATGAACCCGGTGATTTACTGTTTTCTAAACTGTCAATTGTTTTGTAGATTTCTTTTAAAGTCAAAACTTTACAATTGAATGTTTGAGAACAGTGGTCCACTTTATGGATATTGAGAGGAACGAAATCAATTGAATATTTGCCAATTTCTGCAAAAGATTTTTAAACTGCATTGCAGATTGCTTTTTTTCGACGGTCTTGGCTCCGCCTGTTTCAATTTCAGACGTTAATACCTTGTTTGTGGTTTCCTAATTCTCTATTGATGAAATTCCTTTTCTTCTTTGATATTTCAAATTGCTTAAAAAATGAACAGATTATTTGTGATGTGCATCTCGTAGTTTTCGGTTCACTAGGTTGTGTCATTTTCTGAACTCATCGAAAACAGTTTTGAAAATTTTGTATTGGTTGTACAAATGATGTTTTTCTGCTATTTGTTTTTTGAGTTCCTTGGATATCCATGTATTATAACTTTTTTGTCCTGTATTTTTTTTGAAGAATCACAGATCTGTATAGGTGCATCTTGATCAAGTATACCTTGAAAATTCTCAATAAGTTTTGTAAACATTTCATCACAATTTTCTTGTTGATAAATAGGTCGCCAGTCCGCAAAAGCCAAGTCCCTGTTGAATTTCTCCCCGAGAAAAATTTTATGTTTCTTCAAGAAAACCTAGCTTTGTTCTTCTCCACCATTTCTAAATTACTCTGATAAGATATGATGTTGTGGTCACCCTCAATGAGCGGCAAACAAACTTTTAATTCTTCAATTTGATTTTCTGTCATGAAGCAGTGATCGATAAGCGATTGATTAGTTTTGCTGATACGAGTGGGAGTGTCCACATTTGGTGGTTCAAGTGCCAGACCAGGTGCAAAGTAATTAAGTAATTCTCTCTCTTTTTATTGAATTGGTCAATGTTGTTATCATCAAATAGAAGAAGACTGTCTGTTAAGGAATAGGCATTAGATACTTCAGCACTCAACTCGTTCAAGAAAAAAATTGGAAAGATTTTTACTCTGACTGTATGAAAAAATCACCAAACATTTACCTTTCAGAGGTTCACTAATTTTGAGCCACATTGATTCAAAAGAATTTGCATTAGCTATCTCAAATTTTTTCTTAAATTTAACATTGAAGTGTCTGGGGATCCAAACTCCAACACCCCTACCTCGCTGGACTCCCGTTTGTTTTGATGGAGCTTTTCGTAAGAAGAGATGTTCATTACTAATATTGAAATTAGTGTCCTGCTGATGGGAACTCCATGTTTCGGTCATTACAAGTATTGTTTGCGAATCTAGTTGTTGAAGCAATTTCGAAAGGTCTTCATACTTATTTTGTATGCTACGCGCTTTTATGAGAAAAAAATTCAAACACTTTTGGGATGGATCTAGCACTTTATCAAAAGTCGAAAACTGTAATATATTAAAGGGTCTAAGATTTTTTTCAACATCTCCACAAAAGAGTAACGTTTTTCTTAAAACCAAATTGTAAAGAAAACAAACAGCTTTAGGGCACAAAGTTTTGTCACTCCAACTGACCTTCAATTTGTACATAATATTGTATAACAAATGTTTTGCTTGTGTAAAACTGCTCCTAATGACTATGAAATGATTTTTATGGTTATCTATTAATCTAAATGTCACAAAAGCTGAAGACTGAATGAGAGACGATTTCCGTTGCAAGTGAGCCTGATCAGAAACAAAATTAAAGGCTGTTTTTAATGAGTGGTTTTTATTTTGCCAAGAGGCAAAAAATTTCATCGGAAACTCATCTAGAATCTTTCTCATCGGAAACTCATCTAGAGTCTTTCTCATCGGAAACTCTTCTAGAATCTGATGGCCCCGATAAGAGTCAAGTGATTTAATTGATAGCAATTGCTGGTTCCTTTTACAAGTAGTTTTAAAAACTGTAGATCAAAGCGTCTTTTTCTGGAACGCTGGGAAAGCTGCTTGAGATGAAGACCAGCAACAAGGGCAAATATACCAATTAGTTTTTCAATTTTTGCTTTGTGTTTTCCTACTTAAGTGTGCTGCTGAAAAGTTCAATTTTCATAAAATGAATATTCAAAGTAATATTAAAAGGTTTGATCACGACTAAAACTAATTCCTGACCACAATATTGTATGCGCACGTGGGCATGATCAGAGGCAATATCGAGCGCACTTAAATCTGAAAGGAGAAAATTTTGGAGCGCTAGTTTGCATGATCAGGGCATAATTTGATCAGGGCTGCCTGCTTGTAGAAGCGTTCGCGAGTCAGACTGACCCATATAGCGTGGACGAGTGAGCCAAGTAGACAATTACCTCGGTCTGCAGTAACTCTAAGTACCTGATGGGCAATAGATTTTGCGTTATTTTTTCAAATGGTTGATAGTAGTCTGGGTGGATTTTGGAGTGAACTATGGGGGACTTCTCTTTATCTTCTGCCTTAGTAGTTCTTAGTGTCTCAGATTGATCTCTTATTATAACTTAGCTGCATTGGGAATTTGGTATACTTCTCAATCATACTACCAACTACATCATATTTCTTCTCTTTTCCATGCACTAGTTCATAGTAGAGGCTGGAAAAAACTGAATGAAACAATGACATTGTTCCATTATTCAAAATACTACCTCCAATCTGAGTCTTAGGAGTAACAGATGGGCCTGGAATTACTCTCTCTGTTATTTAAGATGGTAGGCTTGTGAAGTTACCTCTACTCTATTTCTCTATTTTAAAGAATATTTAAGAAATTACAAATTGTTGGTATTTTAATGGGGATTTTCAAATTCTACAAACCGAAGAAGTTTTTTCGACAACAAAACCAAGTGCTGTATATCTTAAACTTTTATAACAAAATTTCAACTTTTATAACACTTTTATAATGACAAAATTTCTCTAAAGCAAACAAGGCGACAAGATTCAAAATTTTATTTGGAAAAATTGCATTTCTTTTGATTTATAGTTTTTCTGCATTAATTATTTATGCAAGTCTTAATCACGTTCTAGAATGTCCCGACCATTTCCAGCACTTCAGACTTACTTGAGTTTGAGTCGAAACGGTGTCAAGCGCAGAATAGTCTTATCAGACGCTATTTAAAGCGTACTGGGGTCTCATCACAAAACCCAGATGGGTCCGATCAGAAGAGGTCTTCCAGCGCATATAATTGTGATCAAGGTTGTTTTGAGTGCACAACGGTCGCAGAAAAAGATTCTTGAATTCTGGGGTAGGATCGGAGGTAAAAAATAGCGAACTTAGCGCTCAGAAAAGTTTTCAAACGCACTTGAGTCTTGTCAGAGGTGGTTTAGGCCTGGTATGGTCTGATCAGAGCTGGTTTTGTTCTGGAAAGATCTGATCACAAATCATTACGCAATTAGTCGATTTGGTCAACTCTTACTGCTGTTGTAAAAGCTGACCAATGGTGTTGTGAGTTAACCTCCAAAAAAGTGAGCTTAAATCCAGAAGTAGCAAAAATACCATAATTGTTGAACTAGCTTTAAATGAAAAGTATGCCATTTTAAGTTCTCTAATGACTGTATCACTATGCGCAGAAACAATCGGAACATTATCTGAAAAACTTAGCATCGAAATAATCAAGAAACAGGAATGATGCTAGTTGCATATTAGGCTTGAGAACCAGGAATTTTGGCAACAATAAAACTAAACAATTTTAGCAAAAAATGCTAATTTTTTTCTTTTTCAGCCATGATCGCTTTTACTACTTCAATCACTAACCGACATTCAATTTTAAAACCTTTTGTAAAATGATTGGCGAAAATCCTTTATGTAACTTTGGGTGCACAAATATTAAATACCTGAGTTGACTAGGACAGAGAACAAAGCCCGTTCTGCACCAATTTTTTACATGAAACTTTTTTCGGGAACTCTGAATAGCTGCATAGGGAATAACTACCAAAATTCCAAGATTAGAAAAAGCGCAATTAGATCTTGAGAGGCGCTTGTTGTTATGCATAATTTGAACTGCACACAAAGATAAATATCGGTGCAACTCTTTTCTTCTAGTTTTAAAAATTTTTGTGACGCAATCGTACACTAACTAGACTAATGACTACTGATGATGGATTCAGAATAATCAAATTCTAACTCAATAGTGAGAAAAGAAAAAAAAATACAAAAAAATTCAGTAAGTTCACATTGACGCAAAGCTGCTAGCAATACTCCAGATCAGCACGCCTATTAGGATAACACTCAATTGGGTTTTGGGTCTGCAACTGGTATAGGACTTCCAAAACTGAAATCTGATCCGTCAATCCCCACATGGTTCGCGAATTGACTTCACAGAACACTGGTATTATTAATGTATGTACAATCAAGTTCAATCAATTTAAAATACATCAATAGGTGAAAGAGAAAGTGCGATTTCTGAAATATGAGTTTATGTTCTCGTTTTTTTACAGAGTTTTTCCTTTAAAACTATTTGATTGCTCTTGTTGCTGGGAGCCATTTCAAGCGCCGGGAAAGGCTTCTGCTGGCTCTGCTTGCTTTTACTATTTTTCTTGGTGTTCATAGTTAGCCTCGTAGAAGTTGATTTGCTCGTCGTTCTTCCAAGCGTGGTAGGATATCAATATATTTTTTAATCATAGAAAAATTTATTAATTAATATAAATATTCAAGAAGAAATAAATTGTGAATGAAGGAAGAGTAAATAATAAAAGAAAATAAAAATAACTAAACAAGAAAAAAAGGCTGCACTCGTGGTAAGGATTGAATTACAGCGCACCAGTTGATCAAAGGATTAGAGAACTGCGCTAGATATCGCTAATTATAAGCGTAAAAAGTGTAATTTTATACAGGAAGGCAAGCGATAAGACGCGTTAAAATAAAATGAGGGAAAATAAGAAAGAAAAAGCGTATTTGCAACAGTTGTTAAATGAGCCTCAAAAAACATAAAAAAAGCGTTTAGAAGAGTGAAGTATAGTTAAGAAGGAAGAATTGAAAGCAGTAGAAAGAGCTATGCTAACATAAACCCTTAAACCACTGAACCAAAGCGCGCATAGCACTAAGTTTTGTTGTTAGTTGTATAACTGTAACTAAACTGTGATAAAGATATTAATGGAGAAAGTGTGAGTAATAAAAAAATATCGTGGTTGAAAAAAATGCTAATCAATTAAATTTTTTCAGTAGATAAAGCTGTGTAAACTGCTGGTGTTTTCCTTGTGTTTTTCACAGCTACGCCCCGAATTTAATTGGTGAGCGGTTGGTTTAGCTGCAGCGTTAGGACGTCGTTTGTTTGACTTTTTCTCCAAACGTTCTAAGCAAGCGGCTGTCAAAAAGTCATTGGTTGACGGCTGTTTTTTTGATATATGAAAAGGAAATTAGATTAAGTAAAAAAAAGAACAGAAGACTGCAAGCTGTTGCTGTGACGAGAACCATCTTTCAATGCTTCATTCGTTTCGATCCAAGAGCGTTAACTGCTCGCTCAATGTACTCTGATTGTTGTCAATGACGGAATTTTTTTTAATCGTCATTCGTACATACAGAAATCTTGCCGAAATGAATTGTAGAAAACATTAGAAGGACTGATGGTCCACTGTGCTTTGATAACTGTTTTTTGGACGTTGTCTCATTTTTTTGATGAGGTCAAGTATTGATTAGATCTTGTTTTTTTGCGCGTTTTTGTACACTTTACCAGCGGCGTTTCCTCATACAAATTCTCAATGCTCTGTTTTGGTTCAGTTGTTTGTTCTTGATAATTGAATTAGATTGGTCCATCCAGCAGGATTTCGCATAGAGAAATAGGGGTTGAAGCCATGATTTATACAATTTCAGCTAGCACTCTTCATCAATGTTGATCTGACTGAGCCGCCATAATTGGTAGCCTCTTTTGTTTGCTCTTGACACCAAACTTTTGCAGTGTTCGCTCCACTTTAGATGCAGGGTAAGGTTTATGCCAAAACATGTGATTGAAATTGCGCCTTCAATTTGTGTACTGTTGATAAAGAGATATAGACTGGAAACATTTGGTGACAAATTTTCAAAAACCATTTTTTGCCAGGATTTATTGTTATTTAAAGATTTTCGCATCAATTGATCAATTTGTCTGGTAAACACTGAAATACCTCCTGAGTTGTTCTACAGGAGCTCGTCCTGCAGTGAAGGGCAGAAACATCTGCAATTTGAGTGCAGGTAAATTGGTACTGCCGCTGACACAAGCCAGGAAGAGCGTTTTCGTAATGTCGTTGCCCTGAGGTGCTCCAACTAGCTTCGAAAATGCTTTACCTTTTGAGTTATTAATTTTCACGAAGGTACTCTTCAGACGGAGAGAAGAGTTAACCCAATTTTTCGCAAGTTTATGTACACTAGTTTTTTTGCAGTTTGTTTTGAAGTCGTATTCTCCACACTGCATCAAACGCTTTTTCTATATCTAGGCAGTCAAATCCCACCATTTCCGACCATTTAAATGCTTCTGTTACGTGCTGAGTAAGATTGAGCAAGTTTTCAGTTGTGTAGCGGTTCCTTCTATACGCACTTTGCATTTCACCAAAAACACCTTTTTTCATAGTGCAATAGGACAATATTCTTTACTGCTGTTTTACAAGTTTTTACGATCAATTAGTTAGGCTGATTGGCCGGTAATTTTCTGTTTGTTGTTCTTTTTCGGCTTTGGTAACATTCTGACTTGTGACTTTTTCCATGTAGTTGGAACATAAGGAGACAGATATATGCTTTGAGGCATTTAGGGAACGTTTTAGGATGTCATATCTGAATTTGTCGGGTCCTGGACTTGATATACTTGTTTTGTTCAGAATTTCATCTCATTGGTCTACTTTTATAAAACAGTAGTTAATTGGCTCAATATTTTTGGTAGTGGGGAACCATTTTTGTCTTTTTTTGATTTTCCTCCATTTGGGTCCAAGCTTTTGTATTTATGATCTTTCATTGTATCCTGTAGAAGAGTTCTGAATCTTTCGCGTTTTTCAATGTCTGTTATTGCTCTGAGTTGTTTATATGAGACTTCAACATTTTATTCATTTCCATTTGGTATTTTTATATCACCACACAATGCTTTAACTGCTTTCCCAAAGTTTTTGTTCCCCCTATTTTGAGCACATGCAACGAAATTGATTGATAGATTTTTTCCGATTGTTCCATGAACATCTTTATTTCTCTTTGGAGGAAGTTTGTTTCCTTTTTCTGGGATTAATAGTTTCATATCCAATGGGAAATCTTTTTTGTAGGATACAAAACTTCTCTAGCGAGAATTGATTGAACTGTACAAGTACTTCATTAAGTTAATTCATTTCTTCTGCTTTTGGATATTTGGTGGACATAACACAGATTTTTATATTCATGTCCGACAATCTGGTTGAATCTGAAGAAGATAAATTTCGCACTCAAATCATATCTGCTTTGAATTCAAGTTTGCAAGGGTTGAGCTGTGGTCATTACCAAAGTCGTCGGAAACATAAAATGTGTCAAAAAATTTGAAGACTGATTGATCGGTGAAGTGTAGACGAAGCATATTTCCACAGTCTCCTTGATGTGATTGCTATGTGTGAAAACCGTTATTTAAAAGCTTTAAAACTCCAGTTTCACTCGTTAAAAGTATTTTTTTATTATTTTCAGTGTTATATGTGCAATTCAGCTCCTGATAGTGAATGTTAAAATCTCCGCGGATAAAAAAAGTTCTTAATTTCAGTTTTAAAAATTTCTGACAGACTCAAATTGCGACCTGATGATTTGCAGGGAGCTTTAACCAAAAGATGACCTATAACAGGGACTTCAAAGCATGCCTTTTTTGTTTCCAAAACTTCTCCTCGTTCATTTCTGTTAAATTATTCTGGTTTACCTTCACTTATTATCGTTACCTTCTTTGCTTAAATCAGTAAACCATGTGACTTAACTGCTCGTGTTTCTGTTACTACTAAAAAATCATCGGTGAGATTTTCATTATAACAGCTCTTGCCTTAATTCAGGCACACAAAATCAAAATATTCTTCCTCCAAAAGTATGAGCAGTTCTGTTATTTTTTAGATAAACCTCGGCAGTTCCTCTGAATAATTTTGATTTTATCCATGTTGCCTGATTTGGTGGCTTTTTCTTAAAATTTTTGGCTTTGGAACAATTGTGAAATAATTACTAGCATTTTTGATGCCGTCATGTACTTTTTGACTGTTTATTTTGTTTTTTTGAAACTCTGCTTGCACCAATACTGACAACACTGAGTATATCACTGTAAGATATTGTATTTGAGGTTAATCGGATTTTGCTGAGTACTTCAGAAAACAGAACACTTATTGTTAACGCTGAGACAGTTTAGTTTAGGTGTAATATTTGGGGTTGTCTTTTTGCTACTGCTGTTTACTTGATATCTTGTTTTCTTTTTGTTGCTTCAACAACTGCGTTTTGATAGGAGGAACGTCCTCTGTACACAGGTGGGTGCGATCCACACAATTAGCATACTTGGCTTTTTCTTTTGGTCATTGCATTGCTTCACTGTGTGCTGTCCTGAGCACAGTAGGCAACGCTGATCGTTTTTACTCTCATTGGCGGAGTGTCACACTCGACGCATTGTTTAACATGTGGCGGCTCTTTCCTTGGTTCAAATCTGAGGATCAGCCAACCAATCATCACTCCGTGTTTCTATGCTGATGAAACATGATTTAATGAATCTGTTATTACTTTGGTAATCTTTGTAGGTTTTCCATTTGCTGGGCTTATAATCTTTGACACTTTTACTATATTCATTCCATTATTGCTCAAGAGTTCCTCTTTTATTTTGTCTTCTTGGATGATGTGATGTACATTGATTATAACAAAATCTGGCTTGTACTTGGCTGTTGGCAGTGTTTTTCTTGCGCTTACGTTTGCGTTTAGGAATGCTTGTTGCCGGTTTATACTTGACAAGAGACTATCTCTGGAGGCTTTGTTTTCCGGTTGGATAAAGAAACCAAATGAGTTTCGCAATTCTCTAATCCGTTGTATTTTCAGTTGTGGGAACTTTGTCTTCTTAGCACGGGCAAATTGAACTTCAGTTGGTTTCGGATTGATTGTTATAACTAATGGTCTAACTGGCACTGATATCGAAATCCTTTCGTTTGGATTTCAAAAAAATTTACGTTTTTTTCGAACTTGAATAAAATGTGTTCATCTTGGGAAGTATCGTAAGCGGTTGCTCTTGCTTCTGATAGAAGAGAGCTTAGTTGGCTCATGTTGGCCAAGACCCTACTGAAGGCTATTGCTTAGCAAAACGACGAAGTTGTGGATTTAAAACACGTTTCAAAAAATAAAAACTAATTGAAAAAAGCCAACTAAAAATTCAGGCTTTTAAATCTTAAGCAATACTTTGAGAAAAAATCTCTTTTTATAAAAAACTCACTCCCACAGGACTCCCACTCGCGCAATGACAAATACTCACGACCTATGTTTTTAAAGTTGTTTTTTAAACTTTGTGAATTAGATTTACGGTTGTGATTTGATAACTTTAAAGTCTCCTTAACACCGAGAAAGCAAAATTCTATATCACACGAAAAGTTGAAATCTGCTAATTGCTTGCAAGAAAACTACAGTGAGAAAATTTGAATGTGAGAAATACTTACGACAAAATGGAAGCGTATTTCACGATTTCGAAAATTTTATTTACAACTCCCTGTGAACACTTATTGACACCCCAATTTTGATCTTTTATAAAACTTGACCATTAAATTTAAAAAAATAATCACATAACCGTTTCTCACGGGCCATGGTACCTGAATATGATACCAGTACAATTGAAGATGGTATTAGCCTATCCGCTGCACTAAGACGAAATATGCCTTTAATTTTGACTGAAATTGGTGGGATTAAGTGATAGAGGGGTGAAATGATTGTGGGATTACTTGACATGGTATTAAGATGTGCGAGCTTAAATGAGTCGGGGTGAAAAGAAGTAGCCCGGACCTAACGCCAAGTCAATTTCAGTACTAGGCAAGTCTAAATCCAAGTCTTATCTAGGTTTCCAGTACTGGGCAAGTCTAAATACAAGTCTTACAAGTCTGCCAAGTCTTAACCAAGACTTGGATAACACTTGGAAGTTGATTCCCAAGTCAAAACCAACTTTTCAAAAAAATTCGAGTGAAATTTTTGAATTCAAAAAAATTTCGCAACGTGCCACGATTTTGGCATTACTTTTTGGCCACTTTCCCGGGGTGCTAGAAAATGATGCCGGGGGCATACCAAATTGATTATTGGGTGATATTAGCACCCCGGGAGGGTCTATTGAGGGTATTTCAGGTGTTTTGGGCCGTTTTCAGCCATTTTTCAGCCGTTTGGAGCCGAATTTTAGCCGAAAATCAACATATATATATTTCAGATCTTGAAATGTCTGGGTATTCGAATCGAGGAAAAGTTATGAAGAAGACTGTGACGGTTCCCATGCTGTCAAGGGGCCCAGTTTTACAAAGTCGTGGAAACCTGCTCGATAGTAGTGGGAATGGTCAAAATGGTCTGCCACGAAATGGTCAAAATGGGGACGAAAATGGGCATATGGCAGTGCCGATGTACAGATTGTCAGAAGAGCCAATCCTGCCCTCTGTTAGTTTAGCAATGTTTTTGACGTTTTTTAGACCTATTTTGGACGTTTTTTCGGCTATTTTTGACGGTTTTTTCGGCTATTTTTGACGTTTTCCCGGCTATTTTAGGCGATTTTTTCGGCTAGCCGAGACTTGGATTAAGAATTGCCAAGTCTTAAATCAGACTTGGATTAAGAATTGCCAAGTCTTAAATCAGACTTGGATTAAGAATTGCCAAGTCTTAAATCAGACTTGGATTAAGAATTGCCAAGTCTTAAATCAGACTTGGATTAGACTTGCCAAGTCTTAAATCAGACTTGGATTAGACTTGCCAAGTCTCAGCCCAGACTTGGATTTAGACTGCCAAGTGTAAAAAGTGACATGATCATAGCTCTGAATCAGTAATGAAATAAGACTTGGATTTAGACTTGCCCAGTACTGAAACTGACTTGGCGTTAGGTCCGGGAGGACCGTTAACTTTAACTTCCATAATTGATGAAAATTGTCGACTGAAATATCATAATTAAACCAGTATAATGAACACATTTTTTGGCTACAAAATGGATTTTAACCGATTTTAAATGGATTCTTTTTGTACTTTGCCAGTTTTGACAATACACATGACTCATCAGCAGCAAGCCAGTCATTTGGCTGTTTTTAGATTTTAAAGTACATAGTTGGAGATTAAAACAGAAAACAAGATAAAAAGTTGAGCATTTGAAATCAAAAATCTACGCGTCATTTTGGGAATTTGAAGTGTATGCATAAAAAGACCATACTTGACCCATGAAATGACTTTAGCTCCACTACAAATGTGACGCTGGACCGTGTATTTATAGTGTCAATAATACCCCCCCCCCTCCACACGCACGCACACACACGCTCCCCCATCCCCAACTAGGAAGTCTTTTCATAAGTCCAGGTCTAGACTAGGATTGACTGAATACACTTCGAAAATATCCTTTTTTGTGTTCCTTTGAGTTTTTATGGATTTTCAGTACAATCATTGTTTTGTTTTTAAGCTGATAGAACCGCGTCACAATCTTCAAAATAAACAATTTCTCATCGCTTCAAGCGTTTCACTTAGTAGAAGCCAGCCGCGTTTTTAAGACGTTTAATCACTCGATCATTCAAAATGGCTTTCCAACCTGCTTTCTTTTTTCCCTTTTTACCTTTCCTGCCGGGTGAATACCTCTAAACACATTGATTCCGCTTACGTAGCTGATTTGTCTACCTTGATTTGAAAGGCCATGGAAAAATTCTACCATCGAATTTTGCACAAGGAATTGCAAAATATACTCTTTTCATTTGTGTCTATCTGGTTATAGAGCGAGCTTTCACGTGTCCCGCTAATGCCATTTTAGAACGTTAGCTTGGGAAAAAGACTGAAGCAAGGAAAATACCGCAGTCTTATATCAGCGTGAAATCCTTGCATACGTATATGCACGCATGTAAAACATTTCTTATACGTACGTACAAATGAAAAATATAGTCTTGCTGTATTCTGTGGGTAATAATTCTTTTCTTATACTTCCCATTTTCTCTCCTAAGGGACTTATAGTACTATAACAGAACGAAGCGAGTGTAATTTTACTTGTCTTCTGACCAACAATATATAAAGCTAAGCCATACCCCTATACGCACATTTCACGATTTAGGGCCTTTACGTGACCGAGCGAATTTATTACTTTTGATTTATTTTTTTCCAGTCTAGTCCAATCGTTTTTAACCTGTCCGTTCAAATGTTACATCGATTTATCTTTCCCTAACATAAACTGCTTTTCCTAAATTATGGATGGAATATTTATTTACTCAATTTTCAGAAACATTTAGTCATTAGCATTAAATGTATTTCTGTTACGAGAATTATTCGCAATCAGTCAAAAATGACGCCATTATTAACGGGAAAATTTCAAGGAACTTTGTGAAAAGAAAGCTCGTGAAATAAATTGTTGTTCAGCTTTAAAAAAAGTATTTTACATTTAATCTGCAAAGCGGTAATTCGGCACAAAATAAAAGGGTCAAATTTCTTCAGGTAATTATTTGTGCTTCTCTTTTTCCATCAATTTAGAATGCTGCGTGGGTGAAAGCGCAAATCGACAGCAGAGATTGTCAATAAGCGTCTTATTCACGAAAGCCTATTATCTAGAGTTATCTTCAATTTTACCTGTTTTACGGGATTACTTTCTAATCAAGTGCTGTTCAGTTTTCCAGTTTTTTTGCACTATATAGCTTATCTTTTTTTTGCTGAGCAAAATTTTGCGTTTTTTATAAATAAAATTATATTTGATCTGATTTGTTCTCATGTGAATAAATATTGAGGGCAAGTTTTTCTAAGTCTTTTTTACTTAATGTTGTTTTTCGCTTTTTCGTCAATAGATTCATATATGCGCGCAGAATTCATGCGTCTGACTTTTTTCAAGTCTTATTTTGCTGCCAGACACCCCTCTCTTGGATACTATTAAATGATCAAAACTAGACCTAATTGCTTTCTAGATTTTTTTCTATGATATTTTTCCAAAATTTATTATTTCAGTATGAATCATACTCGTGATATAGTTACTTAGGAGAATTAAGGTTTTAAATTTTATAACGAAGCAAGGGTTCCAATAGCTGTTTGGTATCTTGTGAAAAAAATTATAAAGCAGATCTCTTTGAACAATGAACAGTAAGAACAGTACCCGGGTTGAAGTTTCTTTGATTTCATACAAGGATCATATATGATTTCATACTGTCCACACTTGATTTCTTAGTACGATCCTTTTATGAAACCAAAGAAATCATATATGATCCTTGCATGATTACCAAGAAATCATATATGATCCTAGTACGAATACCAAGAATCATACATCTATTTTTCGAAAATCTTTAACCATTTAAGTTTTTTTTATTCGGTGGGGCATCACCTATATGATACCCCGGCATCACATTGTGATCCGCCAAAAGACCCTAACGTTCAATATCAATTGCAAGTTGTGCACAAAATAAAGGAGTAAGTCCAAACAAATAACAAAATTTTTGACATACTCTGAAGCCAGTTTATACATATAAATGCTCATTTATAAAAAAAATTAATCAAGAAAAAAATTGGATATCACGTCAAATTCGTTTTCTGAAAACGTTTAAACCACAAAGTTACTCTTTTAGTGCACACAAAGAATCAAATGTGGATTGCAAATGCGACATAATAATTTAATTAGTCCTCTGACTACATTATACGAGAATTTGTGGCACCAGTCAATGTATTATGTGTCATGTATGACCTTGTATGAAATCCGAGAAATTTTTTCAACTTCAACGGAAAATCAAAATTATACAGTTTTTAGTCTTTGAATTTTTTTTTATGATCCTTGTATGATTTCTAGGAAATCATATATGGTCCTTGTATGACTACCAAGAATTCATACAAATCATACATGACCTAGTATGAATACTAAGAATCATATATGACATAGTACAAAATCAAAGAATGTTGTATGATCGTTGACCCGGGTAGTAAAATTTGTTTTGGTTCAATTCAAAATTCGTTGATCTATGCGACAACAGATAACAGTATTTGATTTGAGCATTATACCTTTTTTTAACGACTTGGGCACGTTTTTTGAGAATTTTGGTCGACAAATTATTAACACCAATTAAATCGACTTCACTTTTTAGTTATTGATTAAGTTAAATTAAAAAAATGAGGATTGTATAAAAACAGAGGCGAATTAGATCAAGTTTTTCAGCAGACAACTAGTCCAGTAAAAAAACTCCTCTCCTTTAATTCAAGCGCTCTCAGCGTCAAAAACTTCTCCAATTTCCCCTTTTTCGACAAAGCACATCAACAAAGCAGTTTGCTTGCGCTAATTTTTGCATTTTTTGCTTAAAGTTCTAAAAAATCTAATCAGGAAGAGTTTACGTTGGGATCAAACCTCTGATGCAAACTATTGCTTTAATTTAGCCAATTAAAATTTAAAATTTATATAAGCAAAACAGTTTTTATTGTTGCCCAATTAATATTAAGGGATATTGGTTTTAATATACTCCCACGTTATTAAGTAAACTTCATGATAAGCATTGCGACCGATCTGTTGTTTCATCATTTGAGTTGATACCGGCTGACATCTACAAAAAAAGTTTTAAATAACAACAAGCACAATACCTAAGATTACTTTTACTCAATCAGGTGGGAATATATTGAAACCAAACTTGAGTGTTGATTCCTTTGAAAATAATTTGATAACAAAAAAATGCTTTTTTGTACTAATATTTTCATTTTCTTCTCAAGGCGTCAGTTAAAAATATTTTTTATCATCTTTCATGTTAACTGTACTTTTCAGCTATCGCTATAAAACTTAATGCAGCAAAAAAATATTCCACTGGCATTAAAAAACATTTTTACTGATCGATAGGGCAACTGGCTGAACTTGAAATTTGCGAAAATAATAGTTTCATTGCTAAGTTTTTACCAACTTGGGTGGAGAAATTAAAAATCCAATCTCAGAAAAGCTCTCTTATTTCTCTGAAAAAAGAATCAAAATGTTCAATTGAAAAATGCGTTTAAAATTTTGTCTCCATCATAAAGGTAGTGCCAAAGTAAGCGAATAGTTTGGCTTCATTATAAGAGAGACTTTCAATTGGTTCACATGGTTCCGTTTTGCGGATTAGAGGATTCTTGAAGACCAAAGGGAAGCCAAATTTGGGAATTTCTCAAAAAACTCACGGTTCAACTATGATAATGAAAATCACTAATGGTCATCATAGGTTAGGCGTTTCTGGTAATATTTGAATTCAAGGTCTTTAGCAACAAAATTGTTATTCCGTATTGCAAGTTCTATATTATAAATGCACTCTCGAGGAAGGTTAAAATAACAAATACAGATGATATTATCAAACACCAAATAATCACCACTCGGGTGTATTTACGACAATCGGAATTATAGGTTGTAAAATATCTAAACTGGGTTTGAAAAAACCCATGTTCCTACAAAACAATAAAGACAAGGAAAAAAGTTGTTGTTGCACTTGAAAAATAAAAAAAATTATCACAATTTCTGTAAAGAACGATAAAAATGCTGGCTTTGAAAAAAATAATTTGAAGAAAAGCGATGCACAAATAATAGAAATCATAGAGAGTTTTTTCTGACATATATGTTCCAGCTAATTTTTGTACTTCATCATTATTTGCACGAATCTGTTGATACAATGAAAGCAGGACAAATATTGTTATCTCGATTAACATACCTTTTTTAAAGAAAAAACCATGCCAAAGCATTCCTGGGGACAATCTTTAAATGAAAAAAGATTTGACCTTCTCTACAGATGTTACAGACAGAGACGAAGAGCTTGCACGTTGTGCCACTCGCAAATATTTAAACAAAAAATAAAAAATATTATCTATGAAGACCGATTGAAAAAGAACTTTGTGGTGATTATATCGACATTCATATCGTGTCGACAAGATTAGTGAATAAACTGGAACCAACATTTGTGCAACTTTTTTCGATACCATTGCAGCTCAGATCTACCTGTTGGCTTACACTCACCACGAAAAAGACAATTAAATATACTGAAACTTGAAAGATTTTCGTGAGACCATTTTACAAAGAATCGATGCTTTTTTGGCATTTACGGAACTAAGATATATTACTACAAAATTTGATGTCAATGAGAAAAATAGCTATCACATTTCTTTCTTTTTCATATTTTCACTTCTTTCATGGTTTCAGTCGTTGATCAAGCCATTCAAGGTCATGCCCGGGGCCATATGACCTTGCAGCACAACCGACTAAAAGACAAAAAATTGTCTGCTTGCTGCACTGCCAACCTGTCTCCAATTTGTGAGCAGAAAAACCTGATACCAGAAACAAATTCTCAACCTAGAGATGTGTATTTACCTTGTTGGTCTGCTGAACAGCCTGCAGCTCTGGATAAAACCATTAAGTCTTCAGTGTTGAACCCATTGAAAAAAAAATCGATAATAAAAAATGATTTTTTTGTACTAATATTTACATTTTTAACCAAGGCTTCGGTTAAAAATTTTTTTAATTGTTTTTTTTAATATAACTGTACTTTTCAGCTATTGCTATAAATTTATTGCAGCAAAAAGATTCCACCGGTATCAACAAATTGTTTTACTGATCGAAAGGTCAACTCGTTGAACTTACAAATTCAAAAAAAATGGTTTGATTGCTAAATTTATATCAACTTGCGTGGAGAAACTAAAGATCTAATCTCAGAAATTCTCTCTTATCTGTCTAAAAAAATCAAAACTTTCAATTGAGAAATGGGTTAAAAGTTTTGTCTCCCAGCATAAAACTAGTCCCAAAATTAGCGAGTAATTTTGCTTCATTATAGGGATACTTCCAATCGGTTCCAATGTTTCCTTTCTGCGGATTAAAGATTTATTGAGAACCAAAGGGAAGCCAACTTTTGTAAATTTCTCAAACAATCTCTGGCTTCAACTATGATAATGAAAATCACTAAAGGTTATCATAGATTAGGCGTTTCTGGTATTATACGAATTCAAGGTCTTTAGCAGCAATATTGTTCTTCCGTATTGTAAGTTCTATAATATAATTGCACTCTCAATAAAAGTGAAATAACAAAAAGACTAAATTTAAAATGACGATGATAAATTAAGTTGTAAATTGAAACAGGTGTTATTATCAAACACAAAATAATCACAACTCGGGTATATTTACTACAATCCGAATTATAGGTTGCATAAAATCTAATCTGGGGTTGATATAAACCCATGTTCCTAAAACACAATAAAAACGAGGAAAAGTTGTTCTTGCAATTGAATAATGAAAAATTTTTATCACAATTTCTGTACAAAACGATAAAGATGCTGGTTTTTAAAAAAATTAAAAAGCAATGAAAAAATAATACAAATTATAGATTATTTTTGACATATATGGTCCAGCTGATTATTGCATTTTATCAGTATTTGCACAAATCTGTTGATATAATGACAGCAGGTCAAATTTTGTCCTTTAAAATGAAATACGTTTTTTTAAGAAAAAACCATGCCAAAGCCTTCTTGGGGAGAATCTTTAAATAAAAACACAACTGACATTCTGTACAAAAGTTACAGACAGAGACGAAGAGCTTGCACGTTTTGCCACTTGCGAACATGTAAAGAAAAGAAAAAAAAATTTTTCTATGAAGAGGTTTTTAAATAAAAATTTGTGGTGATGATATCGACCTTCATATCGTGTCGACAAGATTAGTGAATAAATTGAAACCAGCATTTTTGCACATTTTTTACGACTGGAGCTCAGATCTGCCTCTTGGCTTACACTCCTCACAAAAATGACAATTAAAATACCGAAAATCTAACAATTTTCATGAGACCATTTTACAGCAAATCGATGCTCTTTTGGCATTTACGGAACTAAGATTTATTGATACAAAAATTGATATCCATAGCTATCACGATTCACTCTTTTTCATAGTTTCGCTTCTTTCATAGTTTCAGTCGTTGATGAAGCCATTTAAGGTCATGGCTGGGGCGATATGATTTTGCGGCACGACCGGCTAAAGGACAAAATGTTGTCCGCGTGCAGCGGTGCCAATCTGTCGTCAGTTTGTGAGCAGAAAAGCGTGATACCAGAAACAAATTTTCCACCTAGTGATGTGTATTTAACTTGCTGATCTGCTGAACAGCCTGCAGCTCTAGATGTAACGATTACGTCACCACTGCAACCCAGTATATTTTCTATTGCGGTGAGGTCTAGTTTTGCCCCGAGAGCTGTTGATGAAAGGAAGTTTGAACAATTTTTCCAACAAAATGCCAACATAGGTGTTCATTTCATTCACGAGGCTTTTGAATCAGTAAGTGTTTTCACTGAATTGGAGAGAAAGACATTGACGCGAATAGCTCTACTCACTGACAACAGAAGTTGGCACCCAGATTGTTTGTCAGTTGCCTTCAGCAGGCTTGCTCAATCGGTTTCAGGCACACCAAAGCGAGGAAATCAATAATGCTGATAGCAAAATTTTAGACCCGTGTGCGAGTAGCAGGAGCTGGGTACGATATGCCAAAGGCGACATAAGTACCTCGATCTTTTACCGCCCGACAAGAAAGGGTACTGCCCAAAATTCATAATAGCTTGACCTATAAGTGGGACATCTATAGAAGATGAATAGATTGAGCGATGATGTCGAAGAAATATTGCTCAAAATTTGAGGCTGATCCACTATGTCACACAATGGGAGGGGACTTAATAAAAAAGATTTGAACAAATTGCCTGAGGAAACGAAAATGACGGGAGCAATTGTAGAAATTTAAAAAAGAGGGGGACGGTAAACTCAATTAATAGACTGTTAATTCGAAATAGAATCAAGCCAGCAATAATCTAAGTATTTTACAGTTTTTGCAATGCAGAAAATAACACAAAATACAAAATTGTTTCATATTCGTTTGTTTTTTTTTTTAATTTTAAAAAAGAACCAAAAAAGTTGTGGATGAAAACAAAAAAAAACATAAACAATACGGAGTTGAACAGCTCAAAATCCACGATGTTTATTAAAAGCTGATGGATTTTGCGTAAAATTCAAAGCTAATCAACTAAATGCTGGGTTTATTAATGAAATTCAGGTCTAAACTAGTTGCGTTTGTGAAAAATTGAGGCCAATGATTGTCAGAAATTGCTATATCTGACCACAAAATTTAAGGCTAAATGTATGGCTTAAATAAATATATCCTCGAAAAATGAGCAAAAATGTGTTAAACACTCATAAAGACCTACATATGTATACAAAATATTTTTTTGAATTGAGTTAGAAGTGGAAAAAACACTGAATACAGCTGCAAATGACTTGTTTTTGTGCAATAAATTGTGCCGACTCAAAAACGCTAAGTTAGCTTATCCAACAACTGATGAGATCTACCATTTGACGGCTCTCTCACGATATTACTCATAGATTTTCTATGCGTTTTCTATTAGTTAGCCCTAATTGATCGGTTAAAAAGATACCCGTTAAGTATAATTTCCTCCACCTTTTCGCTCAATAGGCCGAACATGGGGAAGAAGATTAAAAAATGCGGAATTGACGTCAGAGAGCAATGATTAATAAATATATGATCTTAACAGAAGTATTACAAAGTTTTGTTTGAGAAAGAAACGCCGCCATCTCCCGAAGCGTCAATTATTTTGATCTTTTTAATCAAAAATTAAAACTACGGAATTATGATATCTGACGCTCTTAACAAATACAAATAAGAACGCAATCATTTTAGCTCAATGCTGTATTTCTTCAACACTAAAATAAGGCTCTAAAAAAGTCTTTTGACAAAGAAACACATATTAAAGACACAAACAAAACTTTTTAAAAAATTACAAACATATTATTTGGAATTTATAGAATTTATAGAATGTGGCTAATTTGTAATTTTATATTGGTTCTCGCCATTTAAGAACAAGGTCAGACGTATACCTCGGCCTGGAAACATAATTTTATGCTTCATTTTTTTTTCTGTTTCTGTTCGTAGGTCTACTCTCGTTAATAAATTTTATTAAATGGAGCAATATCCATTTTTTCCGTTCTTGATTTAAAGTTATACCTGAATACGTACTGAATATGTATTTCCCCCAAACTTTCGAATTATTTGCAGTTAATATAGTCAAATTTCGAACTTCAGATGCGACCTCACAGGACGAAAAATTAGTCTCCTCGACTCTAGAATTAATTTCCAATATTTTTGCTGTTTCTTTTTACTGGCTGAGACAAGAGTAATTTGGGCGCCATTAAATTTTCCAACGAAGACTGACAAGGCAAGGAATAATATTTTGTCTTGGAACAGGTAGAACACGTATACTATTTTTCAGGAAAACATATTTCCGGGAAATTTCCTTCTTCGGCGCGATAATATATCTATAACAGGTTATTTCTGCTGGTAAATAGTTGTAGGTTTGCGTTTAGTAAGTTATAATATTATTCCCTTGTGATTCATAACTGATTGAAGATTATTCACACGTCTATAAATTACTGGTTATATTCCCTGAAGGCCTGGAATTATTTCACGCTTGAATTGTTTGCTTCAAAATTCCCGCGTTCTTTAAATCCCCTTCTAAATTTAAGCTGGAATCTATCCCGTAAACTTCTGGAAAAATGAAAATTAAATTTGCCTGGGAATTAGTTTTTCTTGGAACTGATTTCGATTTTAACTCTGAAATTACTGCTCGGTAAATACCATAAAATACATCGAAAACAGTTGTTCAAACTTTTTTATCGCATTTTATTCTTATTTGACTGGAAAACTCCACCGGTCGAGCATGTTAGTAATTACAATTTGGTTATATAGCCATCTTTTGCTTTTTTTCATCAAAAAATTTTCCGAATTTTGCGAAAAATTACCAAAAATGATTGCACGCATAATTCGATCAGACAAGCGTGTGGGGGTAAACGTGAAATAAATACACGTGAACCATAAATGAAATGCAGATGAGCGGAGAAATAATTCTGAAAAACCCGGGGACATTTTGAGGAAGGGCGGAAATTAACAGTATTATTTATGGCGGTTACCCCGATACGAATGTTGCTGATAGAAAATACTTTGATTCAACTTAAATATTACCACCCATCTTAATTTGTCTTCAAAGAATTTTTGATGGTAGCTTTAGATGAATTTTACGTTTAGAAAAAAGAATTGTTCTCCCCCCCCCCACCCCCCAGTGTTTTTATGACCCGCACTTGCAAATTATGTGTTGTTATTTAGCACGTCACCATTTCAAAAACAGCTCGTGCGTCTGAAAGGGGCAATATTTATACGCCCACTGAAAAGATGTGGGGTGAGGGTGGGGCTGGGGAATAGAACTTATCCGAATTTCACGCTAAATTACGTTGAAAAGAAACAAAACGATTGAAATTTTGATAATATTTTACAACGGCATGAAAAAAAACGAAAGCCATTTTTGAATTAAATCGAATTCTTTCCGTTTTCGCAGTATTTCAACCTTTCGAAATGAAGAGTGTTCTTAGAGACTTCAAGTGTTTTCTCTGCCCGTATTTGTTTCTTTTTCTTTTTCAATTTATTTGATTGCTTTTCTCAGGTGTTGACTTTTAATAGAATACGGGTAGAAAACCAGGGAAACAGGGAAAACTTTTCAATTCACGTGCGTTACAGATCTTACCTTTTCTCTTAATTTTACCCACAAGAAATTTAATTAAAGGTTCTTTTATGCTTTGGATGTTGCCAAGTCATTGCCTGTGAAAAATTGGGTAAATTTCTTTTTTTTCAGCAAAAAGTGGAAATTTATGGAGCTTGCCAGACCGTTTGTAAACAAAGTACATGTAATTATGTCAAAATTTTGGTATTTTTCGAGATAACTGTCATTATATCGATTTTGTTTCATCTTTCTGTTACAAGTCTGGATAAAAAATAGTGCTGAAGACTCATCACTGAGCGAATCTTTTCAAACAATTGAATGATAGAATTCAGGGAAATCAAGTTTTTGAATTAGCATCAAGAAATTTTTACTATTGGCCAGATTCTGACAACCATATCCAAATTATGTAATGATGAGAGCTTAGCCGCCAAAACTTTTACAGAATTTGCCAAATTTAGCTGTAGCTGAGATGCTTCATTACAAGGTCTTGAGTAAATTTTCGAGATTATATTATTGTGGCGCTTTAATTTCAACAAAATATAAGGACATCATTTTCACTGTCTTGTATTAGAAGAGTTCAAATATAAAAAAAGAGTCAAGAGCAAGCTCTTCCGCAGATCTGATAAAAACGAAAAAACTCAGAGACCATTTAAGTAAAACTTGCATTCCAATTGGCTAATGTTAGTTTCTGTCGGAAGTGTGATAATGTAAATTTCTACTATTCGTTTTGAAAACAGCTGAGAAAATTATTAATTCTCATTTAGTGCGCATTGTTGAATGTTTTCAACGTTTTGTTCAAAACTTTACTCAACGCTCGCCAAATGTTTACCCAAAAATTTTCAAGTATCCATTCACAGAAAAAGATTTGTTCACCACTAATTACTACTGATTGAAACTCGCCCTTGGAAAACAAATCTCATTGTATTTTGTCGCTTTTTTGCTTTTTGGGTGGACAACTCTTAGTAGTGACACAAGGATTTTATAGGATATCAAAGATAACATAAAGTTTTTAGTGATAAGATTTTTTGTATCACTTGAAAGAAATCATTCCTGATTTTTATATGAAGTCAAAAGAATCGTGAAATTTCCTTGTGACAGTTCATGTGGGAGATGCATTTGAGAAGGCCTCATAGAGTAAAATATGTTGGTATCAGCCAGCAAATGAAGTCTACAAAATCATTTACGATCTCTCTATGACTTCTAGTATATCATATATAAACTGTTGACTGTTTTTTGATTTAAATGTTTTTTGAATTTAAATAAGAAAGCACTATTGTGTTTCTTTATTTTACAAAAAAGAATGAAAAGAAACATTGCTAAAAAGAGAAAGTATTATCAATTTTGCAAATACAAGGAACATATGGTAATTTTTTCTCTTTTTCTGAGTATTTTTTTCCGTTCTTCATTGGTAAAATAAGGAAACAGAAGGGTGACTTCTTATTTAAATTTCAACTTCTGAAATTATTCAACAGTCACAATAACGGAAGTTCACTACCCTAAACAAGTTTCAAATGTTTCCCCCACCCTATTTTTTTACGGTCACCCCACGAGACCAAGTAACCTAATTTGAGGTCGCCTCTCCACGTGAACAAACGTGACAATATTGCTTAATTAACTTCAAAGGGGAGCCACGTTTATTTTCCCACTTCCTTCCCTTCTCTGATCACTCCTAAGTGCAAATTGACTTCCCACCTCAATTCCCAAGAGGAATCATTCATAAATCAGCTTCCAAAATTATAAACTCAGTTATAAACTCGATAATCATGCTTAAACTAAGATATAAAAATTGTGATTTATGAAATTTTAATGTGCTTTTGGAGAAAGTTGGCGTGAAAGTTATTTCTATTGATAATTTAGGGAATTTGAACTTTTACGGTTCGTTTTGAGTCATTGAATTCCGCTAATAGAGTAATATTTTTACAACTTTAATCATAATGATTGATAAAACTCAGTTCTTAAAATTTCCTTAAATTACGGTTTTTAAAATAATATTTTTGCGCTTTGCAGATTTTTAAAATAGCAAATTATATAATAATTTGAGTTTTTGTTCAGATGGCATAAGCTGAATTTGTTCATTTATTTTTCATTCTTTACACAGCCTTTACTTACAACGTCTTATTACTCAGCCCGTGTTTATTTCCTTTTCGAACTTTAAACTGCCATTTTTCAGCAAATTAAACTAAGTTTTACCAGAAATGAAAACGCATTAAATTCTGCTTTAAACAGTTATTTCCTAATCCGTTTTTCCAATATTCTACCTTTATTTAGATTTGAGTACTATCGTTCTTATTGGAGATCTCGAAGTTTATTTATTCAACGAATCGATCCATGAAATTTTAAATTAAATTTAGCACTTAGAGAAAGAGGGGCTGTAAAAATGATAGAGTCAATATTAGCTAAACTGGGCACTCTGGGCTCAGGACTGGACAGCGATTATGCAGACAGACTCAACTTCAGATACACTTCACTTGGGCTAATCACACTTGGGGTGCTTGTCACAACACGACAGTTTGTGGGTATGTCTTCTCTTCATGTCTATAAACTATTGACAGTATTTCGAAAAATTACA
The DNA here is from genome assembly GCF_964194025.1 of Convolutriloba macropyga. Taxonomy (NCBI): domain Eukaryota; kingdom Metazoa; phylum Xenacoelomorpha; order Acoela; family Convolutidae; genus Convolutriloba; species Convolutriloba macropyga. The sequence continues at coordinate 43,260,484 of NC_134479.1, forward strand.
AATAGTTTATTCTAAGCTGTATGGAACACTATAACCTATATCTCTGCAAGATGCCGTTCCACATTTTTCACAGTGATTTATTTGACAGTTATGTTCGTCAAAAGGTTGTACTGGTTTTTTGGACTATGGTTAAACTTCTCTTTAATTGGATGCAAATCGCTGAGTTTTTTGCAGGACAATTTTTTCGCGAGTTGTGAAGTGGTACGTGAGATTACATAACACTCTGAATTAACCCTCTGAGAATACACCATTATTCATTCGTGTGATTGTTGAAGTTTTTTTCTGTTTGGCAACAGCCAAATCCGGTGTTTGCGCTGAAATTGTTCGCCGGAGCTCTATTTCTAAAGTTAGAGCTAACCGAGAATTTATTTGAAAGCCTAATTGGCCAAACAGCCACCTAAAAGGTTTGAGTTTCACTTTTTGATAGAACGCAAAAGAAAATTTATTGAATGTTATTGAATTTATCGCATTGAATGTTTTATCGTATATTGCTCGGCACGTTTTGTTCAGCATCTTTTTTGTTACAAAAGGAAAGTTTTATGATAAGTTAGTGATTCCCAAGATTCCATGCAAATCATAAAATTGCTCATTGTATTTTGTTGACCTGTTAATGCTAATGATTAGTTTCTGCGTCCAATCTGATCTACCGCTTTTTACAATTCAATTTCTGTAGCCAAAAATGTAACGTGGAAGTCATGATGATGTTGTAAAAAAGAAATAAAGTTCTTCCTTAAAGATAACTTTAGAAACATAATATACGCCAACAATTGTAATTGAATATTTAAGAAATTTAACCAGAGCCAAGCTTTATCAGCTAATTTTTTTTTAAATTGTCATTCAACCAAAATTATCATGCTCACTAAAAATTATCGAGTAGACAGTAAAACAAAGAGGCTCGGTAATGTGCGTACGCACATAATGTTCCGACCCCACTCATCCACATTCTTGACTTAGTTGGCTACCAAATCATGAAGAGATAGAAAACTTTCAAAGACTTACACATCATTCAATAAACAACCAATGAAAACGATAACGCCACGCTAGAGGGCACATAAATGTTGTCGATAATAGGAATCCTAGAAAAGACAAAAATAAAAATCAAACAAAAAACATTATTAACGACCAAAATTATAATAAATTCTAATAAAATATAATAACCAAATCTATAATAAAAAAACATAATGAAATCAAAATTGCATCAGATAAATACCAAAACAATATAACCTATAACTAATTAGGAAAAAATTGGGACTGATCCCCGATGCGACTGGTTAACAGGTCGACAAAAAAGAGCAAATAGGTGCGAAGTTGAATAAACTTTGGGAATAACAATGGGATTAACGATTTTTGTTATAATTCAAAGAAACCAAAAATCCCTTTAAATGTACAAATGAATAGAAAGCCAATATTTTATGAAATCTCGTAAAAACAGTTGTAACAAAGCAGGGAAAGAAGTAATTGAAGCTAAAGTTGTTATAGCTCACTGGAAACGGGTTGTGACCCGTGTTTACAGAGACTGAGCTACAAATCGACCGAAAAACTATTTAAAAAAGACGAAGCTCAAAATCCAAAATTTATATTTGCAAACATTTTTTTTTCAAAATTCACAACAGACTTAGGATTACAACAAAAAGCTATGGATAAGTGTTCAACACCTAAGGAAGCCAATTAATAATGAGTTTGAGTCACGAGCCCACAAAAAAAAACAAGTTCATAAAGAAGCCAAACTTGAAACAATTTTACGACATGACACTGTTCAAGGCACTGTAATTACAAGATGTTACTTGCAGGAACTGTAAATCATCAATTTCATTTCATCTCAAGATCAACGAGTCTTCCTTATAAAAAGACTACTAACACATGATAACAAAAAAAATGAAAAACTGAACAGTATAGAAATCTCGAAAACTTTTTTGAAAATAAACGGTCAAAGCAATCAGTCACAACATATAACCCAGCTTGACAAAAGGTTTGAATCAGCAAACTTAGTTGAGAATTTTAATGAGTGAGGTTGAATTACATGGTGAAGAAAAAAAGCAAAAAGGAGACAGATGAAAAAAAAACTTTTTTTTATATTTTAATTTAGTAGTCATTGAAACAAACATCTATAAACTGAAATTTTTAATTAGATTGAATTATTCCTCTTGCGGATGCAATTAAGATCTATCGTTATTGATTATATGGCGTAAAACAACGAAAAGAAAGGTAAACATAGGCAAATAAGGAAAAACCCACAGTTTCGCGAGATAACTGTGTCTCAGCCAAAATGCAAAAAAATAACAGATATAGATACGGTTTCTTCCAACGTTCTGAATTTTTCCTAAATTGACTTCCTTTAATTGGACATGTCAATAATGTGATATTTTGACAAGGAAAGAAAATGATCTCATAAAATATGGAATTATGGCAAAAAACAAAAGAGAAATTGAGAACGCTTAGTACCAAAATAAAGAAACGATTAGTTGAATATAAAATCGTTACCGAAATTAGTTTAAAACTACCAGGAAGTCAGTTTATGTCTTTTGTTACTGAGATTGCGCCCAAAGCTGAGACAAGTAAGAAAAAATAGTGGCAAAGTTCAAAAATTCACCGACATTTTCTCAAAAAAAATATTATTTATAGTCGTAACAGATATTAGATAACAACTGAAAAAATTCTCTAGATTTTTTCATACTTCTTATAGTTAACTGGGTCTTTGATTGAGGACACTAAGTCATCGAATTACAAAAATAATGGCAAATGAAAACAAAACGCAAGAAATTCATAAAATTTTTATGAAAACAATTGGTCTGAGCTATAAAAACCATGAGCTTAATTCTGGAACCATAATAATATAATCTCGTTAGGTCTCGTTTTTTGTAAACAAGATCTATTGTTAATTGAGCCCTGATTTTGGAATTATCGTCATAATTTAATAAGAAAACGTTTACGCAACAAAAATTTTTTGAAAAAGAGATCGCGCCCCAAAAGAATCTAAAAAATTTCTATCAAAAAGATCCATGGTGAGATCAGGATGGGCCGAGATATTACTGAGCGTCTAACAAAACTCTTAATGTTGAAATGGTTGCAAAATAGATCAATTGTATAATATATTTTTTATTTTGTCAAAAATAAATAAGGTATTTTGTATAATTATCGACCTTAAATTTGCAAAAGATTGGCAACATGATAGTTCCAAAAGACCCTTGAAAGCAGCGGGATTACAACTAGCTCAACTTTGAAAAATTTAGCTTAAATGCTAGCCAAAAAAAACTCGGATCGAACAATTAAGTAACCCTATTCTATCAAAACATATAAAATTTATAACAATAAAGTTAACAATTTTGACATATTTTAGCAAAATTGACAAAAATTGGTCAAAATTATCGAAAATTTGGTCAAAAATTTGAATAAAAACAGCTGAATTACGTCACAAATTATTCGCAAAACTTTAAATCTCAATAACTCCCTATAAAAACTAAAATTGAAAAAATCTTTTCAATTCCATATTCTACGCTGGACGGGCTTTCTAATGATACCACTCACAACTCTCCGAATATTATATCGATCGGCCAATATTGTCTAAACAAAAAAACCCATTTGAGTATATAGTTCCTCCCCCTCGGAGAGGGGTCGGAACAAAAAAGTAGGCCCATAATCAACTAAAAATTTAATAAAATTTTTGTATTAACCTTTGTATACACAGTGAGTAACGACTCGTCCAAATCCTTTAGGTTATACAAAGTTTAATCATTGTAGACATGTGTTACTTGTCTATGCAAATTTTTGTAAAAATTTTTTTTGTATTTTTTTTTTCATTGTAGCTTCCCATCTTAGTGGTCGGATAATCTCTTGCCACCAAATAAAAGTCGTTTGAGCCACCAAATAGTTTAAGAGTCCTTTCAGCAACCAAAATTTCTTTCCACCAAATAATTTATGATACGAATTTGCTTCCAAAACAAATCTCAATACAACCCTTGTGAACAACGCTTACCTTAAGTTCAATTGCCGGTTTTTGAAGCATATAAGCGAGAAAACGTAAGCAGAGTTCACAAAAACAAAGAAAATATTAAAAAACGTTCAGAAAGTTGTCGTTAGATTTCACGTTCTCAACGTATGTACTTTTTGAAGGTTGAAAAAATTACATTCCACGCGCATCATCACTAAAATCTGGCCTTAAAAAATTGAAATTAACGCTTTGTGTAATTAAAATCCATGATTTTAATATTTACAGCTTTTATGAGGGAGATTTCTGAAATTATATTCTAATCTAATTCGAATTTAATTTCAATTTAAGAGATTAGATCCGCATCAACTACAAATTATTTTATGTTATTAGATTAAACTTTGTCTATTTATTTTGCCCGTACCTATCACTAAGTGTGAATCAGCTCTGAATCAGCAGCAAAAACATTATGATTTTTTTCATGACCCTTACTATGATCATGTCACATTTGAGAATTCGCAGTCTGCGTTTTGGGGTGATTCATTCGAGCATGACTTTTTTGTTATGAACTCCTTCTGAAGTGTTAGGGCAAGTGGCTAATTTTATCCAGAGCATAGCTAACTAGCGTCTGAATTTTATCTTAGCACGATTATAACTAGCGTGGGCGGCTCGATAATTACCACTCACTCACTCACTCTTTCATTCTCTCTTCTATGTCGATGTGCGAGTTAGTTGCGGTGTAGTTAGTAGAAGTATAGCTAGTCAAAGTCAAATTTGCAACGAGGGCTGTATTCACAGCCTCTGCCAAAGCTCTCGTCGTTAAGTGTAGCTAATAGAAGCTCGTGAGGGTATCGCCACTTTAAAATACTCATGCATGAGATCGAGTTATTCGAAATTTTCAAAATATGCTATGTACAGTCTGTCAGTTCTTTGTATGTTCAGTCTGATGTGAAACATTCTGTGCAGTATTGACCAATAATGTAAATGAGGCTGCAAAGAAGAAGGACAGATTGGGATGTGTCCTAATCGTCTCTGGGCAGACTGGCAAAAGTATTTATACTGCTTTTTGTCTGGTACAGTAATGGTTACACTTGATTTTGAATGGTACAGCAATGAAACTCACTGCGACCAAAGTACGGGTGTCCAATTTACATTTTTCTTCAACGTGAACTACGCTTACATTGTGAATTTTTTTACACAAAATTATTAAGAGTACTTCACGACCCCCGTAGGGCAGCAAAAATCGCTTAGGGTGAAACGACTCACATCGCAGCCCCCCACCCCCTCCATCCATGTAAATATACTATAATGCGAGGGCTAAAATTTGATGAGGGGCTATATTGGGAAAGTTTGTTCACAAGGGCAAATCATTGAGATTTTTTTTTTACAGGAGAGGCCATAGTATGTTGGTCTCCCAATAACTTCAATGGGCAGTGGATCAAGTACAGTGATGCCTACTGCTGGGTGACAAACACATTCTACGCTCCTCTAGATTCCCATCACAACCCAAAGATAGACAAGTATGACCACGTGGAGCTGCAGTACTACCAGTGGGTCCCTATCATTCTATTCCTTCAGGTTCGATTCTTGACCTGTTCACTATTTTCCCATTACTATTTTCCCGAAAAGTTGAGTATCCATGCTCAATTTTGTTTTGCTTTTTCACGACCCATGTTTTGAGGTTAGAGATGTAAGCGTGATTGGAAACAAGTGACATTAGGGTAATTCAGTTCAATTTTGCTTTACCAGGGATACAATATCTACCGAAACGAAAAAAAAGCTGAAAAAGTTTTAAGCTAAATACATGCTTGTTTCCACAAAAGTCAAAATTTGTTGAAATTTGTCTTTTCTGACATCATGGCCACGTAATGCTCACTTTGAATGACAAAGATTATTTTTCGGATACACTTTGAATGACAAAGAGTATCCGAAAAACACTTTTGTTTCAAATGATTTCGTGAAGCCATCCGCCCATTTCCTAGCATTATTTGTCTTGTCTCGTGTCAATCCAGTTTTCGACCTCGACTTCTGAAGAAACATCAAAAACTGATTGGTTTGCAAATACTCGTAAATGCAACAACTTTTTTGAAAACTTTTGTAAAATTACAAAATCAGATTTGCATTTAATTGTAAAAAGAAACAAAAAAATTGATGACATCCACGGTTCAGGTCATTTGATTGTAGCGTAGTCGCTCAAAAAGTCTTCAACCACTCCAAAACTGTCACCCACTCCAACGCTCACCTTCAGCATCAACTGAATTTGCTCAGCTTTCCAACAAATTTTTCAGTTAGAGGAAATTATATTTAAAAGGAAAACTACATATTCTGACAGTAGAGACTGAATGGTGATGAGGTTTTAAAACCCAATTAAAAGGCATAACTGGTAGCAATACTAAACGCTACAATTTTCACCCAAAAATGTTCCCAAAATTATTAAAAGGTGATGGCAGAAATTTGTACCATTGGTAGGTTTTGAAGTAAACTCATTGACACATTTATTGAATCAAAATGTAGTGCCCCATTTAATGGGAGAGCAATAGGCGGTGAATATGTTAGATTTCTTTCGCTTTTTAATGTTGTTGTGGTTTCAACTCATCTTTAAAAGACTGGTTCTTTGTCTAATACTTCAACATTTCAGGTTAAAGCAATAAAGCATTAAGTTTTCCATCTTTTTGAGAAAATGTGGGAATCACGAAGATAAAAGCAGAAACTGAAGAAATTTCCATTCTCTAATGCGACAAAGAATTATTGAGTTAAATATAAGAAGAATTTTTTTTGCTATAGATCCAGTTTTTTTTAACATTATCGTCCCACCAAAAAAGTAGATTTCTAGCTTAGGTTCGATTCTTGACCTGTTCACTGGTTCGATTCTTGACCTGTTCACTATTTTCCCATTACTATTTTCCCGAAAAGTTGAGTATCCATGCTCAATTTTGTTTTGCTTTTTCACGACCCATGTTTTGAGGTTAGAGATGTAAGCGTGATTGGAAACAAGTGACATTAGGGTAATTCAGTTCAATTTTGCTTTACCAGGGATACAATATCTACCGAAACGAAAAAAAAGCTGAAAAAGTTTTAAGCTAAATACATGCTTGTTTCCACAAAAGTCAAAATTTGTTGAAATTTGTCTTTTCTGACATCATGGCCACGTAATGCTCACTTTGAATGACAAAGATTATTTTTCGGATACACTTTGAATGACAAAGAGTATCCGAAAAACACTTTTGTTTCAAATGATTTCGTGAAGCCATCCGCCCATTTCCTAGCATTATTTGTCTTGTCTCGTGTCAATCCAGGTTTCGACCTCGACTTCTGAAGAAACATCAAAAACTGATTGGTTTGCAAATACTCGTAAATGCAACAACTTTTTTGAAAACTTTTGTAAAATTACAAAATCAGATTTGCATTTAATTGTAAAAAGAAACAAAAAAATTGATGACATCCACGGTTCAGGTCATTTGATTGTAGCGTAGTCGCTCAAAAAGTCTTCAACCACTCCAAAACTGTCACCCACTCCAACGCTCACCTTCAGCATCAACTGAATTTGCTCAGCTTTCCAACAAATTTTTCAGTTAGAGGAAATTATATTTAAAAGGAAAACTACATATTCTGACAGTAGAGACTGAATGGTGATGAGGTTTTAAAACCCAATTAAAAGGCATAACTGGAAGCAATACTAAACGCTACAATTTTCACCCAAAAATGTTCCCAAAATTATTAAAAGGTGATGGCAGGAATTTGTACCATTGGTAGGTTTTGAAGTAAACTCATTGACACATTTATTGAATCAAAATGTAGTGCCCCATTTAATGGGAGAGCAATAGGCGGTGAATATGTTAGATTTCTTTCGCTTTTTAATGTTGTTGTGGTTTCAACTCATCTTTAAAAGACTGGTTCTTTGTCTAATACTTCAACATTTCAGGTTAAAGCAATAAAGCATTAAGTTTTCCATCTTTTTGAGAAAATGTGGGAATCACGAAGATAAAAGCAGAAACTGAAGAAATTTCCATTCTCTAATGCGACAAAGAATTATTGAGTTAAATATAAGAAGAATTTTTTTTGCTATAGATCCAGTTTTTTTTTAACATTATCGTCCCACCAAAAAAGTAGATTTCTAGCTTAGGTTTGTACAAAAGCCTAGCTGTATTAAAAATAGACTGTAAAATAAGCTGAAAAATAAGCTGGAACAGTTGCCTTATCCGTTCTATGTCTGCTTTTGTTTCAATCAAAGTTAACATATAAACATTTATATGGCTGTTTTTTATCTGGTCTCATTATCTAGTTATTCAGTATTTATTACGATACTGTATAACTAGAAAAATTGATATCAGGAAAAAAACTGCCAGTATGTCAAAATACCTAAAATTTGAACGATATTTTACACTGTTGTCACAAGCGCAAGAACGTTTATTCAGCAAAAGAATACCTAGGTGAGATAATTTAAAGTGTAACATAGTATATTTGCCATGTTATAAATGTAAGGTTAGATACTTTGGTGGTGCCTCACGCCCAAAAGAATGCTTCATTGACACATACTCTGAAACTATCACAAATGAACATGGGATCAAATGATATGCTGAACCACAACAAAACATGCTCGTAATTCCGACTCTTAGTTTGTGATCGGAAAATCTAGAGAAATTTCGAAAGAAATCAACTTGGTCTTGAAGAACAAAATATATGGATATATTGTATATTTTCTCATACTGTAAATAGCCATGTAAAGAGAAAAAAATTGACAACAAAACTGCCGACACAAAATTTGCTTTCAGCTAACGCGTCTCCTTTGTATGTTTGCCCAATAACTATATGCTACACATATAATTTTTTGTGAAAATTGCTGGCTAACCAAACTTCAGCTTATGTAGTGAATTTTTTTCTGCTGACTTAAGAATCAAATTTACTGAACGCTCCAACTGACTAATATAAATAGCTAGAGAGCAAATTAGATATGGTTTTTGTACATAACAAAATATCAAGAAACCGATATACAAAAGGTGTAAAGCTTAAGATAAATTTTTTGATGGCGACTTAATCAAGTAATTCATTTTTTTTGAGTGAGGTAGGTCCATTCAAAACACTTGTATATATTTGCTAAATCTTAGGGATGACAGAAATTTCTTTTTATTTTTGAGTAGAGCTAATTTGCAGTTAATAGTCATGTAACCAAACAATTTTGACAAATAATTTATTTTTGTATAAGCGCAAGAATTATAAATTTTTGGATGAGAGTTGAATAATATAATTCATTTTTTTTAGTGAGGAAAATAATATTTAGCATTTGTAATTGGTAAATCTTTTCCACGAGAATTTTGATAAAGACTCATCAACGTGTCTTCAGCTTTTAAATTCCACGGAAATAATTGGTTGGAAACAACTGTTTCATTGGCGAGAAAAATGTGAATATTTCGAAAATATTTGAGCTATTTTGCGGCAAATTTGGCAAAATTCTGTAAACCTCCGAAACCAATTAATGTCAAAACTGATGTATCTAAAATAGTTTTTCAAACTATGCAAAAATTATCCCAGTAGAGATATGGAAAGGATTCAGCAATCTGAAAAGTCTTTTGATTCTCTATAAGAGCCATTTTGTAAGTTATTGCAGTACTATACATAGTTGTTCAAATTTGTGTGAATTCCTCAAAAATGTAGAAATGAGAACAACAGAAGCATGGAAGAGCCGAAAAGACTAAACCGAGAAAATAAAAATAACCAAAAAAATAAGCCAAATGCGACCCGGGTCGAGGTTTGGCGGTGAATTTTCGTAAGACATGCGGTGAAATGCGGTTAGAAAAAATATTATCACCGCGTATTTTTCACATCTTTTTGCGGTGAATGGCGGTGAATTATTTATTCTCACTGCGTTCTCAGTATTCTTACAATAAAGAAGTTTCCTTCCACGGATTCGAACCTCTTACCTCTTGCATGACCTCAAATTCTTATTCCTCTTCGCCAAATGTCACTTAATTCTATCATATTTCTTGTGGATTTAAATCAGATTGAGTAAACGTTGGAAAGCAAATGAGGTGAATTTTCGTAAGAAATGCGGTCAATTTGGCGGTGAATTTTTGTAAGAAATGCGGTTAAAAGCGGCGAAATGTTTTTTTTTACTGCATTCACCGTAATCACCGCATTTCTTACAAAAATTCACCTAAAAACCTCGATCCGGGAAACATAAAAACTAAATCCTAAAAAAACATGAATTTTAAACAACTCTTCAACAGACTTAGTATGAGGAATAAAATAGCTGATAGTCTTGAAAAAAATCCCAACTAACTTTAGATTTTCGATATTATTTATTGCAGCTGAGAAATGCGTATTATTTTTCCGGCGTGAGTATGAGAAAGTTGTAGCGCTAAATCGGTGGGTTCACAGAGCTAAACGTTAACTTCATTCAGTCATTGAACTATTTGTCCACAATATATTCCTTAATTTTTAGGCATTATTCTTCATGCTGCCTCACATTCTATGGCGCTCAATCTACTTATACGCTGGCTTTGACTTCGAACAAGTGACACAACATGCCAGCAGTTTCCAAGTGCAAATTGACGAGATGGCCTGGTCAACTTTGATCACGCGGTTGTCCAGACACATCGACAGGTATCTAGGTTAGACAAACTGGTTTAACGCATACTGGCAGACTTTGGCCCATATTTTATTTCTTTTTTCTACGACGAAATCAAAAGTTTGAAAACATCCCTTTCACTTAATTTTACTTTTGTTTTATTGAATAAAACGGCAGATAATTCACGTCAATTTAGTTTCGTAGCTTTTGGACAGAAATATGTGTTCTTTAAACGCTATTTTATACCTGAAAATACTAATCTATTTTTGATTTTAAAGATTATGTAAATTAAGTTATGTAATAAATAATTTTTGTATGTAGCGGTTATACATTTAAATAGATCGTTTGAAAGATAATAACGTGAAGATCGTTCAAAAAATGAAAAACCTCCGAAGCGATCCAATTCATACAACTAATTATTTTCATAAAAAATTGAAATCGGATATAATTTTGCCTCATTTTTTTTTACTTTTCAGAGCTTCAGAAGTCAGCAGGCGACACGTGGTGTAGCAAACTGCGTTCAATTCTCAGCGGAAGGTGCATTGTCTCAATTAGCCGACATTATGGAAATTTTCTAACTTACACGTACCCTGCTGTCAAGGCCTTGTTCATTCTCAACATCGTGGGTCAGATGTTTGTGTTGTCATTATGGTTGGGTAAGTTTCTAAATAGGTCGCGTGATTTTGAAAAAAAAATCTAAAAAACTGTGCTCTCGCATGTACGATGGTTGAACACATTAAAAAAATCTTAGTAACCATAAGTCATGATTCTCAGTAATCATACTAAATCGTTTATAAATTTGTGGAATCTTGATCATTCAGACATATTAAGATCAAAAATGGTTTCTCAGTAAACAAAAAAAAGATCATAAAAAATTTAGCAGAAACAGGGAAATTGTCAAAACACTTTTTTGCGCCTAAATAATTAAAAAATGACTTTCATTTCTTAGTTGCCGTGTATGGAAAATTTTTATGCAAAAATATCACTACAGCCTGTATAACAAAGTCAAGTAGTTCAGAAACTTCTTTGTCTCAGAAACGAGGGGAAGTTGTTTTAAAAATAATTTATTGAGAAAAATTTATTGTCTCTGTTGTACGTCTGATCAATCCCACGTCTATAAATGCGTAATATGCGAAATGTAGTTTTTGTTACTTAATGCGAAACATAGTCGTGTACCGGTATCCGCAGCAACTAAAAATTAAAAAAAATGAAGAGAAAAAAAATGAATTTCGTTTTTAATCATTGGGTTGGTTTTTCAGATTTTGATCGAAAATAACTCTTACGTAATATAGTGGAAAGCAGCAAAAGTGCAACAAATTTTTACAGAACTTTTGCTTTCACCATTTCGTGTCTTTCACAAATAATCTCTCAACCCCCCCCCCCCCCCCCCCCCCAAAAAAAAAAAAACCAGAAAAAGATTACCATCTTGGGTCAAATATTGCTGATAGAATAAGAATTCGATTTTAAAAAAAAATTGAAATAGTTGAAGAGAAATTAACATTTAGGGGACACCTTATTCAGTTTTCTCATGCGTTTGAGAATTTTGTTGACTGCGGTCGTTTAGGAATTAGCAATTTCTTATTTTTCCTATATTTTAAATAGACAATAATCTAGTGGATACGTGGATAGTAAACTAGCAAAATCTAAAAATTGAACTTTCAGTGACTTCGCCAATGTTTACCCTTATGTGACCTTTTCAGGGGAAGGCTACCGCTGGTATGGATTCGACATAATGTTCAGCATGATAATGGAGGGAAAGCGACTTAGTGACGTCACCACTCTTTTCCCAAGGGTCACGTGGTGCAGGGTACAAGAGAGGGGAAAGGAAAGCATCCTGACACACAACATGAATTGTGTTCTGCCTGTCAACTTGTTCAACGAAATGGTCTTCCTGGTCAGTCAAATTAATCATTCTTATCGTTTTTTCGTTCAATCATATTTTTCTGTCTGTGAACAGTTTCAAAGTTTTCATCTATGGCCGCATCAATTCTAAAAAATTGTCAATTTCATGGTTTGATTTTAGGCATTTTTTTACCACTCAGCTGCCTAGTTGTTGCCTGTTATCTTTTATTTCTCATCTATTATCTCTAGACAAAAATTATCTGGAATTTTTTAATTACATATTTTAATCTCGGTATCGTAATTTGCAATTAACATCTCTTTCATATCATAATTCTAACTCAGATATTAAGCAAGATAAAAATTATTTCATGTCTGTGTCATAATCTGGCGTAAATTACAAAAAAAGTAAATCCGTCTGTTTACACTGGTGCATGCGTCTAAAAAGACAAGATTATGCGACTATAAATTTTTTGTACTCAGTTTATCTCCACTGTTGCACCTAATACGAAAGTCTCTCGTAGTTGCTCAACTCAGGCAAATGTGGTAGCTGTTCATCAGTTGCAGTCGCACTAATTTGATGCAGTCGCTTTTTCTTGATTGACTTAAACATGTGTGGGTAATTTAGGTTGTGTGGTTCTGGTTGGCGTTTGTGTTTGTTGTAACGAGTATCAATCTCACAAGATGGTTTCTCAACTGTAGCTACATGGGCGACGAATATGTCAGAAAACATCTCAAATTCGCCAACAAATTACAGGTCACCACGTCATCTTCATGTCCACTGATATTTAATGGCCATAGCGACAAAAATATGAGTTCTCCGTTAAAAATTAAATTAACCAAAGTATAAAAACTGAAAAAAAAGTATAAACCGGCCTTGCCCACTTTCGATTATCATCAATCCCGGTAGAAAGTGTTTTCTGTAACTAATGAATTGTTTTGAAGTACTCAGGATAACTTGCTATATTTTGATAAAAGAAATATGAGTACTTTTTCTGCAATCCCTACATGGAGGGTGGTGGCAGAGCAAATCAGCGCTGAATGAGTCAAAAGACATTCTGTTTTTTAGGATGCCCAGTACTCTGTTCATTTCACAATTTACACTGGCCAGTCTGACTTTTGAGCAAAATTTACTTCAAGAAAAACAATATGTTCAGCTTAACTACCGCCAACAAAGTTTGCTTTATATGCGATTCGAACTTCCGCGTGGGTACTTGTAACATTTAATTCGAGTAGAAAGTCGTAACCACTAAGCTAAATGGGCTTTGTTGTAATTGCCTACGAACTAGCTCAAGTATGAATTGTGTGTATAGTACTATAATAATTACCAGTTATATTTCAAAAAACACAAAGTTCTTTTGATTTCCATTGACCATTTTTATGATGAAACGCTCGAGAACCATTGAAGTCTCCCGGGTCAAAGTTTTTTTGGTGAATTTTTTTGTGTTTAACTTCTTATTCCACTGCGCCAACTGTCACTTACTTCAATGTGATTTTTTGAGACTTTAAGTAAACGTTGGAAAACAAAAGCGGTAAAATTTTGCAAGAAATGCTGTGAATTTAGCGGTGAATTTTTGTAAGAAATGCAGTGAAATGCGGTGGTTTTTTTTCCACTGCATTCAACGCATTTGTTTTCCAACGTTTACTTAAAGTCAAAAGAAATATCATTGAAGTAAGTGACAATTTGCGCAGTGTAATAGGAAGTTGTATGCATGTAGGAGGTAAGAGGTTCAAACCCGTGTATAGAAGCAGAAGCGTCTTTTCTGTAAGAATACCGATAACGCGGTGAAAAAAAAAATTAATTCACCGCGATTCACCGCATTCACCGGAAAAAAGAGGTAAGAAATACGCGGTGAATTTTTTTTCACTGCATTCACCGCGTTTCTTACATTAATTTGCCACAAAGGTCGATGCGGTGAATTTTTGTAAGAAATGCGGTGAATTTTGTAAGAAATGCGGTGAAATGTAGTGAAATACATTTTTCACCGCCACCGCAATCAACGCATTTCTTAGACATATTCACCACTCTCACTGCATTTCTTACAAAAGTTCACCAAGGATATTAAACCTCGACCCAGGATATCATAAGTTGGATTTAGATAAAACTCAAAAATATTTGGAATTTCAAATTGCTGGTTTTTGTGTTTAGACACCAGAAGACAAGAAACTACTGAAAAGATTTCTGCACGGCTATCTAAAACAAGATGGAGTTTTCATTATTCGAATGCTGAGCAGAAATACAACCTCTATTTTCATCTCGGATCTGCTTTCGGAAATGTTCGAGCTCCACCGAATCAAAATAACAGAGCAAAGAAAACAACAAAGACTGGAGAGGGCCAGAATCGAGGCCGGAATTCCCACCCCCGCGCCCGCTCCGCCCACTGCACCAAATACGATTGACAGCTACCATAGCGAGGAGAATTTACTGTTCCAACCCGAACCCCCCAACAATTCTCACGCGCCTGTATTACCCCCCAGAAATATAACTGCCGCTATTGTGAATGATTCCAAACCACCGCCTTTGTATCAGAGATTTGCTACTAATTTAGACGTGACTTCTACTCGGAGTTGCGAAGATATTTGCGACAAGAAAAAATGATCAACTTAATTTCATAAGTTTTGCTCCGCATGACGAAAATTGGCTTTCGGAATTGTTGGAATTGCCATACCGAAGAAAAATAAAATCAAAACCCACCTTGACGGTTTAATTATTTCAATAGTTGGGCCTCATGTTCCTGCCGAACCAACCTGGGGGTGGTTAAGAGTTCGGAAGAAGACAATAAAAAGATCTATTATATATATAAAAAAACTATATTAGCCTTATTTCACAAACTTGTATGACTTTTTCAAGCCATTGACGTCATGTGGAGAAGTTTCGTTTCGTAAGAGAAAAATTAGATGTACGTTCAATTTGGTTATGCATTCAAATTTTGAATAATCTATCCTAATTTAATCAATTTAAACTGTCGATAAAGTTTTTCCTTTTTTACAAGTCCTAAGGTAAGAGTTCTGACTAATCTTTGAGTTTCTGTTCAATGCAAGGTGTCGTGTTTGCTGAGCAGTGGGACATTAAAAACTGTTTAATCTTGCGGACTAGTTTCGAAAACAGTATAAACTACAAGAATTGTAATTCTTTTTCCGAAGGAATTTTCAGACAATTGAAGAAATCTGTAAAAGTCAAATTCAAACACTAAATTTGGATTACTGTTTACAAAAATCAAGTTTATCTAACCAAGATAATATAATGTCAAATACCGTAGATTCAAAGCGACAAAGTTGCTGAAATGCTGGATGCTTAGTTTAGCTCGGATAAAGAGCAACCTCTGAGACGCCCTTGTTTTCTTTGTTCCTCATTGTTCCCCGATTAAATATAGAAGATTCGTCACGCAAGTGTGGTTCAACACGGCAAAAAAACACATAGAGATCAGGAAAAGTATGCCATATGGAAGTGGCAACGAAGACTACCCTAGTCGAGAACAGAAGTTAATCTTGCAAGATCTTGCAAGAATCTTGAAAAAAAAAATTAATCTTGCAAGATCTTGCAAGACGGAGTTAGTCTTGCAAGATCTTGCAAGAAAAAGTTAATCTTGCAAGATCTTGCAAGAAAAAGTTAATCTTGCAAGAATCCTGCAAGAATCTTGCAAGATTAACTTTTTTTGATTTAAAAAAAGTCCACGGTTTGAAATTCCGAAAAGAAAAAATAAAATCAACTGAAAGAGAACACATCATTGGAACGCTTTCGAATCAGAAAACGCGATTATTTTTTACTTGTGTTTTGATGAATTACGATGAAGTTTGGCATATCCAGAGTTTTTTGCGCTACTGAATGCAAAGTTCTGACAGTGTTTATTTTTTTGTCAGTTTTGATGTATTATATTGCCTTTTATACGAAATAAACAACTCATAAATTTCAAAGAAAATTGACTATTGTTGCATTTTTTTAATCAAATTTTATAACAATTACCTATCAGACAACAAAACGGTCTTTATAGTTGTATAATGAAGTGCCTGGTCACCAAAGGATTGTTAGTGATAATTTCCAATGGTTTATAAGAGTTTGTAGAAAGATTCAACCAGTTTATTGAGCAAAAAAGAAGCGTTTTTTTTATAAACAGGTTCTACAAGTTTTTCTTGAATATTATTCTTTTTTGGCACATCCAGAGTTTTCTGTGTTACTAAATACAAGATACTGACGGCGCTTGTCTTATTTTGAGTTTTGAGTTTATTGAATTGCGTTTTGTGCCACATAAACGGCTCAATAATTTACTTCTTTCAAAGAAAATTGACTATTGTTGCATTTTTTTTTTGCAAACTTCATAACAATTACATACTAGACAACGCAAAAGAATGGTCCTTTTAGTTGTATCATGGATTGACTGGGCCTTCAGCGTTTGCCAGTGATAATTTGCAATAGTTTTTAAGAGTTTATAGAAAGATTCAATGAGTTTAGTTAGCAAAAAAAAGTTGTTTCGTTTTAAACAGGTTTTACAACTTTTTCTTGATTATGATGTATTTTTGGCACATCCAGAGTTTTCTGTAATACTTAATGCAAGGTACTGACGGCGTTTATCTTGTTTTTAGTTCTGAGTCTATTAATTTGCATTTTTTGCGGCAAACGGCTCAATAACTTAATTCTTTCAAAGAAAATTGACTATTGTTGCATTTTTTTTGCAAATTTCTTAACAATTAAATATTAGACAACACAAAAAACGGTCCTTTTAGTTGTATCATGGATTGATTGGACCTTCAGCGTTTGCCAGTGATAATTTGCAAGCGTTTTTAAGAGTTTATAGAAAGATTCAATGAGTTTAGTTAGCAAAAAAAGTGGTTTCGTTTTAAACAGGTTTTACAAACTCTTCTTGATTATGATGTATTTTTGGCACATTCAGTGTTTTCTGTAATAAATAATGCAAAGTACTGACGTTGTTTATCTTGTTTTTAGTTCTGAGTATATTTAATTGCGTTTTGTGCGACATAAATGGCTCAATAATTTACTTCTTTCAAAGAAAATTGGCAATTGTTGCATTTTTTTTGCAAATTTCTTAACAATTACATATTAGACAACACGAAAAACGGTCCTTTTAGTTGTATCATGCATTGATTGGACCTTCAGCGTTTGCCAGTGATAATTTGCAAGCGTTTTTAAGAGTTTAAAGAAAGATTCAATGAGTTTAGTTAGCAAAAAAAATTGGTTTCGTTTTAAACAGGTTTTACAAATTTTTCTTGATTATGATGTATTTTTTGGCACATTCAGTGTTTTCTGTGATACTTAATGCAAGGTACTGACGGCGTTTATCTTTTTTTTTAGTTTTGAGTCTATTAAATTGCATTTTGTGCGACAAACGGCTCAATAATTTACTTCTTTCAAAGAAAATTGACTATTGTTGCATTTTTTTTTGCAAATTTCTTAACAATTACATATAAGACAAGACGAAAAACGGTCCTTTTAGTTGTATCATGGATTGACTGGGCCTTCAACGTTTGCCAGTGATAATTTGCAAGCGTTTTTAAGAGTTTAAAGAAAGATTCAATGTGTTTAGTTAGCAAAAAAAGTGGTTTCGTTTTAAACAGGTTTTACAAACTCTTCTTGATTATGATGTATTTTTGGCACATTCAGTGTTTTCTGTAATAATTAATGCAAAGTACTGACGTCGTTTATCTTGTTTTTAGTTCTGAGTATATTTAATTGCGTTTTGTGCGACATAAATGGCTCAATAATTTACTTCTTTCAAGGAAAATTGGCAATTGTTGCATTTTTTTTGCAAATTTCTTAACAATTACATATTAGACAACACGAAAAACGGTCCTTTTAGTTGTATCATGGATTGACTGGGCCTTCAACGTTTGCCAGTGATAATTTGCAAGCGTTTTTAAGAGTTTAAAGAAAGATTCAATGTGTTTAGTTAGCAAAAAAAAGTGGTTTCGTTATAAAGAGGTTTTACAAGTTTTTCTTGATTATGATGTATTTTTTGGCACATTCAGTGTTTTCTGTGATACTTAATGCAATGTACTGACGGCGTTTATCTTTTGTTTAGTTCTGGGTCTATTAAATTGCATTTTGTGCGACAAACGGCTCAATAATTTACTTCTTTCAAAGAAAATTGACTATTGTTGCGTTTTTTTTGCAATTTTCTTAACAATTACATATTAGACAACACGAAAAACGGTCCTTTTAGTTGTATCATCGATTGATTGGACCTTCAACGTTTGCCAGTGATAATTTGCAAGCGTTTTTAAGAGTTTATAGAAAGATTCAATGAGTTTAGTTAGCAAAAAAAGTGGTTTCGTTTTAAACAGGTTTTACAAACTCTTCTTGATTATGATGCATTTTTGGCACATTCAGAGTTTTCTGTAATACTTAATGCAAAGTATTGACGTTGTTTATCTTGTTTTTAGTTCTGAGTATATTTAATTGCGTTTTGTGCGACATAAATGGCTCAATAAATTACTTCTTTCAAAGAAAATTGACAATTGTTGCATTTTTTTTTGCAAATTTCTTAACAATTACATATTAGACAACACGAAAAACGGCCCTTTTAGTTGTATCATGCATTGATGGGACCTTCAGCTTTTGCCAGTGATAATTTGCAATCGTTTTTAAGAGTTTATAGAAAGATTCAATGAGTTTAGTTAGCAAAAAAAAGTGGTTTCGTTTTAAACAGGTTTTACAACTTTTTCTTGATTATGATGTATTTTTGGCACATCCAGAGTTTTCTGTAATACTTAATGCAAGGTACTGACGGCGTTTATCTTGTTTTTAGTTCTGAGTCTATTAATTTGCATTTTTTGCTGCAAACGGCTCAATAACTTACTTCTTTCAAAGAAAATTGACTATTGTTGTATTTTTTTTGCAAATTTCTTAAAAATTAAATATTAGACAACACGAAAAACGGTCCTTTTAGTTGTATCATGGATTGATTGGACCTTCGGCGTTTGCCAGTGATAATTTGCAATCGTTTTTAAGAGTTTATAGAAAGATTCAATGAGTTTAGTTAGCAAAAATTGGTTTCGTTTTAAACAGGTTTTACAACTTTTTCTTGATTATGATGTATTTTTGGCACATCCAGAGTTTTCTGTAATACTTAATGCAAGGTACTGACGGCGTTTATCTTGTTTTTAGTTCCGAGTCTATTAAATTGCATTTTGTGCGACAAACGGCTCAATAATTTACTTCTTTCAAAGAAAATTGACTATTGTTGCGTTTTTTTTTGCAAATTTCTTAACAATTACATATTAGACAACACGAAGAACGGTCCTTTTAGTTGTATCATGGATTGATTGGACCTTCAGCGTTTGCCAGTGATAATTTGCAAGCGTTTTTAAGAGTTTATAGAAAGATTCAATGAGTTTAGTTAGCAAAAAAAAGTTGTTTCGTTTTAAACAGGTTTCACAAGTTTTTCTTGATTATGATGTATTTTTGGCACATCCAGAGTTTTCTGTAATACTTAATGCAAGGTACTGACGGCGTTTATCTTGTTTTTAGTTCTGAGTCTATTAATTTGCATTTTTTGCTGCAAACGGCTCAATAACTTATTTCTTTCAAAGAAAATTGACTATTGTTGCATTTTTTTTGCAAATTTCTTAACAATTAATTATTAGACAACACGAAAAACGGTCCTTTTAGTTGTATCATGGATTGATTGGACCTTCAGCGTTTGCCAGTGATAATTTGCAAGCGTTTTTAAGAGTTTAGAGAAAGATTCAATGAGTTTAGTTAGCAAAAAAGTATTTTCGTTTTAAACAGGTTTTACAAGTTTTTCTTGATTATGATGTAATTTTTGGCACATTCAGTGTTTTCTGTGATACTTAATGCAAAGTACTGACGGCGTTTATCTTTTTTTAGTTTTGAGTCTATTAAATTGCATTTTGTGCGACAAACGGCTCAATAATTTACTTCTTTCAAAGAAAATTGACTATTGTTGCGTTTTTTTTGCAAATTTCTTAACAATTACATATTAGACAACACGAAGAACGGTCCTTTTAGTTGTATCATGGATTGATTGGACCTTCAGCGTTTGCCAGTGATAATTTGCAAGCGTTTTTAAGAGTTTATAGAAAGATTCAATGTGTTTAGTTAGCAAAAAAAATTTGTTTCGTTTTAAACAGTTTTCACAAGTTTTTCTTGATTATGATGTATTTTTTGGCACATTCAGTGTTTTCTGTGATACTTAATGCAAAGTACTGACGGCGTTTATCTTTTTTTTAGTTTTGAGTCTATTAAATTGCATTTTGTGCGACAAACGGCTCAATAATTTACTTCTTTCAAAGAAAATTGACTATTGTTGCGTTTTTTTTTGCAAATTTCTTAACAATTACATATTAGACAACACGAAGAACGGTCCTTTTAGTTGTATCATGGATTGATTGGACCTTCAGCGTTTGCCAGTGATAATTTGCAAGCGTTTTTAAGAGTTTATAGAAAGATTCAATGAGTTTAGTTAGCAAAAAAAAGTTGTTTCGTTTTAAACAGGTTTTACAAACTCTTCCTGATTATGATGCATTTTTAGCACATTCAGTGTTTTCTGTAATACTTAATGCAAAGTATTGACGTTTTTTATCTTGTTTTTAGTTCTGAGTATATTTAATTGCGTTTTGTGCGACATAAATGGCTCAATAATTTACTTCTTTCAAAGAAAATTGACAATTGTTGCATTTTTTTTGCAAATTTCTTAACAATTACATATTAGACAACACGAAAAACGGCCCTTTTAGTTGTATCATGCATTGATTGGACCTTCAACGTTTGCCAGTGATAATTTGCAAGCGTTTTTAAGAGTTTATAGAAAGATTCAATGAGTTTAGTTAGCAAAAAAATGGTTCCGTTTTAAACAGGTTTTACAAACTCTTCTTGATTATGATGCATTTTTGGCACATTCAGTGTTTTCTGTAATACTTAATGCAAGGTATTGACGTTGTTTATCTTGTTTTTAGTTCTGAGTATATTTAATTGCGTTTTGTGCGACATAAATGGCTCAATAATTTACTTCTTTCAAAGAAAATTGACAATTGTTGCATTTTTTTTTGCAAATTTCTTAACAATTACATATTAGACAACACGAAAAACGGCCCTTTTAGTTGTATCATGCATTGATCGGACCTTCAGCGTTTGCCAGTGATAATTTGTCAGCGTTTTTAAGAGTTTATAGAAAGATTCAATGAGTTTAGTTAGCAAAAAAAGTGGTTTCGTTTTAAACAGGTTTTGGCAAACTCTTCCTGATTATGATGCATTTTTGGCACATTCAGTGTTTTCTGTAATACTTAATGCAAAGTATTGACGTTTTTTATCTTGTTTTTAGTTCTGAGTATATTTAATTGCGTTTTGTGCGACATAAATGGCTCAATAATTCACTTCTTTCAAAGAAAATTGACAATTGTTGTATTTTTTTTTGCAAATTTCTTAACAATTACATATTAGACAACACGAAAAACGGCCCTTTTAGTTGTATCATGCATTGATTGGACCTTCAGCTTTTTCCAGTGATAATTTGCAAGCGTTTTTAAGAGCTTAAAGAAAGATTCAATGAGTTTAGTTAGCAAAAAAAAGTCGTTTCTTTTTAAACAGTTTTTACAAATTTTTCTTGATTATGATGCATTTTTTGGCACATTCAGTGTTTGCTGTGATACTTAATGCAAGGTACTGACGGCGTTTATCTTTTTTTTAGTTTTGAGTCCATTAAATTGCATTTTGTGCGAAAAACGGCTCAATAATTTACTTCTTTCAAAGAAAATTGCCTATTGTTGCATTTTTTTTTTGCAAATTTCTTTACAATTACATATTAGACAACACGAAAAACGGTCCTTTTAGTTGTATCATGGATTGACTGGGCCTTCAACGTTTGCCAGTGATAATTTGCAAGCGTTCTTAAGAGTTTATAGAAAGACTCAATGAGTTTAGTTAGCAAAAGTGGTTTCGTTTTAAACAGGTTTTACAACTTTTTCTTGATTTTGATGTTTTTTTTGGCACATCCAGAGTTTTCTGTAATACTTAGTGCAAGGTACTGACGGAGTTTATCTTGTTTTTAGTTCTGAGTCTACTAATTTGCTTTTTGTGCGGCAAACGGCTCAATAACCACTTACTTCTTTCAAAGAAAATTGACTATTGTTGCATTTTTTTTGCAAATTTCTTAACAATTACATATTAGACAACACGAAAAACGGTCCTTTTAGTTGTATCATGGATTGATTGGACCTTCAGCGTTTGCCAGTGATAATTTGCAAGCGTTTTTAAGAGTTTATAGAAAGATTCAATGAGTTTAGTTAGCAAAAAAAATTGGTTTCGTTTTAAACAGGTTTTACAAACTCTTCTTGATTATGATGTATTTATGGCACATTCAGTGTTTTCTGTAATACTTAATGCAAAGTACTAACGGCGTTTATCTTTTGTTTTTAGTTCTGAGTATATTTGATTGCGTTTTGTGCGACATAAATGGCTCAATAATTTACTTTTTTCAAACAAAATTGACAATTGTTGCATTTTTTTTTTGCAAATTTCTTAACAATTACATATTAGACAACACGAAAAACGGTCCTTTTAGTTGTATCATGGATTGATTGGACCTTCAACGTTTGCCAGTGATAATTTGCAAGCGTTTTTAGGAGTTTAAAGAAAGATTCAATGAGTTTAGTTAGCAAAAAAAAGTGGTTTCGTTTTAAACAGGTTTTACAAACTCTTCTTGATTATGATGTATTTATGGCACATTCAGTGTTTTCTGTAATACTTAATGCAAAGTACTGACGGCGTTTATCTTGTTTTTAGTTCTGAGTATATTTGATTGCGTTTTGTGTGACATAAATGGCTCAATAATTTACTTTTTTCAAAGAAAATTGACAATTGTTGCATTTTTTTTTGCAAATTTCTTAACAATTACATATTAGACAACACGAAAAACGGTCCTTTTAGTTGTATCATGGATTGATTTGACCTTCAGCGTTTGCCAGTGATAATTTGCAAGCGTTCTTAAGAGTTTATAGAAAGATTCAATGAGTTTAGTTAGCAAAAAAAGTGGTTTCGTTTTAAACAGGTTTTACAACTTTTTCTTGATTTTGATGTTTTTTTTGGCACATCCAGAGTTTTCTGTAATACTTAGTGCAAGGTACTGACGGCGTTTATCTTGTTTTCAGTTCTGAGTCTACTAATTTGCTTTTTGTGCGGCAAACGGCTCAATAACCACTTACTTCTTTCAAAGAAAATTGACTATTGTTGCATTTTTTTGCAAATTTCTTAACAATTACATATTAGACAACACGAAAAACGGTGCTTTTAGTTGTATCATGGACTGATTGGAC
Source organism: Convolutriloba macropyga (assembly GCF_964194025.1). Taxonomy (NCBI): domain Eukaryota; kingdom Metazoa; phylum Xenacoelomorpha; order Acoela; family Convolutidae; genus Convolutriloba; species Convolutriloba macropyga. Next base: position 43,284,099 of record NC_134479.1, read on the forward strand.
CTTCAGCGTTTGCCAGTGATAATTTGCAAGCGTTCTTAAGAGTTTATAGAAAGATTCAATGAGTTTAGTTAGCAAAAAAAGTGGTTTCGTTTTAAACAGGTTTTACAACTTTTTCTTGATTTTGATGTTTTTTTTGGCACATCCAGAGTTTTCTGTAATACTTAGTGCAAGGTACTGACGGCGTTTATCTTGTTTTCAGTTCTGAGTCTACTAATTTGCTTTTTGTGCGGCAAACGGCTCAATAACCACTTACTTCTTTCAAAGAAAATTGACTATTGTTGCATTTTTTTGCAAATTTCTTAACAATTACATATTAGACAACACGAAAAACGGTGCTTTTAGTTGTATCATGGACTGATTGGACCTTCAGCGTTTGCCAGTGATAATTTGCAAGCGTTTTTAAGAGTTTAAAGAAAGATTCAATGAGTTTAGTTAGCAAAAAAAAGTGGTTTCGTTTTAAACAGGTTTTACAAACTCTTCTTGATTATGATGTATTTATGGCATATTCAGTGTTTGCTGTGATACTTAATGCAAGGTACTGACGGCGTTTATCTTTTTTTTTAGTTTTGAGTCCATTAAATTGCATTTTGTGCGGCAAACGGCTCAATAATTTACTTCTTTCAAAGAAAATTGACTATTGTTGCATTTTTTTTTGCAAATTTCTTTACAATTACATATTAGACAACACAAAAAACTGTCCTTTTAGTTGTATCATGGATTGACTGGGCCTTCAACGTTTGCCAGTGATTATTTGCAAGCGTTCTTAAGAGTTTATAGAAAGATTCAATGAGTTTAGTTAGCAAAAAAAGTGGTTTCGTTTTAAACAGGTTTTACAACTTTTTCTTGATTTTGATGTTTTTTTGGCACATCCAGAGTTTTCTGTAATACTTAGTGCAAGGTACTGACGGCGTTTATCTTGTTTTTAGTTCTGAGTCTACTAATTTGCTTTTTGTGCGGCAAACGGCTCAATAACCACTTACTTCTTTCAAAGAAAATGGACTATTGTTGCATTTTTTTGCAAATTTCTTAACAATTACATATTAGACAACACGAAAAACGGTCCTTTTAGTTGTATCATGGATTGATTGGACCTTCAGCGTTTGCCAGTGATTATTTGCAAGCGTTTTTAAGAGTTTATAGAAAGATTCAATGAGTTTAGTTAGCAAAAAAAATTGGTTTCGTTTTAAACAGGTTGTACAAACTCTTCTTGATTATGATGTATTTATGGCATATTCAGTGTTTTCTGTAATACTTAATGCAAAGTACTGACGGCGTTTACCTTGTTTTTAGTTCTGAGTATATTTGATTGCGTTTTGTGCGACATAAATGGCTCAATAATTTACTTTTTTCAAAGAAAATTGACAATTGTTGCATTTTTTTTGCAACTTTCTTAACAATTACATAATAGACAACACGAAAAACGGTCCTTTTAGTTGTACCATGGATTGATTGGACCTTCAGCGTTTGCCAGTGATAATTTGCAAGCGTTTTTAAGAGTTTAAAGAAAGATTCAATGAGTTTAGTTAGCAAAAAAAGTGGTTTCGTTTTAAACAGGTTTTACAAACTCTTCTTGATTATGATGTATTTATGGCACATTCAGTGTTTTCTGTAATACTTAATGCAAAGTACTGACGGCGTTTATCTTGTTTTTAGTTCTGAGTATATTTGATTGCGTTTTGTGCGACATAAATGGCTCAATAATTTTCCTTTTTTCAAAGAAAATTGACAATTGTTGCATTTTTTTGCAAATTTCTTAACAATTACATATTAGACAACATGAAAAACGGTCCTTTTAGTTGTATCATGGATTGATTGGACCTTCAGCGTTTGCCAGTGATAATTTGCAAGCGTTTTTAAGTGTTTAAAGAAAGATTCAATGAGTTTAGTTAGCAAAAAAAAGTGGTTTCGTTTTAAACAGGTTTTACAAATTTTTCTTGATTATGATGTATTTTTTGGCACATTCAGTGTTTTCTGTGATACTTAATGCAAGGTACTGACGGCGTTTATCTTTTTTTTTAGTTTTGAGTCTATTAAATTGCATTTTGTTCGACAAATGGCTCAATAATTCACTTCTTTCAAAGAAAATTGACTATTGTTGCATTTCTTTTTGCGAATTTCGTAACAAATACATATTAGACAACACGAAAAACGGTCCTTTTAGTTGTATCATGGATTGACTGGGCCTGCAACGTTTGCCAGTGATAACTTGCAAGCGTTTTTAAGAGTTTATAGAAAGATTCAATGAGTTTAGTTAGCAAAAAAAAGTGGTTTCGTTTTAAACAGGTTTTACAAATTTTTCTTGATTATGATGTATTTTTGGTACATCCAGAGTTTTCTTTAATACTGTAATACTTAATGCAAGGCATTGACGGTGTTTATTTTGTTTTTAATTCTGAGTAGATTAAATTGCATTTTGTTCGACAAACGGCTCAATAATTCACTTCTTTCAAAGAAAATTGACTATTGTTGCATTTCTTTCTGCAAATTTCGTAACAATTACATATTAGACAACACGAAAAACGGTCCTTTTAGTTGTATCATGGATTGACTGGGCCTTCAACGTTTGCCAGTGATAATTTGCAAGCGTTTTTAAGAGTTTATAGAAACATTCAATGAGTTTAGTTAGCAAAAAAAAGTGGTTTCGTTTTAAACAGGTTTTACAAATTTTTCTTGATTATGATGTATTTTTGGTACATCCAGAGTTTTCTTTAATACTGTAAAACTTAATGCAAGGAATTGACGGTGTTTATCTTGTTTTTAATTCTGAGTATATTAAATTGCATTTTGTGCGACATAAACGGCTCAATAATTTACTTCTTTCAAAGAAAATTGACTATTGTTGCATATTTTTTTGCAAATTTCATAACAATTACATTTTAGACAACACGAAAAACGGTCCTTTTAGTTGTATCATGGATTGACTGGGCCTTCAGAGTTTGCCAGCGATAATTTGCAAGCGTTTTTAAGAGTTTATAGAAAGATTCAATGAGTTTAGTTAGCAGAAAAAAGTGGTTTCGTTTTAAACAGATTTTACTAATTTTTCTTGATTATGATGTATTTTTGGCACATTCAGCGTTTTCTGTGATACTTAATGCAAGGTACTGACGCCGTTTATCTTTTTTTTTAGTTTTGAGTCTACTAAATTGCATTATGTGCAACAAACGGCTCAATAATTTACTTCTTTCAAAGAAAATTGACTATTGTTGCATTTTTTTTGCAAATTTCTTAACAATTACATATTAGACAACACGAAAAACGGTCCTTTTATTTGTATCATGGATTGACTGGGCCTTCAACGTTTGCCAGTGATAATTTGCAAGCGTTTTTAAGAGTTTATAGAAAGATTCAATGAGTTTAGTTAGCAAAAATAAGTGGTTTCGTTTTAAACAGGTTTTACAAATTTTTCTTGATTATGATGTATTTTTGGCACATCTAGAGTTTGCTGTAATACTTAATGCAAGATACTGACGGCGTTTATCTTGTTTTTAGTTCTGAGTATATTAAATTGCGTTTTGTGCGACATAAACGGCTCAATAAATTACTTCTTTCAAAGAAAATTGACTATTGTTGCATTTTTTTTTTTGCAATTTTCAAAACAATTACATTTTAGACAACACGAAAAACGGTACTTTTAGTTGTATCATGGATCGACTGGGCCTTCAGCGTTTGCCAGTGATAATTTGCAAGCGTTTTTAAGAGTTTATAGAAAGATTCAATGAGTTTAGTTAGCAAAAAAAAGTGATTTCGTTTTAAACAGATTTTACTAATTTTTCTTGATTATGATGTATTTTTGGCACATCTAGAGTTTGCTGTAATACTTAATGCAAGATACTGACGGCGTTTATCTTGTTTTTAGTTCTGAGTCTATCGAATTTTATTTTGAGCGACAAACTGCTGAATAATTTAATTCTTTCAAAGAAATTTGAATATTGTTGCGTTTTTTTTGCAAATTTTTTAACAATTACATATTAGACAACACAAAAAACGGTGCTTTTTGTTGTATCGTGGATTGACTGGGCCTTCAGCGTTTGCCAGTGATAATTTGCAAGCGTTTTTAACAGTTTATAGAAAGATTCAATGAGTTTAGTTTCCAAAAAATGTGGTTTCGTTTTAAACAGGTTTTACAAATTTTTCTTGATTATGATGTATTTTTGGCACATCCAGAGTTTTCTTTAATACTGTAATACTTAATGTGAGGTATTGACGGTGTTTATTTTGTTCTTAGCTCTGAATCTATTAAAGTTTTTTTGTGCGACAAACTGCTGAATAATTTAATTCTTTCAAAGAAAAATGAAAATTGTTGCATTTTTTTTTTGCAAATTTTTTAACAATTACATATTAGACAACACAAAAAACGGTGCTTTTTGTTGCATCATGGATTGACTGGGCCTTCAGCGTTTGCCAGTGATAATTTGCAAGCGTTTTTAACAGTTTATAGAAAGATTCAATGAGTTTAGTTTGCAAAAAAAATTGGTTTCGTTTTAAACAGGTTTTAAAATTTTTTCTTGATTATGATGTATTTTTGGCATATCCAGAGTTTTCTTTAATACTGTAATACTTACTGCGAGGCACTGACGGTGTTTATTTTTTGTTTAATTCTGAGTATATTAAATTGCGTTTTGTGCGACATAAACGGCTCAATAATTTACTTCTTTCAATGAAAATTGACTATTGTTGCTATTTTTTTTTGCAAATTTCATAACAATTACATTTTAGACAACACGAAAAACGGTCCTTTTAGTTGTATCATGGATTGCTGAGCCTTCAGCGTTTGCCAGTGATAATTTGCAAGCGTTTTTAAGAGTTTATAGAAAGATTCAATGGGTTTAGTTAGCAAAAAAAAGTGGTTTCGTTTTAAACAGATTTTACTAAATTTTCTTGATTATGATGTATTTTTGGCACATCTAGAGTTTGCTGTAATACTTAATGCAAGATACTAACGGCGTTTATCTTGTTTTTAGTTCTGAGTCTATTAAATTTTATTTTGTGCGACAAACTGCTGAATAATTTAATTCTTTCAAAGAAAATTGACTATTGTTGCAATTTTTTTGCAAATTTTTTAACAATTACATATTAGAAAACACAAAAAACGGTGCTTTTTGTTGTATCATGGATTGACTGGGCCTTCAGCGTTTGCCAGTGATAATTTGCAAGCGTTTTTAAGAGTTTATAGAAAGATTCAATGAGTTTAGTTACCAAAAAAAGAGGTTTCGTTTTAAACAGATTTTACTAATTTTTCTTGATTATGATGTATTTTTGGCACATCTAGAGTTTGCTGTAATACTTAATGCAAGATGCTGACGGCGTTTATCTTGTTTTTAGTTCTGAGTCTATCGAATTTTATTTTGTGCGACAAACTGCTGAATAATTTAATTCTTTCAAAGAAATTTGAATATTGTTGCAATTTTTTTGCAAATTTTTTAACAATTACATATTAGAAAACACAAAAAACGGTGCTTTTTGTTGTATCATGGATTGACTGGGCCTTCAGCGTTTGCCAGTGATAATTTGCAAGCGTTTTTAACAGTTTAGAGAAAGATTCAATGAGTTTAGTTACCAAAAAAAGTGGTTTCGTTTTAAACAGATTTTACTAATTTTTCTTGATTATGATGTATTTTTGGCACATCTAGAGTTTGCTGTAATACTTAATGCAAGATGCTGACGGCGTTTATCTTGTTTTTAGTTCTGAGTCTATCGAATTTTATTTTGTGCGACAAACTGCTGAATAATTTAATTCTTTCAAAGAAAATTGAAAATTGTTGCATTTTTTTGCAAATTTTTTAACAATTACATATTAGACAACACAAAAAACGGTACTTTTTGTTGCATCATGGATTGACTGGGCCTTCAGCGTTTGCCAGTGATAATTTGCAAGCGTTTTTAACAGTTTATAGAAATATTCAATGAGTTTAGTTTGCAAAAAAATTGGTTTCGTTTTAAACAGGTTTTACAAATTTTTCTTGATTATGATGTATTTTTGGCACATCTAGAGTTTGCTGTAATAATTAATGCAAGATACTAACGACGTTTATCTTGTTTTTAGTTCTGAGTCTATTAAATTTTATTTTGTGCGACAAACTGCTGAATAATTTAATTCTTTCAAAGAAAATTGAATATTGTTGCATTTTTTTGCAAATTTTTTAACAATTACATATTAGACAACACAAAAAACGGTGCTTTTTGTTGTATCATGGATTGACTGGGCCTTCAGCGTTTGCCAGTGATAATTTGCAAGCGTTTTTGACAGTCTATAGAAAGATTCAATGAGTTTAGTTTGCAAAAAAAGTGGTTTCGTTTTAAACAGGTTTTACAAATTTTTCTTGATAATTTTTTTTGGCATATCCAGAGTTTTCTGTTATACTCAATGCAAGGTATTGACGGCGCGTATCTTGTCGTTAGTTCTGAGTATATTAAATTTCGTTTTGTGGGACATAAACGGCTCAATAATTTACTTCTTTCAAGGAAAATTGACTATTGTTGCATTTTTTTTGCAAATTTCATAACAATTACATATTAGACAACATGAAAAACGGTCCTTTTAGTTGTATCATGGATTGACTGGGCCTTCAGCGTTTGCCAGTGATAATTTGCAATCGTTTTTAAGAGGTTATAGAAAGATTCAATGAGTTTAGTTAGCAAAAAAAGGTGGTTTCGTTTTAAATAGGTTTTACAAATTTTTCTTGATTATGATGTATTTTTGGCACATCCAGAGTTTTCTGTAATACTTAATGCAAGGTACTGACGGCGTTTATCTTGTTTTTAGTTCTGAGTCTATTAAATTGCATTTTGTGCGACAAACGGCTGAATAAATTAATTCTTTCAAAGAAAATTGACTATTGTTGCGTTTTTTTTGCAAATTTCTTAACAATTACATATTAGACAACACAAAAAACGGTCCTTTCAGTTGTATCATGGATTGACTGGGCCTTCAGCGTTTGCCAGTGATAATTTGCAATCGTTTTTAAGAGGTTAAAGAAAGATTCAATGAGTTTAGTTAGCAAAAAAAAGGTGGTTTCGTTTTAAATAGGTTTTACAAATTTTTCTTGAAAATGATGTATTTTTGGCACATCCAGAGTTTTCTGTTATACTCAATGCAAGGTATTGACGGCGTTTATCTTGTTGTTAGTTCTGAGTATATTAAATTTCGTTTTGTGGGACATAAACGGCTCAATAATTTACTTCTTTCAATGAAAAATGACTATTGTTGCATTTTTTTGCAAATTTCATAAAAATTATATATTAGACAACATGAAACACGGTCCTTTTAGTTGTATCATGGATTGACTGGGCCTTCAGCGTTTGCCAGTGATAATCTGCAATCGTTTTTAAGAGTTTATAGAAAGATTCAATGAGTTTAGTTAGCAAAAAAAAGTGGTTTCGTTTTAAACAGGTTTTACACATTTTTCTTGATTATGATGTATTTTTGGCACATCTAGAGTTTTCTGTAATACTTAATGCAAGGTACTGACGGCGTTTATCTTGTTTTTAGTTCTGAGTCTATTAAATTGCATTTTGTGCGACAAACGGCTGAATAATTTATTTCTTTCAAAGAAAATTGACTATTGTTAAGTTTTTTTTTGCAAATTTCTTAACAATTACATATTAGACAACACAAAAAACGGTCCTTTTAGTTGTATCATGGATTGACTGGGCCTTCAGCGTTTGCCCGTGATAATTTGCAAGCGTTTTTAAGAGTTTATAGAAAGATTCAATGAGTTTAGTTTGCAAAGGTGGTTTCGTTTTAAACAGGTTTTACAAATTTTTCTCGATTATGATGTATTTTTGGCACATCCAGTGTTTTCTGTTATACTCAATGCAAGGTATTGACGCCGTTTATCTTGTTTTTAGTTCTGAGTCTATTAGATTGCATTTTGTGCGACAAACGGCTGAATAATATAATTCTTTCAAAGAAAATTGACTATTGTTGCGTTTTTTTTTTGCAAATTTCTTAACAATTACATATTAGACAACACAAAAAACGGTCCTTTCAGTTGTATCATGGATTGACTGGGCCTTCAGCGTTTGCCAGTGATAATTTGCAATCGTTTTTAAGAGGTTATAGAAAGATTCAATGAGTTTAGTTAGCAAAAAAAAGGTGGTTTCGTTTTAAACAGGTTTTACAAATTTTTCTTGAAAATGATGTATTTTTGGCACATCCAGAGTTTTCTGTTATACTCAATGCAAGGTATTGACAGCGTTTATCTTGTTGTTAGTTCTGAGTATATTAAATTTCGTTTTGTGGGACATAAACGGCTCAATAATTTACTTCTTTCAATGAAAAATGACTATTGTTGCATTTTTTTTGCAAATTTCATAAAAATTATATATTAGACAACATGAAACACGGTCCTTTTAGTTGTATCATGGATTGACTGGGCCTTCAGCGTTTGCCAGTGATAATTTGCAATCGTTTTTAAGAGTTTATAGAAAGATTCAATGAGTTTAGTTAGCAAAAAAAGTGGTTTCGTTTGAAACAGGTTTTACACATTTTTCTTGATTATGATGTTTTTTTGGCACATCTAGAGTTTTCTGTAATACTTAATGCAAGTTACTGATGGCGTTTATCTTGCTGTTAGTTCTGAGTATATTAAATTGCGTTTTGTGGGACATAAACGGCTCAATAATTTACTTCTTTCAATGAAAAATGACTATTGTTGCATTTTTTTTTTGCAAATTTCATAAAAATTATATATTAGACAACATGAAACACGGTCCTTTTAGTTGTATCATGGATTGACTGGGCCTTCAGCGTTTGCCAGTGATAATCTGCAATCGTTTTTAAGAGTTTATAGAAAGATTCAATGAGTTTAGTTAGCAAAAAAAAGTGGTTTCGTTTTAAACAGGTTTTACACATTTTTCTTGATTATGATGTATTTTTGGCACATCTAGAGTTTTCTGTAATACTTAATGCAAGGTACTGATGGCGTTTATCTTGTTTTTAGTTCTGAAACTATTAAATTGCATTTTGTGCGACAAACGGCTGAATAATTTATTTCTTTCAAAGAAAATTGATTATTGTTAAGTTTTTTTTTGCAAATTTCTTAACAATTACATATTAGACAACACAAAAAACGGTCCTTTTAGTTGTATCATGGATTGACTGGGCCTTCAGCGTTTGCCTGTGATAATTTGCAAGCGTTTTTAAGAGTTTATAGAAAGATTCAATGAGTTTAGTTTGCAAAGGTGGTTTCGTTTTAAACAGGTTTTACAAATTTTTCTTGATTATGATGTATTTTTGGCACATCCAGTGTTTTCTGTTATACTTAATGCAAGGTACTGATGGCGTTTATCTTGCTGTTAGTTCTGAGTATATTAAATTGCGTTTTGTGGGACATAAACGGCTCAATAATTTACTTCTTTCAAAGAAAATTGACTATTGTTGCATTTTTTTTTGCAAATTTCATAAAAATTATATATTAGACAACATGAAACACGGTCCTTTTAGTTGTATCATGGATTGACTGGGCCTTCAGCGTTTGCCAGTGATAATTTGCAATCGTTTTTAAGAGTTTATAGAAAGATTCAGTGAGTTTAGTTAGCAAAAAAAAGTGGTTTCGTTTTAAACAGGTTTTACACATTTTTCTTGATTATGATGTATTTTTGGCACATCTAGAGTTTTCTGTAATACTTAATGCAAGGTACTGATGGCGTTTATCTTGTTTTTAGTTCTGAGTCTATTAAATTGCATTTTGTGCAACAAACGGCTGAATAATTTATTTCTTTCAAAGAAAATTGACTATTGATAAGTTTTTTTTGCAAATTTCTTAACAATTACATATTAGACAACACAAAAAACGGTCCTTTTAGATGTATCATGGATTGACTGGGCCTTCAGCGTTTGCCCGTGATAATTTGCAAGCGTTTTTAAGAGTTTATAGAAAGATTCAATGAGTTTAGTTTGCAAAGGTGGTTTCGTTTTAAACAGGTTTTACAAATTTTTCTTGATTATGATGTATTTTTGGCACATCCAGTGTTTTCTGTTATACTTAATGCAAGGTACTGATGGCGTTTATCTTGCTGTTAGTTCTGAGTATATTAAATTGCGTTTTGTGGGACATAAACGGCTCAATAATTTACTTCTTTCAAAGAAAATTGACTATTGTTGCATTTTTTTTTTGCAAGTTTTATAACGATTACATATCATGCAACAAGAAAAACGGTCCTTTTAGTTGCATTATGGATTGACTGGGCCCTTAGAATTTGTCAGGGAGAAATTTGCAATTGCTTCTAAGAGTTTTATAGAAAGATTCATTGAGTTTAGTGAGCAAAAAAGAAGTTTTTTCTTTATAAACAGTTTTACATGTTTTTCTTGGTTATGATTGATTCTTGACACCTCAAGAGTTTTCTGTGATACAAAATGCAAGTTACTGACGGCGCTAATCTTTTTCCCAGTATTGAGTTTGTTAAATTTAGTTTTGTGCGAAATAAACAACATAATATTTTCTTCTTTTCAAAGAAATTTGGATATTGTTGTTTCTTTAAACAAATTTCTTTACAATTACCTATCAGAACCAAATAAAAACGGTCCTGTTAGTTATATTATCAATTTTCTGGGCCCTAGTGTTTGTCAGTGATAATTTGCAAGGGTTTCTAAGAGTTTATAGCAGTACTCAGTGATTTTTTGAGCAGAAAGAAGTGTTTTCTTTATGAACAGGTTTTACATGTTTTTGTTGATTATCATGAGTTTTTGGCATATCCAGAGTTCATTGTGATACTAAGTGCAAATTATTGACGGCGTTACTCCTACGTTGAGTTTTGAGTTTGTTAAATTACGTTTTGTGCGAAATAAACGACATATTAACCTTCTTCTTTTCAAAAGAAAATTCACTTTTGATGCATTTTTTAGCAATTTTCATAACAAATACGTTACAACCAACTTTAAAAACGGTTCTTTTAGTTATATTATGAACTGCATGAGCACCCAGTGGTGCTCGGCAATGATAATTTGCAATGGTTTCTTGAGTTTATAGTAGTGAGTTTATAGTAGTGAGTTTATTCTTCAAAAGTAGGTCTTCGTTATAAACAGTTCTTACATGTGTTTCTTGATTACGGTGAATTTTTGGCATATCCAGTGTTGTTTGCTCTATTACGATCAAGGTTTTAGTGGCAATTATGCCATTTTAAGTTCTCAGTTTACTAATTTTTGTTTGATGCGAAATCCATCAAGGTTGATATTATGGTGTTTTCACTTGTAAGTAGCGAAACGTAATTTTGCCTTTATCCCGAGTTGGGAAGAGTTTCCCAACGCGGGAAAAGGTTGTTTGGTGGCAAAAACTCAAAAAAAGCGTTGCATCAACTAGGAAGTGAAGCTATATATCTCTGAACTCTGTTTTGAGCAAAAGAAAGGCCCCTATACCAAATTTCGCCTCAAGAATTCGTGTTCAAAAAAATTGCTTTTGTTAATTACTCACTAGCCCCTGAACCAAATTGTACGGGATTAGTGGCGTTCGAATCTCCATAGCACCCCTTTAAACCCTGCAGAGGTCACTTACAAGCACTGGCTGGATGGGTTTTTACTGAAGTTCAAATTTGGGGCTTGTGCCAGTGGCATGATTGTGCAGGGGCGTGAAATTTCGGTACTCTAAAAAGTGATATGTGTAGACCTATTATAGTGATTTAGACGCCTCATTATCTCTGGAGTTCGAGTATATATAGTTTTTTATACGTTTTTTGGGATCTACAGGATGAATTTTGACTCTGCAGTTGTTGTACCCGACCATATTGGGGTCGAGTTACAAAACACTAATTTTGGAATTCCTCCGTGTCTAGTGGAGCAATTTTGGTGCCGTTTTTTGGGTTAAGCTTGTTTTAAGCAGTAGCTTCAGAGTAAGGGGGTCCCCTATAGTGTTTTCAGTAGGATGGTTGAAATTTTGGCCGGTACATGCACCCCCATATTTTGTCCCAAATTGACATCGCTGTTGCTGTACAGGGTTGAAAAGCGGATTATAAGTGTTGTTATAACGTTGGTTTATGGTGGTATAGACCCAATGAGAGGTCGCCTAGGATGTACTAGAGTGCCATGTAGCTACCTGTAAGATTTCGGGGAAAAATGTGCCGTTCGATGACCCCCCATTTGAGACAAAATGGCCCTGCTGTGGCAGTACAGGTGTGTAAAACCGGTTATAAGTGTTGTTATAACGCTGTTTTATGCTGGTACAGACCCATTGGGATGTCTCCTAGGATGTGCTAGGTTACCAGGAAGCTACGTGTAAGATTTCGGAAAACTCGGCTACGTGTAAGATTTCGGAAAAAAGGGGACATTCGATGAACCCCCCATTTTGGCCCTATTTGGCCCCTTACTGCTGCAGCTGTGTAAAACTGGTTATAAGTGTTGTTATAACGCTGTTTTATGGTGGTATAGACCCATTGGGATGCCTCCTAGAAATTCCAAGGGTGCCAGGAAGCTACGTATAAGATTTCGAAAAAACATGGGGAATTGGTGAACCCCCCATTTTGGCCCTATTTGGCCCCACTACAGCTGTGCAGAGGTGTAAAACTGGTTATAAAGGTTGTTATAACGTCGTACTATGCTGTATTAGACCCAGTTTGATGTCTCCTAGGTTGGGTCAAAGTTTCAGGCAGCCATGTCAAAGATTTATTGAAAAAGAAGTGCGTATCAATGACCGCACCCATTTTGGCCCTATAGGGCCAAATTCCACTTTACAGGCTAGTGAAACCGCTTAAAAAGGTTGTTACGATGTTATATAATAATGTATTAGACCCAATTTGATGTCTCGTAGGTTGTGTCAAAGTTTCAGCGAGCCATGTCAAAGATTTATTGAAAAAAAGTGTGTATCCATGACCGCACCCATTTTGGCCCTCTAGGGCCAAATTCCCCTGTACAGGGTAGTAAAACCACTTAAAAAGGTTGTTTCGATGTTACTTAATGGTGTATTAGACCCAGTTTGGTGTCTGCTAGGTTGTGTCAAAATTTTAGGGTGCTACGTGCAAGAATTCTTGTGAACAATGTGTGTTTCTCTTCTTTCAAAAAAAATTGACTATTGTTGCATTTTTTTGCAAATTTCATAACAATTACATTTTAGACAACACGAAAAACGGTCCTTTTAGTTGTATCATGGATTGATTGGACCTTCAGGGTTTGCCAGTGATAATTTGCAAGCGCTTTTAAGAGTTTAAAGAAAGATTCAATGAGTTTAGTTAGCTAAAAAAAATGGTTTCGTTTTAGACAGGTTTTACAAATTTTTCTTGATTATGATGTATTTTTGGCACATCCAGAGTTTTCTGTAAAACTGTAATACTTAATGCAAGGCACTGACGGATTTTATCTTGTTTTTAGTTCTGAGTATATAAAATTGCGTTTTTTGCGACATAAACGGCTCAATAATTTACTTCTTTCAAAGAAAATTGACTATTGTTGCATTTATTTTTTTTGCAAATTTCAGAACAATTACATTTTAGACAACACGAAAAACGGTCCTTTTAGTTGTATCATGGATAGACTGGGCCTTCAGCGTTTGCCTGTGATAATTTGCAAGCGTTTTTAAGAGTTTATAGAAAGATTCAATGAGTTTAGTTAGCAAAAAATAAAGTTTTGTTTTAAACAGATTTTACTAATTTTTCTTGATTATGTTGTATTTTTGGCAAATCTAGAGTTTGCTGTAATACTTAATGCAAGATACTGACAGCGTTTATCTTGTTTTTAGTTCTGAGTCTATTAAATTTTATTTTGTGCGACAAACTGCTGAAAATTTATTTCTTTCAAAAAAAATTGAATATTGTTGCATTTTTTTTGCAAATTTTTTAACAATTACATATTAGACAACACAAAAAACGGTCCTTTTTGTTGTATTATGGATTTACTGGGCCTTCAGCGTTTGCCAGTGATAATTTGCAAGCGTTTTTAACAGTTTATAGAAAGATTCAATGAGTTTAGTTTGCAAAAAAAGTGGTTTCGTTTTAAACAGTTTTTACAAATTTTTCTTGATAATGATGTATTTTTGGCACATCCAGAGTTTTCTGTTATACACAATGCAAGGATTTGACGGCGTTTATCTTGTTATTAGTTCTGAGTATATTAAATTTCGTTTTGTGGGACATAAACGGCTCAATATTTTACTTCTTTCAAGGAAAATTGACTATTGTTGCATTTTTTTTTGCAAATTTCATAACAATTACATATTAGACAACATGAAAAACGGTCCTTTTAGTTGTATCATGGATTTACTGGGCCTTCAGAGTTAGCCAGTGATAATTTGCAATCTATTTAAAGAGGTTATAGAAAGATTCAATGAGCTTAGTTAGCAAAAAAAAGTGGTTTCGTTTTAAACAGGTTTTACAAACTCTTCTTGATTATGATGTATTTTTGGCACATTCAGTGTTTTCTGTAATAATTAATGCAAAACACTGACGTCGTTTATCTTGTTTTTAGTTCTGAGTATATTTATTTGCGTTTTGTGCGACATAAACGGCTCAATAGTATACTTCTTTCAAAGAAAATTGACTATTGTTGCCTTTTTTTTGCAAATTTTATAACAGTTACATATCATGCAACAAGAAAAACGGTCCTTTTAGTTGCATTATGGGTTGACTGGGCCCTTAGAGTTTGTCAGGGATAATTTGCAATTGTTTCTAAGATTTTTATAGAAAGATTCATTGAGCTTAGTGAGCAAAAAAGAAGTTTTTTCTTTATAAACAGTTTTAAACGTTTTTCTTGATTATGATTGATTCTCGACACATCAAGAGTTTTCTGTGATACTAAATGCAAGTTACTGACGGCGCTAATCTTTTCCCCAATATTGAGTTTGTTAAATTTAGTTTTGTGCGAAATAAACAACATAATATTTTCTTCTCTTCCAAAGAAAATTGAATATTGTTGTTTTTTTAAACAAATTTCTTTACAATTACCTATCAGAACCAAATAAAAACGGTCGTGTTAGTTATATTATCAATTTTCTGGGCCCTTAGTGTTTGTCAGTGATAATTTGCAAGGGTTTCTAAGAGTTTATAGCAATACTCAGTGATTTTTTGAGCAGAAGGAAGTGTTTTCTTTATGAACAGGTTTTACATGTTTTTGTTGATTATCATGAGTTTTTGGCATATCCAGAGTTCGTTGTGATACTAAGTGCAAATTATTGACGGAGTTACTCCTACGTTCAGTTTGGAGTTTGTTAAATTACGTTTTGTGCGAAATAAACGACATATTAACCTTCTTCTTTTCAAAAGAAAATTCACTTCTGTTGCACTTTTTAGCAATTTTCATAACAAATAACTTAAAAGCAACTTTAAAAACGGTTCATTTAATTATATTATGAACTGCTTGAGCACCCAGTGGTGCTCGTCAATGATAATTTGCAATGGTTTCTAGAGTCTATAGTAGGGTTCAATGAGTTTATTCTTCAAAAGTAGGTTTTCGTTATAAACAGTTCTTACATGTGTTTCTTGATTACGGTGAATTTTTGGCATATCCAGTGTTGTTTGCTCTATTACGATCAAAGTTTTAGTGGCAATTATGCCATTTTAAGTTCTCAGTTTACTAATTTTTGTTTGATGCGAAATCCATCAAGGTTGATATTATGGTGTTTTCACTTGTAAGTAGCGAAACGTAATTTTGCCTTTATCCCGAGTTGGGAAGAGTTTCCCAACGCGGGAAAAGGTTGTTTGGTGGCAAAAACTCAAAAACAAGCGTTGCACCAACTAGGAAGTGAAGCTATATATCTCTGAACTCTGTTTTGAGCAAAAGAAAGGCCCCTGTACCAAATTTCGCCTCAAGAATTCGTGTTCAAAAAAATTGCTTTTGTTAATTACTCACTAACCCCTGAACCAAATTGTACGGGGTTAGTGGCATTCCAACATCCATAGCACCCCTTTAAACCCTGCAGAGGTCACTTACAAGCACTGGCTGGATGGGTTTTTATTGAAGTTCAAATTTGGGGCTTGTGCCAGTGGCATGATTGTGCAGGGGCGTGAAAATTCGGTACCCTAAAAAAGTGATATGTGTGGACATATTATAGTGATTTAGACGCCTCATTATCTCTGGAGTTCGAGTATATATAGTTTTTTTTACGTTTTCCGGGATCTACAGGATGAATTTTGACTATGCAGTGGTTGTACCCGGCCATATTGGGGTCGGGTTACAAAACAATAATTTTGGAAATTCTCCGTGTCTAGTGGAACAATTCTGGTGCCGTTTTCTGGGTTAAGCCTGTTTTAAGCAGTAGTTTCAGAGTAAGGGGGTCCCCTATAGTTTTTTCCGTAGGATGGTTGAAATTTTGGCCGGTACATTCACCCCCACACTTTGTCCCAATTTGACATCGCTGTTGCTGTACAGGGGTGAAAAGCGGATTATAAGTGTTGTTATAACGTTGGTTTATGGTGGTATAGACCCAATGGGAGGTCTCCTAGGATGTGCTAGAGTGCCAGGAAGCTAAATGTAAGATTTCGGGGACAAAATGGGCCGTTCGATGACCCCCCCATTTGGGACAAGATGACCCTGCTGTGGCTGTACAGGTGTGTAAAACCGGTTATAAGTGTTGTTATAACGCTGTTTTATGCTGGTATAGACCCAATGGGATGTTTCTTAGGATGTTCTAGGTTACCAGGAAGCTACGTGTAAGATTTCGGAAAAAAATGGGACATCCGATGAACCACCCATTTTGGCACTATTTGGCCCCTTACTGCTGCAGCTGTGTAAAACCGGTTATAAGTGTTGTTATAACGCTGTTTTATGGTGGTATAGACCCATTGGGATGTCTCCTAGGATTTCCAAGGGTGCCAGTAAGCTACGTATAAGATTTCGAAAAAACATGGGGAATTCGTGAACCGCCCATTTTGGCCCTATTTGGCCCCACTACAGCTGTGCAGAGTTGTAAAACTGTTTATAAAGGTTGTTATAACGTCGTATTATGCTGTATTAGACCCAGTTTAATGTCTCCTAGGTTGTGTCAAAGTTTCAGGCAGCCATGTAAAAGATTTATTGAAAAAAAAGTGTGTATCCATGACCGCACCCATTTTGGCCCTCTAGTGTCAAACTCCCCTGTACAGGGTAGTAAAACTACTTAAAAAGGTTGTTTCGATATTACATAAGGGTGTATTAGACCCAGTTTGCTGTCTGCTAGGTTGTGTTAAAATTTTAGGGTGCTACGTGCAAGAATTTGTGGGAACAATGTGTGTTTCTGTGACCCCCCATCATTTTGGCCCTAGAGAGACATATAAGTGTTATACCAATGTTATATTGTGCTATAATAGACCCAGTGTGAGGTTTCCAAGGTCATGTCAAAGTGTCATTGCAATAGGATTACAGGTTGTTGAAAACATGACAATAACGGATACCGCCCATTTTCGGGCCATGACGTGCGCCCGAAATTTTCATTTTGTGTCGTTTCATAACCACCTCAGTCAAAATATTAACATAAACAAGCTAGTTACTGTCCCTTAATTTGACGCTGGCTAACAATAGTTGCTCTGCTTGATGTGATACTCATTTAGTCTTGTTTTAAGATCTCTCTGTTTTAATCCTTCAAGTTTTGTACCCAGACAACACCAGCCAGACAACATCAACCTTGTTCTAAATCAGGTAAAAAAGCAATGATCAATCCTCTAGCTCGTTACTCAATTACGTAGAATTTCTGCGTTCCAGGTGGTGCGCTTTCGTTGATGCTGATCAAAGAATCGGTATATTGAAGTCAAAATTTCACTTAATTGCCTCTCTCAATTTTGACAAGCGTTATCTTAAACGTAGACACTGCTGGTTGTTTCTTGTCTTTGGCCAGCATTGAGAGCAGTGATGTGCCTAGAGTGGCTGGCTGTGATGCCGAGAAGGTCACTAGGTCTAACGGGTTGCGTACAAGATGCGTCTTTTGAAAGAAAAGTCTTGAAACAAACTTTCGGTTGTCCTTTTTGTGTTTTTACTCTTATCTTTTGAACCAATCTTATCAGTAGACTTTTTTCAAACTGACCAAGTATAAGGTAGAACTGACGGTGGAGTTATCACAGTGAAAGTAGAAGAGACTCGGGGATGATGAAGACTAAGACACAATGCGATTAAAAGATCAAGTAGAAAATTTGTTTCCAGTTTACATTGTTAATCTTTGTTCGTTCACCCCAAGCATTCGCTAGGGCCTAAGTGTTTACCCTGCATTCTACTCATGCCCTCACTGCCTTTCTGCCTTATACTTGGTCAGTTAGAAAAAAGTCTACTGATAAGAATGGTTCAAAAGATAAGAGTAAAAACACAAAAATGATAACCGAAAATTTGTTTCAAGACTTTTCTTTCAAAAGACGCATCTTGTACGCAACCCGTTAGACCTAGTGACCTTCTCGGCATCACAGCCAGCCACTCTAGGCACATCAGTGCTGGCCAAAAACAAGAAACAACTAGCAGTGTCTACGTTTAGGATAACGCTTGTCAAAATTGAGAGAGGCAATTAAGTAAAATTTGACTTTAATATACCGATACTCTGAGCAGTATCCACGAAGAAGGACGTTTTTGTGTATGCACATGAAAAAAGCCGTGTAAATGTTAGCAAAATAAAAAATCTATGTGCTCTGTCAGGGACACATAAATTTGTGGCTTAAAAAAATTTTCCGATAATTTTATCATTATCTGTAACCATTAAAACTGCTTTCTTCAGTTTTTATCTCTTCTTTTTAATTTTTCCAGCCAGCATAAAAAAAAGGTAAATATGGCTCTGAAATTGAACCTGTAGAATGCTAAGACAAAGATTCTTCCTCCAACATAGATTTAAATTTGAAAATTTTCTCCTAGATATGAGTTCTTTCCAACCAAAAAGATCGTCGAGAGTGCAAGAGAACTTGGCAAAAAAGCCATCGAAGTTACAGAAATTCCGACTGATTGGCTTTTCTTGTTCTATTTTGAATGCGATGGAACGTTCAGTCGGGTAAGACCTGATAGCCCCCGTTGGCCTGAAGGTTTTAGTAATGATGCCAAGATTTCACTGAACAAAGGCGATAGAGTTAAGATCAAGTGTGGCCCTAAAAACATTCCCCTGGATGGTGAGTTCAAAATGGTTGGTACTGAAAAGAAGATTAACTTCGTTATTTCTGATATGTGTGTGAAAAAGAACGATGGAATAAACGTTAGCCATTTGAATGCGAGCGACATCATCAAAAACTACAATAAACGGAATCTCCCTGAAGATGATGATTATGATAGGAATTGCTTTGAGCGAGAGAATCGGAGCCCCGAAATTAGATCGCAGACTGCTAAGAAACCCAAATTGTTCCCTGAAATCGATGATCCGGAAATTGCTGATGACCCGAACATTGAATGTGCTCCTGGACTACCATCAGGCGAAAAACAAAAACTCACAAGCTGCAACATCTTCAGGTCCTTCAAGTAGTTCAGATGAGGTTATTGCTTCTGTTTCTTAAGAAGGGTGCTTGAAAATATAATGATTCGGGCGCTCTGTCAGGGACGTCGGAAACTCAGATGAACTTTGAGTTCCTTTATGTTAACTCTACCAATCGTAGTCGCAAGAAAGATTGCCATTCCTAGTTTTTCAAAACTTGAATTAACTCTATAGTTGACCCATATTTGCAATGATTGTGATATACATAGTATGGTTGACTTATTCGAAAATGTGGTTTTTACTATGGCTGACGCATATTTAGACGCAAAGTTCATTAAACGTTTTTTTTTTAAAAATTAAAACCTCGAAACTGCTTGGTTTTGTTTTATTGTGATATTTTGTAGGATGCTACTTGGGAACAATTTCGTCACTTAATGGGCCAAATTGAATCTCGTCTGGACGCTGGAAACGAAATTGCTCTTCAATTCATTACTTTCCCCAAAGGGCGATGGACGAAATAAATCGCCTGCACGAAAATTCGCAGTCTAATAGGACTGATGGGGGCGTAGGCGAGGAAGTTGATGTTGAGGGCAATAGTGAGGAGTTCTTGTGGAGCGGAAAAAACTTGCTAAGTTTTTCTAGTAGTACTCCAAGAGAGCGTGCTATCAATATCGCAAACTGCTTGTGGTCTGAAGAGGAGAGGCTGTTGCTCTGTATCGATCCGAGGAAAGCTCTGACCGGGAACAGAAAAAGCTGCAGACAAAGAGCGGACTGAGATTTTCCATGAAGTGATGGAGAAAGTTTTTGGGGCCAACTTTACTGTCCAGAAATACCGAGATGTATTGAAATACGTAAATCAACAGGGCGTAGATTTGCAGAAAAGACAAAAAGCTGAGAAAGAAAAAGCTCGCGCCGATGAAAATAATAACCAGTATTTAAAATAAAGCCGGTGCTCTGTCAGGGACACGCAGTTTTGCGTTAAACAATGTTGAAACTACATTTAACTGCTGCTGTACTTTTTAATTCTTACAAGCAAAGTTTGTAGCGATTATTTTAGTCCTGAGGGCTTTTTGGGATTTTTTGTTTGAACAGTTTTTGTCTTTAAAAATTTCTTTTTTTGTCTTTTGTCATTAAAAGTGTTTTAAAATACGTCTCTAAAAGCAAGCTAAACAGGTAAAGGCATGAGTGCAATAACATCCCTTAGAAACTTACGGCTCATTGTTCTCTAAGTATCTAAGATACTTCTCTTAGTAACTTAAATTACTTTTAACTGTTGCTTTACTTTTTAAATGCTCGAAAGGGAAGTCTGTAGCAATTATATTAGTTCTGCGGCCTTTTTATGCATTTTTTTTTCGTTTAAAATTATTTGTCGTTTAAAACTTCCTCTTTTGTCTTCTAAAGTTTTTCAAAATTCGTTTCCAAGAGCAAGCTATACAAATAAAGGCATAAGGACATTAACATCTCTCAGAACCTTACGGCTCACTAGTCTCCAAGTATCTAAGAGTCTTCTTTAAGTAATTTTAATTAGTTTTAAAAGCTCGCAAGGAATATTTGTAGCAATAATATTAGTCCTGCTGTCTTTCTTATGCGATTTTATGGTTGAACATTTTTGTATTGTAAAATTACGTCTTTTGTCGTTCAAAGAACGTTACGGCTCACTAGTCCTTAAGTTTCTATGAATGCGACTTGTTACTTGAGAGCAATTGTTCTGACGTTATTCGGTTATGTTTAGCTCATATGGTTCTCTTCACTGTGTATTTGAAAAGTGATTCATATAATAATTAAAACGGGAGAAAGGATAGTTTTTGATGAGTGTTGAGTGATATGTTCAGGATATTAAAGATACGCCTATTTGTATAACAGCTGAGAGATGATTTTCAGATATGAATCAGAAAATCATAAGTGAGACTACGAGCCATCGAAAATTTTCAGTACCAGAAAAGTAAATTTAAAGTCAGCAAAAAAGAAGTCGAGGGCCTAAAGATTTTGGAAGAAGCCTCGAGAAGGACTAATAAAACGGAGGTGAAAGCCCGCAACCAGATGCTCTGGATATCAAAAACGTTGCGTCAAATTGTAAGTAAAATTGGATGTTATGTTTACTAACAACAAATTGGAGCTTCATAACTTTTTTAAAATTTTTCTTAGAATGCAAAAGGAGTTGAAAAAAGGAGAGATTCGCAATCGGTGCCTCTCATTTATAACCAAATCAATCTCCTCTCGTTCACTGGTGCCCTAGACGATTATGAGGGATACAGGAGGTTCCTCGCCAGGTCACTCTTTACCAAAGAGGAAAGAGTAAAATTTTGTGGGTTTTCCCAAAGAACAACAAGGAAAGGTCGATTGGCGGCTCCTGAGGAAGAAGAAAATTATTTTCGGGGTAAACTATTTTTTAGTTTTTAATCCTCTTGTAATTTTTGCAAACTTTTTCAAATGATAAATTCTTGCATGTTTATTTCATAACTATTGGTTTTCCTTTGCACTTGAATTGTGGTTCCTAGTTTCATTGACCGGACTATTTATTTCTAAGGAGGGAATTTTCTTGTTTCAGAAGCGGCTCGAAGATTTTGCGGTGACAGTTTGTACGCGCTCAGAAGTGTCAAGGATGCCGCCAACGTTCTAGGTCTTCGAGAGAAAAACGAGCGATTAGAGAATTGATTTTGCTGTTTCTCAAACTATCTTTATATGCAGTGAATTTGGTAATCAAGTTAATAAACATAGTTAGTGCTCTGTCAGGGATGCTGGCCAGTTCAATTAAATTTATGTCTACTGCAAGTCTTCACAATTTCTCAATAAAGATCTTTTTGAAGACATTCATGCTTCTTTTTTGTGTTTACCTCTTCGAATTTTTTTTAAATTTGGCGCTGCAAATGTTAATATCATTCTGGCAAATTAGTTGACTTTCACAAAAATGTCCCGAGCTTTGGAAGATTTGTATCAAACCACCGGTAGAAATTTCTCGAAATTGGCTTTGATTTGGAAAATGTTAGCAAAAATTGATGCAAAACTTACAGACAGGTGGATAGATTGTGAAGGTAAAAAGAGTCATAAAATTTTCGTTGATGATTTGTTGCCGGAAAATGAAGTAAACTTCGAGGTGAGTAGATTTCTTGGCAATGAGTACTGCAAGAGTCTGGAGTCAGTGAGCTACGAACTTGTTAGTTATCTTCCTAGTGATTCTTTTTTTGCAGCTGGAGATGTTTGCTAAAAACGACATAACAAAGGGTAGAATAATAGTGGGCGTTATTGGTGTGTTGGCTGAAATTAGGGATGATGAAATCATTGCAGGCCTTAATGATGTATCCATTCTTTGTAGTAGGTTAGGGGATATGCAATGGTTAATGCTAGGCCACATTTCTTTCGTTAACGCGTCGTGCAAATCAAACATTGAGTATCGTCAAAAGGGTAGAATTGTTTATTGCGTTGCAATAAAATACATTTCAATGGGGCAAGAGTTAACAGTTTTCTACAATAGGCATTTTTTGGCATGTTTAACGTTGATTGGTTGTGTCCACACAAATTTGTGCATGGGGATTCATTTCCGACAGCACTCAAGGCCGCAAAAAAGCGGAAACTGATCTCTCCACAGGAAGCTGTTGGAACTCCGCCAAGAGGTAATGTAACTATACTGAACTTAGAAACCCCTCTCAGGAAAATTTTTATCGAAAGATTGCCAACAACACGTGCTTTGTATGATATATCAAATAGTTCTAGCAATACTAAAGATGATTATGAAGAACGATACGTTTCATATGATTCTGTGTTTGGTGAAACTGATGCTGTTTTAGGTCCAGTCAAAACGAGCAAGCCTTTAAATTCACAGCAACTTGCTCTATCAATGTCGCCTGTTGAACCAAATGATGATCAAACCGATGAACCATTGCTTGAACCGACAGATATTGTTAGTTCTACTCCTGTTTGATTGCAAGATTTTGAAACTGAAGAAATTGAAAACACAAGGGACAATGTTGAACCTTTTGCTCTGTTTCAAGAAGACGGGACAATTCTTTTTTCTGGCGCCAGCTCAACTACTGATGGAATGTTTGATAAGCATGAAATATTAAAGAAATCTCGACAGGACTTTTAAAAGCTGTTTTCCAAAGCATTACCAGTTCCAAATAATCTTTTCTCTAAGCTAGCTGTTCCTTTTTTTTCCTGATATTGTTACAACAGTTTTTGGGGATGCTAAGTTTTGTACAATGGACATTGGGACTCAGATGGAAAAAATTTTGGCCAAAAATGCCGCTAAGATAGTTATGTCTTGGAGCCAAAACTGCTCTTGGGCAACCCGTTGGGATCAGATTAAAATTAATGAAGTGCAGATTGTTTTAAACGTAGATGGTGCTCCTGTATTTAAGTCTTCAAAACTTTCAGTTTGGCCTATTTGGGTTCAAATGTTTAACCTTCAACCTAAATTGAGAAGTGCGTTTTCCAATTTAATGCTGTTAGGACTGTGGCACGGCAAATCGAAGCCAGATTTTAAAAACCACTTCCTGCTCTGGTTTTTGAAATTGAAACTCTGCGAGATGCAAACCTTGTCATCGAAGGGTTAGGGGCCATTAAGTTTGGAGTGCGATCGATTGTTGCGGATATGCCAGTCACAGCTTGCGTTCCTTGTATGATCCAGTTTAACGGATACTCATCTTGCCCTCATTGCTATATAAATGGTTTCTCCAGTAACCAAAGAATGTTATTTTTATTTAAAAAGTTATTTAAGCTCAGAGAAAACCTTGATTTTAAAGCTTGCGGCTGGTATGCTGATCGAACAAACGAAATAAAATGCTGTGTTTTTAAGTCTTCTACACCCCTTAACAGCTTAATTTCTTTACCCTGGGACTGTCCGGTTGATCCTATGCATCAGGTTTTTTTGGGTACTGGAAAAGGTTTGACAAAAATGATGATTTCATTGTTAAAAGGAGAGACCTTGATGGCAGCAGAAAATTTGATCAAAAGGTTAAAAGTGCCGTTCGATGTAAAACATAAACCCAAAGCCTTAAGTGAAATAAGTTTTTGGAAGGCGTTTGATTTTAAATTGTTTTTTTTTCATAGCGGTCCTCTAATTTTTCGACAGCTTCCGGTGCCTAAAATAATTTTGCACAGTTTTTGTTTTCTAAGTGCAGCGGTCAGACTTCTTTCGGACATCATTATAGATGACACAAAAATTGAAAGCGCAGAAAATTTAATTCACGACTTCTTTCAAAATTTCGTATAGTTGTACATTGAATAATCTCAATCTTTCAAATTCCACACAATGCGGCATCTCGGCAAACAAGTAAGACGTAATGGACCGCTTTGGCTCTTATCAGCTTTTTGTTTTGAGTCGGCAAACCACAATTTGCTTAGTGCAGTCCAGGGTACCATCAAGGAACCAGAAAACATAATTGAGCGTTTTGTAAAACATCCAGCAGCTGCAAGTTCTGCAATATTTGAGAGTACAGAAAAATGTTTAAAAGGTTTGACAGATGTTGACGCGGAAGTAAAACTATTCTGCGAAAAGCTTCTCCAGGTTTGTTAGCTCGGATGGTCAAGGCTTTGCATCTTTTCGTATTCCAGGCTAGGCAATAATCTGGGAGACTGCTTGTTTCAATTAAAAGACGGGAGATTTTTTCGCGTTAGCGTTTTTTTTTCAAAATCTGATGGTAATTTTGCTGTTCGCAAATCCGCCAAAGTCGTAAAAGCCCTCTTTTTGATGAGAAAATGCCAAATTGTGGTTTTTTAATGAGTTGTTTGGCCTTGGACCCTTGGAAAAAATCATTGCTTCCGACCTTTGCTATATGTCTGTGGTTTTGGTCAAAAAAAAACTTTTGGTAATAAGTTTAATGAGGGAAGGATTTGAGCATAATTAGGAGGAAGAAACTTTGTCATTTTGTTAATTGTCTTGTTCTTGTAACAATAAAACAACTGAAAATCTTGTAATGTTATAAATAAAAAGTAGGAAACTGCGCTGACAGGGCCAGTCTATAAACACAACTTTTTATGATATACATATATTTCTCCTGTTTCAGCCAAACGTCAACACTCGTCATTGTCGGGGACTCGATTCTAGTCCGTCTCGAGGATCAAGTCTACCAAGACAAACTTTTAGCAAAACATAAAATAACCCTACATTGCCAGCCATGCTTTAGGGCGGCGCATCTTGAAGCAGATGATGTCGTGATCTGTTCTCCATTTGACTGCTGCATTTTGTTCTTGGGCAATAATGACATCTCGAGGCACCCGAATAGACGCTGGATAATTTCACAACCCCCCCTCAAAACCTCCCACCACCCCTCAAAGTAAAGATTGTCGGTCTACTCCCAAGGCCCGATGTTTGCTAGGAGCTGGTTAGGGAAACAAATTGGTATATGCAAAACTTTTGTGGCTCCTCATATGTCGGGCCCCGAAAACTCCACCACAACCACTTCCTTGTACCGGGTCGACGTGATTTAGCTCACTTAAACTTTGATGGACGAAAGAGGGTCTTATCGTTGTTCCTACGAATCTGTGAAACCCGGATGTGAAAACTCTAGCTGCTTTCCTTGTATTCCAAACACTTCAGAAAAAGTATTGATGTTGTTGATTTTTATCCAAATTTAATTATTTTTTCTCTTGCTTCCGTTACATCACGTTTAAGTTAATTATGTTATTTGTTTCAAAAAATTAAAAAAGAGGAAAAAGCCAAAGAAACAAAAAAAGATTTAAAAGGCAAAAAAAATTTTGATGTTCCAGTACTCTATACAGCCATAAAAGTTCTTCCTTACGTTGAAAAATTTAGCAATTTCAGTAAAAAAAATATTCAAAAAAACAAAAAATAACAAAAACAAAAAAGATGTGGAAATATTATAATCAGATATATTATTTACTTTGCCCAAAAGATTAAAAAAAAAGTATTTACTCTAGAAAAATGAAAGAAAGAAGCGAGAATCAAAACTTATGTAAGATTGAAAACAAAAATTTTCCGCAAACTTGGCAGTACTGTTGTCGTAACAGCTGTCTTTAAGTATTTTAAAAAGTGAAAAAATAGGATAAACCAATTCATTAAAAAGATAAACCAAAACAACCATAATTCCATATGCCGCATTAAAGAAGTCAAAATTTAAGATTGTTCGATAATTCGTGCGGAAAAACAACTTTCGTAGCCAAATTTTAAATTAAGGAAAGAAAAAAAGATGGCCTCTGTCAAGGATACATAAATTTGGCTCCAAAAATTTGATAGATTTTGACTAAAAGATGTTAAAAAAGTATTTACTCTGGAAAAATAAAAGAAAGAAGTGACAATCAAAATTTATGTGATATTGAAAGCAAAAATTTTCCTCAAACTTGGAAGTACTGTTGTCGTAAAAGCTGTCTTTTGGTTTTTCAAAATTGAAAAAATAGGGTCCTCGATGAAAAAAATTCGAAAAAAGTTAAACCAAAACCGTAATTCCATAGATTGCATTTAAGAAGTCAAAACTTAAGGTCGTTCAATAAATGTTGCGGAAAAATAAAAATTTCATATTTAAAGAAAAAAATGTACTCTGTCAGGGACACATAAATATAGCCTCATAAATTTGAGAAAAAATTTCATCTGCCGGATTTTTGCTGTTTGTCACAACGGTTAGGGAGTTCCGTGTTCCTGAACAGATAAAAAATTGATTAATACTAGATAAAAGAAATCACGCACTGCACAAAAGTTTTTAAATTCTTGAAAGCTGATTTTTCTTTGTTCAGGAAAGGACGACACTCCTGTGCGTGCCTGCCTTTTCTTCAACAGCATTTCTGTGATTATGTGGGTTTGAGCATATGCCGTGCCTGTTTCATTTTTTTTTTCAAGTTCTGTCTCTCCTGTTCATTTTAGCAGACCATGTTTTGCTTGCTGGCAAAACATGTTCGGCCAAAATTAGCAGGAGATGCAGCGCTCGAAACCAAATGAAGCAAAAAGCACAGAATATGTCCAAACTCATATTATCACAGAAACAAAATTGAAGAAAAGATCCGCGCACACCTGTTCCTTTCAATAGTTGTTTTCTTACTCACATTCTGTTCTCATTTTTCTTTCCTTTGTTTCCTTTTTTTCGTTCACATTTTTAATCCTATTGTAGATTTTTTAGCCACTGTTTCTGCTTGCTTGCGTCTTTGCGCAAACAAGCAGAAACAGTGGGTGAAAAAATGAACGAAATTAATAAAAATGTGAACGGTAGAACGAAAAATGAGACCAGAATATGACTGGGAACACAAGTATTGCAAGGAACAGTCCCTCTCTGTATGTTTTTTTCTTGTTTCTCCCTTTCAGCCATTTTTTTGTTATGATTTGGAGACTTGTACATATTCAGTACTCCTTTTCCCACTGTCAATTTAAGTTCCTTGTATCTCACTTTGACTTTGGCAAACAGTGTTTTTGATTGTAAGCAAAAACTTGTTTTGCCAAAGTCAACATGAGACACAAGGAACTTTAATTGACAGTGGGAAAAAGAGTACTGACTTTGTACAAGTGTCCAAATCATCACAAAGAGTTGGTTGAAGGGGAAAAACAAGAAAAAGGCACACAGAGAAGAACCCCTTCTCGCCATAGTTGCGTTCTAAGTCACATTCTGTTCCCAATTTTTTATCGTTCACATTTTTAATCCTATTGTTCATTTTTTCAGCCACTGTTTCTGCTTGCTTCCGTCTTTTCGCAAACAAGCACAAACAGTGGCTGAACAAGTGAACATTATGATTAAAAATGAAAACGGTTGAGAGAAAAATGAGAACAGAATGTGACTGAGAACACAACTATTGCAAGGAACAGTCCCTCTCGGTGTGATTTTTTTGTTTTTTTCCTTCAGTCACCTTTTTGTGACAATTTAGTGACTTTTACAAGTTCTGTACCCTTTTTCCCGCTGTCAATGCAAGTTCCTTGTCTCTCCAGGTGATTTTGGCGAACCAAGTTTTTGCTTTCAAGCAAAAACTTGAATTTCCAAAATCAACTGGAAAGACAAGGAACTTGCATTGACAGTGGTAAAAGGAGTACGGAATTTGTGCAAATCTCCAATTCATCACAAAAAGTTGGCTGAAGGGAACATAAAAACACCGAGAAGGGTCCTTTCTTGCAATCGTTGTGTTCTCAGTCACATTCTGTTCTCACATTTTTTTCTATCCTTCACATTTTTAATCATGTTTTTAATTTTTCCAGCCACTGTTAATGCTTGCTTGCGCCTTTGCGCAAACAAGCAGAAGCAGTGGCTGAAAAAATGAGCAATAGGATTAAACATGTGAACGGTAGAAACAAAAATGAGAACACAATGTGACTGAGAACAGAAGTATTGCAAGGAACAGTCCCTCTGTGTGTTTTTTTCTTGTTTTCCCCTTCAGCCAACTTTTTGGGATGATTTGGAGACTTGTACATATTCAGTACTCCTTTTCCCACTGTCAATTCAAGTTCCTTGTGTCTCATTTTGACTTTGGCAAACCATGTTTTTGATTGCAAGCAAAAACTTGGTTTGCCAAAGTCAACATGAGACACAAGGAACTTGAATTGACAGTGGGAAAAAGAGTACTGAATTTGTACAAGTCTCCAAATCATCACAAAAAGTTGGCTGAAGGGGAATCAACAAGAAGAGAGCACACAGAGAGGAACCCCATCTTGCCATAGTTGCGTTCTCAGTCACATTCTGTTCTCATTTTATTTCTACCGTTCACATTTTTAATCCTATTGTTCATTTTTTCAGCCACTGTATCTGCTTGATTGCGTCTTTGCGCGAACAAGCAGAAACAGTGGCTGAACAAATTAACAATATGATTAAAAATGTGAACGGTAGAGAGAAAGATGAGAACAGAATATGACTGAGAACACAACTATAGCAATGAACAGTCCCTCTCGGTGTGTTTTTTTGTTTATTCCTTCGGTCACATTTTTGTGATGATTTGGTGGCTTGTACAATTTCTGTACTCCTTTTCCCACTGTCAATGCAAGTTTCTTGTCTCTCCAGTTGATTTTGGCAAACCAAGTTTTTGCTTTCAAGCAAAAACATGGTTGGCCAAAATCAACTGGAGAGACAAGGAACTTGCATTGACAGTGGGAAAAGGAGTACAGAAATTGTGCAAATCTCCAAGTCATCACAAAAAGTTGGCTGAAGGGAAAAAAACATAAAAACACCGAGAAGGGCCCTTTCTTGCAATCGTTGTGTTCTCAGTCACATTCTGTTCTCACTTTTTTTTTCTATCGTTCACATTTTTAATCATGTTTTTAATTTTTCCAGCCACTGTTAATGCTTGCTTGCGCCTTTGCGCAAACAAGCAGAAGCAGTGGCTGAAAAAATGAGCAATAGGATTAAACATGTGAACGGTAGAAACAAAAATGAGAACACAATGTGACTGAGAACAGAAGTATTGCAAGGAACAGTCCCTCTGTGTGTTTTTTTCTTGTTTTCCCCTTCAGCCAACTTTTTGGGATGATTTGGAGACTTGTACATATTCAGTACTCCTTTTCCCACTGTCAATTCAAGTTCCTTGTGTCTCATTTTGACTTTGGCAAACCATGTTTTTGATTGCAAGCAAAAACTTGGTTTGCCAAAGTCAACATGAGACACAAGGAACTTGAATTGACAGTGGGAAAAAGAGTACTGAATTTGTACAAGTCTCCAAATCATCACAAAAAGTTGGCTGAAGGGGAATCAACAAGAAGAGAGCACACAGAGAGGAACCCCATCTTGCCATAGTTGCGTTCTCAGTCACATTCTGTTCTCATTTTATTTCTACCGTTCACATTTTTAATCCTATTGTTCATTTTTTCAGCCACTGTATCTGCTTGATTGCGTCTTTGCGCGAACAAGCAGAAACAGTGGCTGAACAAATTAACAATATGATTAAAAATGTGAACGGTAGAGAGAAAGATGAGAACAGAATATGACTGAGAACACAACTATAGCAATGAACAGTCCCTCTCGGTGTGTTTTTTTGTTTATTCCTTCGGTCACATTTTTGTGATGATTTGGTGGCTTGTACAATTTCTGTACTCCTTTTCCCACTGTCAATGCAAGTTTCTTGTCTCTCCAGTTGATTTTGGCAAACCAAGTTTTTGCTATAAAGCAAAAACATGGTTGGCCAAAAAAAAGGAGAGACAAGGAGCTTGCATTGACAGTGGGAAAAGGAGTACAGAGTTTGTGCAAATCTCCAAGTCATCACAAAAAGTTGGTTGAAGGGAAAAAAAACAAAACAAACACCGAGAAGAACCCTTTCTTGCAATCGTTGTGTTCTCAGTCACATTCTGTTCTCACTTTTTTTTTCTACCGTTCACATTTTTAATCCTGTTATTAATTTTTCCAGCCACTGTTTCTGCTTGCTTGCGCCTTTGCGCAAACAAGCAGAAACAGTGGCTGAAAAAATGAGCAATATTAAACATGTGAACGGTAGAAACAAAAATGAGAACACAATGTGACTGAGAACACAACTATTGCAAGGAACAGTCCCTCTCTGTGTGTTTTTTTCTTGTTCTTCCCCTTCAGCCAACTTTTTGTGATGATTTGGAGACTTTTACACATTCACTACTCCTTTTCCCACTGTCAATTCAAGTTCCTTGTGTCTCATTTTGACTTTGGCAAACCATGTTTCTGATTGCATGCAAAAACTTGGTTTGCCAAAGTCAACATGAGACACAAGGAACTTGAATTGACAGTGGGAAAAAGAGTACTGAGTTTGTACAAGTCTCCAAGTCATCACAAAAAGTTGGCTGAAGGGGAAAAAACAAGAAGAGAGCACACAGAGAGGAACCCCATCTTGCCATAGTTGCGTTCTCAGTCACATTCTGTTCTCATTTTTTTCTACCGTTCACGTTTTTAATCCTATTGTTCATTTTTTCAGCCACTGTATCCGCTTGCTTGCGTCTTTGCGCAAACAAGCAGAAACAGTGGCTGAACAAACTAACAATATGATTAAAAATGTGAACGGTAGAGAGAAAGATGAGAACAGAATGTGACTGAGAACACAACTATAGCAATGAACAGTCCCTCTCGGTGTGTTTTTTTGTTTTTTCCTTCGGTCACCTTTTTTTGATGATTTGGTGGCTTGTACAATTTCTTTACTACTTTTCCCACTGTCGATGCAAGTTTCTTGTCTCTCCAGTTGATTTTGGCAAACCAAGTTTTTGCTTTCAAGCAAAAACATGGTTGGCCAAAATCAACTGGAGAGACAAGGAACTTGCATTGACAGTGGGAAAAGGAGTACAGAAATTGTGCAAATCTCCAAGTCATCACAAAAAGTTGGCTGAAGGGAAAAAAACATAAAAACACCGAGAAGGGCCCTTTCTTGCAATCGTTGTGTTCTCAGTCACATTCTGTTCTCACTTTTTTTTTCTATCGTTCACATTTTTAATCCTGTTGTTTATTTTTCCAGCCACTGTTTCTGCTTGCTTGCGTCTTTGCGCAAACAAGCAGAAACAGTGGCGGAAAAAATGAGCAATAGGATTAAACGTGTGAACGGCAGAAACAAAAAAAAGAACAGAATGTGACTGAGAACGCAACTTTTGCAAGGAACAGTCCTTCTATGTGTGCATTTTTGTTTTTTTCCCTTCAGTCACCTTTTTGTGATGATTTGTTTTTTTGTACAATTTCTGTACTTATTTTCCCACAGTCAACTCAAGTTCCTTGTGTCTCTGGTTGATTTTGGCAAACCAAGTTTTTGCTTGAAAGCAAAAACCTGGTTTGCCAAAATCAACTGGAGAGACAAAGAACTTGAATTGACCGTAGGAAAGGAGTATTGAATCTGTACAAGTCTCCAAATCATCACTAAATGTTGGCTGAAGTGGAAAAAGCGAAAAAGCACACAGAGAGGGACCCTTTTTCGCAATAGTTGTGTTCTTAGTCACATTCTGTTCTCATTTTTCTCTCTACCGTTCACA
Organism: Convolutriloba macropyga; assembly: GCF_964194025.1. NCBI lineage: Eukaryota > Metazoa > Xenacoelomorpha > Acoela > Convolutidae > Convolutriloba > Convolutriloba macropyga. Next base: position 43,316,196 of record NC_134479.1, read on the forward strand.
TTTTTAATCCTATTATTCATTTTTTCAGCCTTTTTTTCTGCTTGTTTGCGTCTTTGCGCAAACAATCAGATACAGTGGCTGCAAAAATGAACAAAATGATTAAAAATGTGAATGGTGGAAAGAAAAATGAGAACAGAATGTGAGTGAGAACACAACTACTGCGACACTCCGAGGACGAGGAAAGGACACACGAGGAGGAACTGGAGCGGCTCAGCTGGGGACTGACTGGCGGGCACGAAGACTTCTTCATCCATGTTTGGTTGGTTCTTCTTTTCCGGTGCTTTTTGCAATGGTTTGGTTTTCAGAGGCGAATCATTTTCATTTTCTTTTTCCATTTGCATCATCAAGCCTTCTTTTCGTTTTATCAGTCAATATTTTTGCTTGCTTGCGCCAATGTTCCTGCAGCCAATTTTTTGTGATGGTTTGAGGGCTTGTACAAATTCTCTGTTCCCTTTTTACTATCAGTTCAAGTTCCGTCTGTCTCCACCTGATTTTGACAAACCATGTTTTTGCTTGCATGTAAAAACATGGTTTGTCAAAATCAAGTGGAGACACGGGGAACTTGAACTGATAGTAAAAAGGGAACAGAAAATTTCTAAAATCCCCCAAATCATCGCAAAAAGGTGGCTGTCCCTTTGCGCTGATCCCCTTTTTTTCCTGTGGGTTGGGTTTCTACGGGCACACTTAGTGCCCGATGTTTCTTTCTGGTGGGCTCCTCTGCTAGGCTTGTTCTGCTTGCGCCACGCTAGGATTTAGGTATTCTCTTTTTTTTCTCTCCCTTCCCCCTAGGTGTTTGGCGCAAGCATTAGGAGTCCCTCTGCTTTGACTTCTTTGGGTTGTTTGGTAGGGGGTATCCATGCACTTTTGTGCATTGCAGTGTTTCTGCTGTTCTGTGTTGTTCAGTTTTCTTTTCTCTTCAGGAACAGGCGACACTCCGAGGACGAGGAGAGGACACACGAGGAGGAACTTGAGCGGCTCAGTTGGCGACTGGCTGGCGGGCACGAAGACTTCTTCAACCCGCTTTGGTTGGTTCTTCTTTGCGGCCCTTTTTGCAATGGTTTGGTTTTCAGGGGCGAATCACTTTCATTTTCTCCTTTTCCATTTGCACCCTGAAGTCTACTTTTAGTTTTATCAGTCGATGTTTTTGCTTGCTTGCGCCAATGTTGCGCAAGCCAGCATAAACAGTGACTGATGAAACCAATAGAAAGCTTAAAGATGCAAACGGAAAAAGAAAATGAAAACGATTCGCCTCTGAAAACTCAACCAATGCAAATAAGGCACTTTGCGCGCCTGTTTTTTCCTCAACCGCTTTTCTGTGATGCTTTGGGTTTGCAGAATCAACAGGAGATGCAGAATACTTGAAATGAAAAAACAACAAGCCCGGAACGTGCCCAAACTCGTTTTATCACAGAAAAGAGGTTGACTAAAAGACAGGGGTGCACTCCTCTTTCTTGCAATAGTTGTTTTTTCAGTCACGCTCTGCGCTCGTTTTTCTTTATACCGTTCACATTTTTAATCCTATAGTTCAATTCTTCAGTCATTCTTTTGCTTGTTAGCGTTTTTCCGCAAACAAGCAGAAAAAGTGACTGAACAGATGAGCTTTTGGATTAAAAATTTGTACAGTAGAAACAATAATGAGAACAGAATGTGAGTGAAAACACAACTATTGCAAGAAACAGTCCCTCTCTGTGTGCTTTTTTGTGTTTTTTTTTCCTGCAGACACCTTTTTGTGATGGTTTGGGGGCTTTTACAAATTCTCTGTTCCCTTTTTACTATTAGTTCAAGTTCCCTGTGTCTCCACTTGATTTTGACAAACCATGTTTTTGCTTGCATGTAAAAACATGGTTTGTCAAAATCAAGTGGAGACACGGGGAACTTGAACTGATAGTAAAAAAGGAACAGAAAATTTGTACAACCCCCCAAATCATCGCAAAAAGGTGGCTGTCCTTTTGCGCTGATCACCCTATTTTTTCCAGTGGGATGAGTTTCTACGGGCACACTTAGTGCCCGATGTTTCTTTCTGGTGGTCTCCTCTGCTAGGCTTGTTCTGCTTGCGCCACGTTAGGATTTAGGTATTCTCTTTTTTCTCTCCCTTCCCCCTAGGTGTTTGGCGCAATTATTAGGAGTTTCTCTGCTTTGGCTTCTTTGGGTTGGTTGGGAGGGGGTATCCATGCACTTTTGTGCATGGAAGTGTTTCTGCTGTTCTGTGTTGTTCAGTTTTTTTTTCTGTTCAGGAATAGACGACACTCCGAGGACGACACCCGAGGGTGACGATACGACACCCGAAGACGACACCCAAGGGTGACGATACGACACCCGAAGAACGATCAAGAAAAAAGAGATTTGAAGAAAAAGCAAAAAAAGTTAAAAAAGAAGAAAAGAAGAAATGGCGCGAAGGACTTTCTTTCATGTGATAGATTGATGATTCGACGTCTTTGTTTCTTTTTGTTATGCTTTTTTATTTTATTTTAGATTCAATTGTTGACGTTTTCAAAATGTTTTGTTGCTAGGATAGGACTTAGGATAAGGACCTAGGACGGCTCTGTCGGCTATTTTGAGCGCTTCTTTTACGTTTTTTTAATGTTTTTTGAGCCGATTTTTTTCTTCCAAAAAATTAATCTTGCAAGTTCTTGCAAGAATCTTGCAAGAAAAAGTTAATTCTTGCAAGATTCTTGCAAGATCTTGCAAGAAAAAGTTAATCTTGCAAGATCTTGCAAGAATCTTGCAAGAATTTTGCAAGACGTAACATCGTCTTGCAAGAATGTTGCTAGAATCTTGCAAGATCTTGCAAGATTAACTATTTTTCCGACTCGGGTATAGATAAAGACTATATACGATGGTATTTCTCAGACGATGGTATATCATACGGTGTTGTATCTCACATAACAGTCCCAATTTAGATCTGAATAAAACTTTTTTGTCCTGGTCTTTAGTACTCTCCAATTTTCCTATTATGACTTACCCACAAACATTGATAATTATAAATAAAAGCGTTTTGAATTTGAAGTTGACAGAAAACATGCATTTTTTCTTCTTTATTTAATGTACTCTACTATTTCGCCATGTTCATTGTATATTAGCGATTTCTCCGATGAAATTAATTGAATTGATGATTCAAAGTCGTGTATTACTGAAATGGGTTGCTATAATAGTCTCTCACATATGGCAATATTTTAACACATGGCACATGCAGTTTTGTTCGTGCGATTTATTCGCGTGATCAAAAAATCCTTGCAAGTTGAATTTGGCCAAAAATGCTGCTTACAATTCTCAGAATGTATCTTGTTAAAGAATATCATTACAAAAAACGTCTAGTTGAAAAATCAATCATTAAAAAACTTAGTGAGAAAAATGCAATCACATATTGACAAACGACAACTTCTAATTTGCTATCACAACTTCTTCCGCTAAATTCATAAACAAGCTACTAAAATCCAGCAAAATATTTGGTAAATGCTATATAGTGAGCGATTCTCCACTTAAATTCAACCCTAATCCTAATTTTTACGATTTTATACATTTTCCATTATCGATTAGAAAACTTTGCTCCCAATTTCTCACTAAAAGCGTTAAAATGGTGGAATATTGATACATTAAAGACCAACATTTACAAAGCACTAAAAGTTATGCAAAATGCTTTACTTACTATTTGCTGTTATCTAGGACCTATATTTAGTAAATTATGTTTATACATTTTTTCTGAGCAATCCACAATTAGATTTTTTATTTTGCCGTTCGGTGGAATTTTTTTTCTTCCCTTTATCATTTATTACTACTTCTGTTACTACTTTTCTTTGTGAACTTTTATCGTGTAAGATCTGATAAGATGCTGACAATAAATTTTTATCTTGTAAGATCTTTTAACATCTTACAAGATAAAAATTCATTGTAAGCATCTTATCAGATCTTACTCGATAAAGGTCACAGAAGGCAGAGTTTTGCTTGGTAAGATCTGATCACATGTTTTAATGATTTAAATATAACCGTATAACTTAGTCAAGTTCCTATGAAAGTTAAAAAAAATCAGTCAACTAACCAATTCTGAAAAAAAAATGTTTTTTGATTCTATATTGATTTCAAAACTACTGCGTAATTGTTTAACTCACAACTGCACAGCTCTGGAGTATCATGAATGAGTTTTTTTATATTCCGACTCAATTTTTTTATTGTTTTGTTTCAGAACAGATGTTGCACTGACATTCTAAGAATCAAAGAAATCAACAATCAACAAGATCTGTTACGACCAAAATTCAGACTGTAAATTGTGGGTAAGTAGGTTGACATCATTCCATTTTTTGGTACAACAGTTTTTTTAATCAGCGTTTGTCTCGTCATTTCGCATTCTCTCAACTAAGTTCAGTCTCTCTTCAAACTGCATGTCAGTATGTCAGTTCCGATATCTCGTTGATCATCGTGGACAAATTGTGAAAATGTTTTGTAGTGTTTTTGGACTTGTAACGCTTCTTCGCTGCCCAGACAGCTAAAAGGACAAATTCAAGACACCATAAAGAGAAACCAAGCAGACCAGTCAGTTCTTTAAATGTATGCAGTGTTGACCCAGGGCGAAAGGATATGAAGTTGTTTTCCTCAGAGAGTTGTTGATGGATTTTGTCTACCATCTCACTGACTAATTCAGGTGTGACATCAAGCGTAGGGACATCCTTGAGTGCCGATCTGATCTTATGCAACATCAAATTCCGACCCTCTTCTGTATGAGTGACCGCTGGAATGCTCGGGATGTTGAAAGCGGTATCCAGTAGTTCGGGAGTTGTGATTGTTGTTAATAGTCCACTGTGTTGAAGACAATATGCTGGATCGGGCAACATGACTGGTCCATCTTCGGGTGAACCAGTTATCCATTGCAGAGGTATGTACTAGGCAACTTTTACAGGCTGCTACACGGTTTGAAAACTTTCTGCCCCCACTGTACGTTATGTTATAAGAAATTGTTGATCGACTGCCGCGTGGAGGAGGTACATAGAGTTCCCAAGGTAGATTGCTGTCTGTAAAAATGGCAATTCGGTTACTTCTCGTGTGCAAGTCTTCAAAGCAGCTACCTCGTGACTGTATAGGAGCGAAGTCAAGCAGAATTGATCTTGCGCGCTCACCAACGCTACTGGCTTGGTGCAAAGTATCAGCAATTGTGTCCCAAACAAGACAGATATTCCTCACTCTTCATTTCGGCATAGCTTTCTTCTCGCCTTGATACGATCAAATAGTTCCTTTTTAATTTTAGAGTTGCGGCCGCCGTTGTGTTTTTGATTGGCTGTAGCAGATCGATTGCTTTGTAGGCATTGTGAATTGTTTCACCACTGTATACTGGCACCTCCATTGTGATTAACAGTCCGTGTGGATTGGAAAAACTTTTCTCACTAAGGGCAGGCTGTAAGGTAAGCTTGAGTGGTCTTATGGAATTGAACACTTTTTATCTCCCAGCTTCAGAGTTGCAATGTTTTTCCGTAAATCCTCGTAGGGTACTAATGCGGCTGGCAGTATTCCCTTGGATAGCACTCCAATGCTTGTAATAAGTATGTTTCTCTGTTCCGTCAAATATAGTGTTTGTACTTGCAGCTCGCTGTGCATAGCATTGAGTGTCCATAATACGTTGTTCAATGAACTTTGGGCGCGACAGGCATACAAAAAAACATCAGACCTTCGATGATCACAGGCTATGGCTTGTAGTATTTCTTCCATTGTTTTTTGAGCACCTCCAGTTATGTTTGCAGAATCTCAAAGTTATCCTCTGAGTAGTTTAGCACTTTTCGTGTGTCTTCATGAAGCTTTGAACTACTGCTGGCCATGACTTGAATAGACTCTCTTTCTTCGTTCTGCAGGTGAACTATTCTTGATTCCAAATGGTGCAATCGTCCTTCCAATTCTTCCATCTTTCGCTTAGAACTTTAGCACAGACCAAAAAATTGAGAGTAGTCTACAGCGTGCTTTTTCCAGTAAGGGTTCTAAGATTGTCGCCGTCGCAGCTCCCATTGCAAACATCAGTGGTGATCGTCTATGTCGCTGAAGAGTGATAGTCTGGTTTACAAAAGATGCTACTTCTTTGACAAGCTTTGTCCTCTCTTTCTCTGCTCTTTCGTATTCTATCTGAATAGATGAAATTATTCCGTCATAGTGGTGCTGTGAAAGTGCGCTTATTTCTGGGTTGTTGCAAAACTTGGAGCTCTTCTACGTTTTCTGTTCCATTTGCTGAAGTATTGAAAAGAATTTATAAATTGATCGGAGATCCACGTTCAACAGCTTTGGAAGTGGTACTGCGATATCCACATTCAGATATGAGTCGGCCAATGGCACTGGAGTTTGAGGTTGAAAGAGAACATGCGCAATAGTTCGTGCAATCTCTCCGCTGTTTTGTTGTCGTACAGCAACTATTAGTATAAATATCACAAGATTGTACATCTAAACATTATTATGGTTATTTGCTGCGCCAAACCTAGAAAGCGTTTTTTTGTATTAGAAAGAGTGGTACATTCTCTAATGGTTCCCCCCAATTCGCTGAAATGTATTTGAGCTAATTAGCTCTTTTCATAATACCGGTGATATTTTAACTTGAAATATAGTTTTTTTTTAATGGTGCTAATTAAATATGTTTTACGATCGTCCCCATCTTTAATAAAAATTTCGGCTCATATTTTGCTCTTTGAAATTATTTTGTTAGACAATGCATGTCTAACATCTGTGTTTCACTGATGTCACTCAAGACAGTTTTTGGTTTGTGTGGTCGTTGGGGCAGTGGTGTAGAGTCAATCTCTTTGGCTTGGTTTACGAAAGGGGTCTGTTTCTCTTGGGTTTTGTCTTGTTCCGGAGTGATCGGTTCTGCTGGTATGTTAGTCTTAGGGGGCTTTTTAGTTGAATGTTCTCGCTCTGCAAAGAGATCGTACAAAAATTCTTCATCCTCGTCCATCCATTTGAAGGAACTCCCTTGTTTGGGTCGTCTTGATGTAACTTCTGGGATGAAAGTTTGATTGTTTTCTTCAATATGAACTTCCTGGTCATATGTATTTTGGCGGCTGGGCAATTTCTCCTGATGAGATGATCTTGTTTCCATTCTGGGTAACTCGTCTTCCTCTTTCACAGGCTTCAATCGATTGTAGTGGACTATCTGCCATTTATTATAGTTTGTGTCTTTTCAGATTTTATAGTTGACTTCTGAGGTCCTATCGATGATGTTATATGGTCCAATCCAGGGAAGAAAAAACTTCCTTGATTTTGCTTTTTGGGGTGCAATCAGCCAAACTTTCTCTCCTGGCTTTAGTTCCTCTGCAAAGACGTTTTTCTGGTACGTATCATTTTTTCATTCTTGTCTGTAGCCAAGTGTCTCTATGGCATTCATATGTGCTTTCCTGAACTGTTCATTGAGCCATCTTATGAATTCGTAGTTGGCAATTTCGTGACCAGGTGCTTTCGGGCTTAGCAGGTCAATTGGGTATTTGCATTCTTGTCAAAAACTGTCTCTTTGAGTCCCTGCGGTACTACAAGTTGTTTTTGTGCAGTATTGCTTCCTTCCACATGCCAATTCCTGTACAGCAGGCCATCAGTCAGTTCCATCTGGTTCCAGAGGCCCCGCATCGCTACTGCATCTTCTCCTTGTGCTATTGCGTTTGCCCTCTTGATTTTTAAGTCTCTCAGGGTTTTTGGTCTGGATGTTTTTCAGCGTTTGCCCATTACAAGATGAGACGTAAGCAGGGATCGTTTGTTTGCGCCAGCCTAAGTGAGTTTACGTCTTCTTGAAATTGGATACTCATTGGTTCGTTCGCGTCCTCGGCTGTAACTAAGTTAATTCTTCCGAGGGCTTCTTCCATAGAATTAGCTGATGGGCAACTTCCAATCATAACCAGTCTGTCAGCTTCTGTTAGCTCAGGTGTGATGCTGCACTGTCTTGACAGTCCATCTGCATTCCCGTGCTTGTCTCCTGGTCTATGTACTACTTGAAAAACGAATTCTTGCAGTCTTTGAAGCATCCTTAATATCATCCCGTCATTGTTTTGTCTAAAAAACCACTGTAGCGATGCATGATCTGTTCTGAGCACAAATTGAGATCCTCAAATGTAAGGCTTAAACCATTTCATCGCCTGAAACACTGCTATTGCTTCTCTTTTTGTTGTTGAGTAACGACATTCTGCTGGCATCAAAACTCTGCCTGCAAAATCCACTGGGTATTCTACTCCATCGACAATATTCGAGAGTACTGCCCCTAGACTGTTGTCAATTGCATCCGTGTCCACGATAAAAGTAGAGTTGTAGTCCGGATGCTTGAGTACTGAGCTATCAATCAAAGCCTGTTTGAGTTTCTCGAAAGCAATATGGCTTTCAGGGTTCCAAGGGAAACGGCTGTTCTTTTTTGTTATCTGTGAAGAGGTTTCGCTATCCCAGCAAAGTCTTTGATGAAACTTCTGTAGTAACTGCAAAATCCAATAAAAGACCTCACTTCGGTATTATTTTCTTCTCGTTTCCAGTCCCGTACTGCAACGAGTTTGTTTTCATCTGGTGCAATTCCCTATGGGCTCAGTGTGTATCCTAGATAGGTTACGGATTTTTGAAATAGGCGGCATTTCTTGGGTTTGAATTTAATATTGGCCTATCGAAGAGCGTGAAAAACGATGCGCATGTGTTTTTCGTGTTCCTCCACATTCCTACTAAACACCAGAACGTCGTCCAAGAAGATGAGGACAAATGAGAAATGATATTCATTGAAGATGCTTGTCATAAGTCGCTGGAAGGTTCCCGGTGCATTGCAAAGTCCAAAAGGAAGTCTGAGGTACTCGTAGTATTCATCATCGGGAGTGACGAACGCAGTTTTTGGTATAACGCTCTCAGCTAATGGGACTTGCAAATATCCAGAGGCTAGGTCGAGGCTTGAGAAAATCGTTGCTCCGTGAAGATGATCCAGTATTCTGTCAATTCGCAGAAGGGGAAAAGCGTCTTTCTTTGTTACTTCGTTTAGTCGTCTGAAGTCTGTGCACATTTGATTGCTCTCATCCTTCTTAGTAACGAGAACGACATCTCCGACAAACACATCTCTGAACTCTCGTAGCAGTGTTCTTCTGTCGTCTGTTTGTTGGTTTCTCTCTGGAATTGCTAAAGAACAAATCTGTTCTAACTCTTCATCGCATGATAGGGTAAGGTTTGTTTCTGCAGTTACCCCGTGCTGTGTTTCTTCCGTTGTTTCAATTTGATCAAGACCGGATTCTGCTTCCGTCTCTCAAAGATGTACGTGCCTGGGTACTTTAGGTTTATAGTCAAATTGCAAATCTACAACATTGCTTTCTTTCTCCATCATCAGCTGCTTAGAATGGAAGTCGATTGATACTTTGTCCTCATCCATCAACTGCGTTCCAAGTATCAAAAACACGTCTGTGTTTGGGGTCACTAAGAGATCGGCTTTCACTTTAACCCCGTTGTCGAACGTTATTTCGCCAGTGAAAACGCCAGGTATTTCGAAAGGATCATTGGTGGCCGAAAGAAATTGTTCTCGGAAACGTCTGAGATTGGAACGCTGTTCGTACTGTGAGCAGGCTTTTTCTGATAGAATGTTCACATTGCGCCCAGTATCTATTAACGCTTTGTGTTTTTGTCCGTCAAGATCAACCATCACGTAGACTGTAGGTCCAAAGACTGCTTTGGGCTTGAACTTTGTTGATACTGCTCACTTGCTCTGAGTTCGCTCTCTGTAAAATGCATCTTTACGATTGGTTGTCTATCGGTGCCCAGGTGTCCAAGTTTGCGGATATTCCCGGTGGTATTGTTCCTTTCTGTGGACATTGATTTGACAAGTGCCCAAACTCGCGGCAATTATAGCACTGCATCGCAGACGTTCTGGGTCGAAAGCCTTCCCGTGTTCCCGGACTTCTACTCTGAAATCTGGGTTGACTTGATTCAGATAGAAATCTTGTTTGGGTCTCAAGAATCTTCTCCATGATCTGTGTATGTCGCTTTTGCTGCTCTAGCATCTTTTTGAAGCTTCTGGTCTGAAACTCGATCATTTGATTGAAACCCGATGACAGACTGGTGTTAAATGCTCTAAAGCCAGCTGTTACTGACTCATCATGATCTTGTTCACCCTTTGTCATTCTCACATGTACGTTTTTTCGTCCTCTCAGTCGACTGGATTCCGCTTTCCTGATGGCGTCTAGAGCAATGCCCCGTTGTGTACCTGCATTGAAGCTTCCCGGTTCTTCATTCAGGAGTGTATATCTGATTTCGCTGTCCAACAGTCCGTCCATAAAGGCGTCTTTGTTAGCTTCCTGTCGTCCCGCAACATCGAGATGAGCATTGGCTGCCTCCCCTAACTTACGAACTTGCCTTGAGAACTCTTGGATTGACTCTGATTCCAATTGCTGAACGTTTTTGAATTCGGTGCGGGCGCTCCTTGCGTTCGGAAAGTCACCAATTCTGTTGTTAAGAGCATTCACAACTCTCGCTATGGTCGGAGCTGGTTGTCCTTGCACTTGTTGATAGTAATGATTGGGGAGATTGTAATACTGATCTAACGCAAAAACTGTTCACACACGTGGTTATGAACTCGCGTTACCTCTGGTCATCCCAATTATTGGTGTTTGACATGGATTAGAGGTGTCTAACCTATCTTTTGAAACTCTCGAAGTCGCGGCTAGGGTATCGGAGTGGGCTGAGAAGGGGTGGTGCTACGACTGTTTATTGCTTTATTGTTCGCCTGGTTCTGTTGTTGCTGTTGCTGGTTGTTTGGTGCGTTGTTCATTTTTGTTAACTGACGTAATTTTCGATGTAAAATCAAATGACACGGAAAAAAATATAGATGAGTTTTACCTTTGGATAGTATTCCAAAGATCTAATTCATCGGTTCTCTCAAATTCTAATTTTTTGTTTTTTTTTAAATGCAAAACCGCCTTCTAATCAGAAGAATCCCTCTGTGGTCGCCAACATAGAATCTGAATTTTTTGTGTGGAGGTTTTACCCTATTTACAAATCCACAATTGTTCCTAGATTCTATCTTTAGAGAAAACTACTTGACTGGATAGTAACTTCAGAAACCTACTACTCTTAACTAGACTATACCAGGCCCTCCGTTCAAACCCTAAAGGACGTATTTTCAGGCGCTATAGAATTGTAGTCAATTGCCAATAATAACAATGATATTAGAATTTGTTTGTAATGCCTCACGATGTTATATGATATTTTAACTTCTAAGAAATGTTTTACCAAATGAACAAAATTCGTGACTCTAAGATTGAGAATTATACCAGGTCCTCAATTCACTTTCTAATTAATCGATCAACCAATATACTTAAAACAAAATAGTAGATGACGTGAAGAGCTCGTCGGTGTTCACTCCACAGCCCAACCAGACGAGTATTAACCATCTTGATAGAACGTTAAGACATGGCTCATCAGGTACTTCAGGTTTTTGCAGACCGTTTTAATTGTCTACTTGGTTCACTATTCCAAACTACATGGGTTTTCTTAACTTGCCAAGTCATCTGCAAGCAGGCAGGCCTACCCTCGGAGTGGCTTCACTATGCGGTCTACTGGAATGAGCTTGGCCGATTGATACTCTCAGAAATCAATCGTCCTGATTTTGTCCTGGACTCGGTGCTGCCCTCCAGTACGTTAACCTAACTTAACCTAATTATTGATTGGCTGATCACTACTTTACTAGTCACCAAACTAATTTAAATCTAATACATTGAAGCTAGACTGAGTATGATTTCAGATCCTTAGAGATGTATTGTGAAGTTACTAATGTTATACAATTACGCTGTTGATTAACAGAAAACCGAACGAAACTATTAAGTTTTTTACCAAATCCTAATTATTACTAGGCTATGGTTCCTTCAGTACAACTAGTTACAAATGCCTATGAGTGCCAAGTATCGAAGCGTTTAGCAAATACCTACTTGATAACAGTTTAACTTCTGCTAAGTTATAAGAAAAGGTCTAAAAAGAGAAAGTAGTGGAGATTTGCTAAGTTAATTTAACGAAAACTATAGTTACTAGAGTATACTAGTTCAAACAATTATTACAATTTTCAGTACCGCGACAGAGTTCTGTTAACTCGTCGAATCAGATTCGCCGCAATTTCGATTATCACGACAATATAATTTTTTTTCAGACTGATTTTGGTTACAAAAATTGACTAAAATTGAGCCGTATATATACTGCTTATCTATGTTTGGTTATGATATTTTAGTCTTATTTTTACCATATGTTCCGAATGTTTGTGTAAAAAATACCTTTTTGGGAAAAGTTTTCAGAAGTTCATTCATGACTTTGATAATCTAGGCCCCTAATTTGGGTTTCTAATCCAATACTACGTGGGTGAGAGTTTTGATGTTCAATCTATGATATAATCTTTATCAGAGTCAATATTTACTTATTCAACCGTTCTCATCAGTTTAAATTTCTTCACCATTATTATCTTTGTACAGTTTCAAAGTTCAAATTCCCTTTTGTGTTGGGAATAATTCAAGGTCAGTATTATTTTGGTTCTTTTCTGAAAAACGCCTAAGTTTAACTTTCCATTCCTACAGCTACTAATAACACATTGTATCACAAAGAGAGAATTCTGTAATTGCTATTGTTCAAATTGTGATACCTGACGTTATCATTATTCAGTAATTTCATTGGTGCAGTATATTTTATATGATGCCCTAAATTTAGTTCATTTAATTGCCCTTCATATTTATTCAGTTTTCGTCTTGTGGTCTGTTGATGACTTCCTTCTAAGTTTCGCGCTTTGTGATCAGATATGTATGATCACGCATTCACGTTGCTTACAAGCACTTCATATTTCCTTACTTTTCATTCTGCTATAATTTGCTATTCAAATTCAGTTCAAGATTTCTCTTCTTGATTTCCGCTCCGCCAGTAGGCGCAAACAATTCGAAGTAGGATTTCGCTCCGCAAATCGCTAAGTAAATATTTCTACGCATACTCGCACCACGAATCACTACTCTAATAAATTAGAGTACGACATGGCGCAGCCAGCAACTAAACGAACACATTTTAGAATCGACCCTTTTTGGGACAAGCCTACACCCGATCCTCCTCTTCGTTGGGAGAAATTGAGAGTACAGTACAAGTTGGCACTATTGGCAAAAGAAAATATCCTTGACACACTGCTCGGGCCTAAATCCGCGATGGTAGAACTTCCCCTTGAGCCAATCTATGAAGAAACAACAGTGGGTGCGTCCGCACAATCAGAGAGGGAGAGGAACGCGCGCAACGCGCAACAAAAGATGAACTGGCAAAACAAATGCCAACGACTCATTGAAGTGGGTATCATATGTGGCGATAAACCGTGGCCGTTGGCAGATCGCAAAACAGTATCCCTACTCTTTCTAAGCATCGGGATAGAAGGACGCCGCATCCTCAATTTCAAGAACCCGCACAAATTGATCGACACTCTCACTACTGTTGACTTCTGGAAGACCGTGGAGGAAGCATTTATCCGCCCTCGCAACATAACTTTCAATCGTCATGTCTTTATGATTACGAAACAACTTCGTGGAGAAACTGTAGAACACTTCTATGGAAAATTAAAGAAACTGGCTGAAGCTGAAAATTGTGATTTTGAGAACAAGGAAGAGACCCTGAGACGTCTTCATTACTAACCTGATGGATCCCGAATTTCAGAAGGAACTTCTAAAACAAACCGTTGAACCGCGACAGGCTTTAAAGCTAGCAATCAATATGGAACTCGGAATGCGAACCCAGCATCAAATACAGCAGCACAACAAGATTGTAGTTCCGCCAAACGTCAACGCGGTTCAGTTCAACAACAATTCTCAAAACCCGTATTGGCAAAATACGAATAATGCCTCGAAACAAAATAATCGTTCGACAATCTACTGTTCCAACTGCGGAGGAATTTGGCTCCCAAATCATCGTGAAAAATGTATCGCGAAAGGGAAAACGTGCAATAATTGTGGGCTACTAAACCACTTTGCTAAGGTTTGCCGTAAACAAAAGAACGTGAATATAAAGCAACAGAATTCAAAGAAAAAGATGGTACGTGTCGTAGAAGAAGAACCGCACCCGGAGGACTCTGTGAATTTCCTCCAACCAGCTAAACTCTACGAATTAGACTACAGTAGCGGAGAAGAGGATAATACGGTTGCGACGATAGAGACCGCTGTAGAGAAAGTAGAACCGATCAACATGCCCCTAAAGATTGGTAACATCAACACTACACTACTCGTGGACTCCGGGAGCGCGTGTAGTATTCTCAACCGCTCACTCGCTTCGCAGGTGGTACAAAGCAGCCCTCGCGCATTCTGGATCAATGAAACGGTGCATCCACAACTGCGGACCTTCTCTTATGAACCAATTCAAGTTGAGAGAAAGATTCAAGCCCCGATAACGAGTAAAGGCTGGGCATGTGACTCAGCCACCTTCACAGTTGTAGCTGACGGTTTTAAGTCCCTTATTGGCCGTGATTTGTTTGATCAACTTCGATTTGCAGTAACTCAATCTACATTATTAAAAGGTAACCGTGTCAACAACATTTCATCTCCCGAATTCAAAGAACAGATAGCCAAAACTTTTCCTGGTTTGATGTCACGTATTGGAAGATCAAAAAGTCATGTAGCAAAATCTAAGTTTCATAAAGATTTTCAACCTAGACATCAGAAAGGTAGACGTATTCCTATTAATTTACAAGAAAAAGTTAATATTGAACTTAAGAAATTGCTAGACGAAAAACACATCATAAAACTTTCAAGCTGTCCTGACAAATACTTTATACCACCTATTGTGGTTACGGTAAAAAAAGACCAAAAGATAAAGCTTGAACTGGATCAAAGGTATTAAACAAAGCCATTCACAAGAAAAATTATCAGATGCCGGACATTGATACGTTAATTGAATCCATTTCTCAACAAATAAGTGCTCCCGCGCCGCAAAACACAACGTATTTTTCTACAATTGATTTGAAATACGCGTACAGTCAATTAAATTTAGATGCCAATACAGCTAATCACTGTAACTTCAATATCATTAGCGGTGACATGAGTGGCACTTATAGATTTCAAACAGGATTCTACGGACTTACAGAGATGCCAGCTGAATTTCAAAAAGCTATGGATTACACTTCAATTGGCCTGCAAAATACATATTGTTTTTAGACGATATTCTGATTGTTAGTAAAGGATCTCTGAATGAACATAAAAACTATGTAATGAAATGTCTTCAACGATTAGATGACAAAAATCTTAGGATAAATCTTCCTAAATGTCATTTTGGAAAATTAGCAATTGATTGGCTTGGTTACCAAATCTCACAATCGGGTATCTCGCAATCGAAAGTACTGTATCGAAAGTAAAACAGCTGCTATCCTAGTACTTGAGGCTCCAAAAACTCTACAGAAACTCCGTTCCTTTTTGGAATCAGTTCACTATATTGGAAAATTCATTCCTAATCTTGCTCAAATTAGTCATCCCCTCCGACCATTACTGATAAAGTCATCAAGATTTCTCTGGACAGTGGAACATGAGAACTGTTTTAACGAAATTAAAACTCGCATTGCGAACGCAACTGCAAACAGCCACTACAACCCGCAACTCGAAACACGCGTAAAATGTGATGCGTCCCGTTCCGGCCTTGGAGCAGCCCTTGAACAATTAACAGTAGACGGGTAGAAACCAATCGCATTTGCGTCCCGATTTTTAAATTCTTGCAAAGAACGTTATAGTGTAAACGAACTTGTTTTTTGGGCGTAGTCTGGTCAATTGAATATTTTAAATATTATCTGTATAGAAAACACTTTACAATGATTACGGATCACCGTGCGCTTCTCTCAATCATGAAAGAGAAGAGATCGAATAAAACCTATAATAGCAGATTGACCCGCTGGGTCGATCGCCTACTTACATTTCAATTCGATATCGGACATCTTCCGGGGGCAAAAATGGGTTTGCTTGATTGCCTTTCTCGACACCCGTCTCAAAAAGCTAAAATGTTTCTGCAAATGATGAGGAACTTGTTGTAGCGAAACTAAAGTTAATCTCTACATCTATTAAGGCATTAGAGTTAAACACCACACATTCCGCATCTCAGTTACAAAAATTGTTAACAAAACACAACCTCGCATCGCAAACTACACCTAAAATTGAGGCACATAATTCGGCATTACAAATCACACCTAAAATTGAGGCCAAAACTAAGACAATAAATTCAATTAGCACTAACGAAATACGAGTACGCAAACATGTTTTCTACAATTCACCGGCTCCGCGAAAACTAGCCTCAAATGTTCATAGTGAACTAAACAATTTAAAATATGTAATACGCGCGTCGCAAAGTCCGCTTAACACTTCTCTCGCTCAGCAAAATACCAGTAAGAATAAACAATTAAACCAAATTAGGAATAAAGTAACTCTCGCGGAGCCTGAGCCTCAAATTATTCAATCGCAAATCCCGCCAATTAAGACACATTCCACAAATATCTCTAAAATTCATCAGCCAATAATAAAATCTGTCCTTTTTGCCCCTTGTCACTCTACAATCCAGTCGTGTATTTCAAGCTCCAAAATTCAAATTTAAATCAATCATGGTCTGAAATAAAATACCTCAAAAAAATCACTTACAGTATGCCTTCTAAGAAGTGTTTTACTCGCGTTCGATTTAACGACGCTTCCCACGCTGCGAATCAGCAAAACACAGGTGGAAACGTAACCCGCCCGGCAAGTCTGCGATCTAACTCGCCAAGCAATTCCCGGGCGGCGACTCAATAAATAGAACCCGCAAACAACACTCGTGAAGCAAGTCCACTAAAAAATACAACGCCTACATCCCCCACCCATTCATTGAACGCAAGCACCCCTCTCACCCCTCTCATCCCACATGTTCCGAAGTTTGAACATATCTTCTCGAAAATTTTTATTAAGTCGTTGATCGCTTCACTAACAAGCAAGGATGCAGTACTAAAGGAGGTCAGGGACTGTATACTGACAGACAATGAGAGCCGCCTTAAAGCGTTAAACCCGTATATACATTCGTATTAGAGGGACCTCCACGTGCGTTCCGGGTGGGTCTGCATTGACGAGAAGGTGGCAAAACCAAACGTACTACGCGAGGCGCTAACCGAAGATATACATTCCAGCCACCCGGGTACTTGGGGAATGATATGTATGGCCACACATTGCTGTTGGCCATACCTGCACCATGAACTTATTGTCAAAGCCACCGAGTGCAAGCCCTGCATGGTGATTGGTAAGAACCTTAAATCAATTATTCCTGCTAAACAATTCAATCCCCACATACCATGTGTAGAACCAAATCAAGAAATTCAAATTGATTTTGGAGATCCAATTTTTGATGAAAAGGGCAATGAAGTTTACTTTCTGGCAGCAATTGATCGTTTCTCTAAATACCCTACTGCGTATATTTACGACAAAATGAATGGACCAAACTTCTTAAAGCTTTTGGACATGTTTATTGAAAATCATGGAATTCCAAGATCTATTCGTCTAGACCATGCAAAATGTTTAGTTGGAAATCAAGTAAAGACCTTTTGCAATAAGAACAATATCGACATAATTGAAGCTCCTGTAAAAGACCACCGCGCTATTGATTGGTGGAAAGACTGATTCAAACAATTAAGAATAGACTCGCATGTATTAAAGAGGAGAAAATGCCTACTCACGCCTTTCATGTAAAGCATGCATTAAAGATAAAAATACAATAATTGCAAATATGTAAACAAAGAACAACAAAGACCTCGCCTTTCGAAGCACACATTGAAAGAAAGCCTAATACCCCGCTAAGCGTGATAGCAACCAAGCATAATTTGTCAAGTCTAACTTATAAAAATATTATAAATCATTGTTTAGATGAAGACACAGTGATGCCGGAAGAAATTCTCCCAGACGACAAGTGGGTGAATGGATATCGTAGCGATATCGAGGTGGAAATCGGCATGTCCCGGGCAACGGGCGAAGCTAAGGATAGAGAGAGAGAGAGAGAGAGAGAGAGAGAGAGAGAGAGAGAGAGAGAGAGAGAGAGAGAGCTACAGACGGGGAATCCCGGCTTTTGAGAACGAAGGCAATTCGACCAATTCTTGAAAGAACGCGCTGTGGAGCTTAATATCGCACGGAAAAGACATGACAAGAAACGGTCCAAAAAGTACCACGAAGGACTGTACGAGGTACTCTCGCCGGGCTCGCACATCCTGAAAATCAGCCCAACAACCTCTACAATTAAGGAACCCGGCAAGCCAGTCGTGAGAGTGCGCAATAGCGATATTGCGAAGTTCGGAACCAAGTTGGAGCGACAAACTCCTCTAAAAGTATATGCAGACCGTAGAGGGCCACGTTCTGGCGAAAAAATCGTCGAAGAGCTTATCCACAGTCATATAAAAGAGTTTACTTGAAATCAAAAAGGAGACAAGAAGATGAAACACAAAAAACGAGACCCGGGCAGCGGGGTATCTTAGTCCAAGTCAAATATTTCACGCGCGATGCGGGGACGAATACCGAAAATTCCGAACTTTCTTGCCATGCGAAGTCAACAATCGGGAGCAGCTAAAGTTTCGCACAGCGAACAACCTACGACGTCCCCAGCTAATACACCGGCCGCGGCAGTACAACAAACACGAACATCGGATCGGAACAGACGTAGTCCATCATACTATGGATTTGAAAGTTCCGCAACCGATTCTACCATCCTGCCTCCATCAAAACGACCCCGCCGAGCGGGAGATGTAGAAAGTTTCCAACCCCCAACCGACTCGATCGTAGAGTCGGTACAGCAAATGGCGGAAAATCAGCTGGAAGAGCCGAACCTTTCACCGCTCATCGGACAAGTTTCGCCTCCCGCTCCACGCAATCAGTCTCTACTTGAGATAGACACACCTACACTCTTGCAATCAATGGCAGCACTCGAGGCGGAAGAGCAAGAATCTGAAAATGATGAGTGGGATATTTAAATACTGTATTATCTCAGAACTGCAAAACATTTCATAATTTAATAGTAATTTATTTTCTAGCTATGATAACCAGTAAATATATTGTTATTATTTATTTAACCGGGGACCAAGTATTAATTTGTAAACATTGTTATTATTTATACATTCGAAAATTGTATTTTACAATTTTCTTTTTTGATGCAAGGATTACGTGATACCTGACGTTATCATTATTCAGTAATTTCATTGATGCAGTATATTTTATATGATGCCCTAACTTTAGCTCATTTTATTTGCCCTTCATATTTATTCAGTTTTCGTCTTGTGGTCTGTTGATGACTTCCTTCTAAATTTCGCGCTTTGTGATCAGACATGTCTGATCACGCATTCACGTTGCTTACAAGCACTTCATATTTCCTTACTTTTCATTCTGCTATAATTTGAAATTCAAATTCAGTTCAACATTTCTCTTCTTGAATTCCGCTCCGCGAGTAAGCGCAAACAATTCGAAGTAGGATTTCGCTCCGCAAATAGCTAAGTAAATATTTCTAAGCATACTCGCACTACGAATCACTACTCTAATAAATTACAGTACGACACAAATAAACCTTTTTTCATACAAATTACGCAGACCTTACTCTTTTGAGTCAAATAAGAAATCTTTTAAACTGTAAATAGAGAATGTTAATGAAAGTTCGGTAAATAGTTTACAGTAGTGTTTTGGTCGCAATCATTGAAAATGAGATATATATGATCAAAATAATTAATACTCACTCAAAACTGGCAATGAAAAAGTATTCAGCAGATTGGCTCGCGCAGCGCACACAGTACTGTAAATTGTAGTTTCGAAACGCGGAGCGTCAGAAATTCTCCGCGACCTGTAAACATTTACTAAAGCGCCACCTGACTTTCAGGAGAATATGAGAACGCTAATTTAAAGCAATGGACCGCCTATTGAGAATATGATGATGTTTTTTATTAGACTTAGACCCTAAATTGACTGGGAACAATGCATGCAAAAAACTGGATCAACGCTTGCAAATCTTGACCGGGGGGACAACGTGTAAAACTTGAATTGTTACTAATAGATTTGTTTAATTTTTCATTTTTGCAATCTAGCATTAGACGCCGAATATTTCCGCAAACCGATGCAGAAAAACAAAAGATTAATGCTAAACATTGTTACATAATTTGACTCAATTTATCAAACCGAAATTTATTATTCAAATATTTTTCTGAGATTAAGATCTCAAATATGCATACAGTTGAACCTAAAATCATCAACTGCAGGTAATTTTAACGTTGTTTTTGCAGTTATGACTGGCAAATTTGACTTCAGAACTGGATTTTGTAGCTTGAGAGACGTGGACTGAACTCTAAGAAGACATGGACTGAACTCGCATTGGTGGAAATAAACACGTTCGGTTTATTAGATGATATTCTGATAGTAAATTGTGGAAGCGAGCTAGAACAACTAAAGTTAGTTTTCGACTTTCTTTCAAACATTGAAAATCTTTGAATCAAGTTGCCAAAATTTCGTTCGTTTAACACAAATCAAAAAAGTCAAATCCTGGATAAGACATATCACATACAGGAATATGAGGACTTTAATTGAAAGATCTGGAAGATCCACCTCTTCCGCCAATTAGACTGAAAAATTTTTGTTTATTTTAAGTTTTAGTCAATCAGTTGAGCAAATACTTCCTCAATTTAGCAGTTATGTAATCTCTTGCCACCGTTGATCCCGGGTCGAGGTTTTTGGGTAAATTTTCGTAAGAAATGCGGTGAATGCGGTGAATTATCGTAAGAAATGCGGTGATTGCGGTGAATGCGGTGAAACAAAATAATTCACCGCTTTTCACCGCATTTCTTACAAAAATTCACCACCAAATTCACCGCATTTCTTACGAAAATTCACCGCATAGACTATTATGGCAATTTAATGTAAGAAATGCGGTGAATGCGGTGAATGCGGTGAAAAAAAAATAATTCACCGCTATTCGACCCCAGGTCTAGGTGTCAACGCTAAAAAGCGTTAAATTATGTGAGATTTTGTTGTGGGCTGAAGTATCCATATTGTTTTCAATAAAATCAGTTGGATGCAGATGAAACTGGAAAGTGTTGAAAGCAGACAAAAGTAGTGAGAATATCAAAAAATTTCATTTTTAAACCATTTTTTCTATATGATGGAGCAAATTATCGACCCCCCCCCAACCTAAGTTTTTTTCAACTCTTGCTGTAATCTACTTTCAAATTATTATTGCAAATTTTCAAAAAAAAAATATTTGGATGCAATTGAAACTGGAAACTGTTGAAGGCAGACAAAAGTAGTGAAAATATCAAAAAATTTTATTTTTAAACAATTTTTTCTATATGATTGAGCAAATTATCGACCCCCCAACCTAGGTTTTCGAACTCTTGTAGTAATCTACTTTAAAAGTATACTTGCAATTTTTCAAAAAAAAATCAGTTGGATGCAGATAAAACTGGAAAATGTTGAGAGCAGACAACAGAAGTGAGAATATCAAAAAATTTTATTTTCAAACCATTTTTTCTGTATGATTGAGCAAATTATCGACCCCCCAACCTAGTTTTTCGAACTCTTGTAGTAACTTACTTTAAAAGTATACTTGCTATTTTCCAAAAAAAAAATCACTTGGATGCAGATAAAACTGGAAAATGTTGAGAGCAGACAACAGAAGTGAGAATATCAGTAAATTTTATTTTCAAACCATTTTTTCTGTATGATTGAGCAAATTATCGACCCTCCAACCTAAGACACGGTGAATTTTCATAAGAAATGCGGTGAAATGCGGTGAAAAAAAATAATTTTCACCGCGTATTTCTTACATCTTTTTGCGGTGAATGCGGTGAATCGCGGTGAATTATTTTTTTTCACCGCGTTCTCGGTGGCGGTTAATTTTTTTTTTTCACCGCTTAATGCGATGAATTATTTTTTTTCACCGCATCTAGCGGTGAAAAAAAATAATTCAACGCTTGGGAGAAGGTGGCGAATTATTTTTTTCACCGCATCTAGCGGTGAAAAAAAATAATTCAACGCTTTCTCTCGAGCGGTGAATTATTTTTTTTCACCGCTAGATGCGGTGAAAAAAAAACTTAACCGCCACCGAGAACGCGGTGAAAAAAAAAATAATTTACCGCGATTCACCGCATTCACCGCAAAAAGATGTACGAAATACGCGGTGAAAATTATTTTTTTTTCACCACATTTCACCGCATTTCTTACGAAAATTCACCACCAAACCTCGACCCGGGATTAAAAAACCAGAGTGATTTGTCCTGACCATGATCCAGAATGATTTGTCCAAATCATGATGCTGACCTCAACGCTATGAGTAAAAAATCTCCAAAAGAATGAAATAGTTAGGATTAGTCTGCTCTTTTTATTATCTTACAATGTAACTGCTTCGTAAGCAATTCACAGTTATTATAGGACACCACCACCAGTAACTGTTTCACTTTGTAAGGAAAAACTGGTCAAAATATTCAAAAAGTAGTGTCTTATCTTGACGGGTTTACTGCTTGCTACTGTATCAATTGGCTTTAGAACATAACAAGGATGCTCGTTAATGTGCGTTAGCACATGATGTTCCGACCCGAGCTCATCTACACTTTTGACTTGATCAACCAAATGAAGACATAATAAAAATAGATGTTTGAGTTTTAAAATACGTTTAAAAACCTAACTGCTTATTGAATTACATAAAGCCATGCCTCATTACAGCGCTGACGAGATCTTTCAATGAAAAAACTACGAAAAAAAAACTACGAGAAAAAACAAACAACAAAAGAAGCAAAAACAAAAATTTCACGGCAAAAACTAAGTATCTAAAATTGAACGCACCTAGTAACAAAGTCAAAATGCAATTGTATAAAACTTAACTGCACAAGTTTACGTTGTCCATACTGTACAGCAGATGGCAATTTTCCTTAACGAGACTAGGTAACAAAGTCTACAAAAGGAAATAATAAGGCGAAATTGAAAAATAAATCAATTTTTTTTAAACCAAATAATTTCTAAAGTCTTAAAAATCATTAGCTTTCAACGAAATATTTCTAAACATTCATTATGAAACCAATAGGACCTGTCGTTGGTCAGATTAGGCCATAGGAACGGACTAAAGAAGCAGAGCAACTCAAAAAATTAAGCAGTTTGCGAAAACACAAACTATGGAAGCCATTAAAATCATAAGCAATTATGTAAATACTATGTATTCTTCCTTCCATTTTCATTCATAATAATGCAACTAAAATTATACTGAAAGATTAAATAAGTGCATTTGGGCCACATTTGAAAATCATTGGGATCTGTTATTACGCGATTGTGCTAAAAGAAGAGAAAAAGAAACACAAGTACACAACTAAAACTTTTATTTAAAAGCATATTGTTCACAAACAAAACATCAGTTACAATATGATATCACTGGACTTTTAAATGTTTTGAATACAAAAAAAATGAATTAGATCTCTCAATGATGAGAATCAGCTACAAGTTGACGAAAAAAAACAAGAAAAAAATGAAAAGTTTAAAAAATCATTGAAAATGTCTAATATCATAACCCTTGAGACTGTTCGATATACAATAACTGCACTGGTAACATCAATCGTTGAATACTCAATTACGAGCTTTTGAGACCGGTCAGCATTTTACGCTTACCTAAAGATTTAAAAAAAGTAGGCAAAGACCGCTAAGTCAAAAAAAATTGAACAAGAAAGGTGTCGAAGCCATTAAAAAATTAGTTTTTCGGTAATGACTTTTCTACCATTTATCATTTTTTTAAAATCGTAAATTTATTTTTGTCAATATGACTTCAAAATATCAATAATTATGAACAAATACATTAAAACCACAAAAGTTCTGAAAAAACCGTTAGTATCAACGCCATTAAAGTCAATTACTTTCAGCGAAATGCAATGAAAGTGATCGATGGGAGCATAAGAGTTATGCCTCAATGGGACGACAAGAATGTTTGTTGTTGACAAGTCATTGATACGATAAGACATTACAATCAGTCATTGACTAAGGAAACAACAACAAATACAGGCAAAAACCAAAAATTCAGTAGAAAAGTGCGAAAAGAAAGTGTCGAAGACTTTTAAACCATAAGCTTTTCTTTGAAAACATTATCCATGATTCATTGAACATCTTTTCGAAGCCAATTGGAACTTTCACTAATAGGATAATGTGATTTGATTTCAGAACAACCACAAACAAATACAAAAACTTTCCAAATGTCCAAAAATTTATGAAAATTTGTGCATCGATTTTATCAAAACAATAGGTTGAAAACAAAGCTGCAAATTAGATTATTTTTTGTTGAAGTAGGTAAAAAAGAGTTCCGGTAATTACTGAGGCGTTCGTACAGTTCACGAAGATAAGTTTTCGATTGGTTAGAAATCAAAAAGTTTTTTTTTGAAAAACATTTTTAGAAGTCTCAACAGCCATTAAATTCAATAGCTTTCAACAGAAGTCAACAAAAACTCTCGCTCAGTCCTGACTCAATTGAGGGACAAAGATGTTTGTCATGCATGGGCAATCAATAAAAAATTACAATAAGTCTTTTGACTATGGAACAAAAACTAATACGGAAACCAATAATTCATTAGAAAAGTGCAAGAAGAGAGTGTCGCAGCCATTTAAACCATATCTTTTTATCTTGAAAACTTATCTATGCTCAATTTAACGTCTTTTCAAAACCAATGGAGCTATCAATATTAGGATAATGTGATAAGATTTTAACAGGAACAAAAAATACAAAAATATCCAAAAAATTAATTTTTTATTGAAATCTTGTGGCGTCGAAGCCATAAAACCAGGATATAGAGATAAACGGTAACCAAAACAATTTAGATTGCTGTAAAAAGAAAGGAAGGGGTTCTGGTCATTACTGAGATTTTCTTACAAATCATGAAAATGAGTTTAAAATTGGTTAATGTTCAAAAAAAAATTTTTGAAAAATTGTTTTTATAGACTTAACAGACAATAAGTTCAATAGCTTTTAACAGAAGTCAATTAATACGCTCAGTCACAACTCGATAGCAGAGCCAAGACGATTTTCATGCTTGGGTTATCAAAACGATATCACATTTATGACTAGGAAAACAACAACCAAAACAGGCAAAAAACAAAAAAAATCAGAAAAAAAGTGCGAGAAGAAAGTGTCGAAGCCATTTAAAGCATAAGTTTTTCTCTGAAAACTTTAGCTATGATACATTGAACGTCTTCCCTTAACCAACGGGAGCTATCCAAATTAGAATAGTGTATTAAAGTTTCAAAAAGATTCAAAAATTTTTAAAATTTTTTTTTGAAATCTTGTGGCATCGAAGTCATAAAAACATTAGTTAGAAGATAAAAGCGGTAAACAGAATAATTTGGGTTGCAGTTAAAAGGAATTGGATCCTGTCAGTACTGAGACTGACTTACTGTTTACAAAAATAAGTTCATGATCGGTTAATTTTTATAAAAAAATTTCGAAAAATTATAAATCAAGTCTTAACAGTCATTAGTTGTCCAATCAGAGCACTGAATAGCTTCACTAATAATCATTAAGAAACCCATCACTTTTTTTCTATGCCATAGGGCTCCAAGAATTCAGTAGAACATCGAAAAGAAAATCGAAATTTCATTAAACGTTTCAAAAGCTCAGTGTCGAAGCCATAAAAAAACATAAGCGATCCCTTAAAAACGTGTTTTTTTTAGTTCATTAGGCTTCATTTTACTGTAAATCAAGTTTATCATTAACCAATCATAAATATGAAAAGTC
>NC_134479.1:43346872-43423283 GCF_964194025.1 Convolutriloba macropyga
AGCAAAACGTTATTTTGCAACCATTACTCTTTCTCCCGACGAACTAGACAGCTTTAGGGCTTTCCTGCCCGTGATAGATAATTTCTATCACTTCCAATTGTACGTAAAAAATAAACAGAGAGCTCGAGAACATCGGAATCAGTTCAATTATGGCTATGAACAAAACAAACCAGAAGCCTATGCAGTCCCCCAAAGAGCAGAGAATCCCACGTTGGAAGCAATGGGCGGACAAAAAAGTTCCTCAATTTAGATTGAAAAAAAAACACCACCAGAACGTGAGCTATCACAAAATGAGATGCCGAATGAGTTGCGATTATATGTCTTGGAGCACCCCGAAGTTGAAAAAGACTTCAGTCAACCATCGTTCGATGAAAATGACTCATCAACCGTTTGTTATAAACTAGAGATAAAAAGTCTTATTAAAGGTTTCAATTTGTTTGAGTTCTGGTACATGAAACAGTTGCCCAGAGAATAATTCAAAAATTAACATTTTATATCATCCTTGTTTCAATTCGCGTTTCAATTAATTATTCTTCTCCAATGAATCAAAGAGACGAGGCTGACGCCGGTATCAGTAATTTAGTCTTTGATGTGAACAACAAGGAGAGGCCCCCATGGCGTTGTTGTTCAAATTCAACAGTGCCAAGGTCCGAAGTAATATTTTTTGTTCAAGTTAGTATCATTGTCTTAATGATAATTCTTTGCTTCTCTATGCTCTTTCTATTATCAGAAAGCTGTGAGGAGAAATCAAATTGGATTGCTCTCTTATCGAGTTTAGTTGGTTACATTCTACCTAATCCCAAACTATGAACAAAATTATTCTTACACATGACAGGATATTCATATCAATTGTAGGACCAAGTGGTTGTGGTAAAACAGAACTCTTGTTTCGAATGCTAAAAGGTTCGACTTTTATCCAGGTTTTGAGAAAATTTATTATTTTTACAAAGAGTTCCAACCACTTTTCAAAGATATGCAACAAGTTATACCAGGGATTGAGTTTCTAAAATACTCAGGCTTTGATATAACAAAAAATCTATCGCATTGCCTGCTTATCTGTGGTGATTCATATGAAGAAATCTTCAACGATAAAGAATTTGTAAAAATAGCTACCTCAGGACGTCATCGAAGCATGGGGCCATCAAAGCAAATGGTCCAGAAGCATTGATCTGAATACAACAAACATAATATTATTCAAGTCGCTTCGTGACATTCAACAAATTGAATATCTTGGAAAACAGTTGAATTGTCTCCAACTGATAAAAGAACCATACAAACTAGCAACTGCGGAGCCCTTTGGACATTTTATTATTGATCTCGATCCCAAAACCAGTCAGGGTATACGATTTGCGTCACATATTATTGGACCTAATCCTTCAATTTTTTACATTCCTTCGGAGGAAGCCGTTGTTACACCAATTACGAATGAAAAAGAAACATTTGCTTATGCTCAAGCAATGGGCAAATAGCACAAACAAGAACTCCAACATTGAATCCGAGTTACTTGAAGACGGCGACTTCATTTGGTTTCTGAGTGACTGTGTGATGAACGTACTCTCTGGAGTTGTTCCAGTCAATAAAAAAGAACTAAAAAAATTTGAAAAAACTCTGCGTCAACTTTCGAACAGGAAAGTAGGGAAAACTGAACGGTTAAAAATAATTCAATCTCCCTCGGGCAACAATCTCATTCAACTCATGCATACTGAAGAATTTGTGTTAATACCTAAACAAATGTATACAAGAGAACAACCTCATGTCTCTCAATTACTCAGCAACAAAAATATTCACAATCCAGCCAAGCAAATATCACTTCTGCAGAGAAACAAGTCACCATCAGCTCCTTCTGCCTCGCAACAGGATACAGAACAACAGACTGACGCTTCAGTGGACGATAGAAGTACAATAAACGAGTCTATGACGAAATCATTTACGACAGACAACACATCGACTATCAAAAAAGGAGTGCTGAATGATATTAGAATCCTGAAGGGGATAAAGTTTGAAAGAGCGAATACAATACTGGACATAATAGAGGAATCAGATTCTGTGTCCTTGGACTCATCAAAGAGATTGCTCATTAATGGTACAAAAACAGAAGTTCTTGCTGCTACATTTCTTTACAATCTACAGCAAACAACTTGCAAACTATCTTTCGAACAATTCAGTGTATTCACGCATCTCGATATTGGTTCGCATTTGACTTGTAACACATATGCCAAAAAAATTTTAAATTTATCATCTGAAGAGAGACTGCAATTTTTGGAATCTGAGTCGGAAGAAGAAGTTGCTTCAAAATCCCAGCGAAAGAAAACAAAAGCTTCTGACAACGACCGGAGAAACTTTGAAGAGGCAGAAAAAGAAATCAAACCAGCCAGCCCCTGGGAGAATTACTCCCTATCAACTTAAACAGTTAGTCAAATTGTACACTAAAGGCAGTGCTGCATTTGGTAGCATTGCTAACTTGAAGAAGGCTAGCGGTTTCACCAGAGGCAAAATTGTTCGCTATCTTCAGTCGAAAGCCCCGTACACAAAATACAGAAAATTCAGGAAAAGTTTTCCCCGACTGAAAGCTGTTGCATAGAATAAATGAAATCTGGTCTGTCGATGTTGCGTGTATGGATAAAGTTGCCCAACACAACAACGGTGTAAAATATTTGTTAGTGGCTGTGGATGTTTTATCACGTTACTTACGAGTTCAACCAATGAAAGCTTTATATGCAAAAGATGCTGTTGAAGCGTTCAAAAAATTGATCAAGAAAAAACAACCAGAAAAAGTATGGCCAGACAAGGGATCAGAGTTCAAAGGAGATTTCAAAAAATTTTGTGAAAAGAAAGGAATTCATTTATATACAACAGAAAGCGAAACCAAGTCGGCATTTGCAGAGAGGAACATTCGATCGCCTAAAAACGTCATTACAAATATTTGGAAGAAAAGTGGACTTGGACATATATTGAAGATTTACCCCAGTTTGTAAATACTATAAACAGTCGTGTTAACCGGGTAACCCATTTAGCACCTAATAAAGTTTTCAAAAAACATAAACGAATTTTAATATCATTAGCAATCAACACAACAAAGTACAAACCAAAATACGAAAAAAGAGACCTTGTTAGAATTGCAAAGCACGACGAAAAATTCAGAAAAGATTTAAACAAAATTATACAGACGAAGTTTTTACGATATTCAAAATTGCTACCGTGAGTCCACCAACGTACAATCTTATAGAAGCAAACAAAGTTATAATTGAAGGTAAATTTTATGAACCGGAATTAGTCCAAGTAAACGTGTTAGTTACTGCAGACGAATAAACTGAATCCCTCCAAAGAATTCACAATCGACCTAATATCCAACGCATCAATGGAAAATTTTGGTGAAAACACAATGCAAAATTCTGTAACCAGTTATCTCAACCACTTATTTTGGATGGAGAAAGGCAAGTAGCTTTATCTTCAATATTCTTCCCATAAACCATCAACAACGTCAATTCAAACGGGTTAGTCGTTTATAAAAACTCGGGAGTGGAACTCGACGCCTCAAATAATCGCAGTGGACACCTCAGAAAAATTCGCGAAGGCATTTACAGTAGCTTGGATCAACTAATGGATGAACTCAGGCGAATTGCTCAGTTTAAACAATTTGATTTTACTTTTGACAAAATTACTCATAAATTGGTTTTACAATTAGGAGCGAATGAGGGTTTTTCATTTGAAAACGAAGAAGTTCCAAGTATTCTCGGCTTCAAGGGTATAAAAGACAACTCGCATGATGGATACATTCATATTGGATACAAATCACACAAAACTCTCAATAGACACCAAAGTGATTTTCTAGTTGCTATAACCTGTGGCTCACAATTAATAATTGTCTACATAGACGTTATAGAAAAACAAATTATTGGAGACGTGAGAGCTCCTGCAATTAAAATCATTGAGACCGAAAGGCGTTTAAGAAACGGCAGCATAAACACTGTTACACCTATTCATTTACAAGACATTTACAATTCTGGATTACAAGCCCATACTTTCTAACAATATTCAGAACATTAAAGTGGAGTTGAGGAACGAAGCCGGAAAACTTATTCCATTTAATGGTACAGGAAAAGTGATAGTAGGCTTAAAGTTTCAAAAAATCAAGTGAAATGGAAGCTTACTACAGCAACCAAGCATGTGCCGCAGTCAATGCCACATTTCTCCGGTCATTATCGTCAAAGAGGAAGTGGCTTTGGAGCCCTCGCAGCAGGTATTGGAAGAGTTGCTTTACCATTGGCAAGAAGAATTATATGGCCTGCAGCCAAAAGAATTGGCCGAGAGCTTTTAGTGCAGGCTGCACCTGAGTTGGTTGAAGTAGCAACGAGAAGAAAGTCGGCAAAGCAGGCGTTGAAAAGCACGGTTGCAAAAACAGCCCGAAAACAATTTGGTGGATCTCACCATTCACGAGGCCGCAAGTTATTAAACGTCGAAGACAACAATATGCTAAACCTCGAACCTACAAAAAACGTTTCACTAAAAAATCAGTTCTCGAAAACCACAGCCAAGAAGAAGTCGACTGGATTTTTTCTCTCGAGTCAAAAATGCGAACTAATATTGTAATACCTTCCGAAGCCACTCACAGTTCCTTGGATTTATTTGAAAAACCACCTTTGCTAGTCACCTTTGATCAATCAATTGAGCAAAAAACTGGACCACTTTATTCTCCCTCCGGATCATCGCTCGAATTCGAAGTTGTAGGCGATCGCAACAATTTCACAGATTTGCAGAAAGTTTATTTGGAAGTAAAATGTCGAATACAAAATGCTGATGGAACTGATTTGCGATATACCGCCGGCGATGCAACAGCAACCGATGCTGCATACTTTGTGAACAATGTTCTTCATTCACTGTTCGCCGACTGTACTGTTTCTGCAAATGGAATAAAAATTTCCTCAGCTAATTTACTCATAAAAGTTTTATTGAAACAGAATTTTCGCATGGAGACGATGCAAAAAAAACCTGGTTAAAGTGTCAAGGTTATGAATTTGAGCCGAACCCCGCTGGTATTGCTGCAGCTTCAAGGGATGCAAGGCAGGTAGCTGTGAGAGAATCGGAACAAATTACTTTATATGGAAAGCTCGCTGTTGATTTCTTTTCCTGTGAAAAACATCTAGTAAGTGGTGTTACCTTGAGACTTTCTTTCCGAAGATCGCAAGATGATTTTGTTACCATTAGTGAGACAGCGGCTAAAAATTACAAAGTTAAAATTGATGAAGCAAACTTATTTGTTAGAAAGATGACAGTGTCAGACAACGTTGTTGGAGCCATTGAAAAAACACTCCTAAAAACTCCGGCAATGTATCGCTACAATGAAGTAATAACAAAAACATTCCTCGCAACAAAAGGTCAACGCAGTTGGAAACATGAATATATTTTCACAAAAGAACCAATAAGGCGGCTGATTGTTGCATTGTGCAGGAGCAATGCATTCATTGGGACTAACAATATCAATCCCTACCACTATCAAAAGTTTGATTTGAGTGAAAATACGGTCTTTCGAAACGGGTTCGCAACAGCTGGCACTCCAATGTTAACAAATGATAAAAAGCGCCTGTATTACAATTCAATGATTGCCCTAGCTTATGATCGAAGCGGTCATGGAATACCCCTAAGTGATTTTGCGCATCACTTTATAATGGTGTTTGACTTAACTAGCACGCAAGAGGCGACACACGATTTTATTCATCCTGAACTAACAAACTCATCATTATCGGTTGAACTGAAATTTGATATTGATTTGCCAAACAGCATTGAAATATTTTTCCTGGGAGAAAACCGTCTACTGTGTATATTGACTCTGCAAGAAACGTATCCAAAATTGTGCTACCTATAAATGCTTACTAATGGATGAAGACCAAATTTATATTCATGTTCAAAAGTGCAAACATCTCAAATTTAAATTTCGAGGTGTTTATGCGGCTGACAATTATCCCTTAAATCTACCAGTTAACAGTTTTACAATTGTGAATGCATCGCGAGCTGATTCTATTGGTTCACATTGGGTGATGCTTGCGAAACGCTACGCATGCCCCGTACTATACTTTGCAGATCCGTTAGCAGTACCTCTGACTGTCTATAAAGACATTTTCTCCCGCTTACAGCAATGTACTGATTTACATATGATGATGGATATTATGGAGCACAGAAGAGATATTCAGTCTCCCCTGCAATCAGCAGACTTGCAATTTTGTGGTTTATTTTGCATCTATATTGCTCAATATTTCTATAGCAGTAAGTTTCCATTTGTACCTGATGTAAATTAATTGCAATTGTTGGCATTTTTAAAACATACGGAGTGAAATTGAATTAAATGTTCTATCACAGCAATTGTTTAGACAGTAGAATTTTTACAGAACTGAAAGTTTATTAAATAGTCTGAAGTCTCACGTACAAAACTTCCCTGCCCACTTAAAATTATATCCATAATCTGATAGAGAGAAGAAGATTGTTCACCAAGCATTAGTTGACAAAAACGTTTTACAGTCACATCGGGGATAGTGGAAGCACGTTTGTTAGAAGTGGTAGTAGTAATGGTTGAGAGTCTTTTCGCAGGGTTAGGCAGAGGAAGTTGTTTTTTTAGTTTTGTTGGTTGAAACATGATTAAATATTGACAAGTACTCCACAGCAACATGTAAGCAAGAGACAATAGCACCATGAGTAACAAAATTTTTCTCCGTAGGCAAAATAAGGAATTTAAAACAAGTCACAAGGCAAGGTATCGTCGCAGGAGCATACGAAGAAAAAACAATTTTATCTTCGAGACCTGTATCTTCAAAAATGAGATGCCAATGATTGGAACCAAACGAACAACCATCGAAAACAGTCGAAGACGAATGATAACCGTACGCATAATTTTCTATTCCAGAATCTTGAGGTTTTGGTTCTGTGTCGCAAATAGTGTATTTGAATCGTTTTTGAAAATTTTTGAAGTATTTAGGACTGTTTTCGTACATAGCTTCAACCAAAGTAGGGGACTAAACTGAGTGAATAAATAGTGAATTACCTCTATGAATTATTGGGTTTGAGTTGATAACACGGTGTAAACAAAATTTCAAGGTCGTTCGAAGACGAAAAATCTTTACATTTTTGTTATTTTATTGCTTGTAAACAAATTCTGTCTGGACATTAAGTAAACAAACTATGGCTGTCTGGTTCGTACAAAGCTCCCCAATTAAAACAAAGCTGTTGCATTTTCCCGAAGTTCCACAATCTTTAACCTGAGGAAAGTTTGGGTTGTTTTCATTGCTTTTTAAATAAATTTTGTCTAGACATTAAGTAAACAAATCAGGTTTATTGATGTTATGTTTGCGAATAATGGCTGTCGCAATTTCCCGAAGTTTTTAAAACTTTGCTGTGATTGGGTGACGACTTGAATTAAAATCCGTTTTTGTAACATAACTAATGGTTCCAATTTTATGGCTTGTAAACAAAGTTTCCGAAGACATTAGTAAAATAAATTGAGTCTGATGGAACTTTCCGATATTATGAAGTCTTTGTTCTGATTGGTTGACGACTTGAGGTATAATCTATTTTTAGTAACATAACTAATTGTTCCAACCTTATGGATTGTAAACAAACTTTCTGAAGACATTAGGTAAACAAATAAAGGTTGACGGAACTTTCCAATGTTATGCAATGTTTGTAATGATTGGTTGGTGACATGATAAATCCATTTTTAGTAAACAGACTAATTGTTTCAACTATTGTGTTTGTTTATCGTCATGAGAAAACATTAAATTTTTGGGGAACATGAGAACCACTTGTTTACCGAATTTCTATAGAAACGTTAACTTTTAAATCTTTTTTAAAAATTTATCTTTCCTAATCCGATATTTAGTCACTTACTAATTTTTGGGATATGCCTGCAAAAGACCGACATTTACAGATCAGCTGTG
Source organism: Convolutriloba macropyga (assembly GCF_964194025.1). Lineage (NCBI taxonomy): Eukaryota > Metazoa > Xenacoelomorpha > Acoela > Convolutidae > Convolutriloba > Convolutriloba macropyga. The sequence continues at coordinate 43,354,798 of NC_134479.1, forward strand.
GAAAATGTGGAAAATCTATAGTAAAATATCACAATGCTCGCCATAGAAAGACCTGTTCTAGCGGTACCTTATACTGCAGGAAACGAAACTGTAATTTTGCAACAAAAAATTCGGCAGAACTATCGTACCATATCGCCAAATCGCATGGATCGAAAAAGCGTAACACTTTAAACAAGTGCGTTGTTTGTAAGAGAGATTTTCCAAGTTTCTACTCGCTGCAGCTTCATCGCAGGAAGATACACCAAGTTAACACGAAAGTTGGGAGCTTAAACACAACCCCTGTCCGTGAAATAATTGATGAGTTGAATGAAGATAGTGAAAAATTGAAAGAGGAATTAGCAGCATGTCAGCATTTACTGGTAGATGTGCACGCTGAGCATCGAAGACAAGAAGTTTTCAACTTCAGCTTATCGAAATTGGACACCAACGAAATCAACAAAAAACTTGATGAAGTTTTTGAAAATCTCAAATGTGCTGCAAAAGTTAACCTAGATTTGGGGTTCCTGTTGCAGAATGTAGAGAACAACGACTACCGTTATTATTATCCGCACGAAAATATTTTACTTCTGGATAGGGCGCATTTGTTGAGCAATAAAAACGATTTACTCAACCTTCAAAGTGAAATTGGAAAGTTTGACTTGATTGAAACCTGTACACAGGAACGCCAGATCTCAAAGTGGCGATTCGCTTTATTTACGAACGTTACCATCTTTGCAGCTCTCTTAAAAAATATTCCTTTGGGTTGCCTGGATTCTGTTCTTCCGGAACCTTTGTTAAGAAACCCAGAAGTTAATTGTCTGCTTTCAAATGGACATGATGTACCTTATAACGATAACTTATGTCTATTCCGCGCAATTTCCATTCATTTATTTGGATCCGTAGATGTTGAACCACATGCAATGCAACTGTTTGACAATTTTGCTTCGTCCACTGACTGTGATCCTGAAAACTTCATGGGAGTTTCTCTGGATCAAATCCCAATAATTGAAAATTTAGTCGAAAAAATATCTTCATCTATGATTTTACCATTGAAGATGGTGAAATAGTTGGCGAACTTATTCGACGAAGCATTGAACGATATGAAGAAAACATTAAATTACTTCGCTATAACAACCATATCTGTTATGTTAATGATATCAACAAATTCTTCAAGAAGTTCCGCTGTCCCAGCGGTGACGTCTTCTTCAATCACTCTGGACATCTCAATCGCCACTTACGAACTTCAAAGAACGAGTGAAAAATATCTATCCGAGAGGTGTTTATTCGTTAAAGGAAACATTGTTTCAGAAACTTGAAAACTTCTCAATCGCTTATCCAGAAGACTGTACCCTCCTCAAAAATTTTGCGGTCTTCGAATTTGAAGCAATATGTGACAACTCATCGGAAATTAGTAGCACTGCTACAACATCATGGATTGGAACTCAGGTACCAGTATCTGTTTCAATTTTCTCCAATCTGTTGGAGGAACCAATTTTCTTGTGCAAAGATGATCCTACTCGTCTCATCATATCATTTGTAGCTCAACTTGAATCACTAGCAGCAAAAAACAAAGCGGACATGAGACCTAAGTTGTTGGCGGTGGAAGCAGAGATAAAAACTAGGTTGAGTGATTTTTCCTCTAGATTGCAAGTTATATCCGAAACTCAACCAAATATCAGTAACAAAACGGAAGATAGTAATGCATCTGAAAATTTCTTACGATTCCAGCAAAAGCAGCTCTTTGATCTGCAGCGTCATTTTGATAGTTATGTTGACACTTTGCCAGTTTTTGGATTCAACAGTGGAAAATATGACCTTAACCTAATCAAAACTTATCTCATTCCTCATCTAATAACTGATAGATCTATTCAACCTACGGTAATAAAGAAGGCAAACCAATTTATATCTTTTAGTTTTGGTGACATTCAGTTTCTCGATATTCTGAACTTTCTCGGTGGAGCTACATCTTTGGATTTATTTCTGAAAGCATATCAGTCCGAGGAGACAAAAGGATTTTTTCCGTATGAATGGTTTGATTCGTTGACGAAACTTGACTGTGACAAACTTCCTCCCTATGACCCATTTTTCAGCAAACTGAAAAACTTTAATCCTTTGGAGAAGGAGTTGTCTGAGTTCGAGAAGTTAATACAGTGTGGGAAAGACGAGAAGATAATCCTAAAGGAGATGGGACTGAAAAAGAAGCCGGTGTCAGGAAAACAAAATTATACTCTTTTAGCAGATTTGTGGAAGAAGGAGGGTATAAAAACTTTTCGTGATTTCCTTCGATGGTATGATAACAAAGACGTTGTACCAACGTTGACTGCAATGAGTAAAATGATTGAGTTTTATCATAATCGGAACATTGATATATTGAAGCACGGTTGTACACTTCTAAATTTAACTAATATTTGTCTTCACAAGTCAACAAGTTCAAATTTTTATCCGTTCGTCGATAGCGATAAAGATTTACATGAAAAAGTGCGAAGTGAAATGACTGGTGGGCCTTCTATTGTCTTCACAAGGAAAGCTGTTGTAGACACGACATTCATCAGAACATCAAACAACATTTATAAGGCGATAGTTGGAATAGACGCCAGCCAATTGTATCCCCTCGCCATGTGTCAAGCGATGCCAACGGGTTTATACACTAGGTGGGAGTTCGATTCTGATCTCCAAAAGTTCAAAGCTCGCCAGAACAAGATTAAAAAATTTGAAAACATGGTTATTTCTTACTATCAAACAATCAGACCAGACTGTACTATTGAGAGCATCTATACAACTGGAAAACAGAAAAAAATTGATTGGTTTAGTGTTGATGGCTTTTGTGGACACTGCAATACAATTTTCGAAGCTCTCGGATGTTACTACCATTTCTGTCCCTCTAGAGAACTTCACCCTCTCTTAGCGAAGAAGAACTTAAACAAGGTCTCCAGAAGCGAGAATCTGATAAGTTAAGAAAAAAAAGAGATACAAAATTATCGAGATGAGGGAGTTTGAATGGTGGGATCAGGTTCAGATGAGCTCTTCTCTGAAAAATCACGTTAGAAAAAATGTTCCCTACAAACTACCCTTAAGCATGGAAAACCTTCTGAAGCGGATAGATGAGGATAAGTTTTTCGGTTATGTACAATGCGTCTTAGAAGTTCCGGAGGAGCTCTACGAACGGTTCGCAAACTTTCCTCCAATTTTCAAAAATAGCAACGTCGGAAGAGAAGATATTGGAGATTTCATGAGAGGGTATGCTGAAAAGAACGATCTATTGATGAAACCACAACGAATGTTGATTTCGAGTTAAAAATTAAATAATGGAATAGTTATAACGCCATTACTGAAGTTTTATTTGAAGCTTGGACTACGTTGTACTAAAATATACTGATTTGTCGATTATACGCCACAAAAGTGCTTCAATGATTTTGTGCAATCCGTTGTTGATGCGAGACGAAAGAGAGATGAAAATCTTGACTCGAGCGTTGTTGCTGAGACTATGAAGTTACTTGGGAACAGGTCGTATGGTTATCAGATTATGGATCGAAGTCGACACACCCAAACCCTCTATCTTAATGAAGAAAAAACTCATAAAGCAATTAATAACCGTCTTTTTAGAAGACTCAATAGCGTTTCGAGAGATATCTATGAAGTTGAACTAGTGATAAGCACAATTGAACATCGCGAACCAATAATTGTTGGATTTTTTATCCTTCAGTATGCAAAATTGAGAATGTTAGAGCTTTACTACAAATTTTTTGACAAGTTCTTTGATGTTAAAAAATTTGAAGAGCTTGAAATGGACACTGACTCTCTGTATATGGCGCTAGCTCATGAGATTCTCTATGAATGCATTCAACCCGAAATGAAGAGCACTTGGAAAGAACTCCGAAGTAATGACTGTGTAGAAAATTTTCGCGCTGATTGTAACAAAAATTTTTTTCCGAGAAACTGTTGCCCTAAACATGTGAAACATGATAAGCGGGAACCTGGATTATTCAAGGAGGAGTTTCGAAGTACTGAAATGTTGTCTCTATGTAGCAAAACTTATTGCTCTTACGACTCTAGAACGAAGAAAACTAAGTTCAGCAGCAAGGGACTCAACAAGATTGTTCTAGAAAAAAATAATGATGGACCATTGCAGAAGTACAGAAAAGTAATGAATGAAGCAGTGAATGTATCCTCGACTAACAGAGGATTCGAAACAGTAAATCATCAAGTTCTCACGTACGAACAAACTAAAAAGAACTTTCCTATTTCTATCCAAAGCGAATGATGGAGGCAGATGGAATACATACAAAACCTTTGATGATCTGAAATTAAAACTCTCCTTTCAAAAATTTTACATCCGTCATCTTTATTTATTTTCGCTGATACATGATAGGATTCTCATTAGATTTTAAGTGTTTTGAGTAATTTTGTTGTGTATTGTATAACTAGTCTTGGTATTCATTGTCATAAATTAACTATCGTTAGGGAAAAAAAACTTTGAAAGCAGCTTTATTTTTCATTCAAAGCTATACATGGACAAATCGAATGAGTTCTTTAATCGTGTCATCCTCCTTATATAAATCAGCTTTCCTTATAAGGAATGTCAGGAATTTATTCAATCTTTAGTAGCGTTGATCAATTTTCCTTATTGTTCTTTGTGACGTCATAAATCCATTTTATAGCGTACATAAATAGTATGCATTTCGTGCTCATCGAGCTTTTTCCTTTTTGATGAAAAAAATTACGAAGACTAATTAAAAATAACATTGATTAAGATGTTCCTTAATCATCCCACTATGTGAACATCCAAGAACAATCTTAATACATGTGAGCATCTAAGACTAATTTTAATGATTGTGAGAAGCTATAGCTAATCTTAATACATGTAATACTATACCTAATTTTAATACATGTAGAAGCTATACCTGATCTTAATACATGTAGAAGCTATACGTAATCTTAATACATGTAGATTCTATACCTAATCTTAATACATGTAGAATCTGTCTTAATACAACTAATCTTATAAAATTTTATTCATATCTATATATATCATACATTAATATCTGATTCCTATCTTTATACATTGCTAAAATAACTCAAGGGCGATCGAAGCGTGCCACAACCGCTATAACCAATCTTAATACATGTGGGTCGCCAACCCCCCCCGGGCACCTCGGTCCAGCTATATACTACTTGTGTATTTCCCGGATCTTGTCGGGGAAAAAACCCGGGATCTTAATAAAATTTATGGGATCCGACGCACTGTGTTTAAATTGAGGACTGCATATATTTCAATTGTAGCAGTATTTTTCATAAATACAGAAAACCGTAGAAAAGTTTTTGCCAACTCATTTTGATTAAAAAATATTTACTTCGCTATGCATCATGAGCACTGTTAAAAATAAAGTACCTTTTGTGAATAATTATTTATAAGAAACTTTTAGAGAAAGAAACAGTAGTAATCAAAGAGCTCCCGCGATACTATGCAAGTACTTATTTTCACAAAGATGCGGAAAACAAACAAAATATGTTTGTGGCAAAAAATGACACGTGGAAACCATAATCCGAAAGTAAGCGAACCACAATTCCTTCACTCGCACAATGTTTGCGAAAACGTTGCAGGGACTGTAAAAGGTTCTTATATCCACGAGTTCAAAGATTCATTACTGGACGGTGTTGTCGTTGGACTCTCGGCAAAATAACAAAGTCATTGAGTGACTCTCTTATTAATGATTCTTCACTAACTCAAAAACTAGACAGACAAATGACGCATCACGAGACCGATTACAATATTCAGTTGTCTCCTAATAGGTCAAACTTCGAACAATTTTGGTGCTGACAATGCTTGCTTAAACTTGAACTTGAAAATACATTAAAAGACTAGTACTACAATGTCTACAAAATGTATCGGCACTTGTTAAGAACACTAGCTGCTCCATGCCAACTAAAAAAAGAAAAATAATACGTACTTTTTGAATGGTTAATAGTTTTGTTATACATTTTCTGTTATAGCTCAAAACATTTGCTCTGATACTCTCAACGAGTCGCTAAAAAGCGGAAACAGGGATACAATTGAAACAATACTTTTTAGTGCAGTAAAATTCATACAAAAATATTGCTTTATTAGTAGTGGACCATCGGAACATTGATATATTGAATTGCGGTTGTACACTTTCAAATTTAACTAATATTTGTCTTCACAAGTCAGCAAGTTCAAACTTTTATCCGTTCGTCGATAGCGATAAAGATTTACATGAAAAAGTGCGAAGTGAAATGACTGGTGGGCCTTCTACTGTCTTCACAAGGAAAGCTGTTGTAGACACGACATTCATCAGAACATCAAACAACATTTGTAAGGCGATAGTTGGAATAGACGCCAGCCAATTGTATCCCCTCGCCATGTTTCAAGCGATGCCAACGGGTTTATACACTAGGTGGGAGTTCGATTCTGATCTCCAAAAGTTCAAAGCTCGCCAGAACAAGATTAGAAATTTTAAAAACATGGTTATTTCTTACTATCAAACAATCAGACCAGACTGTACTATTGAGAGCATCTATACAACTGGAAAACAGAAAAAAATTGATTGGTTTAGTGTTGATGGCTTTTTTGGACACCGCAATACAATTTTCGAAGCTCTCGGATGTTACTACCATTTCTGTCCCTGTAGAGAAGCTCAACCCTCTCTTAGCGAGGAAGAACTTAAACAAGTTCTCCAGAAGCGAGAATCTGATAAGTTAAGAAAAAAACATCTGGAGACAAAGAGATACAAAATTATCGAGATGAGGGAGTTTGAATGGTGGGATCAGGTTCAGATGAGCTCTTTTCTGAAAAATCACGTTAGAAAAAATTTTCCCTACAAACTACCCTTAAGCATGGAAAACATTCTGAAGCGGATAGATGAGGATAAGTTCTTCGGTTATGTACAATGCTACTTAGAAGTTCCGGAGGAGCTCTACGAACGGTTCGCAAACTTTCCCCCAATTTTCAAAAATAGCACCGTTGGAAGAGAAGATATTGGAGATTTCATGAGAGAGTATGCTGAAAAGAACGATCTATTGATGAAACCACAACGAATGTTGATTTCGAGTTAAAAATTAAATAATGGAATAGTTATAACGCCATTACTGAAGTTTTATTTGAAGCTTGGACTACGTTGAACTAAAATATACTGATTTGTCGAGTATACGCCACAAAAGTGCTTCAATGATTTTGTGCAATCCGTTGTTGATGCGAGACGAAAGAGAGATGAAAATCTTGACTCGAGCGTTGTTGCTGAGACTATGAAGTTACTTGGGAACAGGTCGTATGGTTATCAGATTATGGATCGAAGTCGACACACCCAAACCCTCTATCTTAATGAAGAAAAAACTCATAAAGCAATTAATAACCGTCTTTTCAGAAGACTCAATAGCGTTTCGAGAGATATCTATGAAGTTGAACTAGTGATAAGCACAATTGAACATCGAGAACCAATAATTGTTGGATTTTTTATCCTTCAGTATGCAAAATTGAGAATGTTAGAGCTTTACTACAATTTTTTTGACAAGTTCTTTGATGTTAAAAAATTTGAAGAGCTTGAAATGGACACTGACTCTAAAAGTCGTAAAAGTAATGAATGAAGCAGTGAATGTATCCTCGACTAATAGAGGATTCAAAACAGTAAATCATCAAGTTCTCACGTACGAACAAACTAAAAAGGGACTTTCCTATTTCTATCCAAAGCGAATGATGGAGGCAGATGGAATACATACAAAACTTTTGATGATCTGAAATTAAAACTCTCCTTTCAAATATTTTACATCCGTCATCTTTATTTATTTTCGCTGATACATGATAGGATTCTGATTAGATTTTAAGTGTTTTGAGTAATTTTGTTGTGTATTGTATAACTAGTCTTGGTATTCATTGTCATAAATTAACTATCGTTAGGGAAAAAAAACTTTGAAAGCAGCTTTATTTTTCGTTCAAAGCTATACATGGACAAATCGAATGAGTTCTTTAATCGTGTCATCCTCCTTATATAAATCAGCTTTCCTTATAAGGAATGTCAGGAATTTATTCAATCTTTAGTAGCGTTGATCAATTTTCCTTATTGTTCTTTGTGACGTCATAAATCCATTTTATAGCGTACATAAATAGTATGCATTTCGTGCTCATCGAGCTTTTTCCTTTTTGATGAAAAAAATTACGAAGACTAATTAAAAATAACATTGATTAAGATGTTCCTTAATCATCCCACTATGTGAACATCCAAGAACAATCTTAATACATGTGAGCATCTAAGACTAATTTTAATGATTGTGAGAAGCTATAGCTAATCTTAATACATGTAATACTATACCTAATTTTAATACATGTAGAAGCTATACCTGATCTTAATACATGTAGAAGCTATACGTAATCTTAATACATGTAGATTCTATACCTAATCTTAATACATGTAGAATCTGTCTTAATACAACTAATCTTATAAAATTTTATTCATATCTATATATATCATACATTAATATCTGATTCCTATCTTTATACATTGCTAAAATAACTCAAGGGCGATCGAAGCGTGCCACAACCGCTATAACCAATCTTAATACATGTGGGTCGCCAACCCCCCCCCGGGCACCTCGGTCCAGCTATATACTACTTGTGTATTTCCCGGATCTTGTCGGGGAAAAAACCCGGGATCTTAATAAAATTTATGGGATCCGACGCACTGTGTTTAAATTGAGGCCTGCATATATTTCAATTGTAGCAGTATTTTTCATAAATACAGAAAACCGTAGAAAAGTTTTTGCCAACTCATTTTGATTGAAAAATATTTACTTCGCTATGCATCATGAGCACTGTTAAAAATAAAGTACCTTTTGTGAATAATTATTTATAAGAAACTTTTAGAGAAAGAAACAGTAGTAATCAAAGAGCTCCCGCGATACTATGCAAGTACTTATTTTCACAAGGATGCGGAAAACAAACAAAATATGTTTGTGGCAAAAAATGACACGTGGAAACCATAATCCAAAAGTAAGCGAATCACATTTCCTTCACAATGTTTGCGAAAACGTTGCAGGGACTGTAAAAGGTTCTTATATCCACGAGTTCAAAGATTCATTACTGGACGGTGTTGTCGTTGGACTCTCGGCAAAATAACAAAGTCATTGAGTGACTCTCTTATTAATGATTCTTCACTAACTCAAAAACTAGACAGACAAATGACGCATCACGAGACCGATTACAATATTCAGTTGTCTCCTAATAGGTCAAACTTTGAACAATTTTGGTGCTGACAATGCTTGCTTAAACTTGAACTTGAAAATACATTAAAAGACTAGTACTACAATGTCTACAAAATGTATCGGCACTTGTTAAGAACACTAGCTGCTCCATGCCAACTAAAAAAAGAAAAATAATACGTACTTTTTGAATGGTTAATAGTTTTGTTAAACATTTTCTGTTATAGCTCAAAATATTTGCTCTGATACTCTCAACGAGTCGCTAAAAAGCGGAAACAGGGATACAATTGAAACAATACTTTTTAGTGCAGTAAAATTCATACAAAAATATTGCTTTATTAGTAGTGGATAAAACAGGAATACCAACCACCGGTAACATTTGACCCTTTCTCCTAACGCTAATCGCTCATGTCGAATCAGGCCAAAATTTACTGCTTGTTGCTATCCCTGTTTTATCCACTACTACATATTACCTATATATTCACTCAAAATCTATCCTTTCTTGTCTCACTTAGTGCAAACCACTAGTGTCGAGTTAAGCTGGTAATTAACCGTTATCAGACGGATAGTTTGGGTTCTATCAGTGAAACTGCTTCGCAGATCCCCACTGACATCAGTGGACGTCCCCAGGTACTAGTATAAAACTAGTGAAACCGTGTAACAAGCACGTAAAACCAACTTGCGAAAATAACCTGAATAAAAAAACCAGCTTAACTCTTTTATAAATTTTAAATTTTGCTAATATTTTGCGAAACACTCTTTAAGAGCGAAATCGCCCCTATCGGAGTGATGCCCCAGTACAAAATCACTATTTATCACGCTTAAAGAGTGATTTCCCTCTTTTTTAATTAATTTTTAAAATTATCTAAATTTACTAATAAATTTTTATTTTTTAATTTTTTTTTATTTCAAATTATCTATACTCTTCAATAAATTTATATTCTCTTTTACTTTTTCTATATTTATTCCATTATTAATAAGAAATGATACAAAATTATAATATTTACACGAACAACTTTCCCCAATTTGGGTAATAACAGATCTGGGAACCAGTTCCACTGATCTGGGAACCAGCTTCGCTGATATTTCAGTTAAATTTCTACTAAGTCCTCTAGTTAATTCTACATCTGGATGTTGTTTCTTTACATGAGCTCTTAGTCCATCATATCTCACAACAGAAGGACAATATAGACAATTAACTTTAGCTGAAGTACAATATCTACAAGTATACTTACTCTCATCAAAATCAGTTAGTTGATTTACAGAATTACATTTATTACAACTTCTAGTTAAGACTTTGGTGTTAAAGTTAGAGTTAGAGTTAGTGTTAGAGTTAATGCTAGAGTTAGAGTTAGAGTTATGGTTAGAGTTAGAGTTAATGCTAGAGTTAGAGTTAGAGTTAGAGTTATAGTTAGAGTTAGAGTTAATGCTAGAGTTAGGGTTAGAGTTAGAGTTATAGTTAGAGTTAGAGTTAATGCTAGAGTTAGGGTTAGAGTTAGAGTTATAGTTAATGCTAGAGTTAGAGTTAATGCTAGAGTTAAAGCTAGAGTTAGAGTTAGAGCTAGAGTTAGAGTTAGAGTTACAGTTAGAGTTAGAGTTAGAGAGAGAGTTAATACTAGAGCTAGAGTTATATCCAGATTCATCTTTAAAAGAACAATCAGTTTTCACACAAATACCACTTAACGTTTTATCACCAGAAGCACATTTACTAATTTTATCTTCATGATAAATTGAATAATGAAAAGCTAAATTCAAAGGGAGTCCACATTTATGTTCACACTCTAAACATTTTATAACCATTTATAATTGGTCAAATTTCAATTATACCCAACATATTTAGCCAAGATTTCAATTACATCTGTAGTATTATCTTTAGACGCGACACACTCTGTTAAATATTTCTTCCTCGTCGTATTGAGTTTATTAGTTTTATATCTTCTATCTAAAATCACTTCAAGGTCTAATTCCGTTTTATCTCTAACAAAATTTATAATTTCTTCTCTAAATTCTTCGTTATTTCCATATAGTCTGTTTATATAATTTCGTCCCTTTTATTTAAAATTCCATTCTCTATATTTATGTATTCTCTTGTGGCTTTTCGGTAAACTGTTTTCTTTGCTCTTCTTCTCCGCGTCCAAAGTTAACCAATGTACTTGCTCTATTTAATATATTACTTGCACTCGTTGCCATATGTCCATCAGTTTTTACTGTTGTATCAGGAGTCATATAATTATATATCATAACGCATGAACATATAATTCCTAAAATAGTTGATGCTAACCTAAAACCATCAGCTTTAACCATTTTTTGTGTTAAAACATCATTCTGTATTTTAATACCTTTTAATGTAAGAAATTTATTAAAATAGAACTGATAATCATCATGATTAATAGTATTTTTATCTGTAGCATTTATCATGAGTGGTTTCATATATGCTATAAGTTTATTTTTGTCTTCACTTTCTAATTTATCTTTTAAACTAAGAGCTTTTAAATCAAGGAAACCGACTCTCGAGTCATATATCATAGTTCTATTCGTATCAATAATAATAAAAGTATTCTTTTTCCTATAATATTTAATTATACCATAACGAAGTTCATCTGACATCCCATCTGTACATTTATAATAGTTACTATTTAACTCAGTAAATATTTTTTTGAAGTTATGTTCACATTAAAACTTTTAAATTGATCAGCTCCATTATAAGTTGTTAAATAAATAGTATCACAACTCATTCCTGCTGTATTAATTATTTGAGCTGGTTTATGACACATTACAATCGTTTGAATATTATAATGTTTCCTTCTGTGAAATAATAAGCTATATCTTCATATCTCCTATCACCCATATCATCAAGTATTATTACACTATCTTTGAATTAAGATTTATTTTTTGATGTGATCATATTTGTATCGCACGTATTCAATCCAATATGAAACTCACCAGTCTCAGGATCTATCCAATCTCTATCATCTTTTCATAATATGATTATATTTTTAGCTTGATCTTGGTCTTGGTTTTGGTTTTGGTTTTGGTTTTGATCGGTGTAACCACTTCGCGGATCTAAGTATGACTTTAAGTTTTGTCTAATAAAATATTTTTTGCCTGTACCAGTTCCACCATAAACAATAGTGTGTAATGGTGACTTTTCATATTCAAACCTAACTAGACTCCTATCCATAAATCCACTAAAGCTTTCTTCTAGTTTTGTATATTTACTTGGTATTGAATCATATATTATATAATATAAAAAGAAAATTAAAATTACTATAAAAAGAAAATATAATATAAAAAGAAAATAAAAACTGCGCTACCTGTCTCCATTTGTATACCTATTAAAAATGCTTATCCTAACTTTTGAGGAATTCAATAATAAATTTAATTTTGATAATAATGCTATGAGTGATATCAGAATAAAAGATAAAGGAAAAGATATAAGTCTAACACCAATTGAAATAGTAATTAGAGATCAGACTCTAGATAACACAAGTGAACCTAACTTCAACATTATTGTCAATCTACATCCAACTGATGGTACACATTGAGTTTTAGTTATAAGACGAGGAAGTGGTCCTTTGTATTACTTTGATAGTTTTGGTGTTGAGACCCCACCATTATTTTTAGAAGAATATGTTGATCTAGGCTCTAATGAAAGAATACAACAATATGCTGAATCTTATTGTGGGGCTTATTGTTTATATATGATCTTATTAATAGATGATCTTATTGATAGAGGGTTTAGAATTAACAATGCTTTGAATATTCTAGTTAATCAATGTAAATACCCATGAATATATAATGAGTGTTTTGGTTTAGGTTGTGGTCAAGATCTACGAAGTAGCTTTGCTAACAATGATAATGTTAATGATAATGTTAATGATAATGATAATGTTAATGATAATGTTAATGATATTGTTAACGATAACGATAATGATATTGATAAAGATAATCATATTGTTAAAGATAATGTTAATGATAAAGATAATGATCTAGGAAGTAGCTTTACTAATGTTGATAATGATAATGATAATGTTAATGATAATGATAATGCTAATGATAATGTAAATGATAAGGATAATGATAAAGATTATGATTTAGGAAGTAGCTTTACTAATATTGATATTGATAATGATAATGTTAATGATAATGATAATGCTAATGATAATGTTAATGTTAAAGACAATGATCTAGGAAGTAGCTTTACTAATATTGATAATGATAATGATAATGTTAATGATAATGATAATGCTAATGATAATTTCAATGATAATGATAATGATAATGTTAATGATAATGATAATGTTAATGATGAGGATAATGTTAATGATAATGATAATGTTATGATAATGTTAATGAGAATTTTATATATCTATTTGATGAAAAATATCAAAGGGGTAAACCTAACAACAAAGAATATACGCGAACAGTCTCCGTCTGTTGTAAACCAAGCGCTTTCACCGATCTTATGAAGAATATCTCTGTAAACATAAATGAAGACCTACAATCATGGCTAAGTGATGATAATATATTCACAGAAGCTACACTCTAGATGTGTAATATCTGGTCCTAGTGAATGCGGCAAGACATACTTATTAAAAAAAAATTCTGGCTAGAATATACTTTGATAGGCTATTCATTTTTGTTCCTACTGGTGATCATTATGAAGGTTTAGAGGGAATAATCGATAAGAGTTGAGTTTGTTGAAGATATAAAAGATTTACCCTCTCCCGATCAACTACCCAAAGACTTAAAGAAACTAATGATGTTCGATAATGTTAGAGCCAAAGAACCAGTTATTAATGAATACTTTTGTAGAGGTAGACATAATAATTGCAATATGATATATCTTAATCAAAATCTATTCAGAATGGATAGACAGAGTGTAAGAGAGAATTGTAATCTACTTTTTTTAATAAAGAGGTAAAGTTCTCATATCTATATATCAAGATTTCTTTAATAATCTTGCACTCAGTTATAACAATTTTGCTAATATATGTAATAAGGTATGGAAGGAGCCTTATAATTATATTGTCATTGATATAACTGAAAATAAAAATATTCATGGTAAACTAAGAATTAAGTGGGATCGGAGAGTTTTGTAGTTTAGTCTGAGTTTAAGTTTAAGTTTAGATCTAGACTAGATCAACGAAGTTGCTGGTTACACCAGATGAACCTTTGGTCAGCTGACTACGTCCGATGTAAAGTAAAACTTAACACATCGCCAATAAAGTCTATAGGTCTCCCATGCTCATCTTTAATATGAAACTCTATATATTTTATTCTATCTTTGGTTAAATTTTGATATAAGCTATTAGTTGGTATAATATTGGTAACCTGGTGGTTCTATTAGAGTAAAAGTATATAGTATGTCTGTGTTATTCCCATTATCTTTAACACCAGATATCACATTACAATGAATAATAGTACTAAAACCCATAATATCAACAGTTTTCTGAGATGTATATTTACCTTTTTTTAAACTACTTTCCAAAGCCCATTAATGGGGCTATTGAGTTTTCTACATCAAAGCTGAGTGCTCCTTGTTTTATTTCCATTAAACTTTTCATTTTATTCTTATCAGGTTCTCTGGTAACATTACCATTAGTTTCTTCTTTTTATTAATTCTGCTATTTCGATTAATTCATATTTACCTGGTATAACAGCTAAAATTCGGGTATCTGACCACGTTTCAACTTGGGTATCATATAAGAATTGATTGTTCCTTCTTTTCAGATTATACACCGAATTATAAACAAATAATCTAATTAAACCTAATTTTGATGAGTTAAGTATAGGTTCACTAAAGTTAAACTTTTCGGTTGGCTCTATCATTCTAAATTTAGGTGTATGCTCTTCTTTAGTTTTAGTTACGGTTTCATGTATCTTTCGTAGTTCATATAGAATTAAGTTGTCAGTCATTTTTTATATTCAAATATTAGATTATATTTATAGTTTTAATTATAGCTTTGGTTATAGTCATAGTTATAGTTATTTTTATAGTTATAGTTATAGTTAAAGTTAAATTTTTGGATTATAAAAAATGAACTTTAATTTGGATACAACTTATGGTTATAATAATGATATACACAAAAGTAAGATTATAAAATACAAACCTAATAATCTAGCAACAATGAATACAGTTAATACTAATATTAATATCTTTCTCGATAGAGAAGGGTATCATTTAAATTTGCGTGATTCAAATCTAGAGATAGAGTTTGTTGTATCAGATGATGGTGGTGGTGTATTTGCTAATAATGCTAATATCAGATTAGTTAATTATGGTATGATGGCATTGTTTAGTTCAGTTAAGCTTGAAACTGGTGGTGGTAGGACTATTGAACATATAGATCATTGCCATCCTAATCTATTGATGTATAAGTTATAAACTAGTACTGTTGATGAATATGAGAGTGGTTTTAATAGAAATCAAGGAAAAGATATAGTCAACTTAAAGGTGACCATATTGCTGCAGAACAAGGTCATACGTATATGATGATTAAGATGAGTGATCTATTTGGTTTCTGTAAAAAATTTAGAAAAGATTATATATGGTTTACGATTTAAACTAATATTCAAAAGAAATAATAATGATAGAGCTCTATTTATAGTTAATGCTGGTGCTGATGCAGTTGGTAATGATGGTAATATAGATATTAGAGATATATCATGGTGTGTCCAGTTTTGATCCTAGTAATGACAATAGAATTATTGTGCAAAATGGTTTAAGTAAAAAGAATAATGTAGACTTTAGTTATTATGAAAGAAAGACATTTTATAAGAATGTGCCCAATGCTACTAACTTCCTGTATGATCAAGGTATGGAAAGTGGTATGGAAAGACCACAATATATAATAGTTGGTTTTGAAAATAATAATGTTAATTAACAAACTCATGATGCCAGTACATTTGTTATAATGAATGTTACTGAATGTTTTTGTAAGGTTGGTAGTGAGTTTTATACCGAGGATAGAATGACTATTAATTATGGTACCAGTAATTATAATGAGGCTTTTAAAGAGATTGTCAGCTTTAATAAAGATTATAATGGGCTACCACATAATATAAAACCATATATAAATCATAGAACATTCAAAAGTAATTATAGAATATATGTATTCGATACTAGATATCAAAGTGATCATCTAGGTGCACAACCAATACAACTTATTTTTAATTTTAGTACTGCAGATGCCGATGTTATATGTCAAGCATTAGTATTAACTAGAAAAGTTATTAGTGTTAATTGTGATGGTAATAAGATTGTTGATATAGTCTCGTAGAGACTAATGACCGAAGGTCTATTATATCTTAGGCCTAGTTATAGTCATGGTTATTGTTATCTGCGAAGCAGTTCCTGATGGTCATTGTTAGAATTATTGTGAAACATGGGCGAAGCCCCATAGTCATAGTTATGGTGAAACATCTGCGAAGCAGGTTCCATGATGTGCGAAGCCCCATAGCTCTAAACTCTTTCCTACATGTCTTAACAAAACCCTTAGCAGAAATAATATCTAATTTCTTTTTATTCTCTTGAGATAGGACTCCGTACATGCTACACCAGACGCCCTTAGCTTCAAGCTTTGTCTTAGGCTTAGTCTTCGAGCTTTGCTTGTGGGTGGAACCCGTAGTCCTAGGGTTAGGTTTCACAACAAAAGGATTATACTTTTTAACTTCCATTTTTTTTATATGTAGAAATTAGTCTTTTACAGAAATTTAAAACTAATTCATATTGTGTTGGTGGTACACATTATAGCGGTACTAATAACATAAGAGGTTTTATTACTTCAAAAGGTACTAAAATGTTAAAAGGAAATTGTGTTAAATGTAAGAGAAATAAGTCAATGACTGTCAGTGATGCAACAATAGAAGCTGAGGGATTGACAGTTTCTTTAAAAGTGTTGGTAAAGCTACGGTTAACTTTGGAAAGCAAGTTGCTATTAATCCAGTAAGAGCATAAGAAATAGCAAGTAAAATAGGAAGTGCAGCTGCATCTATTACCCTAGAGCTGCTTTATCAGCCACACCTGATTTAATTAAATTTGCAACTGCTGGTGAAAGTATAAAGGTATTACAAAAAGGAAGAGGGTTATACTTAGGTACAAAGAAAAGATAATTTAATTATGGCTAATGCTAAGATTAGGAATAGGACTATAGTTTCAATTATATATTTAATCTTACCGATCTGCGAAGCAGGTTCTCTGATCGGTGTAACCGCTTCGCGGATAAATATTAATACTAATATTATTATTACTGAAAACATTCTTATTACTAAGCACTAATAGCTTTAATCTAAAAAAAACACTTAACTTATTTTTATTGTTCTTCTTATATTCTTCAAATACCTTGACTAACTCATTATATTCATCATTATCTATTTTATTATCTTTCATTGATTTAGTATATAGTTTTTTAAACTTGTCGCTAAACTGTTTACTTAAAATATACATTTGTGAATACTTTATAATTTTATTTCTCATTTTAGTATTAATTGTTTTTGATAATGAACCACAAACAGTTGCTGCAGCAAAAGCTGTTGGTATAGAATAAGGTAACCCTATACCTGTTAATGCAACTGATGTTGTTGTTGCCGTTGTTGCTATTGATGATAATAGTATTTCTGTTATCTCAGCTACGTTAATATAATTTTTATATCTACTTAACTTCTTATTCTAGTTATTAGTTTCAGTTTCATAATAATTTCTAATATCTTCTATAATGGTAATATTATTATCAAATTTATTATTGGCTTGAATCTTTTCATTTATTAATCGTTCTGATACTGATGACAAATCTGGATATAGTAGTCTCTCACTCGGTGCTGTTGGATTGGCCATGGACTCCGTCGTAGCTTTGCTTATTTTCATTAGTAAAAATTCTTTCCATTTCTTTCATTATATCTTCTTGTTTAAAACCATGAAGCATCTCAAGTCTTGCTTTCTCTTTATTATCAACTAACGTACTTCGTAAAAGTGTTGCAATTATATATTGTACTATAACATTTTTAAGAGATGTATTGTATTCTTTCATTTCTCTTAGACCGTTAGTAAACATACCATCTAAATGTATGTTAGTAATATTTTGATTAAACTTATTATTATCAAATTCTTGTTTTAATTGATTATATTTAGAAATAGTATCAGCAGCAACTTTATTACAAAAGTCAACAGTATTTGTGACTTGATTTGCTGATTCAAAAAACTCATTAATTAGTTCATCATTAACTCGTGTTTCATTTAGTTGTAATGTTTTAGTTGTGACTTTATCAAATTCATCTTTTCTTAGCTCAGTTATGTTTTTACTTAAAATATCTATTATATTATTAGAAGATAATAAGTAATTGTCACAATACTCTTTATTAACAACATCTTTTTCATCTATTGGAGGATGTACATTTGTAATTTTATAGGTATCCTTCATATCAATATTATCGTTATCTTCTAGGAATAACCCACGAGCCTTACTTAGTGTTAAGTTGTTTGTTGATGTTGATCCGAGAAGCGGGTTCCCCGATTGATGTTTCGCTTGGTTAAATCTATTTCTTGTCATCTTTGTATTTGTTTACGGTAAAAAATATGTCTAATGATTCTAAAACTTTATTATTAGATTCAAAGTCAAACTCGGACTTTAATAATTCCCGTTCGTAATATTTACCTTCTATTATCTCTCCATTTATGTCTTCTATTTTATATGTTAGTGGTTGTGTGTTCAAAACTTCATTAACTTTAAATAGTTCTCTATTCCAATTAGAAGTTTATCCCTTAGAGAAGAGATTACGTTTATCTGCATTTCTAACATAATCACCAACTTCAAATTTTGGTTCAATCTTAGTAGAAATAGATATATTATATCTAACTTTATCAGAAATATTAGAAGCATCAACTGGTGTCGTATTAATTGTTGAATGAATGTTATTGTTATATGTTATGACTGCATCATTTAAAATATTTACCCAATTACCATTACCATTGATGAACATTGGTTTATTATTTATATGTAATAATGTTCTATTGAATCTCTCTATAAACACAGCCTTTAAATCACTATAAGTAGAATATAGTTTTGTTTTTTATTCT
The DNA here is from genome assembly GCF_964194025.1 of Convolutriloba macropyga. Taxonomy (NCBI): domain Eukaryota; kingdom Metazoa; phylum Xenacoelomorpha; order Acoela; family Convolutidae; genus Convolutriloba; species Convolutriloba macropyga. The sequence continues at coordinate 43,374,059 of NC_134479.1, forward strand.
TTAAGTAAAGATTTAAATGCTTTATCGTAAAACTCACTACCTTTATCTACCCATAACTTTTCTGGTTTTCTATGTTCACTTAATACTATTTTAAAACCATTAGTTATAGATAAACCAGATTTATTCTTTAATGGAATAGCCCATGCATATTTTGTGAATATATCTCTAACAGTTAATATAAACTTATAATTGTTATTGTATTTACTTAGATATGACTTATCAATTAAATCAGCTGACCATGTTTCATCTTTATTTAATGGTATTATTCTTTCTCTTCTAAACTGTGTTATTTGAGGACTGGATATTTCTTTAGCTAATAGTTGTTGTTGTTGTTGTTGTTGTTTGTGTTGTTGTTGTTGTTGTTGTTGTTTTTCCACCATTATTTTTTTACCATAGTTAAAAATTATCTGGTTGCTCTTGATTAATAATTTTCATAGATAATAGTTGCTTAGATATATCTAGCATTCCATCATATAATCCATCATTACCAGCTTTTGTTTTCAGTATTAATAATTCTAATCTTTCTACTAAACAATTTAAATGGCAACTTCGTTTATTGTTGGGGTCAGTCTTAGTAAGACCGCTAGCTTCTATTTGTTTATCAGTCTCATCATCAGTTTCTTCTTCTTCTTCTTCTTCTTCTTCTTCTTCTTCTTCTCCTTCTACCTTTTGTTCATAATCACTAGTATCGCGATTATATAAATATTTTTCACTGGAAGTTGGTATTGATATAACATGAGAAGTGGGTTCACCGATACTAGAAAACCATTCTTCTTATAAGTTTTGATCTGATACTTGTAGTATCTCCTCTTTGTTTATAACCGATATCCCTTAGAAATTGTTTCATTTTGTTTTCATCACCATTTATGTTTCTTTCGGTTACATCTTTAATATTAATAAATATACCAAAGCCCTTAGAAAAATCATAGACTTTACCTTTCTTTTTTATACCATCAGGGACTAGAGATACATCTACACCATTTATTTGTTTGGATTCGCATCAACTGATATTAATTGGAATTGATTATTTGTTTGTTTACCCATTTCTATCAAAATAGCAATCATATCATTGTCTACAGTAAATGTTTTACCTCTATCATCTTTTAATGTTACAGCTCGATCATCAAGAGAGTTTCTTTGTTGCTGGGGGTCTAAAGCCTTTAAACCATTTGTGTTATAGGCTAATGCTTCTAATGTTTGGATTTGAAGAGTCTGCCATGCGTCGCTGATTGTATTTAAAGTTTTAGTTAAAGGATCAAATAAATCTTCCATGTCACCATAACATTCCTGTTGTCTTAATTTTTCTTCTAATCTATTTTTCCTGTTCTGTTTTTCTAGATTATTTAATTTTATAAGTGTTTATATTTTAGTCATTTTTTATATTATAATAAATCATTATATAGTGTAATTGCAGCAAGGATTAACTTTCTCTCATTATTAATGGTTAGCTCTTTAATATTATTTATAAGTAGGTCTTTGCCTCCATCTAATGATGCATTCTTAATCGGGGAACCTGTTTCGCTTATTTTTTTACCAGATCTCTTTTGAAAAGGTATAGATTATCATCATGAGGATAGCTTTTAATGGTATTTACACAAAATCTTTTATCATCAAATGTCTTTAGACTAACCCTACTTGTTTTTGTTGTTGTCATGTTATCACCAATTTTTTGTATTCTACATTCATCTACAGTTCTCTCTGTGTTATACATTAGTGCATTATAATATTCTTCATGTTTAGCATGGTTACAATTCTTTATTCCTTTCTCCTTAGTTATATTGGGGCAATCTTTAAAACTATATGTCTTTGATGTTAGTTCCACAAACTCTTCTATTATTTTATTTCCCACTTCATGTTTGAATTTAGCAGGGACTTTATTATTATTTTTGATTGGAGGTCCGAGATTGGATAGGTCCATGTGTTCATTGTCGACATTACCCTCGCTAAAACTTAATACAAAATTGTCAGTATCCATATAATTGAGTTGTAGATCTTTGAGAGATGGTTGAAGAATATTATAGAATACATCATACATGTGTAATTTACATAATTCTAAGATAGTAAAAACCTACATATACTGGAGAATCATATTGTATTTTGTTCTTTATATATTCAATCCTTATATCTAGTTATATTCTTAAATGTTGTTTTACTTATACTTTTCATTATCTTTTCTTCATCATGTAAGAACTTACTGTGAAGGAAGTGTAGGGGATTCATGCACATTCTTCCATAGAGGGAGTTGTTCATTAATTTCCTTACATCCTTCTCTGCTTCAGTTTTATCTGTTGCTCTTTTAATTGTATTGTTTTGTATATAATCTCTACATATATAATCTTGTTTAAATTTAATTAGTCTATGTATTTTGGTTACTTTCACTCCCATCCTAACATATAACCTTAACATCCTATAATGAACCATGTATCTGTTTTGTTGTTTTGGTCTAAGATGAGTTTCTCTGTTTTTGTTTTACTTTTCTCTCTTTCTCGGTATCCCAACTCATTCTCATTTATCTTTCTCTTATTGGGCATTAGTGCTAGTTATTCTTTTCTATCTTTACAACTATTAGTATAATCAAGATCACAAACTAAATAGTAACCGTGATCACTATCATCCGGAGTATTCAATATATAATCTAGAGATGTAGTAGTAAACTCGAAATCTTTATAAGGTAGCTTTTGCATCATTGCATAGCCGTATAAGTTATTCGCGTCTCTGTACCACATAGACCCCCGGTCATGCTTCTCCATCTGCGAAGCAGGTTCCCTGATTGACGTTTGGTCATCCGTGAAACGGCTTCGCCGATGCGTCGCCATTTTTTTCGATTACTATTGTTGACTATCCTATCACCCATTATACCGCATATGCCACCTCTCTTTGCTTCAACAAAATCATCTAGCATTTGTTTATCTTGTAATGTATCTGATGAAACACCGCTTGACATTAACGAACAATCAAAACTATAACCCGGGAGACAAACGTAATGTAGTGGGTTGAGTCCAAATTCTTTCATACTTAATTTGACATATTCATTCATGCTGTAGTCTAATATCTCCACATCATTCTGTAAATACTGTATAGTTAGATCTTTACCAGTTTCATGACTGTTGTCTTTATTAAAGCTATCGACTTCTTCTTGTGTTGGTAGTTTATTAGATAGAGAGGATTTGAAGTTTTCTATATTTAGATTACCTATAACTTCTTGGTACGACTTTGTCGTGGTTGGGGAACCAAGGCCGGAGGCTCCTCCCCAGGTGTCTAAACCAAAGTTTCAAATGGACATACTGTTTTAGTTTTACACCCATATATCTTTGCCAATTAATCTAGAGGCATAGCTATGAAGTTGTAACTATCTAAAAATTGAGACAACCAATGCTAAACATCTTACACTTACCAGCGGCTAGTGGTATGTTATCTACTTTTCTTTTATCATTCTTCTGCTTAAAGAGTTCACTGTATAGTAGGTTAAAGTCATACCCAAAGTCATTGTGGAATATTAAAGGAATGAATTTTTGATGTTTATACCTCAGATTACACATTTTACATGCTGGTCCTCTATATTTATCAGTTTCATGACAATGATCTCCTACTTTATTAATACCTCTTCTACTGCAGATATGACAAGTGTTATCAGTTTCATGATATAATTTATCTTCTTCATTGAATAGCATTTGTTTGTTGCGCTTGAAGTTATTCTCAGTTTCTATTTTTAATAGATCACAAGCAAATCTTTTGATACAATCAAGACCGAAGTAGTATTTGAAATTACTCGGGCAGATGTAACCCACACCTATTGGTATGTGTTCAGCTATTTCATATTTACAGTCCTTAGTTGCGACTTCAACAATGCAACACTCTATATCAGCAGTTATAAAATTTTGTATATTCTGACGCTTATGTTCACTTATAAAAGTAATTTTCTTCTTCTTAGGACAAACCACCTCGGTTTTGAAAGAGTTGTTACATTCATGCTTGTCGTATTTAATTTGTGTATCAAATCAATATGTATATCTATCACAGTATTAGAATTTGTGATTCATTCTATTTGGTCGATCTAACAAGGTTTCTATGTTTTTAATTAGAGCACAGTGTTCTGTAGTACCATCTCCCCAAACCAATATTCTGAGATCTTTTCTATCTTTATCAAAATCATCCACTGGTTTAAACATTTCTACCACCACCACACGGTGTGCATACCCAAATATTATTATTGTACATATTCTGTATTCTTATTGTATAAGCAAAATCATCTTCATCTCGTTGTCGTGCTTCAATAAGATTATTTACACATTTACTCTCGCGTGTTGCGTGGTCTTATAACTACGTATATTTAATATCGATTTAGAGTTTTTGAGATCAGGGGGTAAATCTATATTTACCAATAGATGCTTTAGTTGGTTCAATATTTATCTGAATAGTTCTCAATACAAGAAATTCGAAGTCGCAGCCTTCATATATTTCCTTTTCGAAATTCAGCCATTGTTCGAAGGCACCGTTCACCGTAATCACAAATAGCCTTATTAGTAATATAGTCGGTGTTGAAGACTATTTTTATAATTTTAATTTCTTCTTTGGTTCTCTTCTTGTACTCACACTCGGCCGTGACCTTATATTTAAAACTCTTAACTTTTCTAAACTGATAACAGTTTCTAATTTCTTCTAATAAGTAATTAGTTGCTTCGTCTATATCTTCAATGAAATTCCCACCTTTATCCGTAATATAAAATTCTCTCATGTTCTGACCCTAATTTATATCAATCAAAGTCTTCTGTGTCTTCTAGATACATGCGATTGTGACCATATGAGTAGTTAGAGCTACTTAACTTCTAAATTCTTCATGACATTTTTTACATTCAAACTTGATTCTGGTGTAGATATTGTCGTCGGGTTTAGTTTTAGTTTCAATAATATCTTTAGTTTCAGTTTTAGTAGAAGGTTTGACATAGAAAAAGTCTCCATCGGAATCATACATTTTCTCTATAGTTTCAGTTGAGGCTTCTGTTTTTATTCAGGCTTCAGTTATAGCCTCATCCAGATCAGAATCAAACATTTTCTCCAATAGTTCTTTATGTTTGAGATCATATGATTGATGTCTGTATAAACCCTTCTTTGTTTCAAAGGATAAATTATAGACGTCACAGAAGTTCACACTTGTGACATTACTGTTTTTTGATTGATACATGGTGTATTTTTTTAGGGAAAATTTTGGAAAAAATATTTTTTCGAAAGTGAAAAAATGAAGTGTGATAAGTGTAAAAATAAGCCTTGGAAAGAATGTTGTAATGATTGCAAAGAATTAGAATATTGTTGTTATATATGTAAAAATATAGTTAGAGTAAAAAATTTTAATAAATATTTGGGAGACCATTATGATAATCCAAATCAGTATCTAGAGTTTAATATGTGTAAAGTTTGTAAGCATATTTCTTTTGTTAGGTTTAGAAATGGAAGATGCAGATTATGCATCTATCTTAATAGATATAGATTCGGTCATACTAGAAATCAGTTCAGAGAGCATTTTTATAAATATAATATCGGCGAAGCCAGGGATTATGCCCTTGGTGTATAAGATAGGCACAAGTAGAGTTATTTTATATAAATAATAGCAAATTTTAAAATTTATACAAGGGTTAAGCTGGTTTTTGTGCAGTTTATTTTCGCAATTTTGTTTTACGTGCTTGTTACAGGGTCTCATCTGCGAAACAGTTTCACTGATTAGTTATACTGAAAAACACGAATCACTGTGTTTCCACCGATTGCAGTGTTTTTGACTGTATACCCATCACAGTGTGTCCCATATACAGTCTCACAGCAGGGATCATCCTTTTTAAGAATTGTGAATTCGGTTTTTTTTTATCTCACTTAGTTTCATAGTATTTCATCAAAGTCGGGGGACGTTCACTGGATTCAAAGAGTGAGTAAACCCCTTCTGTTTGCTAAAGCAACTTAACTAGACTCGATGATTTAACCACTACGACAAGTGAGACAGAAACTTTAAGTTTTAGATTGATTAAATATTGATTAGGGGGATATAAAAAATTTTTTATTCTTTTAATATTTTTTCAATTTTTGTTCACGTTTTTTTCGCAAGTTGGTTTTACGTGCTAGTTACATGGTCTCACTAGTTTTATACTAGTATCTGGGGACGTCCACTGAAGTCAGTGGGGATCTTCGAAGCAGTTTCACTAATAGAACCCAAATTATCCGTCTGATAACGGTTAATTACCAGCTTAAGTCGACACTAGTGGTTTGCACTAAGTGAGACAAGAAAGGATAGATTTTGAGTGAATATATAGGTAATATGTAGTAGTGGATAAAACAGGGATAGCAACAAGCAGTAAATTTTGGCCTGATTCGACATGAGCGATTAGCGTTAGGAGAAAGGGTCAAATTTTACTGGTGGTTGGTATCCCTGTTTTATCCACTACTTTTATTTGCGCTCATTCCCGATTCAAAAATTATTTGATAACCCGGATCATAGTAACATTGTAAATAAGCACTGAAACGTAGTATTTTTAAGTCTATATTTTTTTTTACTGAGAACAGATTATATGTCACTTTTTACCTTGTTCACACAAAAAATCATCGAAGAAAAAGCTATCTAAAAAAACTTTGAAAAGTTCAAATTCCAATTCTGCGTTTTTGATTTACAACTTTAGCCGGGTTGACCAAACTTACCAACCATAAAAAGTTCCTTAATGGTCTTATTAAAATCCATAAAGAATTTCTTTCTTTGAACTCGCTATGGTTTGTAAGTTTCCCAATGGTCCATTTTTTGGTTTCCATAAAAATAATGATGGTTGTGTTATGGTTGGCAATATATCTTTATGGAACTCTATGGTTGACAAGTTACCATTCTGGAACTTTTTATGGCTGATTAGTTACCATTATGGAACTTTCTATAGTTTGTAAGTTTACCATTATGGAACTTCCTATGGTTTGTAAGTTTACCATTATGGAACCTTCTATGGTTTGTAAGTTTACCATTATGGAACCTTCTTTGATTTGTAATTTTACAATTATCGAATGTTCTATGATTTGTCAGTTCACTTTCTCTCGCCAGAACAAAACAAAATAAATAGGAACTTAACAGCTAATATATGTCGGAAAAATTTAAAAAACGGACGTTGAGATTTTCCAGTATGCTCTGTTTTTCACCCTCCTCCTTTTTTTCCGGGCTGGGGACCGGCAGTGGTGGAGTTACTTTTAGAACAGCTATAGGAGAATTGAGCAGAGCACTGGGTAAAAACCAGGCCCAAAAAGCTCTCTCCAAAACAAAACACTTAAATATAATAATTGTCTTATTTTCGAGTTTTAGCAAGCTACATTAATAGAACATAATGGCACTCGCGCACCATTTATGAGTGTAATGGAACAACTCTCGACGTTTTGAAATAAGCTATGTTTGAAAAAATTTACGAATTCTTTTTTTGCCTAAGCAAGATAGAGCTAAACGTTATTCACTTCTGAAGTCTACATAGATAATGGGACTCGCGTACCATTTCTGGCTGATTTGAACAACTCCTTGAGGTTTAAAAATAAGCTATCCTTGAAAAAATTTTTAATCCGTTTATTTCGCTAATTTTGATTATTAGCCCACGATATTCCGATTTTTTTCTAGGCAAGCTACAGCTAAACGGTTTTCATTTTTGAGGTTTATATACATAGTACGACTCTCACACCAATTTTGGTTGGACTTGAACAACTCCTTGATGTTTTGAAGTTTTGAGTTAAGCTATAACTAAAAAATGCTATTCCCTAATATTTTCTCCCCCTCCCCCAGCTTAGTGAGCATACACAACCATCAATGGCATTGAGTGAGCATGCTATTTTCATACATAGTAACGTGCTATATAACACCATACAATTTGTAAGTGGGGGTCAAAAAAACACTGGGGGAGCTAAACAGAATAGATCCGAAAAAAGCTATTTTTGAAGGAGTCTATCGCCATCGAGGAAATCTAGGGTTGCCCCTGCGCTATAACTCGATGACGACGGACCAAAGAAGTATCTATAAATATAAAGACAGACAAGAAGGAATAATGAGGGCGTACCTGAGGAAAAATTTGCACTTTTTTTGACATTTGATACCCGGTATGCCAGAAATGCCACTGAGCGTTAAAGGAAAGGGGCTCAGGAATTGGATTTTCTTGGAACATTATTCAACTGAAAAACAAGCGGAGCATTTTTCTCGCAGCGACCATACTTGACTAACATGAGGTGCACAAAAAAACCAAAGCGGGGGGATTGCCTCTGGGCGTCACAACGGGGCAGGGGGGTGTGTGCACCTCATGGGGCGAAACGCCCTCTCCTTACTATAATAGTATTACTACTACTAATACTATTACTACTGCTACTACTACTACTACTACTACTACTACTACTACTGGTACTACTACTTTTACCACTACTACTACTATTACTACTACTACTACTACTACTACTACTACTACTACTACTACTACTACTACTTCTACTACTACTACTACTACTACTACTACTACTACTACTACTACTACTACTACTACTACTACTACTACAACTACTACTACTACTACTGTTTGAACACAAATTCCATAAAGAAATAAAGGAACAATGACAATAAGTACAAACAAGTTAATAAAATGCATATAAGTTTGAGCTTATTTGTGTTTATTTAATCCAGGAAATGCTGTTCGACAAAACTGTTTAAGCGGGATTTAGACTCTCTTTTTGCTTTCTGTCGTAAAGTGATGTAGCTCATGTTGTTCCTTGAGCAATCTTCTTCAAGTTGATCCATCCACGTCTTGCGTTGACCCCCTGAAGCTCGTTTAGCATAACGATATTTTTCTGTCGGCTCCCAGGTGAAAGCTCGGAGCGCTAGACGATCGTTATTCATCCTCAGGACATGGCCAAACCATTTCAACCGTTTAATCATGCTCATTGCAGAAAGTGTCGACATACGTGATCTAGCCAGTACTTCTTCATTTGTCACCCTCTCCAGATATGAAAAACATAGTATCCTCCGCAGAGAACTGGTGTGAAAGCTCTCAAGCTTCCGTTGCGTTGATTTATTCATGGTCCACGTTTCAGAGCTATATAAGACCACTGATAACACGAGAGCTCTGTATAACTTGCATTTGAGGGGAATACTAAGTTGTTTGCTCTTCCAAAGCTTCTGAAAGCTCACAAATGGCTGTCTCCCTTCCGCCAGCTAGACACTGATTTCCTTTAGGTCACCATGTTGCAAGCTCACGAAAGAACCGAGATACTTGAAAGCTTCTACATTTTCGAACTCCACTCCATCTCGATCGTGGACATTGCAGGAGAAAATGCGAGATCTTCCAGCCTTTTCCCTGCCTCAGTATCGTGACTCGTGAAATCGTCGGCCTTTCACATTCGCGAATTTCAGAGTGCACTTCTGGCAAGTGAGGCTTTTCTCTAGCCCAACAAACTTTGACGCGCTGTTTTCGACCCTCTTCGAATTCTTAGACTTGCACAATCTGGCTTCATGTACTTTGCAGCCTCTTGCAGTGTCGAAGCTACGTTTACATCCTGAACATACACAACTCTCGTCATCAGAGACCGCAGATGATCTATTATTCGCCGTAGACACTAGATCAGCAATCACTGACCTCTCATTGCTGCTAAATGTCACAAGCTCAGCCTCCGCTGAACTTTTCAATCTCAGTTTCTCACCAGCTAGTGTCTCGAACCAGCCCTTATTCTTCCTGTTGCCCACCAGCACCTCCCTGCCAATGAGTAGTCGGGATTGGTTTTTGGCCTCAATGAGAGTCCCAAAACGGCCTTTGTGGTTTCCTGTAAGAACTTCTACGTTCCTTTGAGCAATGGGTACACTGGCTCTGGGTTTTTCGCATTTAACACCCATATTCTTTGTCTTCCCAACATTGATCATTAGGCCATTAGCCTCGGCTAAAGATTCAATTCCAAGTAGATTTGCTTGAACTTCGGAATCAGAGACGCCCAATAGGGCAACATCATCGGCGAAGTAAAGATCAGCAACACAGCGTCCAATGTCGATTCCTACTTGAACTGATTTAGCCAGCACATAGTTTATCACAAGGCCAAAGAGAATAGGCGACCATACATCAACCTGGCGAACAGCAGTTTTTACGTCGAACATCTGGCCCTTCTCGCCCTCTGCCTTGACGCAGCACTTGAAGCCTTCGTAACTGTTGCGGATAACTTTCAAAACTTTTTGTGGAGCCCGTAATGTTTCATTATCTTGTACATCATCTCGCGATCCACCGAATCGAATACGGCGCGGAAATCAATGAAACAAAAACCGACGTCCAATTGGAAGGCCATGCATTTCTTTAGTATTTGCCTCAACGCAAACATTTGGTCAGTGCAGCCCCTGCTCTTTCGGAATCCGCATTGTTCTTCTCTTAGCACTTGATCAAGTGCATCTTTGCATCTATTCACGATGATTGATGCAAAAACAAACTTTTCCAGGTACCGAGAGCAGTGAAATTTCGCGATAGCTCCCACACTCAGACCTTTTTCCTTTCTTTTTGTATAGCGGGACAACTTCTGCTAACTTCCAGTCTTGTGGAAGATTTTCTTCAGTCCAGCACTTGTTGACAATGTCCCACAGCCATTCAGCGATTCCATTATGCGACTTTAGCATTTCGGCAGAAATATCGTCTGGTCCACTTGCTTTACCGTTTTTCAGCTTACGCACTGCATATAGAACTTCATCAAACGGAATTGGACCTAGGTCTATTTCAAGACTCTTGGATGCTTCCACTATGCTCAATACAGAATTGCCGCTTGTCGTGGTTGGATTTAACAGATGCTTAATGTGCTCGGTCCAACGTTCCAACCTTTCTTTTGTTTTCAGAGGCTCGCCTGTGGTTGAAACTAGTTTACTTATATGAGGACTACACTTCCGGCATAATTGTTTTGACTCCCCAAACACTGTCTTTCAGCCACTGTCTTTTGTCAGATCTTAACCCTTTTCGTACTTCATTTCAGCAGTTAGAGAACAATAGCAGCGCCTCCGCGCTACTACGCTTCCTCAACTGTAACTCGGCCCGTTTCCTAAACAAAGCCAGGGTTTCAACTGTAATCCAGGGTGTGTGCACACGCTTTTACTACTACTACTACTACTACTACTACTACTAATACTACTACTACTACTACTACTACTACTACTACTTCTACTACTACTACTACTACTACTACTACTACTACTACTACTACTACTACTACTACTACTACTACTAAAACTACTACCACTACTACTACTTCTACTACTACTACTACTACTACTACTACTACTACTACTACTACTACTACTACTACTACTACTACTACTACTACTACTACTACTACTACTACTACTACTACTACTACTACTACTACTACTACTACTACATCTACTACTAATACCACTACTACTACTAAACGATATGACATGGCATTGATAGATGGGCATTTATAAACAGAAGGGCCATGTTGTTCATAAATGCCCATGTCTCATGGCTGATATAGTCAAAAATGACGGTACCTGCATCGATGAATTTTGAACTGAAATCTCAGAAAACACTATAGGTGAAATATATAGTGAAAAAATTCAGATAATGACCTAATAGAATATTCAAACAGAATCCACACCGGTTCACTCTACACTCTGCAAAAACAAGGTACCGTACCAAATGACCAAAATGACCAGAAACATCATGTCCAGAGCTATGATTTGACATGTTAATGTGTTCAACAAATTACAAATAATAGCTAGAAAGTTTTGCCATAATATAAGAAAGATAAAAAACCAATAACCAAGCTTTAAATCGCATTATAGGTGATTTGGCTCCGCTCTCTATGTACAGGTAGACTGCTTTACCGGGTCAAAAATGGGGCACATGTCCTGGCCAATTTCTCGAAAACGGCTGATCTAAACAAAACGAGTTCTATATCCGAACAAAACTTAGCTCAAGCTGGGTCTAACAAAAAAAGTTTCATCGAAATCGGTTCACTCTAGAACGAGTTTTTGAAAAGTAAAGGTACCGTACCAAATGACCAAAAAAGCAGAGTACTACAGCTGCAGGGCCAAAATTTGGCATCTGCAATTGCAAAAGCGGCATGGGAAATATATATGGAAGCATTACCCTCATTCTGAAAAAGCTAATGAACTATAACTTATAACTCAAATCAGCTGTTTTGTAATACCGAAATTTTGGTACCCCAACGACCAAAAATTGCAAATTTGTTCAAAGTTAAGGGCATGAATAACTTTTTTCGGTTATTGATTTAGAATGACAACCGAATAGAGCAATCAAGAGGGGTTCATTAGCAGCAAAAATTATAGGATGCCCGTTCAATTTGGTACAGTATTTTTTGAGAAATCAGCAAAGCACTGAAATGTACCCAATTTTTTTGGCTATAAGCAAAGACGGCTTTCTGGTAGGAACGCTCGAAACGGCTTGAAACGCATATTTAGTCTACTGCCGAGTTTTTGGATACCGAAAACCTCTACCTCGAGATGGGAAAAAAATTCCCACCTCGCCGTAGAGGCCAGGATGTTTTTGTATGTTTTGTTGAAAAAACGATATCAACATGAAGCCAAGTTTTCAAGAAAAACAAAAATTTGATTAAAAAATAGTAAAACAATGCCCCAGATAGATCCATGGCCTCCATAAAATGTCAAATAACACAATTTGCCACAATAATAAACCAGCACAATAAAAACACCATCAATTTTTCTCCACAACTTGGGCAACTATAAAAAATATTAAGTTTCAGATCTAATAACTTTTTTGCCCGACTGATTCGGAACTACAACTAAATTTTCTATCAAGAAGACCTTATTAGCAATAAAATCGGACTATGTAAACTAATTTTGGTGCAGAAGACTGGAGATATCAACCAAAACGTGAAAATTACCAAATTTTTTGTCTAAGCGCATATATAGAAGTCTTGATAAAACGCGCAAAACGGCTTAAAACTTCACCAGGCAGTTGTTTCTGGACGCTTCTTTAGTTCACTGCCAAGTTACAGGACACCAAAAACGTCTACCACCAGATCGGAATAAATTCCCACCTCACCGTAGAGGCTAGAATATTTTGTGAGTTTTGTTGAAAAAACGACGTCAACATGAAACCAAGTTTCCATGAAAACAAAGTTTTGATAAAAAATTATAAAAATTTGATACATATAGCTTGATGGCTTTCAAAAATGATCAAGTGACACAATTAGCAACAATAATGAACCAACACATTAAACTAACCATCAATTTTTCTTCAGAAGTTGTGCAACTATTTAAAATAGCAAAACTGAACTGCAATAACTTTTTTGCCCAAATGATTTGGAACTACAACTGTAAACAGCTATCAAGAGGACTCTATGAGAAATAAAACCGGACTATGTAAACTAAATTTGGTGCAGTAGTCTTGGAGATATAAACCAATGCGGGAAAGTTACCCATTTCTTGTCTAAGCGCAGAATTAGAGTTCTTGATAAAACGCGCAAAACTGCATGAAGGTTCACCTAGTGGTTGTTTCTGGACTCTTCTTTAGTTCTCGACCAAGTTAATGGAAAACTTCTACCATCAGATGGGAAAAAAGTCCAACCTCACCTTAGAAGCCAGCATATCTTGTAAGTTTTGTTGAAAAAATTGACAATCAACATGAAACCAAGTTTCCATGAAAACAAAGTTTTGATGAAATATTGAAAAAATAATTGATAAAAATAGCCTCATGGCTTTCATAAATGCTCAAGTGACACAATTTGCAACAATAATAAACCAACACATTAAAACCGCCATCAATTTTGCTTCACAACTTGTGCAACTATAAAACAACAAGTTTGAGCTCTATAAACTTTTGCCAACAGATTCAGAACAACAACTGCATTTGCTATCAAGAGGATTTTTTGAGTAAAAAAGCCGATTAAGTAAGCTAAATTCGATGCAGTAGTCTCAGAGATATCAACCAATACGTGAAAATTACTCATTTTTTTGTCTAAGCGCAGAAGTAGAGTTCTTGATAAGACGCGCAAATTGGCCTGAAACATCACTTGTTGGATGTTTCTGAACGCTTGTTTAGTTCACTACCGGGTTAATGGACACCAAAAACGTCTACCGCCAGATAGAAATAAACTCCCACCTCACCATAGAGGCCAGGATATTTTTGTAAGTTTGTTGAAAAAAACGACATCAACATGAAACCGAGATTCCATGAAAACAAAGTTTAGATGAAATATGGTAAAAATTTGTTACTTTGTTACAGATAGCTTCCTGGCTTTCATAAATGATCAAGTGACACAATTTGCAACAAAAGGGAACCAGCACATTAAACTAACCATCAATTTTTCTTCAGCACTTGTGCAACTATATAAAAAAGGCAAGTCTGAACTCTAATAATTTTTGCCCAACAAATTTAGAACTACAACTAAATTTGCTATCAAGAAGACCTTATTAGCAATAAAACCGGACTATGAAAACTAATTTTGGAGCAGTAGTCTTGGAGATATTAACGAATACGTGAAAGTTATCCATTTTTTGTCTAAGCGCAGAACTAAAGTTCTTGATAAAACGCGCAAAGCGGCTTGAAACTTCACCTGACGGATGATCCCGGACGCTTCTTTATTTCACTACTAAGTTAATGGACACAACAAACGTCTGTCTGCAGATAGGAATACACTCCGACCTCACCATAGGGGCCAGGATCTTTTGTAAGTTTGTTGAAAAAAACGACATAAACATGAAACCAAGTTTCCATGAAAACAAAGTTTAGATGAAGTATTGTAAAAATTTGTTACAAATAGCTTCATGGTTTTCATAAATGATCAAGTGATACAATTTTCATTAATAATGAACCATCACATTAAACTAACCTTCAATTTTTCTTCAGAACTTGTGCAACTATATAAAATAGCAAGTCTGAATTCTAATAAAATTTTTGCCCGTCCGATTCAGAACAACAACTGAAAATCGCTACCAAGAGGCCTTTATGAGCAATAAAACCGGACTATGTAAACTTAAGTTGGTGCAGTAGTATTGGAGATATCAACCAATACGTGAAATTTGCCCATTTTTTTTTGTCTAAGCGCAGAACTAGAGTTCTTGATAAAACGCGCAAAACGGCTTGAAACTTCACCTGGCGGATGATTCTGGACGCTTGTTTGGTTCACGACCGAGTTAATGGACACCGAAAACGTCTACTGCGAGATGGGACTAAGCTCCCACCTCATCATAGAGGCCAGGATATTTTGTGAGTTTTGTTGAAAAAAAAACAACATCAACATGAAACCAAATTTCCATGAAAACAAAGTTTTGATGAAATAATGTAAAAATTTGATAAAGACAGCTTCATGGGTTTCATAAATGCTCAAGTGACACAATTTGCAACAATAATAAACCAACACCTTAAATCCGCAATCAATTTTGCTTCACAACTTGTGCAACCATAAAAAAGAGCAAGTTTGAGCTCTAATAATTTTTTGCCGGACAGATTCAGGACAACAACTGCATTTGCTATCAAGAGGACGTTATGAGAAAAAAACCGATTATGTCAGCTAAATTTGGTGCAGTAGTCTTGGAGATATCAACCAATACGTAAAAATGACCCATTTTTTTTGTCTAAGCGCAGAAGTAGAGTTCTTGATAAAACGCGCGAATTGGTTGGAAACATCACTTGTGGGTTGATTCTGAACGCTTGTTTAGTTCACTTCTGAGTTAATGGACACCGCAAAACGTCTACCGCCAATGGGAAAAAACTCTCACCTCAACATAGATGCCAGGATATTTTGTAAGTTTTGTTGAAAAAAAACGACATCAACATGAAACCAAGTTTCCATGAAAACAATGTTTTGATTAAATATTGTAAAAACTTGTTACAGATAGCTTCATAGTTTTGATGAATGATCAAGTGATACAATTTTCAACAATAATGAACCATCACATTAAACTAACCATCAATTTTTCTTCAGAACTTGTGCAACTATATAAACTAGCAAGTCTTAATTATAATAAAATTTTTGCCCGACCGATTGAGAACAACAACTGAAAATCACTACCAAGAGGACTTTATGAGCAATAAAACCAGACTATGTAAACTTAAGTTGATGCAGTAGTATTGGAGATATCAACCAATACGTGAAATTTGTCCATTTTTTTGTCTAAGTGCAGAACTAGAGTTCTTGATAAAACGCGCAAAACGGCTTGAAACTTCACCTGGCAGATGATTCTGGACGCTTCCATGGTTCACGACCGAGTTAATGGACACCGAAAACGTCTACTGCGAGATGGGACTAAACTCCCGCCTCACCATAGAGGCCAGGATATTTTGTGAGTTTTGATGAAAAAAAAACAACATCAACATGAAACCAGATTTCAATGAAAACAAAGTTTTGATGAAATATTGTAAAAATTTGATAAAGAAAGCTTCATGGGTTTCATAAAAGCTCAAGTGACACAATTTGCAACAATATTTAACCTACACATTAAATCCGCCATCAATTTTGCTTCACAACTTGCACAACCATAAAAAAGAGCAAGTTTGAGCTCTAATAATTTTTTGCCGAACAGATTCAGGACAACAACTGCATTTGCTATCAAGAGGACACTATGAGAAAAAACCGATTATGTAAGCTAAATTCGGAGCAGAAGTCTTGGAGATATCAACCAATACGTAAAAATTACCCATTTTTTTGTCTAAGCGCAGAAGTAGAGTTCTTGATAAAACGCGCAAATTGGCTGGAAAAATCACTTGCGGGTTGATTCTGACAGCTTGTTTAGTTCACTACTGAGTTAATGGACACCTCAAAATGTCTACCGCCAATGTGAAATTACTCCCACCTCAACATAGATGCCAGGTTATTTCGTAAATTTTGTTAAAAAAACGACATCAACATGAAACCAAGTTTCCATGAAAACAAAGTTTTGATGGAAAATTGTAAAAATTTGTTACAGATAGCTTCATGGCGTTCATAAATGATCAAGTGACACAATTTTCAACAATAATGAACCAACACATTAAACTAATCAACAATTTTTCTTCAAAACTTGTGCAACTATATAAAATAGCGAGTCTGAACTCTAATAAATTTTTTGCCCAACTGATTCAGAACAACAACTGTATTTGCTATCAAGAGGACGTTATGACAAAAAAATCGATTAAGTAAAATAACTTTGGTGCAGTAGTCTTGGAGATATCAACCAATACGGGAATGTTAAACATTTTTTGTGTCTGAGCGCAGAACTAGATTTCTTGATAAAACGCGCAAAATGACTTGAAACATCACTTGCCGGATGTCTCTGGACGCTTGTTTAGTTCACTACCAAATTAATGGACACCAAAAAATTTTATCGCCAGATGGGAATAAACTCCCAACTCACCATAGAGGCCAGGATATTTTGTGAGTTTTGTTGAAAAAAAATCAACATCAACATGAAACCAAATATCCATGAAAACAAAGTTTTGACGAAATTTTGTAAAAATTTGATAAAGACAGCTTCATGGGTTTCATAAATGCTTAAGTGACACAATTTGCAACAATAATAAACCAACACATTAAATCCGCCATCAATTTTGCTTCACAACTTATGCAACCATAAAAAAGAGCAAGTTTGAGCTCTAATAATTTTTTGCCGGACAGATTCAGGACAACAACTTCATTTGCTATCAAGAGGACGTTATGAGAAAAAAGACCAATTTTGTAAGCTAACTTTGATGCAATAGTCTTGGAGATATCAACCAATACGTAAAAATTACCCATTTTTTTTGTCTAAGCGCAGAAAAAGAGTTCTTGATAAAACGCGCAAATGGGCTGGAAACATCACATGCGGGTTGATTCCGAACGCTTGTTTATTTCACTACTGAGTTAATGGACACCGCAAAACGTCTACCACCAATGGGAAAAAACTCCCACCTCAACATAGATGCCAGGATGTTTTGTAAGTTTTGTTGAAAAAAACGACATCAACATGAAACCAAGTTTCAATGAAAACAAAGTTTTGATGGAATATTGTAAAAATTTGTTACAGATAGCTTCATGGCGTTCATGAAAGATCAAGTGACACAATTTGCAACAATAATGAACCAACACATTAAACTAATCAACAATTTTTCTTCAAAACTTGTGCAACTATATAAAATAGCGAGTCTGAACTCTAATAAATTTTTTGCCCAACTGATTCAGAACAACAACTGTATTTGCTATCAAGAGGACGTTATGACAAAAAAATGGATTACGTAAAATAACTTTGGTGCAGTAGTCTTGGAGATATCAACCAATACGGGAATGTTAAACATTTTTTGTGTCTGAGCGCAGAACTAGAGTTTTTGATAAAACGCGCAAAACGACTTGAAACATCACTTGCCGGATGTCTCTGGACGCTTGTTTAGTTCACTGCCAATTAATGGACACCAAAAAATTCTATCGCCAGATGGGAATAAACTCCCACCTCACCATAGAGGCCAGGATATTTTGTGAGTTTTGTTGAAAAAAAATCAACATCAACATGAAACCAAATTTCCATGAAAACAAAGTTTTGACGAAATATTGTAAAAATTCGATAAAGACAGCTTCATGGATTTCATAAATGCTTAAGTGACACAATTTGCAACAATAATAAACCAACACATTAAATCCGCCATCAATTTTGCTTCACAACTTATGCAACCATAAAAAAGAGCAAGTTTGAGCTCTAATAATTTTTTGCCGGACAGATTCAGGACAACAACTTCATTTGCTATCAAGAGGACGATATGAGAAAAAACCAATTTTGTAAGCTAACTTTGATGCAATAGTCTTGCAGATATCAACCAATACGTAAAAATTACCCATTTTTTTGTCTAAGCCTAGAAGTAGAGTTCTTGATAAAACGCGCAAATTGGCTGGAAACATCACATGCGGGTTGATTCTGAACGCTTGTTTATTTCACTACTGAGTTATGGACACCGCAAAACGTCTACCACCAATGGGAAAAACTCCCACCTCAACATAGATGCCAGGATGTTTTGTAAGTTTTGTTGAAAAAAACGACATCAACATGAAACCAAGTTTCAATGAAAACAAAGTTTTGATGGAATATTGTAAAAATTTGTTACAGATAGCTTCATGGCGTACATGAAAGATCAAGTGACACAATTTGCAACAATAATGAACCAACACATTAAACTAACCATCAATTTTTCTTCAAAAGTTGTGCAACTATACAAAATAGCGAGTCTGAACTCTAATAACTTTTTTTGCCCAACTGATTCAGAACAACAACTGCTTTTGCTATCAAGAGGACGTTATGGGAAAAAAATCGATTACGTAAAAAAAATTTGGTGCAATAGTCTTGGAGATATCAACCAATACGTGAAAGTTAATTATTTTTTGTGTCTGAGCGCAGAACTAGAGTTCTTGATAAAACGCGCAAAACGACTTGAAACATCACTTGCCGGATGCTCTGGACGCTTGTTTATTTCACTACCAAATTAATGGACACCGAAAACTTCTATCGCCAGATGGCAATAAACTCCCACCTTACCATAGAGGCTAGGATATTTTGTAAGTTTTGTTGAAGAAAAACGACATCAACATGAAATCAAATTTCCATGAAAACAAAGTTTTGATGAAATATTGTAAAAATTTGATAAAGATAGCTTCATGGGTTTCATAAATGCTCAAGTGACACAATTTGCAATAATAATAAACCAACATTAAAACTGCCATCAATTTTGCTTCACAACTTGTGCAACAATAAAGAATAGCAAGTTTGAGCTCTAAAAAATTTTTTGCTCAACTAATTCAGAACAACAACTGCATTTGCTATCAAGAGGACTTTTTGAGCAAAAAAGCCGATTATGTAAACTGAATTTGATGCGGTTCTCTTGGATATATCAACCAATACGTGAAAATCACTCATTTTTTGTCTAAGCGCAGAAGTAGAGTTCTTGATAAAACGCGCAAATTGTCTTAAAACATCACTTGCGGGATGTTTCTGTACGCTTCTTTACTTCACTACCGAGTTAATGGACACCGAAAACGTCTACCGCCAGATGGGATTAAAATCCCACCTCACCATAGAGGCCAAGATATTTTGTACGTTTTGTTGAAAAAAAACGACATCAACTAGAAACCAAGTTTCAATGAAAACAAGGTTTTGATGAAATATTGTAAAAATTTGATACAGATAGCTTTATGGCTTTCATAAGTGTTTAAGTAACAGAATTTGCAACAATAATAAACCAAGACATTAAAACTGCCATCAATTTTGCTTCTCAACTTGTGCAACCACCATAGAGGGCAGGATTTTTTGTAAGTTTCGTTGAAAAAACGACATCAACATAAAAACAAGTTTCAATGAAAAACAAAATTGTGGTGAAATATTGTAAAACAGTGATACAGACAGCTTCATGGCCTTCAAAATTGATCAAGTAAACCAATTTGCAACAATAGTAAACCAGCACAATAAAAACACCATCAATTTTGCTTCGCAACTACAAAAATAGCAAGTTTGAGCTTTTGTATTTTTTCTGACCGACTGATTCAGAACAAAAACTTAAATTAGCTGTCAGGAGAACTTTATGAGAAATAGAACCGTCTATGTAAACTAAGTTTGGCGCAGAAGTCTTGAAGATATCAACCAATACCTGAATTGGACCCCAAATTTTTTGGCTAAGGCAGAACTAGATTTCTTGATAAAACGCGCAAAACGGCCGGAAACCGCACTTGCCGGATGATTCTGGAAGTTTGTTTTCAATGCACTACGAGTTAGTGGACACCGAAAATGTCTATCGCGAGATGGGAGTAAACTCCCACCGCGCTATAGAGGCCAAGATATTTTGTATGTTTTTGTTGAAAAAACGACATCAACATGAAACCAAGTTTTCATGAAATTCAAAATTTTGATGAAACATTATAAAACATTGACACAGATAGCTTCCGTGCATTCAAAAACAGTCAAATAACACAATTTGCAACCATAAAAAACAAGCACATTTAAAACGCCATCAAATTTGCTTCACAACTTGTGCAACGATAAAAAATAGCATGTTGGAGCTCTAATAACTATTTTGCCAGACTGATTCAGTAGAACAACCGAAAATAGCAATCAGGAAGACTAATTTCTTCTCATTCAAGAATATTTCTCATCAAGTTGTAATTTATGAAAACTTTGATACCATACAACGGACCATAAAACTTTTCTTTTATGGTGTTTTATGATAAGTAAGATACCGTAAAAAAAATTGCATCATCTGTTTTTACGCGCACGAATATGGATCTTCGTATGTGTGCGCTGTAATTCGCGCAAAATTGTACATTTCTGATCAAGTCGTTTATTTATGGAATTTTTAATATCATACAGCGGACCAAAAAATTTTCTATTATGGCATTTTATTGTAAGTAAGCTACCATAAAGTTTTTTTGCATCTTTTGTTTTTACGCGTTCGCACATTGTTCTTTGTATGTAGGCACGCTAATCGACGCAAATTTGTGTAATTCTGACCAAGTCGGTTATTTATGGAAACTTTGATACCATAATACGGGCCATAAAATTTTCTTTTATGGCTTTTTATGGTAAGTAAATTACCATAAAAATCAAGTTCCATTTTTCGACATTCTAATTACAGAAAGGGTGTTTTCAGACAGTGATTCCTTTTTCCGACTGATTTCCAAGTGAACTCAAAATTTTCTATGACCGTTGTATGGTTAGCAAGTTTCCATAAAAACCATATATGGCGTTGTGTGATTAGTAAGTTTTATTTATGGTGGCCAACCCGGGTACTTTGCATTCTCTAAAAATGAGGGACAGCATATTATCTTAGACTAAAAGGGGAAAAAGTTAGAAAAGCAACAAATTTGAGCGTTATGTGACTAAAAGACACAACAGTTTAATGTTTCAAATAAGGAACAGCCGCAAAAGCGTTAAAAAGCAGCGAAAAATAGATTACAAAAACATCGCAAACAATTCGATATGAAACACTCGCAAAGAGATGATTTACTAGTTTTCATCAAGACTTTTGCTATGTGGAAATTCTGATTGTAACCAAATTATTCCGGTCAAATTTGTCCTTCAGTTGACTTCTCTATTTGCGGCAGCCACGAGTGGCTTCCCTGATCTCTTGAACTGTGGGACACTTTCGAGAATATATTTAGGAAATATGAGGATACTGTTTAGTACCTCAGTTATAGTGACTAGTTTCATGACGTGATCAAAAGAACAACATTAATCTCCGGAGAGAGCGTATGTAAGGAGTAAAAAGTCATGGGGGGCTGCAAGTTGAGGGTAGGTACCAGGGTGTGTTTTTGGAGGGGGTATTGTATAAAGAAATTTGCAAAATTCCTTTACACTCTGACAGAAAAACCACATAAATCAGATAATCTGGGCAGTCGGAGTTCAAATAGTGTTTTTTGCTTGTATTTACTGGTTTTGACGGTTTTTTTGTAAAAAAAATTACGTTTCTTGCAGCTTTTTAGAATTGTAGATCATCGTCATCCCTAAAAAATGAATCGACCAAAACATCAAGATTAATTTTGATATTTTCATTTTTTAAACGATTTTCCTATGAACATTATGCGAATCAAAACCAAGGATGCTCAGTCCTTTTCGGTACAAAAGGTTTTGTTTGACTTATACTGCACATCATGAATAGCAGGGTACTCATAATATACACTGATACAATACTGGGCCGACGATATACTATTGGAGTACAATGTCTCCGCACTGATGTACTATGGCACCAGGGTTCGCGAACGCCATTTTTGAAAGAAGAAAATTAGACATGTCTTTTGAACTAATTTTGGATTAATTAATCTATTCCAAAATCCGTAGTTCTCACACTGCCCGAGTTGAGGAAGATTGAGAAAAAACATAAGAATTAGGAAAATGAGACAAATCAAACAAAAAACTGATCAAACTCCGGTGAAAGACCCACAAGTTTATGGCCCAGTTCCCTCAGCTTTCTTCTCATTCAACTCGGCTTGCTCCACTTTATATGAGACTTTTGCACAGAATGAGCATAAGCAATAACTTGGGGTCAGTTTACCAAGGATATTTCTATAATAAACATCCAAAAGGAATTTGGTTAATTGTAAATTGAGTTTCATATTCAATATACTGAAGTTGCTGGCAATGTTCCTCTATAACCATTACGGACCGATGCTATGTACGAATTACCACTTCGACGGATATATTGGCTTTAGTTACCAAAATAGCTTTATACTTTTCGATCTCCACAATCCCAACACCGCTCGGACTTTCATTTCAGAATCTGTACGAGCAACGTTCACATTTCTCTTATATGGCTTGACTGCTATATAAAATGCTATTTCTCGACCCAAAAAATGCCAATGAAATATCATGCTTGAGCCAAAATACCTATGGAGAAACTTTTACACAAAGCATGAAAATACTTTTGCTCGATTTTGAGAAGTGATCAACTGTGTAATTTTGGTCAATATACACCCCCCCTCCCCCCCCCCCCTTAACAACTAAACTTTTTGAGCCTTTCAATAAATAGATAAATCTAAACCTGGGTATAACTGCTCAAAGGCGGAAAAATAAAACATAAGCAAAAAGCGATCGGAAACGCTTTAATTTGGGATGTTTTGGGTTAAGATTATAACGCGTTAGGGTTAAAAATATTCTCGCCAACTAATCAATGAAAAATTACTCGCCGTTTTGGTACTAATTTGTACATAGTAACGGACTATAATGAGGTTTTGCTTCAAAACGAACAGCTTAGTCTGATGAAACGCAATATTCCTTAGCTTTGTCACATTTCTGATCAACGTGGCACTGGAAATCAGTGGAACAAGGCATCCGGACTGGCTCGACACATTCCCACTTGATGCAGATTGATCCAGGCACCGGACACTCAGTATCTTCGTGACATTCCTGGACTAACATCTGGCTACGGTTGATCATGGGAAAAAGTAGCACTATCAATTGTAGCATCTATAATGACAGAAAACAGAAGATATTTTTACTGAAAGTATGCAAAATCTTGTTGAATAGTCTTGTTTTTACTCAAAATGGTGACAAAAATCATTCAAATTAAAAAGTTAGATACAAAAGTCTTAAGAATGAAAAATTTCAGTATGCTAAAGTCAACGCTAAAAAGAGCTAAAAATGGAATCATTACAATGAGTGTGTTGAAAGGATGTAAGAATTGCGGTTTTTAGCGTTGAATGCAGTGAATCCCGGGGCGAGGTGGTAGAATTATGACTCGACAAAACGTCGTCTGGGGGGGGGGGGTGTCATTCCGGGTCGTTAAATACACGGACCCGGAAGAAGTTAATGACCCGGTAAGTCGAATCATATAACTGGTATTTCAGAACAATGACCCGGTCTTTCTATTCATAAATCTGGTAGTTCGGAACAATGTGTAAGAATATATGTGTGTGTTTTTGTGTCTGTGAGTGCGTGTGTGTGGTTCCTTTGTGTAAGTGTGTGTAAGTGTGCATGTGTGTGCGTCTGTGTGTGCGTCTGTGTGTGTGTGTGTGCGCGTGTGCGTACGTGTGTGTGCGTGTGCGTACGTGTGTGTGTGTGTGTGTGTGTGTGTGTGTGTGTAAGTGTGCATGTGTGTGCGTCTGTGTGTGCGTGTGCGTACGTGTGTGTGTGTGTGTGTGTGCGCGTGTGCGTACGTGTGTGTGTGTGTGTGTGTGTGTGTGTGTGTGTGTGTGCGTGTGTGTGTGTGTGTGGGTGAATTGTTTATGTGTGTGTGGTGTGTCATGCGTGTCTGCGTGTCCAAGTGTGTTAATAATTCTCTTAGTGTCTGGTCTATTGACTGACTGTCGCGCAGTTTCGCACTGTCTGGTTTGTCGAACCACTGTCGAACAATTTCTGATTGTTCGCGCTATTTCGCACAATTTCGCACAATTTCCCGGAGTTTCGATTCATACTCCAATAATTGTCTGGACTGTCGAGTCATGGGTGTTTTGTGTCTGGATCGTCTGGTTCATACTTCCACGACCTCAACCCGGGATGCGGAAAAAATTCACCGCTAAAAACGACATTTTTCACAGCAAATTCACCATTAAATTTACTAATTATCTTTAAGCACAGAAAATATTGCAAAATAGACGTAGGAATAGCGGTCAATGCGTTGAGAGCGGTAACAAAAATATTTATCACTTATAACCGCAAACCGGACCATGTTCCACCGCTAAGTTAGCACAGTATTCTACCCTCTCAACTTTTAATGAAACTATGTAAGAGTAGTTTTTGCTTCTGGTGCAGGTAAAAAATGAGGAAAAGGAAAAAACCGCAACAGTCGTATAGAAATGAGGCTGAATGCCGCGTACAATCATATCAAATAGAACAAAAGCAGTGTTGATTTCTTAGCTAAATGTACTAAGGTTTAATTTCAATTAGCAGAAAAAACGGGAATAAGATTTTGTGGAACTGAGTAATTGTTGATGAAAAGTATTTTCCAACACGAAGGGCTTAATTCCTTCAGCAGTGAATGCGTTGAAACCGTTGATTTCTTGTAAGGTTTGCGGTTAAATTAGTGGCTTTTTTGTAAGATCTGCAATTCCTACCCGGACTTGAGTCTCAAAATTTTTAAGGGCTGAACCAGTGCCTTTAAAGAGTAAAAATTTAGTTCAGTTCTAAAACATTGCATCTCCTGAATCTTCTAAATTTCTTAATGTGCAGTTTCTCTTCATTATGATTATATTGAGGTCGTAGAGTTCTCTCAGGCTAAAAATATCCTGTATAGTCTGAAAATTACTCATACCCAAACATGAAGTCTGAGCAGAAAAGCGTCATATTTTTTTAGCTTATACTGGTAATTACTATAAGAGTATACACACTATTTATAATTAAATTAGTTTATAGTTTGTATAAACAAAGTAGTTTGCTTGGCGGCTACGACTTTACACAAATTGAATGTTACAAGCACCCACGCGGAAGTTGGAATCGCATAAAAAGCAAACCTTTTGTTAAGCAAAAAAAAAGCAAACCGTGAGTTAAGCCGAACATTTTATTTTTCATGAAGTAATTTTTACTATAAAATTAGTCGGGGTATTGTAAAGGGTGAATTGAACAGAGTACTGGCCATCCTAAAAACAGAATGTCTCTGGACTGACTCAGCGCTGATTTGCTCTGCCACCGACCTCCGGGTAGCATTTATTTTGCTACCAGAGGAAAACGGTCGAATGAATCAACGCTAAGAATCGCCATCCTTGCAAAAATGCGCTTCAATCATTACAAAATCAATGCAAAAATTATAACAATTCATCGCTTTCACCGCTTTCATCTCTATTTTTTTGAAACTTTCTTTTTCACTGCTAATCTCCGCATTTTTTACAAATTTTTTTTTTGCAAAAACTCAACGCCGGATGCAGTTGAATCCGGGTCGAGATGTATGGAATTTTATTGCTTAAATTTAGCGTTTTCAGCGCTTTTCTTAGAATTGGTTATATATAAACTATCAAATTCAATAAGAAGAGCTTCAAGCAAAAAAGACTGACAATATTTGATGAAGACATCAGAGAAAATCTTGACACTTTTGACAAAACATGGATTATCTTAACAAGGCCTTGACAGGACAAAAATTTCTTGGTACATCTTGATAAGATCTTGCCATGATCTTATCAAGTTATATATGGAAAAATTTTTGATAAAAATTGCCAAAGTCATGGTAAGACATGGCAAAAATTTTTTACTGAGAGCCGTAATAAGTAATCAGAACGTTGTGATTGCTCTGTTCCTCAACATTATATATTTAATTTGATCTCTTCAAAACTTTTTGCATTTAAACAATTTCACTCAGTAGAACTGCTGATTTAAATCAGTCGATAACCTTTGTTATATCTCAGAAAAATATTTTGAACTGCATGGATTGCAATGATGCGCCAACCCCCACCCCCCCCCCCCCCCTCAGATTTGTCAATTTTGGAAAATAAATTATCTTAAGAAGGCACCCCTTTAGATCCCTTCATTTTATTTGATGTTGCTCTAAGTCATGTTAAAATTTTTTGTTTTTAGGTTTTTCACATGGGGTCTTAAGGGGTGCCTTCTCGATGGCCGTCCTGTATGAGGTGTGTACTATGTACATACCGAGCTAGCATCCACTCAAAAACTTCAAAATACTTGAAAAAGCGGCTCTTTGCTGGTCAATAAACTAACGGGAGCTGCATTTTCTGACATTCCTGATAATTCTTGCTAAATGTGGAAAAATTTTTTGTTATTTCTGGCTTAATCTTATGATTTCGTGCTAATTCATGATTTTTGGTGCTATTGAATTTTTAATACTTAGTATTTCTTGTCATGTCCAATCTTTCTTGGAAATCTTGCCGAGATCTTGTTTCTTGACACCAATTCAAAGTTCTTACATAGCTTTTATCTTGCAAAGATCGTACATATCTTGATAATATCTTACCATGTAACCTGACAAGATCTTGGAAAGGTTTTTCAGGATTAAGTTTGTTTCCTATCAAGGCTATCAAGTTTAATGTCACTGGGAGTCACAATTTGCTGCATTTTTAATTCAGCGGTTTTGAGCTCAATTCTTCAAGTTGCTGCAAATTTTACAAAATAATTTAAGAATTCCGTGTGTAATGAACTCATAATGAACTTGAATTTTTAGCAGTCAGAGCAAAAATTTGAAAATAGAACGTGCAAAAAAGAGCAAGGCCAAGATAACACACCAAGACAATATGAATTGATGATTAACAACTTTAAGCAGAGTTATAGATGTAGTTGATGACAGGGCGGCGCACCAAAGTTAGAAGGCACGAACCCTTGACTACAGCCTACCAACACTCCAAGCTAAGTCCAAATCCATAGCACCCCCATCAATTTTTTTCGAATATTGTTCTAACACCCCGCCGTTTTTTTAACGGACAGTACCCCCTTCAGGCATCGGAGGAACCCCAGCCAAGTTTTGGTCTACCCAACCCACCATCAGACGTAGAACCCTGTGGTTTATGGACGGCACCCCCCTCCAGGGAGCGGAGGAATTCCCGCCAACTTTTGTTCTACCCAGCCTACCCTCAGAGGTCGAACCCCGTGGTTTACGGACGGCAACCCCCAACCATGGAGTGGAGGAGTCCCGGCCAAGTTTTGGTCTACCCAACCCACCCTCAGAGGTCGAAACCCGTGATTTACGGACTGCAAACCCCACCCAGGGAGCGGATGAATCCCAGCCAACTTTTGGTCTACCCAACCCACCCTCAGATGTCGAACCCCGTGGTTTACAGACGGCACCCCACAACCAGGGAGCGGAGGAATCCCAGCCAAGTTTTGGTCTAACCAACACAACCTCAGAGGTCAAACACCGTGGTTTACGGACGGCAACCCCATCCAGGGAGCGGAGGAATCTAAGCCAAATTTTGGTCTACTAAGCCCACCCTCAGAGGTCAAACCTCGTGGTTTAAGGACGGCAGCCCCAAACCAGGGAGTGGAGGAACCCAAGCAAAGTTTCGGTCTACCCAACCAATGCTCAGAGGTTGAACCCCGTGGTTTACAGACGGCAACCTCCACCCAGGGAGCGGAGGAACCCAAACAAACTTTCGGTCTGCCAAGACCCCCCTCAGAGGTCGAACCCAGTGGTTTACGGATAACACCCCCAAACTAGGGAGTGGAGGAACCCAAGCAAAGTTTCGATCACCCCAACTAATGCTCAGAAATTGAAGCCCGTGGTTTTACAGAGGGCAACGCCAACCAAGCAGTGGAGGCGCCCCAAACAAATTTCGGTCTACCCAAACCGCCCTTCTTCTCCGGTCATTCAGCGTCCCCACCTACAAGCGGCATTCCCCAGCCTAGTTTTCCTGGCCAACCAGGATTTCCCACCAGCAGCTAAAAACCAGCAGCAGCATTCTGCAGCAGTTTTACCGGCTAACCAGGTTTCCCAACAGCAGCAAACAACGACAAGCGGCATTCCCCAGCCTAGTTTTTCCTGGCCAATCAGGATTCATCAACAGCAGCTACCAGCCCAGAGCAGCATTCTGCGGCAGTATTCCAGGGAAACCAGGGTCCCCAGCAGCAGCAAGCAAGACAAGCGTCCTTCCCAAGCCTTGTTTTTCCTGGCCAAGCAGAATTCTCCACTAGCAGCTACCAACCAGCAGCATCATTGTGCAGCATTTTCTGGCTAACCAGGTTTCCCAGCAGCAGCAAGCAACGGCTTGCTTCCTTCACCAGCCTAGTTTTTCCTGGCCAGCCAGGATTCTCACCAGCAGCTACCAGCCCATAGCAGCGTTCTGCAATAGTTTTCCTTGCTAACCAGGGTTCCCAGCAGCAGCAAGCAACAAGTGGCGTTCCCCAACCTAGTTTTTTCCTGGCAAAACAGGATTCCCCACCAGCAGCTACCAAGGAGAAGCAGCATTCTGCAGCAGTTTTCCTGGCTAGCCAGGGTTCCCAGCAGCAGAAAGCAACGACAAGCGTCATAGCGGAGCCTAGTTTTTCCTGGCCAACAGGTGATCATCATCAGCAGCTACCAGCCCAGAGCAGCATTCTGCAGTAGTTTTCTTGGAAAGCCAGGGTTACCAGCAGCAGCAAGCAAAGACAAGCGTCATTCCTCAGCCCTGTTTTTCATGGCCAACCAGAATTCCCCACTAGCACCTACCAACCAGCAGCAGCATTGTGCAACTGTTTCCCTGGTTAACCAGGTTTCCCAGCAGCAGCAAGTAACGACCAGCGGAGTTCCCCAGCCTAGTTTTCCTGGCCAACCAGGATTGATCAACAGCTGCTACCAGCCTGGAGCAGCATTTTTCCTGGAGAACCAGGGTTTCCAGCAGATGCAAACAAAGACAGGCGTCATTCCTCAGCCTAGTCTTTCCTGGCAAACCAGGTTTTCCCACCAGCAACTACCAACCAGAAGCAGCATACTGCAGCAGTCTTCCTTGCTAACCAGGGTTCTCAGCAGCAGGAAGCAACAAGCGGCATTCCCCAGCCTAGTTTTTTCCTGGCCAACAGGGCTCACCACCAGCGGCTACCAAACAGCAGCAGCATTCTGCAGCAGTTTTCCTGGCTAACCAGGGTTCCCAGCAGCAAAAAGCAACGACAAGCGTCATTACCCTGCCTAATTTTTCCCCGCCAACCAGGATTACCCACCAACAGCTACAAACCAGCAGCAGCATTGTGCAGCAGTTTCACTGTCTAAACAGGTTTCCCAGCAGCAGCAAGCAACGGCATGCTTCCTCCACCAGCCTAGTTTTTCCTGGCCAGCCAGGATTCTTCACCAGCAGCTACCAGCCCATAGCAGCAATCTGCAGCAGTTTTCCTGGCTAAGTAGGAGTTCCAGCAGCAGCAACACAAATCAACTTCAACTGAGCACCCAGAATCTTTCCTCTACATCATAACACGTATTGTCTTGACGCCCATTGATTGTATGTGACATGCGATGTCATCTTTTCAAGTCTTTGAAAACGAAGTTCAAGTTGATAACAGTTTCAAAGGGAAGAAATTTCGAATCTGAAAAACTGAATATCCTTTCTCTTCCCGGAGCAACCATCAAAGACGTTTATAACTTTGTTCCCCTATCAATCAGTACTCTAAAATTATACTGTTTATTGGCGGTAACGAATTGTATAATGGCTGCAAACCTTCAGACAAAACACCAATTGACATCGCAAATCAGTTGATTGAACTCGCAAATTTTTTGACCGAACGAACGAAAGAAGTATACCTCATACATATACCAGAACGAAACGAAAACAAATAGCGACCAGCAGCTGTTAACGAAATCCTCGATAAGGTGTCCCACAGAGCTCGTAGTCACAAACCCTGTCAACTAGAAGTATAGAGGAATCAGTCAGCACATAACAGGCGCTAAATACTTCAATCCTAAAGATCATCTTCACCTTAACAAATGTGGTCGCTCAAACCTTCACCACCTTATCAAACAAAAAATTCTGTACAAGGATTATAACGTTACGTTGAATAACAGTGATCACATCAAAATTTACGAGTGTAAACGGAATTCATATACGTGCATTTGCTCAACCTGGTAGTTTCTACTTCAACTTAAGGTTCACAAATCTTCTTCACCTTAAATGTTCACCAGGCTCTGTGAGGTGCCTCTTGAACTACTTGTGAGATAACAGATTACTTCAAAAAACATCTCTACTAGCTGTCCCCAGTTTCCGTGAGCTGCCATGGGTCAGCTGCTAGAGACACTATTGTCTTCTAACTGTCCCCAGGTTCCGTGAGGTGCCACTGGTCAGTTAGCAAAACAATTCTCCCAAAGTTAAAAGATCTCTTACATATTCAAAGTATTAATTCAGATTTCTTGTGACCAAATATCAACATCAAATCGTCAGCAAGAAATTAAATTAGAACAACACAGCCTCCAACGTTTTTTTGAGCACACGTAAAATAGCCGTTTTGTTGATAAAGAAAAATTTTTACCTACGGAGTTCCATATATATAAGTTCTTCATGCCCGGCAAAACCGTTGAAAGTCAGCGTAGTGTTGAAAAATATTGCGTTTCGAGCATAAACGATCTGATCAAAGACCTTTCAACTAATGAGAGTCTGTCAAAAGACGAGTTCACAGAAGGAGAGAAGGAAGATCATCAGTTATTATCTGAGCTAGAAAAGACTAATGAGTTTCTCCTACTCAGTCTTGACGAATCACAACGTTGTCAGTTTTTAGATGAGACATTAGCAGTCAAACTCAACTCCCGCAGAAAACTTAACTTTATTCGGAGAAAATTAAAAGTCAGTTCTGATCCTGTCAACAATTCAACGGATACACAAACAAGATTGCCAACAGACATCCAAAAACAAACACTACGAAACGAATCAGAACGCAGAGAGATTCCGCAGGAAACCTTATCAGCTTCAAAAGGTATAACACTTAGTTCCAATCAACCGGCAGCTTTTCAAAGAAACGAAAATTTGTCATTCCATGCATCAACTACAAGAAATTTGTTTGACCAAACTACGTTTTCACGACATCAAACCTCATTTGATCTGGCAAATTGTCAGGATCGCACTCATAGGCAATAATTTATCACTAGCCCAATATCATCAGGAACTCTCCCGACACTAAAATTTTACACCCTTAATGGCCATCCGCTAACTTGATCAGATTGGATACAATTAGTTGTGTCTGTCATGGACTCGAGGCGACTCAGCACTACAGAAAAGATGACGCACCTACAATCACTTCCCACTGGACAAGCAAAGAGATTAATTAAGGGCTACGGTTGCAATGGAAGCGTCGTATCAATGATGTTAACAAAAACTGCTTCCGCACTTGGAATAGTTCTAGACGAAAAAACCCAACACACAGAACTGCACAAAAGAATACATGGAACAAAAAACGTGAAATTCACCAACATTAACCTTTCGATTAAAGGAATGAGTTCTAATCAAACTTTTGATAAAGCAGACGTTCGGGTTCCGGCCGACATAGAGTTTCCCCATTATAATTTAGAATGGATTCGAAAAGTGTGTCAAGAATTTGATCACTTGAATCATGTTACATTCCCGAACGTCGACATCAACCAGATGTCTATTTTGATTGATTGTGACAACTTTTGATCTCATTGCACCTAGAGATATTCACTATGGTCCTCCCAATACGGCAAGAGCTATTCAAACAGAACTTGGATGGACTGCGTCAGGGAAAACTGATCTACCTTCAGCAGTAACATGCCAGTCTCAAATTGTCAAAAGTGAGTCTAGAGAGTGCTGCGAAATTGACGACACTCTGTACAACGAAGTAATCAACCGGTACAAATTGAAGACTTGCCGTTCAATAAAGACGTCACAAAATCAGAGACCTATAAAAGCGCATCGGACATTTTGCAATCTACTGTAGAGTTCAAGGGATGACAATAACATGTAGGTCTTTTATGGAAAAACAAACTCGACTTGCCATATAATTTCCCTTTAGCGTTCAAACAACTCAACGCCCTAATGAGGCGACTAGATAAGACCCGGAAAAGTTAGAGAAATACAAGGAAACAATCGACGAAGATCTGACAAAGAACTACATTGAAAAGGTACCACTAGATAAAACGACTCCAAACATTTGGCACATTCCGCATCACCCTGTCATAAACCCTAACAAAAAAAAATAATAAAAGTTCCCAACGCAGCATCAAAATACCATGGTGTCTAAGTAAATAACCAACTCATGCCAAGGCCTGACTTGATGTAAAACTTTACCGGTGTTATCTGCAGTTTAGTCAGAAAAAAAGTTGCGATATCTGCGGACATTGAAGGCATGTTTATGCATGTAGGTGTTCGACCACAGGACCAGAAGTTTTTAAGCTTTCTGTGGAAGAAAGGCGAAAAGATAATTTGCTTCCAATCTAGTAGGCACTTTTTTGGAGCAAGGTGTTCACTGTCGTGTTGAAATTTCGCCTTACGACGAACAGCGGAGGCAATTGTCAGCAGTACCCTTCAGCAGCCAAGGCAGTCTTACGTTCCTTTTACATAGATGACCTGTGTCACGCAACAGACACAGTTGAAAGAGCAATTTCCGTTTCCAAGAATCTGAAAAATTTAATTTTGCTAGGAGGTTTCAGTTTAACATAAGTGGTCTTCCAATTCACTTGAAACAATGAAGTCAATCCCTAAAGAAGACCAGAATCCTAACGATACAAAAGAGTCTACCATTCTGCCGCCTATTCCAAAATTGAGAGAAAGAGCGAACAGCTATCAACAACTGATACCGAAAGAGTATAAGGAAAACAGTGGTCTGTGTCTAGAGACTCTTTCGTTATAAACAGCAAAAATTTAAAAAAGTGGATCTGGAGAACCCCACCCAGAGAAAGATTTTGAATAGTGTTTCATCCATCTATGACCCAATTGTGTTCAAACCGCCCTTCACAGTGCAGTTAGGAACAATCATGCAGGACGTCTGGCGTTTAGGAGAACGATGGGACAACCTATCACCTAACAGTTTTGATGCAACCCTGATTTCTCTTATGACAGAAATCACAAACATTTCCAGCATCGAAATACCATGATTTCTGTTCGCAGAGAAAAAGACACCTAAATAATCAACTCTTCATATCTTTTGCGACGTTTCTCTAACAGCAATGTGTGCAGTAGCATATTTAAAAACAGAGTATACACATTCAACTTGTTCAATCAATTTTATTTTGGGAAAAGCAAAAGTTGCCTCAATTTGACAGCAGAGCATACCTAAACTAGAACTGGCAGAAGCTGTTATTGAAGGTCGGGTAGCCTTCCTCATAAAGCAACAGCTTGATGTAACATTTAGCAAAACGACTTTTTGGTCGGATAGCGCAACGACCCCACAATGGGTTTACAACTCCAAAGGAAAACACAAAATATATGTAGCAAACAGAGTTGCCGGAATTCTTGAAACAACTTCACCACCAGACTGGCGTCATGTTCCATGTGTCTTGAATCCAGCTGACGATGGAACAAGAGGGTTGAATTTAAACGAATTCAAACCCGAATGTCGTTGATTTAACGGGCCAATTTTCTTGAAACATGGCCCAACAAATTGGCCTCCGACAAACGTGCCAAATTACCCTTTGGCAGCTTCAATGGCTCTCTCAAGGGCAAACCAGCCACTCATTGACCCAAAACAGTTCTCAAGCTTTGAAAATCTTAAACACGTTCTCGTATGTGTAATTTTGTTTATCGGTATCCTAAAAACTACAACGAAGAGATTCCACTTGATCGTAAAGACGGTCAATATGACCAAAATTTATCTAATTAGGCAATCTCAGGAACTCTCATTTGAGGAAGAGCTAGATTGTCTTCGCAAAGATCAAAACGCTTCAGCACTCTCTAAAAACAAAAACTTCTTACCCTTCATTACAGACGACGGAGTTATAAGAGCTAATGAACGTCTTGCCAATGCAAATCAAGTGGAAGAAAACATACAAACCCCAGTAATCCCAAGTGACAAAAAAGGCATAACTTTTCTTATGCTTAGAGATATTCAGAACCACAATGTACATACAGGACTTGACAATTGCCGTTTCATTGTTCAGCAGTACTTTATTTTGATCAGCCTTCACTCCATCTTACGAACAATAATCACCCGATGTTTTGATGGTCGCAGACAAAAAGCAGTAGCATTGCAAACTCAAATGGCCCCCCTGCCAGACTTTAGAATTCCAAATACTGAAAACTTTTTTTTTCAAAATACGGGTGTAGATTTCTCTGGAGTTTTCGCTATAAAGGCCAGCAACAACTTGTATTCAAAACGATACGCTTGCATTTTCACTTGCGTTACCACAAGAGCTGTTCATCTACAACCAGCTTACCTTTTAAGCACTGATTCTTTTATTCAAGCGATACTGAGGTTCACTGCCCGTCGAGGAAACTCTCACCTCATTGTCTCTGATAATGGTAGAAATTCTGTTGGCGCTTCTCGTGAACTCATTACAAAATTAAATCAATGTGACCACCAGAAAACCAGTGACCGATTAATCAAAGAGACCATCGAATGGAAGTTCATCCCACCACATGCATCCCACTTCGGAGGAGCATGGAAAAGACTCGTGCAGTCCTCAAAACGGATTCTTTTTTCAGTGATTGGCTCTCAAATGTTAACCGACGAAACATTTCACTCGTTACTAGCTCAAGTCGAAGAAATCCTGAATGGCAGGCATCTGACTTAAGTCCCAGACAACGGTTTGTCTTTTTAACCAATCACGCCCAACCATTTTCTTATCGGTTGGCCTCACAACCGTTTGACGTCAATATTGTCAATCACGAAAGACTACAACAAGGACTAGAAGAAATGTATTACCCTTTCACATCAATTTTGGACACGACTCATGCGCGAGTTCATACCCACAATGGCTAGGAGACCCAGATGGATAAAAATCAGAAGCCTCTCGAAGTTGGTAGCCTTTAATGGATATTGGAAGACATGAATCCACGGGGTATTTGGTCCGTCGGTGTAGTGGAAAATTTGTCTCTCAGCAATGATGGAAAAGTTAGATCTTGTGAAAAAAGAACTGGTTTCGGGAAACAAACAAGACCAGTAAACAAGTTGGCACTAGTAATTGACGACTAAGAAACGGATCACAACGTCGAAACAGGACAAACTTAACCAGTAAGAAAATTCACAACTTTTAACAAATCTTTAACCCGTTAGGTTTTGACTACAACGCCAAAAAGAGGGGGACTGTAATGAACTTATAATGAACTTGACTTTTGAGCAGTTAGAGCGATAATTTGAGAATAGAACGTGCAAAAATGAGTAAGACCGAGATAACACACCAAGACAATATGAATTGATTATTAACAACTTTAATAAGAGTTATTTATGTAGGTAATGATATCGTGGTTCAATTTTTGAAATATAAGTGCATTTCAAGGAATTTCGTACATAGATTTCGGAAAACTTATCAAAGCGTAGAAATAGCGTAGGAGAATAATATTCAAATTTAGGACCAAGGCTATTTTAATTAGGTACTATGTTAAAACATCAAAATTGTTCTTGTTTTTCAATGTTTTTATCGTCACCCTAACTGAAAAAAAGTTGAGAAAATCTAGAAAAATATATTTAAGTCATGCATTATTTTAAAGTATCAACCTAAAGGAGTTTTATCACATTTCAAGGTTCACGCATACCTACCCTTACTGACTTCCAAACCGAAATGACTTGTGTTAGGACTCACTCCAGTACGCTCATTTTACTTATGCGCCCCCAAATACGGTCTTGCTTATGGTCTTGGCGACCTCAAAAATTTAGTATGGTCTGATTAGAGGAACTACAAGCAACATTGGGAAAATTTTTTTCAGGCGGAGACTCGGGAAAATAGCCGCTCTAATACCAAATAAAAAAGTTGTCACTATTTTTTATAATTTTTTGATGTTGATCTATATTTTATTCTCA
Source organism: Convolutriloba macropyga (assembly GCF_964194025.1). Classification (NCBI taxonomy): domain Eukaryota; kingdom Metazoa; phylum Xenacoelomorpha; order Acoela; family Convolutidae; genus Convolutriloba; species Convolutriloba macropyga. Next base: position 43,410,789 of record NC_134479.1, read on the forward strand.
GCTTTTAAAAAACGTTTTTCCCAACTTAAAAAAGGCTGTTATGTAATAAACAATATTACACATAAATCATACTGTTTCCAAAGTTTTGTTCGCTACTTGAACAGCTCTTGGGAAATATATCTTGAACCTCTCGGCTCAAAAATTCTGATGGACTAAACTCAAACCGGGGTTGATTTCTTTTCATTAAACCTTGGCGAAAAAAATAGGTAACAACCAAACAAAGCTTTTTACAACGCATATGTATATCTTTCATACATATACGATTCTTTTGAAAATTTCCAAAGCTCTATTTACATTAATGTTGCTTTTGTTAACATATAAAAGTATCAAAATAGTATAGCAAATATTTTCAGTGTGAAATTAATCAATAAAAGCACTAGGAGCTTCAATTTTTGGTATTTTTTGAAGATAAGACGTCATGTTCGAAAAAATAGATATAAGTTTATAAAAAAGCCGAAATTCCGTGGGAATGCGTTCAAAGTTTTTGTGTACATTTTAATAATGTGCAGTATTGCAATTTCTTAATGAAATAAGCTCAATTTTAAAAATTGAGCTGATTGCAGAAATGTCTGAAGTGTTGATGTTATTTAAGGACTGTTTTCAATTGAATTCAAATTGTCTAGAGACTTTTTGATGAATTCAATGAGAAATGGTGACTCCTTAAAATAGAGAAAATTTGTACGGATGGTATTGAATTTGTATTGAATCTATCCTGATTTTTTTGGTAGTTGAGGAAAATGAATAACAAATGTTTATGTTTACTATGGTATATCTCTTTGTTTGGTCTGCACTTAGAAATGTTTCTGCTGACGTACATTAGGAATGAAACATGAATGAAAGTTATGAAACTGGTACTCACTTTTGTTAATGCTTTTTTGAAGTTACGTATATTTTGTTCTATAATAGTCAGATTTTTGAAAATGTGTAAAAACAATTACAAAGTTTTTCCCGCCATTGAAAAGGTCTTAGAAATTGTTATTTATTAAGCGTATTTTAGATGCTGTTGCACAATCATAATGTTTCATAGGCTTTCTTAATTAATTAAAAAGCTTCAAAAATAATCATCCGATTGAAACAATCCTGATGAAGTGCTTGCGCTAATTCAAATCGGAATCTTATTCGGGCGAAAAAATGCGACAAATTTGGCGACAATCAATTAAGCTGAATTTGTGACAAGACAGTTCTGGATTTTGACACGTTATTTGCTGATTGGTAACTGCAAAACTGAACAAAAAACCGTTCGTGTCCAACCGACTGACAGCATCGGTTGATGAATTTTAAAAGACTGAATAAAAATTTTGGCCAGTTTTCTCACAAAAGAGTCCGCTCATTGTGAATATATACAACCTAGTTATTTAAAAGCTGCTTTTTTCAGCATATTTAATTATCGTACAATTCAACAAAAAATTGTCAGTAAAATTATGCAGGAAAAGTGCTAGGAGCTCAAGGTTTTGTTCTCTTGATTTGAAAATCACGCCAAGAGTATGTGAAAAATCGGAATTTTATTTATTTTCTTGCAAAAAAATTGCATGAATGGCTCAGGAAATACTTACAAGGTAAAAAGCTGAAATGCTGCATAGATTGTGCTGAAGCGGAGCTGAGTTTTTAGTATTATGCTCGTCAGTTTTAATTCCGGCACTGAACATTGCTAGTTTTGAAACACTTTTGAAGTTTTGAAAAGATGACGGGAATGTGTTTAAACGTTGTTGATAATTTTCAATAACGTGTAGGATGCATTTTTTAAAATTAAATGTGGTCAGTTGTAATCGATGAGCTGACTGCGCGAATCTCTGAATTGTTGATGTTATATAATGACTGTTTTCTTTTGAGTTCAATTTTTTCGGAGAATTATTAATGAAGTCAATCACAAAAGCGTTGAAAGTAGTGACTTCCTAAAATATAACGAATGAATTGAGTTGGAGCTGATTTCTTGGGAAAACTTTTGCTGACTGTCTGTGAACAAAATATACTGTGGTGCATTTGGTAACAAACCGATCAGTCCTCTATAAATATATTCAAGTTTCTCACGGCATTTATGACACTTCAATTTTTTCACTTTTCTCCCTTTTTCATATTTCAAAGTACTTCACAGGGTAATTTCGTGATGATTTTAGATGATTCTTAGTTGTTGACAAAATAATTTTCCGTATTTTGAGTTTCAGGGATGTGTCAAAGCCTCAGTAACGCTCATAATTTGGTGCCGTCAAATTCGATTCAACATCAGACAAAATGCAAATGCTAAAGAATTTTTAATTCAGATCAGCGGTATTTTCACTGAAGTCAATTTTTGATAGCCCCAATTATAAGCCCTGAATCTCAAAAATTGAAAACGAGGCAACGGTAGCACATAAATCTATCTCGGGACCGAAATTAGATTCGTGCGTCGAATATTTTCTCTGGTCAATTGTATATTTGACTCATTTTCAGATTCAAAACCCAACCACAGCAGGCAAAAAATTTCAGATTTCTCTTGCCAACCTCTAATTTCTGCAGTTGAATTACTTTTGTCATTCTCATGCTCTTGGGACTCTAAGCTCTTCAAATACAACCAGTAGTAAAATTTTTCACCTTTCCCGGGTCGAGGCCAAATGGTTAACGTTTAAGAAATTGCAAGTTTCTCGCAAGTTCTTACAAGCCGATACATCGCTTTGCAAGTTTTTCTTCCAACAACTTGCAAGTTCTTACAAGTTAACCATTCGACTTACAAGGCTCTCAGAAGTTAACCATTCGACTTACAAGTTACTTACAAGTTAAACATACGCGCGCGCACACACACACACACACAACACACCACTACACACGAACCACGCACATACACGCGCACACCCACACATACACGCACACCCACCCACACACTCTCTCACACACATGCACACACACACACACACACACACACACACACACACACACTAAACCGTAGAAAACGTTGCAAGACATGAATGTAAACGGATGTTTGGAAAATATAGAACCTCGAAAATTGTTAATTGGAATTATAAAGAACGATAAAAAATAAAGGGCCACTAAATTATTTTGAGAAAATGCTGATATATGGATTCGAAAATTCAATCAAAGTCAGAAGTCAGGGAATATTTTTAAAAAGCAATTGCAAAGAAGCTAATTGAGATCTACTGTTTTTTTATGGAATTGCAAAAGAATCTCACTTGAATTGGTAAAATTCAAAAAGGAATCATTTTGTCTACTTAGGTCGAATTGTATCATGTTATCCAAACAGAGCAACTAACTCCCACGCGTTTTCTATGGTAAATGACTGAATGTTGAATTGAATTAACCAATAAGAGTTGAGCTCGACAGGAACGAACTTGCAAGGAAGATACAAGGTAGCCATTCGTCTTACAGGTTCTTACAAGTTAACCATTCGGTCTCGACCTGGAATTGTCAAATGTGTTACCCAGTAGATATTTTGAAAGCAACTAGTTAAAAATTACTTCCAAAACACTTTTATTGTTGATAACTGCATTCACCTTAAGCGTCCTCCCCTTCTCTTAGGTCAACTTGTTTTAGTTGCAAAGGATAAAGACTGAGTTTACAAAAAGCGTGCAAAATATTCCCCATAAATGAATCAATACATGGGACAGATGAGATGCCCAATGATCCACAAGAAAGAAAAAGTCACAAAGATGGCTCTAGATGCAATAACCCTCAAGGTGGGGAAAAGGAGTGATAGAAGAGTACATGAAGCCAAGGGTTTTAGAAGGACGGAACTTAAAGGAGCCTGAAAAAAAGAGAACTTGGAGCTGTTGCCAATGGATCCGGTAACAATAACAGCAGATGAAGAATGCGTGTCATATTCTTTTCCAGTGGAAAAAAAGCAGGCATGCTAATGGAAATTTGCACCACATACCAGATATAGACAAACATTGATTCAAACCTGGACTTGGTTTTTATTCAGTCATTGGGTGGAAACCCATACGGGGGGGGGATTGGAATGGTTGGTGGTATTTTCCAAAACGAGGAATCGAACAATTAGCTTTTTTGGACCAGAGATAATTAAGCATGACTTTCCGCAGGGTAAAATGAAGGCTTCTTTTGTTACCATTAATCGATGTACTGGAGTCGGACTAAGTGCAGATTACATACGAAACTTGAATAATTCTACAGCAATTTATTTTTCGAAAAACGATAAAATTCAATCCAAAATTGTGGAAAATAGCGTTGCGTCTGACAACTCTTTCTGAGCAAAACGGTAATGCAAAAATTTATAGCTTGAATTGTGTTATGCAACGAAACATCTATTTTCTCTTTTTGAAAAAAATGTCCTAAATCTTATGCATCAAATCAAATAAAGGTTGGTAGGCTAAATTTTGGAAACAATCAATTTTTCTAAAGCCATATTTGAGTTTTTCAGATCAAACATATTTCTTACTTTTTAATTGGGCTGACTGTTGTTTACATTTTGCTCAATTTTAAACAATGAAAATCTTTGGACTTAAAGACCCAACCCGGAATTGACAAAGATTTTCAATTGCTGTTTTATATTAATGACCATAAAGGCACCATTTTTCATCAGTGATTAATATCCGCTTGTACCTAATTAACAAAACAACAACATGTTTTCTACTGTTCACCATCATCAGCATGAGGGGTTTATTCATGAAACTCATCTTCAAGAGCTTTATCATGACCAGCAGTATTATCAATATCATCACCTTCTTCCACTTCACCATCATAATCATTTTCAGCATCATGAGCATAAATTTCGTCACCAGGCATCCTTCTTTTGGCCTATTTGTGACTGAGAATGTTGGTGCCTAGAAGCTTTTGTCACCATTAGGACACCACAATTATCCTGAAGCCGAAATTAGATTCGTATTTTGACTAATTTCTCGTGTCACGGGTATATTTGACACAATTTTTAGAACTCCAAACCAAACCCACGTAAAGAAATATCAGGTTTCTCTTCCCAATCTCTAAATTCTACCGTAGAATCACCTTCGTTTTTTTTGACACACTTGGTGATCTACACTTTTCAAATCTCATCGGACAACCGAAATTTTTTTTCAAACTCTTGGTCACTGGTACAAGCCGGTAGATATTGTGCCAGCAACTAATTAAAGAAAAACATTTCTAAAACACATTATTTATTGATAACAGCGTTTATCTTTATCGCCATCTCCCTTCTCTTTGGTCAACTTTTTTTTATTAAACTCGATGAACTTTGAGTTTACGCAGAACACGTGCAAAACATTCCGCTTATAAGCAAGTGCTTTGCGAAGATGATCTGAACCAAGAGATTATACGAATCCTTACCTGAGACAGAAGAGCTACCGAATGAGCCACATGAAAAAAAGGCACAGTTGGGTCTAGAGGCAGTAACCCTCAAAGTGAAGAAACGGGAGTGATGAGTGAGGACATGTGATAAAGGAAAAAGAACGAAAACATATTACAGGAAAGGTTTCGTAGTATCAAGATCCTTGAATATGATGACTTTTTCTGCTCACTGATGCCCAAGAATGTTTCCTCACGCAGGATCTATCGGTTCAAAAAGCTAGAAGTAACCCCAGTCGAAATCGAATGGTTATCTTGCAAGATCTTGCAAGATTCTTGCAAGATCTTGCAAGACGATGCATCGTCTTGCAAGATTTTCTTGCAAGATCTTGCAAGATAGCCATCGTCTTGCAAAAATCTTGCAAGATAACCATTCGACTTGCAAGAATCTTGCAAGATAACCATTCGACTTGCAAGAATCTTGCAAGATAACCATTCGACTTGCAAGGATCTTGCAAGATAACCATTCGTCTTGCAAGATCTTGCAAGATAACCATCGTCTTGCAAGATCTTGCAAGATAACCATTTTTTGCAAGATTCTTGCAAGATCTTGCAAGATAACCATTTGGTCTCGCCTGGGGAAGTTATTTAGACTCCGAGAACCTGTTCCACGTCTTGATCCTCCTTTGTTCTCTTTTCATGTACGAAATGGATCACAAAAATGCACTCCAAATCCGCAATAAACTCAAATAGGCGAGAAAGATTTTGCGAAGAATTGCTAGGCAGTCAGTCTTAATCAGTAAAGCGTGATTTCATGAAAAGCACCAAGAACGCAAAAGCTATTTTAGTGGAATTACTGATGACTTTGCCGTACCGATGAGAGCAGATGACGACTAGCTGTGCTATTCTTGTCCAGTGTAAAAAATCGGGCGTGCTGATGGAAGGCAGCAGCACATACGAGATAATAACAAACATTGATTCATTTCTGGAGCTGGTGTTCACTCAATCAGTGGGTGAGGCAATTAGAGTTGAGGTAGTTTTTTTCGAAGTTCATATTAGTATAAAGACGTGAGGAATTAAGACAAAGCTTTGTTTTCGACGAAAGACAAATATGCATGACACTCCGCATGTTAATTTACAGGCTTCCATTGTTACGGCCTACTAACAATCAATGCACTGCGAGTAAGACCCACTGCGAATTACATACAAAAATTGCAACATTTTACAGCGGCAGTTTTCCGGGTCGAGCCATCTTGGGAACCAAATCCAAGAACCATATTTGGTTCCATACAGGCTATACAAAAATTAATTACATGATCTTGCTATGGTTGCCAAGATTTCCATATGTGATTCTTATTTGGTATCCAAGAATCCGGTTTGCACATTTTTGGGTTCTTTAAACAATTGGCTTACACTTTTGACAAGCTTTTTGGACAGCTAATTTATTTTTTCACGCTTTTAGGATCCCTTGGGAAGTTTGAAAAGTCACAGGTTTTTGGGCAACCATGAGCAAGACTATAGATATTTATGGTTTTTGATATATTTGCCGAGGAATAAAAATTTAAATTAACTAAATTTGCTGTTTTTGAAGGCTTGATATAGTCAGATGTTAGTTTAATTGTTCTCTGACTTTGACTCTTATGTGTTTTAAGGGCTTTTTAAGCAATGTGGATTTTTTCCATGGTCAACTATATGGTTGCCAAGTTACCATAAACTCCATATATGGCTTGGATATGGTTGCCAAGAAATATTTATGGTGGGCAACCCGGGTTTTTTTGAACTTTCAGAAAGAACTTCGTTCTCACTTGACAGTTCTGATGACTGACCTTCAAATTGTTCTCAATTCTAAATTATGAAAATCTTTCGCTATAAAGTTCCAACGCAAAGTTTAGAAAGACAAATTTTCACACACTGAATTATATTAATCACTTTAATGAAATCATCATTTTAACATCGATTGTTATGCAACTTTCTATTATGACTTCTTACTGCATATTTCACAAAATGTGTGTGAACAAGTGTTTATCATCCTCCTGTAGGTTATCAACATATCAAAAGTAGTTCTACTGTTCATCAACATCATAATGAGGAGTTTATTTAACAAATTAATCTTTGAGACCATAATGAACCACATTATTATCATAACTATCAACAACATCATTCCTTCAGTTTTTGAAACATCCTAAACAACATCACTCCCCCATTCATAACTTGAAAGACTCTCAACAAAATCACTCCCCCCATCAGTATATGAAACTTCATAATATCCGTTATCAATCTCCTGTCGTTTGGCATTTTTGTTGACCAGGTCTTTGCCCAGATCCATTAGTTGGTGCGCTGATCCCCTTCGGTAGACGCGGGCAGTGGATGGATCAGCCAGAAGAGCCACCACAACAACACAGGTCCCTACAAGAATTGTTTGCCAATTCTGAAAACAAAACGAAAACTTTAATGGGTTACCCGATTACCAATGGTGAGGTGGTGAAAATATGAACCGGATTATCCAAACGAAAAATGGGTTGCTTGTCCAGACCATGATGGAATTATGGCCTGTGAGAACACCCCCCCCCCCAACCCCAGGAGTTAAATTTTGTTTCATGTCTCCGCACCAACTCCCCTGACTAGGCCTTTCTTTTTTTTGGATCTAGCTACACATAATTGTTATTTACACATTTCCCTATTTGTTAGATAGAAATTAACTAATCAAAATCTACGAACCATTTCAAATTCTTTGTTTAAAACTAATTATTGATAATTCTCCTCTAAATAGGCAAGTGATCAAGACAAGATCAAAAAATCAAGTGATATTCCGCAGAAAACAAAGTCCTCTTACGAAAGATGGACCCTCCAAAACTTCAAATATTCCATGACTTCCAGAAACCAGAAAAGAAAACCTTCTTGGGAAAATATGGGTTTTCGTGACTTCCTTTGACTTACTGGAAGAGATTTTTGGGCCTTTGTAAAAATGTATGAACGTAAAAAATCAGGTTTTATCTTAGACTTATGTTACGGTCACTTCCGCAATCTAAACACCTATTACTATTGCGCTCCAAATTACATAGCCCGAGTGGTCTGAAAAACGTAGAATAGTCCAGGAAATGAATTTGAGCACAAATGGGTCTGATCAGACTGGGCTTCATGAGGTGCCAGGCGGAATTGACCTCTGATGAGACCCAGGTCGAACGAACACGGTATGCTTTCAGACCAAACTTACAGGGTCTGGAGATTAGTGACATTACAATGGTCTGATCAGAAGAAATATCGGTCTGGGATAGTCTGATCAGTTGGGGTCATCTTCGAGCGCACAAAAATAAAAAGAAAATAGAGGTTATTTCGGTCTCAGTATGGTCTGATAAGGGTGTCTGTCTGGTAATGGTCTGATCATAGTTTTTTTTTCGAGTGCACAATAGTCTGATCAGAGGAGTTTTGAGCGCAAGATAGTCTGATTTTAGGCTGATGACAATAAAAGAGCTCATATACTAACGGAAATTTTTCTCAGGTTTTGCTCAGGTCTAGAAAATCAATTTTTGAGATATAATGGGGTGTTTTCCTGCTTTTTTTATTCGGGTTGGAGAATTGAGACCGAGCAAACAAAATAAAAATGTACATAAAGTAGTTTAATTCAGGAAGGTTACAAAGAGCATGCTTTTTGTTTTACAACCATCGAAATGCTGGCAGACTGGAATATCGATATGGTCATTTAGAAAAAATAACTTTTAAAGCGAAAAATTCTATATAATATATAAAATTTTATAATAGATTAGGCAAAAATGGATGTTTCTTGGTAATCTTTTTCTTCTAGGAACCTTAGACCGACCACTCTTTTCGCATTTTAACGTTTACACTTCTGAATGCGAAGAACTTCGATAACACTTTGTTTTAAACAACGTCTTATGCTTTTTCATCACATACTACTTTATCTTTTATCAATACAAAGTAAAAAGTGAATAATTCCAGGTGGCATATCTATTTTTCATTAAAATTTTGCAGACACTCTTTTTCTTTCACAATCACACACTACTGATAGCCTAATATATTAATATAATTCGGCTGAAAAAAATCTTAGCACGATAAAATTTCTGTTTCTTCAAACTGTATGGAGCAAAAAATTGGATAATTGCCGTTTGCATATAAATCTTTTCTAGCAACGTTAGACCGATATCATTCTTCTTGTTTCAAAACATACACACTACTTGTAATCTGTGATATCGCTCTTATGAACAACTTCTTGACTCGTTAAACTTTTCCTATTTATAATCAGTGAAAATTGTAGATTTATCCAAACGCAAAACTCTTTCTGGATACATAGGTGGACAAATCTTTTTGCTTAACAACCAAAACAGTTCTGGTACTGCGACTTTTCAGTATTGTCCAAAACAAAAAACTCCGTGACTCGATAAAAACTCTTGTTTTTCAATCAAGCGAAAAGGTGGATCAAAGCTTTCTTTTTTCCCTCAAACCATAATATGCGAAATAGTGGATATTTGCAGATGGCAAGTACCTTTAGAGCAATTTATTTCTTTTAATTTTAGAATCTACAATTTACTGCGATAAAAATAAAATACTCATTACACAGCTCTTTGACCCAATAAAATTTCTCCTTGCCTATAAATATATGAAGTAAAAAAGTGAAAGGTGAACAAAAACAGGAAGTTTATCTATGTTTTTTCCCGGAAAAATAGGCAGACCATTTCTTTCGGTTTAAATTTTTTATTCTACTGTTAGTCGAGAATGTATGTTTAGATCACTTTCTGCAAAAATTTAACCCAAAAAATTCTCTCGTTTTGAAAACATAATAGGCAAAAAAAAACAAAATATGTTTTTTTTTCTCGGAAACTTGATTCAACAAGTTGTATTTATTACAATCAACTTACTACTGGTAATATTGGACATGAATTTAGATCACATTTAGCATTCACATTAGACTGATGAGTTAACTTTTCAAAACTATTGCCCAAAATATTGAAGCTGAATTTCAAGCTGCAAATTTAAATCGCACCGTATGAGCGAAAAGCGCAATTTTTTAATTTGACACAACTGATTTTTATTCTGAAAAATTTGCACAACATTTTTTCCGTTTGCACTTTATATACTAATGATAGTTTGGTATGTGGATATGGTTCGCTTCAAAATCTTAATCCGATACCATTTTTGAAATTATACCATAAGGAAATAAAGGTATTTTTTCCGAGTTACATACCTATATTTTTCTTGGAGCGTTATGAAAAAAAAACATTGTTTTAAAGAATCTATAATCTTCTGGTAGTCTAAGATCTCTAAATGGTTCACTTTGAACAAGTCTCTGAATCATTTTTTTCCCTTTTTTCTGAACATATAATAAGCGAGAAAGTATATCTCCAAGTGACATACATGTTTTTCCCTAGGAATCTTCTAAGAACCTTTGTTTTTGTTTTACAATGTGCATCGGATTGCTAGTCTGTAATCTCAAAACTGTTTACTCCAAACAAATTGTGGACTCGACAGTTTTTTTATTCTTAAAAGCATGTAGTAAACTCAAAAAATCACAATTTTTAGGTCGCAAAACTATTTTTAAGTAAAAAGTTATGCAAACCACTGCTATTCCTTAAAGTTTGATCATTAATAGTATCCTTGCATATGCTTTGCAAATGTAGTATTCTTGCATACAATTTAAATTAAACAATTCCTTGAGCTGATTTTTTTCTATTCTTGAAAAAAAGATAAGCGATTCCAAATGACAAACATACATTTTTCAGCCGTTTTTCAGATCATTTTCTTTTCGTTTTAGTCTACAAACTTCTGATAGCCTGGGTATATAAAAAAGTCATTACTTACCAGTGAAATACGTACTTCTTTCCAGGAAGCTTACACCAACCATTCTTTCTTTTTTAAACATAACAGTGTCAGCTAGGTATATCAATTTTGTTTACGTTGAACGACTCCCTCCTTAAGCCAAAAAATATTTCTTTTTTTGAGAACGTGATTAGACAAAATGTCGATACTTCCAAAAGAAACCTGTTTTTTTTTCTACGAACGTAGGAGCAGCCAGTCATTTTTTAGAGTCAATATATTCCTAGTAGTTTGGGAAACTAAAATGATTGACTTCAACAACTCCTTGAACCGACTAATGTTCTCTTTTCTTAAAAAAATTAAAAGCAAAGACGCTGAATTGTCAAGAAAAAACCTAATTTTTGTAAGGATTGTTCTGTCGACAGATTATTTTTTCAATTTGTAATCTCAGCATAACTAGCAGTCTGAGATGTCAAAAAGATTTGCTCTAAACCATTCTTTGACACCATAATTTTTTTTTCTTTTTTCATACAAAGATATGTGGCGAAAATCCTCTTTTAACATATGAAATACGTTCTTCCATCTAGAAAACTTAGACAAACATTTTCATTCGTTTTCAAAATGCATATTTTCTGTCTAGACCTTCTTTAATTGTGACAATATGTTTTTAACTCAAGGATTTGACATTTTTGAGTCAAACACTGAATTATTTTTCATTCAAGTTTAGGGCAACTATTCAACTTTTTACAATCAACCCAATTACTGATAGCCATGACTAGCAGTTAAAAATTTTTTGACCAGACTAATTTTCTCTCTTTTGAGTCGATATTTATACCATCTTGTTTTTCTAGGAATGCTATGCGGATCAGTGTTCTTTGAACTATGCATGGATCTGATAGTCTAGAATTCAACTTCAATAACTTTAAACTACTCATTGAATCTATAATTTTTTCTATATTGAAAAGGTAATTGAACAAAAATTCGATATTTTCGAGCAAAGTTTGTCTTTTTTTCTAGGAAGATTAGGGCAAAAATCTGTTTTTCCTTCAATCTACATACTGCTGTTAATATGGAATAACAGTTTGATTAATTTTAAACAACTCCTTGACCCGATAAAAATTTGCTATTTTGTATGCTCATTAACACACAAGGTCAACGTTTCCTAGTGAATAACACATATTTTCTGGGTATTTTAGAACATTCAGCTGTTTTTTCAAACTACTTACTAACAGTGTTCTGACATATCAAAAACGTTCATTTTGAACAAATCCTCGAACCGTTAAAATTTCTGTTGTTTGAATATGAATTCAGCCAAAGATCGATATTTCCGAGCGAACAGATTTTTATTTTTTCTAGGATTTATAGGGCTGCAGTTATCTTTTTCAAAATCTGCATGATAGCGGTAGTTTCAAAAATTGCTACAGTTCACTCAAAGCAGGTTTTTTACCCAATACTTTTTTCCGAAAAAAATAAGCAAAATTTTTAATGTGATATGCCAAT
>NC_134479.1:43423483-43853483 GCF_964194025.1 Convolutriloba macropyga
TATAGTCTTATGTTTTTTTCTGGTCACTTTTCTGTTGAAACTCAGTTATCTAGTACGATGGTTATCTGGTTCTCAGCTTTTGGCTCGTTCTTTTTGGCTAGCTATAATCGTTGCTTTCAAATCCTTACCAGTTATAACTTTGACTGCATCCAAGTGATGTAAAATGTTTCAGTTAAAGCAACTCTTAGCTTGAATCAATTCTTTTGACAAAGAAGAGAAGTTTGTTGGAATATTCTGCGCATAGCATTCGTGCGCGCCGTCTTGCTGAAACTTTTTCTAAAGGTAGACGTATGTAATAAATTTGGGTCAGACGATTACAGAGCAGTCTTATCACAAAAATGCTCTTATGAGCATACGAGTGAAATTTTGAATGTTGAAGATAAAGTTGTCTGCAAAACAAAAATTAAGGAAAATTCAAATCGCGAGAACAAGCTATCAAAGTTCATGCTTGTCTCCTCTTAGGACATGCTAGACTTCTGTTAAAGTCGAAGCTTACAGGTATTTATACTCTCACTGAAACAAAACCGATGAGTCAGTTAAATTTTTATTTTTCTTTGTTGTAATCTTTTTTTCAACTTTTACGTGAAAATAAATTTTCTTAATTAATTTTTTATTAAATTTCTGCCATTAAGTGAGTCTGGTTTTGTAATGGCTTGGTTTCAATCACGGCATTGTATCAGTTTTCTGTTTTTTGCTTTACTGCAAGGGATTGCAGTTTCATTCCTGACCTCAGTATTTGGTGGTCTTATTTTCTGGAGCTGCAGTTCCAGGGTCTTCAGTCGCATCAGTTTCTGGTGTTGGAGTTCCGTTACCTTTAGGGGGCTTAGTTTCTGGAGCTGCAGTTTCGGGTTCTTCACTCGCATCAGGTTCTGGAGCTGGAGTTCCGTTACCTTTAGGGGGCTTTGTTCCTGGAGCTGCAGTTTCGGGTTCTTCACTCGCATCAGGTTCTGGAGCTGGAGTTCCGTTACCTTTAGGGGACTTAGTTTCTGGAGCTGCAGTTTCAGGTTCTTCACTCACATCAGGTTCTGGAGCTGGAGTTCCGTTACTTTTAGGGGGCTTAGTTTCTGGAGCTGCAGTTTCGGGTTCTTCACTCGCATCAGGTTCTGGAGCTGGAGTTCCGTTACCTTTAGGGGGCTTAGTTCCTGGAGCTGCAGTTTCGGGTTCTTCACTCACATCATGTTCTCGAGCTGGAGTTCCGTTACCTTTAGGGGGCTTAGTTCCTGGAGCTGCAGTTTCGGGTTCTTCACTCACAACAGGTTCTGGAGCTGCAGTTCCGTTACCTTTAGGTGGCTTAGTTTCTGGAGCTGCAGTTTCGGGTTCTTCGCTCGCATCAGGTTCTGGAGCTGGAGTTCCGTTACCTTTAGGGGGCTTAGTTTCTGGAGCTGCAGTTTCAGGTTCTTCACTCACAACAGGTTCTGGAGCTGCAGTTCCGTTACCTTTAGGTGGCTTAGTTTCTGGAGCTGCAGTTTCGGGTTCTTCACTCGCATCAGGTTCTGGAGCTGGAGTTCCGTTACCTTTAGGGGGCTTAGTTCCTGGAGCTGCAGTTTCGGGTTCTTCACTCGCATCAGGTTCTGGAGCTAGAGTTCCGTTACCTTTAGGGGGCTTAGTTCCTGGAGCTGCAGTTTCGGGTTCTTCACTCACATCAGGTTCTGGAGCTGGAGTTCCGTTACCTTTAGGGGGCTTAGTTCCTGGAGCTGCAGTTTCGGGTTCTTCACTCACATCAGGTTCTGGAGCTGGAGTTCCGTTACCTTTAGGGGGCTTAGTTCCTGGAGCTGCAGTTTCGGGTTCTTCACTCGCATCAGGTTCTGGAGCTGGAGTTCCGTTACTTTTAGGGGGTTTAGTTCCTGGAGCTGCAGTTTCGGGTTCTTCACTCACATCAGGTTCTGGAGCTGGAGTTCCGTTACCTTTGGTGGGCTTAGTTCCTGGAGCTGCAGTTTCGGGTTCTTCACTCCCATTAGGTTCTGGAGCTGGAGTTCCTGCAGGCTTTTTACTGTCTCCAGTTTGCGGAGGTTGTGATTCTGGAGTTTCGCTCCTTGCTGGTCCAACTCCTGCTGTTGTACCAAGATTCACCATCTTCGTCGGAGTTCCAATTGAAGGCAGAACATACTGGATCAGCAGCAAGCTGGCCAACATCAAGGTGACCTCAACCGAACCCTAGAACACTCTCGAATCTATAAGAGATATAAACATGGCTCTTGGAGCATCGCAGTATATTTTTTCTGGAAGAAACTCCAACCTTGTGCCTTCTGCAACTTTCTTCTAAAATTATCTAGGTTTGCAAAACAAGTTGCTAATTTTACCATTTAAATTTTGTTTTGGATCAAGATGCAAAAAAGTAGAAAAAACAGGTTTTCGATGCAAATAAAATTTTTTACCATTTCGATTCCTGAAATATGAGTTGATCTTGGTCTTGAGATACAATTTAGAAGGTAACCGTCAACTGGTGGGCTTAAAATTGAAAATGAATTTGAGAAGAACTGCAATTTTTTTATATCAGAACAAAATTGCGGCAATCAGTGTTCACGTGAACATCAGAAGTGCTTCGATAAAGCATGCTCCTATGTTTAACTGATGTACAGCATGACTTAAATGACGCACATCGGTACAATATGTAAAAGGTGATTAACTAGGTCAAAGTAACTAGGCCGTATATGATTTGTATGGTTGTCTAGCTGTTGTGTTAGCACCCCGGTCGAGGGTTTTGCCCAATTCCACCGTTAAAAATCGGGGATTGGAGTGGACATGCTCTTAGTCCATCTCTGGTCGACTAACAACTTGGCTGCTGTCGTTCAGAGATGACTTGTTCTTCAACCGGAGGTCAAATTTGAGGGTCTGCAATTGGAATATATTCTTACCCGCATGTGGTTTCCTTTCGCATTTCGAACTCCCTTTTGATGAGTAGCAAAATATAGCGCTCAGAAGATACTGAACTCTTTCAAACCTGTTTTTTTGCTTCAAACATTTTCCCCTTTTTTGCCTTGTTTTTTATAAATTCTTATGAGTTACGGCCTCCCATTAGATCTACGTTGATCAGACGAAGCCTCGATGTATTCAAAATTTACATTGTCTACAGTTTTTTTAACCTCTTTTCCAATTGAGTATTTCGATCAATGACGAAAAGTCGGCCTTGGACTCCATCCATGCTTTGAAATCTTAAAAAAGCTGGCTTTTGAAAAACTATCAAAAGCAGGAAGAAAACATTTCAATTATAGTGCGTTTTCAGAATTCTTATTTTTCACTTGGAACTATACATTTGTAAAAAGAAGTGAACGATCGTTCTTAATTATTTATCAATTGCGGCGCAAGATTCCATAAATGTGACCAAGATGCATCGCTCTTGTATTGCCTCCCAAAAGTTATGGAAAATATAGAACACCCCTGCGTCAAGAATGCCAGCCTTGATTTATTTGGCAGCACATTTTTTAGCGCTAAGTTTTTTGAAATCAGAGATGAAGAAAAATTTTGAGAGGAAATTGTGATACCCATGTCAAACCATTCTTTTAAGTTCATTTTTTTGTACTAGCTAAAAACTAAAGTTGAAGGCCGAAATCAAAAATTGGAATTCGCCGAGTGAAATAAGCTTTCAACGCAATTATAATGTTGATAATGTCATATCGCAGTCAGCACAAAGAAAGACATCACGGAAAAGATCACCCTCTATGGTACCTTTCTGGAAACCGCCAACCTCAAAGCCCCAAAAAGATTGCAAAAATGAGCAATTCATTTCAACTGGCAATCATAAAACTTGAAAACATTGCATTTGACAGCCTCCTCAGCAAAAACTTATACACGGAACCCTACCAAAAGAGCCCAAATATGGAGAGCCCATTCATATCCCTTCAGAACAGTCAGAATGAGACCGCCAAACAACAACGAATTAAATAAAATCTCAGTGGGACACATAATGCGAAAAATTAGATCGAGACGCTCATTCTTTGTGGTGAAAGACCTTGGACAACGTGTGGCCAGATATAGTTTCACCCCAATATTTAGGTATGGGATCAGAGGGCAGACGAATTCTCACAGAAAAATTTCCACCAGATAACTTATGATCTCAGAATTCGAGCACAGTGGGAAACGCTCAAACACTCCTAGTTCGTACTTGAAACATCATTTCCAACATATACATTTTGTTCTCTAGGAACCAGGTAGAAGGAGACACTATAGAACAATTCTACACAACAGTAAGAGAATTGGCAGGAAATTGTAATTTTGAGCCCCATTGTCGAAACGAGGTAATCAGAGTTTTTTCATCGCAAATATCTATGAAACAGATGTGCAACGCAAACTACTACGAGCTATAGTGGCAACTGAGTTTTGCAATACGCATGAAAATCAGTCAAATAAACCTACAAAGCATTGCAGCTAACAATTTTGAGTGCACAACAACACTGATTCCACAACAACAGCAAGTTCGCGGAAGGAGTACAACTCAAAATCAGCGCGGACGCAACACGAACAACCGCAGAGGCAGCCTCTTCTACAATGGCAAAGGTAGCAACAGATGTCGCAAGTGTGACCAAAAACGGATATCTACTCATAGACGGAATTGCCCTGCAATTAGTCAGAGATGCAATCATTGTGGAATGGAAAACTGTTTCGCCAGGGTAATAGATGTCTGACCCATTATAATAAACTTAGTTCAAATGCCACCAGGAGACACGTAAATAATGCTGAAAATGAAAATGAACCAGAACAAGCAGTAAAAAACACCGAAAACTACCAGAAACACATGAGTCCAATTAAAATTATTCAGAGGATAATTAGGTTGCAATGATTCCTGATAAACAAACATACGTCATTACTCACATGGACTTGATTTCGACCCTCGGAAACTCTGATTTTCGCTTACGTTAAATTTGCACAGCCGCTTGTTCAATTTTAAATTTGTCATAGATAAAGCAAATTTTACGTCATATTTTGCAAAATAAAAGAAAATTTTTAGTAAAAGTTGAGAATTTGTGAACAGAAAGAACGGAAATTAGTGGAATGTTATCGAAAGCTTTAGCTTTGTAACTTGTCGAAAAACACGAAATTTGCAAAAGTCTTTGTTGATTCTGAATTCTTCGCTGGACGATCTTTTCAATGATACCACTGAAAACTCTCTACGATGAATAAAGCGATCTGTCAAATTTGTCTGAACAAAAAAACTATTTTTATATAGTTCCTCCACCCCCCCCCCCACTAAAATTGGGGTCGGAACATTAAGATCTACACTTTGAAACGTCAATTTGTGTAAAATCTAATTTATGAATATATAACTAAAATCCACTCTTGGAAACGCAATTTTATGTAACATTCTTTATGTAAAGTTTATTTCTTACATTTTTGAAACGTTTAGAAACGCCGAAATTTAAAAAAAAATACGCTGAGAGACGCCAAAATTATTTGTGATCTACGCTTAGAAAAGCAAAATTATATAAAATCTACGCTGAGGCACGGTGGTATTTTCACAACGCATTAAGCGTTGATCTTACTTACTTTCAACGCATTCACCGGCAATCCTACATAATTTTTCGGTTTCGGGTTGTTGGCACCTCGACCCGGGCTGTGAAAACTCCAGATAGGACCCTGGTCAGACTAGCATCCAGACCGTAGCTATAGTGCTTCCAAACTATGTGGAATGCCCCTCCCCCATTCACGCCCCGTGCTGGCGTGAGTGGCGCAAATTTTCTCGGGTACTGGTAGATATCTTGTGAAGGTATAATAGACAGACTTTCATTAAAATAGTTTTGAACTTCAGATTTTGAAATAAATTGTAATGATATACCACAAGTATTTATTTTTATACTTAATCTGAACTTTATAGTTCAGTGATTTCAACTATTATTTATCCTATTTCACCTAAACTATCAGCCACATGGCGACAGCATTTGACTACTTAGTGAAATAGATATCCGATTGTTTAGTTTTCTAAAAACTGTGCAGACACTGAATATTTTTTTCGAGCTCTTAGTATGATGTGATCAGATAGAAGATAGAAGATAGATTGAGACAGAATAAATATTAAACGAGCAATTACTCTCTGCATTGTTTAATTATGGTTGAGCCTAATTTCCTCTCACTCCTTTTTGACTTTTTTTAGATTTACTGAGTTATGATATCATCGACAGCAAAGTGCGCAAACTACATAATCTCAATGCAAGTTGAGGTCGAGATAGCTTTGTATTTCTTTAACTATTATAATTGTGTGTATCATATCTCTCATAATACGGCTTTTGTGATCTTGGAGCAAAGATCGATTGAGTTCTGTTCAAAACTGGTGACTTCCACAATTGCACTTATAGATTTCCAAATTAAAAATCTCTTTAAAAATCTTGACTTCTGTTGATTTTCATCTGTTCACACGGCAGCCAACATTGTTTGCGGGATTTTCAAGTAAAAAAATAGCCGTTTTTCTGCATTTGTCATTCAAATAAAAGCCACTGTTGCAGAAAATTGTCTTAAAGCGCTCAAGAACTGACTCAAACTTTTGAAAAGCTTGAAAAATGGTAAGTTTTGACCAATTTCTCAAGCTTTGATACGAACTCGAAATACAAATTCGAAAATCATTTCAATTTCAGATTTCCCTTTCGAGTTCCGGTTTTGTCGAAGGCACAATTTTGATTTATCTTTATCACTCAACTGTATACAGTTGAGTTGATTTTTATTACAAAAATCTCAGTGCGTTTGTGTTTTATTCTAATACAATTAATACAAAGCAGTTTTTTTCTTTTTATATTAAGCTGAGTAATTTTAAGAGCAGTGTCTTGGCTCCAAGCTTTCAAAAAAAAAGATAGTCTAAAGATTAGATTTTTGGACTAGTGTTATGTTTGTTAATTGTTTTTTTTTGGTTACAGAAACTCTTCCTAGCTGTGTTGGCAATTGCTGTCCTCTTCTGTGTGGATGAAACTTGGGGATTTGCGGGGGGTCCGAGACCCTCTTGGGATGGATCATGTCACTCAGACTCTTCTTGTGAAACGGCAATGACATGCAACGTTCCCCGTGGTTCCTGCGAGAGGAGATCTTGCCGTATCAGCTCAGATTGCCCTGGGACTGCGAGGTGTACCAATGACCTATGCTACGCTTAGGATTTTGCAAATTGACAGAAGTTAAGGAAGAACCAAATCAAATAGGCCTGGGAAAGAGAAGAAATTAGCCTTCACTTGCTGCTCAAAGGACAGATTCAAGATGCTAGTTGAACTTATTACTTAAAAATGAGCTATTTTTCTCAATTTGCTCCAATATTGAATGAAAATGTTTAGCATTGGAAATTTATGCTATAATTCTGGTTCGACTAATAGAGCTCAGTTAAAGTTATTATATATTTTAACATAAGTAAACATTAATTGACGCTAATTTCAATGAACACTGAATTTAAAAATTAAAACACTTCTTTTTTCTCTCAAGGGTAGAACACATTTTCGGTCGAAACAAGATGATTATATTGGAAAAACTTGCGCAGTTCACTCGCATAAAATGAGAAGAATCATTAATTGAAATGGTTGGCGAAAGGTTTCAACATAGATCTGTATTCTTGTCAATTAAATAAACAGTATCCTTTTTATATTCAACTTTAATCTGTTCTTTCGTGCAATAGTATTATTCCAAACAGAAACAAAATCAGAAAACCTTTTGGTCCGTTTCACCATTAATTTTGGGTTTCAAATTCATTTGTTGCATTGTTGCTATTAGCAACTTTAACTCCCATTTTTATACATAACAATTTCGTTTCACGCAGCTTTTTGCTTCATTTGCTTTGTTTTTTTTTCTAGATCAGGCAAAATATTCACAAGAGTACCCACTCTTTATTATGAAATAGTTTTTCATAAATTCTGATACTCACAAAGGAAGATGCAACAGATGCAATTTAAATTCTTGGTTTGCAGAAAACTGCAAGTGGTTAATCAAAACAACTTAAAAACAGATGATTAACTTATGTAAGATTTCCAGATGATCGGCTGAAATGTAAAATTTGAAAAGCTTTATACTTATCTGGGGAGAGCATACAAATTCAGTCCTTTACTTAAGTCAGGAAAATTTGATGAATGTTTGATATGGTTAACTACATTTTTCGTGACATGAAACGTTCTCTGAAAAATTGCCCTTAAGGAAATCTGTGCAAATTTTTCTCTAATAAAACAGAGATAAAGAGGTGTTGTTTTAAAACATAAATAATGTGACTAGAGTAAAAAATGGCATAAAAATTCTGAAAGAAATTTAAAATTCAGAAGTTGGAACAATTTAAAGAACATACTTCGTTAAATGTGTAAACAGCTGTCCAGTCTTCTGACGACAGTGTCAGACTAACAAAAGCTAATCGACAAGGAACTAACAGAAAAGTTTATTCGCTTGGATACGAAAGGAAACATTACGCCGCACAGGTAAACCCGAATCGTCAAGGCTAATCGGCCCGATCTCTGAATCTCTTGTTCATTTTTCCTATGTTAATACCTGAAAGATGCAACAATATTGCAAAAAATAGCTACTTTACCAGAAACAGGCAAAATTGAAGGGAATTGTGCAACCCATGTTTGCAAAAGTGTACAAATTTTAACCGCGAATATGAAAAACAAGCTATGCATCTTTTTTTTGCGCGCTGTGTATCACGACTCAGCTCGATTTATGTATCCCTTTTTCGCACGCAACGTAACTCGATTTTGGACTATGATCCGCAATTAATTTTAATGCTCTATTACTACCCATTAACGGTTCCTACCCCGGTTCATTGGTTCATTGAATCTACACCGGTACATCAACAGGAAGATATGGCACCACAAAATCATTGGTTCTTGTTAGCATAGAACCCTCTGCTATAGTTGAGAGCTTCATCTTGAAACTCTTTGAAACACGTTTAATTGTTTAATAAAATCAGAATTGTGGCACTGGGATGTGCAGCATATTTGCCAAAAAAAAGTCGACCAGAGAAATTAATTTTGGCGAGTAAAAATAGATTTGCCCTGTCCCACATTGATATTTAAAGACTATTTTGAGCAAAAAATTGTTTTGAAAAAATGCCAGTTTTTGTGGCACTGGGATGTACACCATATATACCATGAAATAGATTCGGCCAGTGGCACATTGACACTCAACTGGCTGCATTCCGCGGTCGATCGAGCTGAAACAGCTCAAGCAACAGTCGGAAAGTCGTTTTAAGTCTAGCTTTAAAACCCACTTTTTCGAGATGTTTCAGTATAAATTTTTTGGTTCAACGCACCTCTTTTTCAATCCGGGCTGGTGAACGACAGTGGCTGAGTTACTGAAATAAACTATAGGAGGACTGAATCCGATTTCGTACAGCCTTACGTACTTGGTTCTCCGGAACAAACAAGGCAACTAAACCAGATAAAAGAAATCAATAGAATAGCAAGTGGAAATGCAAATTTGGAAAAAAATTCCACCAGTCCCATAATCGGCCAGTCTTAAAGATTTCACACATTTTTTATCTTCTCAAGCATTTCAAACATCTTTTAGCGTCTCAAGATTTCAAACATCTTTTAACGTCTCAAACATTTCACACACTGCCGCAGTGTAATCCGATGGGGGGCTGCAGGTTCACTGTACCGGGGGAGGGGGAGGGGGGTGCATAAACGGAAAATATCCGCTTTTGTTGGTCCGAAACTTAAATAGAAAATACTAAATCAAAAATAACCGCATAAAAATACATAAAGTAATTGCTGACACAATGATTGTTGAAAAATTTTTGAAACAAGTGAATCAAGAAGTGAGTGAAGTGATATTCAGAGAGCCGCGGCTTTTGAATTGGACCGCACAATTGTTCTGTATTCCTCATCTGGGCTGTTGTTTATCACAATTTCACACTTTCTTGAGAGTTATATTTGAAACTTAGAATTGTATTCCATAAATTCGGAGATTTCAATGATTCTTTTAACATTATATTATTCCCAGTTTTATGATATCCCTTTTCTCACCGAGTTAATTGTCCAGGAGGTAAGTGGGGATGTCATTTTTTGTCGGTTTTAAGGCCCATCGGATCTGATGTTTGCCCTCCGTTAAACTCAACGCCTTTCTCAGCTGCTCACTCAGGGGGAAAACTCATTTGACACCTGTGTTGAGAGTTTCTTGCCGTCCAAACTATTTCTACGTTTGATTGCTGAAAAAAGAACAAAAACATATCAGCATCTGATTTTTGCTAAGGCAGTTTGAAAAAAAAACGTTTTTGTGGTAGTTGACGAACTGTAATCGTTGTTTTTGTTGAGGAGAACGTTGAGGTTATTAAACACTCTGCTACACACGGAAGCAGAAAACAACTGTTTATCGCCAACTCCCAATTATGGAGAAGGCGACAGATCAGCGAAATAGAGCCCCAAAGCTTTAGAGCTAGAGCGTGAGGAAATAGAACTTCGTCGTTGGCAAAAAATTACTTTTACAACAACAACAACAAAAACAGGAATTTCCTCTAAAATTGCAACAACAAGAAGATGAATTACGTTTGCGAGAGCATGAGCAAGCCCTTAAAAACGAAACAAAGAACGAGAAAGCCGAGGAAGATCAGAGGCTCCTGGAAATTGAAGTGACAAAGGGAAGTTCAAGAGCATCTGGGTGGCAGGCAGATGACTTAGAAAGTGTTGGCTGGAGGCGCAAGCTAGAAAGAACTGTAGGCTTTCAATTTTAGTGGCCGAACAGTCTGCCCTAGCCGGCCACTATCTCCAAACGTTATGATCAACCCCCATAATATTGTCACACAGGACAGAGATGACAAACGTTTTAGCTCCTACCTGAAAAGTAGCCCGCTCTTCCGACCGGGTGAAGGACTTTTCTCAACGCAACTGTGAGATTCGAGTATCCCCAAGAAACCAAAAACCCAAAAGTTAATTAGAGTAATGAACCCGCAGGCGCCGTTTACAAGGACGACGTTTCAGCAGCAAGGAACGTCAGCAGTCAAAAACAGAAACAAGTGTCAGGTCCCATTAACAACTCTCGAAAATGGTCGGCCTAGAACAGAAACAGGAGCACAATGAGCCAAACCACTCCCCAAGTCAATTACGAATCAGTACAGAGCAGTGGTTACAGTGGCTTGCCAAAACCAAATAAACTGAGTTCTCAGAAGATCCTCTGGAGTGGCCAGAGTGGTCCGGTCTTTTTGATGCTGTTATTCATCAAAAACAGTCAACGATACGGTAAAAAAAGCAAAACCTGAGGACCAGTCTAGCGGAGCAAGCGAAATCAGCAATATTGGGAATGAGATTTAGCTCACAAGCATACTATAATGCTTGGTATATACTCTGTCAGAATTATGGCAGATCAGATGTCATATTCAGTACTCAATACTCCATTTCTGCATAAAAATTCTACGAGCATCGTCAAATTCGCAGAAGTGGTTACAAAAGAGGTAAACACTCTAACTCAACGTGTATACACATCCGACTAAGAATCAGAGAGACGGCTGATTTCATCGACGAGCAAACTTTCTCTGCAACTGAGAGTACAGTTGTTGCAGTATATACAAGATCGCCAACTACCGAGAAGCAACCTGATTGTTTTCAGAGATTGGCTTGCTTAAAGAGCAGTTATTCATGAGAACTTGTTAGCACAGAAAAACTCGTCGTCTTACAGAAATAAATTTCAAAGCCGGGAAAGCCTAGGACGAGTACCTTGCTTCGAACGCTGAAGAGTCAAGCAAACCCAAAAACCACGAATGTCCCTTTAAGGACGGATAGCGCCCCATTTGGACTTGTGATAAGTTCAATTACAATTAAATGAAAGCAATAGAACGACGAGAACATGTACAGCAGTTCAGACTGTCTTTCAGTTGCCTGAGACCTGGCCATCAGTCCACGGATCACAGGATGTGAAAACGGAAATAGAGCTGACAGCGGCTTCAGCGCGCGAGAAGTCTTGACCACTGACAACAGTTCAATTTGATGCTCAAGAGAATTTGAACTGGGGTGACCAGATTGTAGATCTGCAAGCGTTGGAAGATCGCTACCCACATTTGATGAAGTTGCCAAATCAGGGCTACAATCCAAACGAAGTTCAAGTAATTCTTGGACAGGACTGTTATGACCTCCAACGCACATTAGAATTCGAGAAGTCAGGTGATAAAACTGAACCATGGAAATTGGAATCGAAAGAAAGATGGGCCTTAAGTGGCCCCTACCAGCGGAGCAAGCGGCAACTCTTACCACAACAACAACCTCAGTATCAGAGGATAAGTTACAAGCCAGTTGCAGTTGAAAAAATGGTGGGACAAATCGACTCCTACGCTTCAAATTGTGATGACACCGTTCATTCAACAGATTAACAGAGAGCAATCAAAACATTGGAGGAAACAACTCGATTCCCCGGAGTGAAGTTAACACGACAATTTCTTTTCTGCTACGAGGCAACTCAAGTCCCTAGCGTGACGCCTACAAAAAGATGATATGCTACAAAATGATATACTTGTATGCAAACATCATTTGAGATAATATTGTTAACATTTGAAAAATGAATTAGTCTCTCAAAATCAAATTGGTGTTATCGAAAAAAAGATTACCATCAGCTGAGTTTCTTTATTGTCGCCTAAATAGTTCTGCATCTCAATGGTCATAAAAGTGGTCTTTTTACCGCTGAACAGGCAGTGATGACGCCTGTCTCGCATGCAATCCCAGTTTGCAGGTTTTAGTTGCTGGTAGCCGAATACTTCGAGACTTTGTTCATGCTCTTTTTGAACCGTCATGCACTGCAAAAAGGCATCTTTTTTGGAGCATGTTTCCTGTTAGCATCTCTTCATTAGTTAAGGATATTCCTGCATTTCGCTCATACAACAGTGGAGGGTCAGTGAATGAGCCTAGGCTCTCGCCGACGAAATGTACCCGCTCTTGAACCATTGTTTTTTACTTTCTGTAGCCGAGGGATCCTTGTGCAGTGGCTGCTTTTCTCGGTCCTGTCCATAACGGGCCTTCAGTGTGTGTCATGCATTTTTGAATTGGCAACTTTTTTCGTCATACGACAAGCTTATCGGGGATCCTAATTGTCCTATTTTTGGACCAGCGCTGATATCTCACTGCAACTTCGCAAGAAGAATTGAACCCTTTGATTATTGCCCCTTCCCAAGTTTTTTTCAGTGGATCCAGCACTTGGATATTTTGATTAAAGAAGTTTGATATCATGTCGAGGTTTTCGAATAGATGAGCGACCATGAAGACAAGAGGTCTGACCAACAATAAAAATAAAATAAAAATGATAAATGCAGAACAAATTATTGCTGATAAGCAGAAGACTTAATCAAAATTTATTTTGACAGTGATACTGTCAGTCTCTTAATTGGCTGATGATTTAATTTAGGTCGGTAGGTGCAGACACAAACTTTGAATCTAAATATTCCGCCACCAATAGTTTTTAGTATGTAGATTTTTGTCACCTATGGTTTGGAGTTCACCTACAAAACGGAATGAACTTGTTTGACAAGTTAGCATTGACATTGTTAACATCAAGTAATATTGGTATAAAAATGATAAATGTAGAACAAATTATTGCTGATAAGCAGAAGACTTAATCAAAATTGATTTTGAAAAAAATACTGTCAGTCTCTCAATTGGTTGATGATTTAATTTAAGTCGGTAGGTGCAGACTCAAAATTTGAATCTAAATATTCCGCCAACAATAGTTTTTAGTATATAGATTTTTGTCACCTATGGTTTGGTGTCCACCTACAAAACGGACTGAACTTGTTTGACAAGTTAGCATTGTCATTGTTAACATCAAGTAACCTTGGTATAATAGGACGTTAGTTTGAAAAAGGAAAAGATAAATTTGACACCATATCTATCTCGTTTTCTCTGACTATCGTACAACAACGCAGGGTTTCTTCAAATTTGCCCACAAAAAATATCTGAAATGTTCCTCTAAGTTCAAAGAGCTTCTCACATTGAGATCCTCAAAATACCAAATCACTTTATTTACCGAAATGTCAAATCCATCACTTTTCAACTGTTTTTCTTTTAAAACGTGGATTAAAAATTCCTAAACAATAGGTTTTTGCAAATTTGTTTCAGTAAAAAAGTTGCATTTGACTTTGCAAATTGTAATTAAATTTACTATGATTTACTAACACTCTCCTAGAGAATAGTTGTCGAAGAAAAGGCTTCAGAGAAAAAGTTGGGTTAGAATCTGTTTAAAGTGGTATTGCCAAAGACTGAACAGCTATCCAGCTGAAAATTGGTGGCTCTGATTGTTGGCCTGACCATCTAAAAAGCTAAATCATCGTCAAAGCTAGTGGTATTTGCTATGAATACAAAAAACTCAATTGTGCTGGAACAATTTTGGCTAAGATTTGGTGTTGTTTTTCATGTGATGCTCTGTTTCTCAGTCCAGAACTGAACAAATAGTGGTCTTATGTATAAGTTGTTGATTACAGACCATAAAATATAAAAATGGCAATGAACAGTAATTTCAAAACAAACACATACAATAGTTCAAAATTATACAGCGAATAACAAGGAAGGTTTTCAGAGCCAAGCTATCAATTCCATTTCATTGCAGATTCTCTTTTAATTGACACCTGGAGCACTTATTGAGGTTGCCGTCTCAAGGCTTCAAAACGGGTTCTTTCTTGGCTGGAAATTTGATGACCCGGACAGCAACACCAACATCAAAGAGCCTTCTATTCATTTTGGTGGACCAGAATGAAATCCTTACAACGGCTGGAAAGAGCCCCGATAGACATTGACCGATAAAATATTGACTACAAGGAATCAGCCAACTCAAGAGACTAGAGAGCGAGCAGACAGCGTTGCTTAAAGCTTTTGACGGATACTTTGCTGATGTGAAAAGTCATTTTGCTCAGAACAAAACAGTATGTTCAGCAAAAGCATGAAAACATTTCTTCGCAGCTTACGATGAACTCCAGCAAAACAGACAGCAGAAGAGGTTAGTATTTAAAATAAAGTATTTAGAAGATGTCGAAAATGATACCAAGCGTAAGTTAAAAGAAAAGAATATAGTTTTGGAATTGGGAATTGACGAAGATGCTGAAGAAGCTGGCAAGTTTTAGTCGTAGAAGTCGACCAGATCCAATGCGTCATTGATTTGCTGCAAGGTAAATATATCAGCCTCCTTTTTATGCGATTGCTAAAACCATGGCAACGTGGAAAATGGACCTAAAATCATAAGCATAATAAAAAAATTGTCGATGACTCAAATGATCGCAGGCACACACACACGTTCTTGTTGATCCTCCAACCATTTGAATAGAATTGACCGACCTTGGTTCAAAAAGTATCAGTTGACAGAGCCACTTCGTTTACATTCGGCCAAAGCCGCTGTAGATCCGCTTTCTGGGCAAGATTTTGCAAATCATCACACTTTGTTTATCAAACTTTCAAATTATCACAAGATGTTTTTCATTTTGCAAAAAAAGAAAAGACAAGGGCTGGAGAAATTGGCATTGAACTGGTATCAGATGCTTCATATTCCTCCAAAAATCTGACTGATCTTTTGACTAAAAAACATCTATTTAGCCTTAAGTTTTTTTTATACATCTTTTTCAAGATTTCTTAGGAAAATTAGATTTTTTCCTGAAAATCCTTCTGCGAAAAATTGGTTTAATTACTTTTTTTGTTCAGCCAAACAACTCAGCCAAAAGTATTAGGGCGTAATTTTTAAATACATCAAATGAAGCCCCAAATCCCATTTCTAGTCGTACTTTATCTGATGTGATTCTTTAAATGTAAATTATGTCAGAGGGCAGATAAAACCCCTGCACAACCTCGGTTCGCACTTTGCGACAACTTCCATTCAGCAACCAATGACTACCGGATAATTTGCGCCTTAAAAAAGATGAATTGTGGAGCAAGAAACAATTTAATATGATTATGTTTATCTCAAAGATTATTAATTTTAGATTTGTGTTTAGGAGTTTTGAATTTTTAGTACTTAGGAACTAACGGTTGTCCTTCAGTATCGTATTCCCTGAACAGCTTCACATTGTTTAAGGTTCTTGACACCACAAAACCTCCCCCTTTGTTGCGCCCCTTCCAATCAGCAACAGGAGCCATCAGATATCGAGAGATAGCTTTTGAATCTGAAAAAAACTTAGAATTTGTCAAAACTCAGAAATGGTCGAAACTGAATTTTTTTTACAAGTTGGGACCGGAAATTTGTACAGCCGTCGATTTTTGGGAGGGAAAACTTGAGCAACCCGAGGTCAGAGCAACCCAAGGTCTAAGCTACTCAAGGACCAAACGAACGTTAACGCATCAGACCCTCAAGTGTGGCTATTGGCACTTAAATGGTGGAAAAGTGGCATTTTTTGATATTTTGTTCTTTAATGTTAAATATCTTTTGTTGTCGGTTTATGAAAATCATGGTGATCAATATATGTCAAATATTGTACGTTCAAGGCAGTTAAAGCTACGTAATATACATCCGTGCTTATTTCAAAAAAGTAAATTTTACAGTAATTTGTTATTTACTAACAAAATTGGACGAAATTATTATTGGACGAAATTATTTTTTCAATTAGTAAGAATTTGTCAATTTTTGAAAAGAAATTAAATGCCGAGAATTTAAGCGACTCCGAAAAACAGACATTGTGTAGTCAACTGAAAGAGCTAGTAGAAAAATTAGATGAAGTTTGCGCAGAATAAAATAGAATAATGAAGCCAGAATATTGCACCAAATGGCTTTCAAACTTCAGTGATAGTAGGAGTTACTATCAAGACCTGGTCAAGCAGTACGGGCACAGCAAGTATTGTGGAAAACAAAAGTCCGTATTGTCTTCCAATCGGCTTGTGATAACGACCCAAGCGCGACCGCAAATGATAAAAGAAATAGAGCAATTTCAAAAAGCTGAAGAGAACGTTGAGGTTATCAAAGACTCTGCTGCACACGGAAGCAGAAAACAACTCATTATTGCCAACTCCCGATTTTAAAGAAGGCGACAGATCAACGAAATAGAGCTCTAAAGCTTTAGAGCTAAGAAAGAAACAGTGCAACGCCTGAGAGAGCGGCAGTTGGAGATAGAGCAGGAGCGCGAGGAAATAGAACTTCGTCGTTGGCAAGAAAAAGTACTTTTACAACAACAACAACAACAACAACAAAAACAGGAATTACGTCTAAAATTGCAACAACAAGAAGACGAACTACGTTTGCGAGAGCATGAGCAAGCCCATAAAAACGAAAAAAAAAGAACGCGGAAGCCGAGTAAGATCAAAGGCTCCTGGAAGATCAAAGGCTCCTAAACAAAGGCAAGCTCAAGATCATCTGGTCGCAGGCAGATGACTTAGAAAGTGTTGGATCGAGGCGCAAGCTAGAAAGAACTGTAGGCTGGCAATTTTAGTGGCCGAACAGTCTGCCCTAGCCGGCCACTATCTCCAAACGTTATGATCAACCCCCATAATATTGTCACACAGGACAGAGTTGACAAACGTTTTAGCACCTACCTGAAAAGTAGCCCGCTCTTCCGACCGGGTGAAGGACTTTTTCAACGCAAATGTGAGATTCGAGTATCCCCAAGAAGCCAATAATCAATAAATCAATAAGAGTAATGAACCCACAAGCACCGTTGACAAGGACGACGTTTCAGCAGCAAAGAACGTCAGCAGTCCAAAACAGAAACAAGTGTCAGGTCCCAATAACAACACTCGAAAAAGGACTGCCGAGAACAGAAACAGGAGCACAATGAACCAAACCACTCTCCAAGTCAATTACGAATCAGTACAGAGCATTGGTGACACTGGCTTGCGAAAACCAAATAAACTGAGTTCTCAGAAGTTCCTCTGGAGTGGCCAGAGTGGTCCGGTCTTTCTGATGCTGTTATTCATCAAAAACGATCAACGATACGGAAAAAATGCAAAACCTGAGGACCAGTCCAGCGGAGCCAGCGAAAGCAGCAATACCGGGAGTGGGAATTAGCTCACAAGCATACTATTAAGCTTGGGATATTCTCTGTGAGAAGTATGGCAGATCAGATGTCATATTCAGTACTCAATTCAACAAAATATAAACTCATCCTCAAGCTCTGCATAAAAATTCTACGAGCATCGTCAAGTTCGCAAAAGTGGTTACAAGTGAGGTAAACACTCTAACTCATCGTGTATACACATCCGACTAAGAATCAGAGAGACGGCTGATTTCATCGACGAGCAAACTTTCTCTGCAACTGAGAGTACAGTTGTTGCAGTATATACAAGATCGCCAACTACCGAGAAGCAACCTGATTGTTTTCAGAGATTGGCTTGCTTAAAGAGCAGTTATTCATGAGAACTTGTTAGCACAGAAAAACTCGTCGTCTAACAGAAATAAATTTCAAAGCCGGGAAAGCCTAGGACGAGTACCTTGCTTCGAACGCTGAAGAGTCAAGCGAACCTAAAATCCTTTTTTAGTTTGAAAAAGGAAAGGATAAATTTGACACCATATCTATCTCGTTTTCTCTGGCTATCGTACAACAACGCAGGGTTTCTTCAAATTTGCCCACAAAAAATATCTGAAATGTTCCTCTAAGTTCAAAGAGCTTCTCACATTGAGATCCTCAAAATACCAAATCACTTTATTTACCGAAATGTCAAATCCATCACTTTTCAACTGTTTTTCTTTTAAAACGTGGATTAAAAATTCCTAAACAATAGGTTTTTGCAAATTTGTTTCAGTAAAAAAGTTGCATTTGACTTTGCAAATTGTAATTAAATTTACTATGATTTACTAACACTCTCCTAGAGAATAGTTGTCGAAGAAAAGGCTTCAGAGAAAAAGTTGGGTTAGAATCTGTTTAAAGTGGTATTGCCAAAGACTGAACAGCTATCCAGCTGAAAATTGGTGGCTCTGATTGTTGGCCTGACCATCTAAAAAGCTAAATCATCGTCAAAGCTAGTGGTATTTGCTATGAATACAAAAAACTCAATTGTGCTGGAAGATTTGGTGTTCTTTTTCATGTGATGCTCTGTTTCTCAGTCCTTATCAGAACTGAACAAATAGTGGTCTTATGTATAAGTTGTTGATTACAGACCATAAAATATAAAAATGGCAATGAACAGTAATTTCAAAACAAACACATACAATAGTTCAAAATTATACAGCGAATAACAAGGAAGGTTTTCAGAGCCAAGCTATCAATTCCATTTCATTGCAGATTCTCTTTTAATTGACACCTGGAGCACTTATTGAGATTGCCGTCTCAAGGCTTCAAAACGGGTTCTTTCTTGGCTGGAAATTTGATGACCCGGACAGCAACACCAACATCAAAGAGCCTTCTATTCATTTTGGTGGACCAGAATGAAATCCTTACAACGGCTGGAAAGAGCCCCGATAGACATTGACCGATAAAATATTGACTACAAGGAATCAGCCAACTCAAGAGACTAGAGAGCGAGCAGACAGCGTTGCTTAAAGCTTTTGACGGATACTTTGCTGATGTGAAAAGTCATTTTGCTCAGAACAAAACAGTATGTTCAGCAAAAGCATGAAAACATTTCTTCGCAGCTTACGATGAACTCCAGCAAAACAGACAGCAGAAGAGGTTAGTATTTAAAATAAAGTATTTAGAAGATGTCGAAAATGATACCAAGCGTAAGTTAAAAGAAAAGAATATAGTTTTGGAATTGGGAATTGACGAAGATGCTGAAGAAGCTGGCAAGTTTTAATCGTAGAAGTCGACCAGATCCAATGCGTCATTGATTTGCTGCAAGGTAAATATATCAGCCTCCTTTTTATGCGATTGCTAAAACCATGGCAACTTGGAAAATGTGTATTCCAAATGGACCTAAAATCATAAGCATAATAAAAAAAATTGTCGATGACTCAAATGATCGCAGGCACACACACACGTTCTTGTTGATCCTCCAACCATTTGAATAGAATTGACCAACCTTGGTTCAAAAGTTATCAGTTGACAGAGCCACTTCGTTTACATTCGGCCAAAGCCGCTGTAGATCCGCTTTCTGGGCAAGATTTTGCAAATCATCACACTTTGTTTATCACACTTTCAAATTATCACAAGATGTTTTTCATTTTGCAAAAAAAGAAAAAAACAAGGGCTGGAGAAATTGGCATTGAACTGGTATCAGATGCTTCGTATTCCTCCAAAATCTGACTGATCTTTTGACTATAAAACATCTATTTAGCCTTAAGTTTTTTTATACATCTTTTTCAAGATTTCTCAGGAAAATTAGATTTTTTCCTGAAAATCCTTCTGCGAAAAATTGGTTTAATTACTTTTTTTGTTCAGCCAAACAACTCAGCCAAAAGTATTAGGGCGTAATTTTTAAATACATCAAATGAAGCCCCAAATCCCATTTCTAGTCGTACTTTATCTGATGTGATTCTTTAAATGTAAATTATGTCAGAGGGCAGATAAAACCCCTGCACAACCTCGATTCGCACTTTGCGACAACTTCCATTCAGCAACCAATGACTACCGGATAATTTGCGCCTTAAAAAAGATGAATTGTGGAGCAAGAAACAATTTAATATGATTATGTTTATCTCAAAGACTATTAATTTTAGATTTGTGTTTAGGAGTTTTGAATTTTTAGTACTTAGGAACTAACGGTTGTCCTTCAGTATCGTATTCCCTGAACAGCTTCACATTGTTTAAGGTTCTTGACACCACAAAACCTCCCTCTTTGTTGCGCCACTTCCAATCAGCAACAGGAGCCATCAGATATCGAGAGATAACTTTTGAATCTGAAAAAAACTTAGAATTTGTCAAAACTCAAAAATGGTCGAAACTGAATTTTTTTTACAAGTTGGGACCGGAAATTTGTACAGCCGTCGATTTTTGGGAGGGAAAACTTGAGCAACCCGAGGTCAGAGCAACCCAAGGTCTAAGCTTCTCAAGGACCAAACGAACGTTAACGCATCAGACCCTCAAGTGTGGCTATTGGCACTTATATGGTGGAAAAGTGGCATTTTTTGATATTTTGTTCTTTAATGTTAAATATCTTTTGTTGTCGGTTTATGAAAATCATGGTGATCAATATATGTCAAATATTGTACGTTCAAGGCAGTTAAAGCTACGTAATATACATCCGTGCTTATTTCAAAAAAGTAAATTTTACAGTAATTTGTTATTTACTAACAAAATTGGACGAAATTATTATTGGACGAAATTATTTTTTCAATTAGTAAGAATTTGTCAATTTTTGAAAAGAAATTAAATGCCGAGAATTTAAGCGACTCCGAAAAACAGACATTGTGTAGTCAACTGAAAGAGCTAGTAGAAAAATTAGATGAAGTTTGCGCAGAATAAAATAGAATAATGAAGCCAGAATATTGCACCAAATGGCTTTCAAACTTCAGTGATAGTAGGAGTTACTATCAAGACCTGGTCAAGCAGTACGGGCACAGCAAGTATTGTGGAAAACAAAAGTCCATATTGTCTTCCAATCGGCTTGTGATAACGACCCAAGCGCGACCGCAAATGATAAAAGAAATAGAGCAATTTCAAAAAGCTGAAGAGAACGTTGAGGTTATCAAAGACTCTGCTGCACACGGAAGCAGAAAACAACTCATTATTGCCAACTCCCGATTATAAAGAAGGCGACAGCAGATCAACGAAATAGAGCTCCAAAGCTTTAGAGCTAAGAAAGAAACAGTGCAACGCCTGAGAGAGCGGCAGTTGGAGATAGAGCAGGAGCGCGAGGAAATAGAACTTCGTCGTTGGCAAGAAAAATTACTTTTACAACAACAACAACAACAACAACAACAAAAACAGGAATTACGTCCAAAATTGCAACAACAAGAAGACGAACTACGTTTGCGAGAGCATGAGCGAGCCCATAAAAACGAAAAAAAGAACGCGGAAGCCGAGTAAGATCAAAGGCTCCTGGAAGATCAAAGGCTCCTAAACAAAGGCAAGTTCAAGATCATCTGGGTCGCAGGCAGATGACTTAGAAAGTGTTGGATCGAGGCGCAAGCTAGAAAGAACTGTAGGCTGGCCATTTTAGTGGCCGAACAGTCTGCCCTAGCCGGCCACAATCTCCAAACGTTGTGATTGACCCTCCTAGGATTGTCACACAGGACAGAGTTGACAAACGTTTTAGCACCTACCTGAAAAGTAGCCCGCTCTTCCGACCGGGTGAAGGACTTTTTCAACGCAACTGTGAGATTCGAGTATCCCCAAGAAGCCAATAATCAATAAATCAATAAGAGTAATGAACCCACAAGCACCGTTGACAAGGACGACGTTTCAGCAGCAAAGAACGTCAGCAGTCCAAAACAGAAACAAGTGTCAGTTCCCAATAACAACACTCGAAAAAGGTCTGCCGAGAACAGAAACAGGAGCACAATGAACCAAACCACTCTCCAAGTCAATTACGAATCAGTACAGAGCATTGGTGACACTGGCTTGCGAAAACCAAATAAACTGAGTTCTCAGAAGTTCCTCTGGAGTGGCCAGAGTTGTCCGGTCTTTCTGATGCTGTTATTCATCAAAAACGATCAACGATACGGAAAAAATGCAAAACCTGAGGACCAGTCCAGTGGAGCCAGCGAAAGCAGCAATACCGGGAGTGGGAATAAGTTCACAAGCATACTATAAAGCTTGGGATATTCTCTGTGAGAAGTATGGCAGATCAGATGTCATATTCAGTACTCAATTCAACAAAATATAAACTCATCCTCCAGCTCTGCATAAAAATTTTACGAGCATCTTCAAGTTCGCAAAAGTGGTTACAAGTGAGGTAAACACTCTAACTCAACTTGTATACACATCCGACTAAGAATTAGAGAGACGTCTGATTTCAACGACGAGCAAACTTTCTCTGCAACGGAGAGTACATTTGTTGCAGTATATACAAGATCGTCAACTACTGAGAGACAACCTGATTGTTTTCAGAGGTTGGCTTGCTTAAAGAGCAGTTATTCTTGAGAACTTGTTAGCACAGAAAAACTCGTCGTTTTACAGAAATAAGTTTCAAGGCCGGGAAAACCGAGGACGAATACCTTGCATCGAACGCTGAAGAGTCAAGCAAACCTAAAAACGACGAATGTCCCATTTGGTCTTGTGATAAGTTCAATTCAATGAAAGTAATGGAACGACGAGAACAAGTACAGCAGTTCAGACTGTCTTTCAATTGCCTGAGACCTGGCCATCAGTCAAAGGATTGCAAAAGTAGATCCTGCAGTGTAAACAATTGTGCAATTCAACACAAAAATCAGTTGCACCGTGAAATTTCACAGAAGGAGGCTAGAACTGGTGTCTCAGCTGCTAAGACAGCAGTAGCATCAACGATCAGGCAAGGAGGATTCACTGTAGTTCGCATGAAACTGGTGAATGGAAACCACAGCCTGAGCGTACCCGCTTTGTGTTATACAGGATCCTCAAAGTCAGTCATGGACAAGTCACTTGTAGTCCCCTGCAGCTGCATTCCCGAAAAACGTCTTTGTCCGAAATGTGACTTAGTAGCAGGAGTCCACGGATCACAGGATGTGAAAACGGAAATAGAGCTGACAGCGGCTTCAGCGAGCGAGAATTCTTGACCACTGACAACAGTTCAATTTGATGCTCAAGAGAATTTGAAGTGGGGTGACCAGATTGTAGATATGAAAGCGTTGGAAGATCGGTACCCACATTTGAGGAACTTGCCAAATCAGGGCTACAATCCAAACGAAGTTCAAGTAATTCTTGGACAGGACTGTTATGACCTCCAACGCACATTAGAATTCGAGAAGTCAGGTGATAAAACTGAACCATGGAAATTGGAATCGAAAAAAGGATGGGCCTTAAGTGGCCCCTACCAGCGGAGCAAGCGGCCACTCAACGACAACCTCAGTATCAGAGGATAAGTTACAAGCCAGTTGAAAAACTGGTGGGACAAATCTACTCCTACGCTTCAAATTGTGATGACACCGTTCATTCAAAAGATTAAAAGAGAGCAATCAAAACATTGGAGGAAATAACTCAATTCTCCGGTGAAAGATATGGAGTTAGACTTCTGTGGCGAGAAGATGAAGTGAAGTTAACAAATAATTTATTTTCTGCAACGAGGCAACTCAAGTCCCAAGAGTTACGCCTACAGAAAGATGATATGCTACAAAAGCGTTATCAGGTAACCATTGACCCTGACGTCAAAGCTGGTTAAACCTGCAAAGTCAAACAAGTTGAACTGAATGAAACCTCAGACAAGCTCGAATGCTACTACCACATCATCCTGTAAACAACCCTCATACACCCAAGGAAGCTGGAAGATTGTGCAAAGCAGCAACAAATTGCCAAAGTTTTACCCCACAACGACAGGCTTCTATCTAAGCAAAAAATCTTTTTTGCTTCCTAGAACACAAAATAGCACTTTTTGGCCGATATAGAACCAATGCTTCTTCAAGTTGCTAACCTAAGCGAAGACAGCCGATGATTACAATTTTTCTGGCGAGAAGATCCAGAGCAGAGGATAGAGGACTGCGAGTATACATGACTGGTTTGTGGGGCGAGGAGCTCGCCAAATTGTGCAAATTACGCTTTGCCTTAAGTTGCAAAAGAAAACGCGAAATAAGACAAAAGTCATGTTAAAACTATCCAGCGAAACTTCTACATGGACGATTTCCTCAATTCAGTCAGAACGACTAAGGAAGCAATCAAACTCTACCGAAAGCTCCGAGAGCTCCTACGCAAAGGTGGCTTCAATTTGACGAAATGAATATCAAGTAATGAAGAAGTCAAGTCACAGATCCCAGAGACAGAGAAGTAAACGAAAGTCGTGAAAAATTTCGAGGCCGAGCCAAAATCATCCTCAATTCTCGGACTGAACTGGAATGTAAAAACTGACATTTTTATAGTCTGTCATGGAATTGAGCAGAAAGTTCCACCGAAAATAAATCAGGGAATTGTCTTATCGTTTGTCTCAGCAGTGTTCAACCCACTTGGGATATGTTCACCCTTCACGATAAAGATGCAGTTTCTACTCAAAATAATTTGAGCAACAGTGGGACAAGCATGGGGCAAAGAGTCGTCAGCAGAACAATCAAATCTAACCTAATCAGCAGTGGGTGCTCTGAGTTGAATGACATAAAGACAGTGTCGATAAATTGACATTATTTCTGAATTAAAAGTACAAATTTAAGACTCCACAATTTCACAGACGCATCAGAGGAAGCAATGTGCAATGTGGCATCTCTTCAAGATGAGGCATCGTTAAAATTTACCTATAAGATAGGAAAATGCCGTGTAGCACCTATCAGACACACGATGATACCGAAATTAGAGCTTCAAGTAGCAGGGTACGAAATTCGTCTCAGGAAACAGTTATTGAGAGAACATGATGTAAAATTGACAAACTATACCATTTGACAGATTCATATACAACTTTACAGTGGTTGCAATCGGCTCACAAGAAAAAACAAGTGTTAGTTGCAACCAGGGCAGTAGAAATATTTGAAAAATCTTCCTCGGATCAATGGAGACATATCAAAGGCATTAAGAACGCTGCAGATATTGGCACAAGAGGGATATCCATTGAAAGCATCAAGACACCTGGGTGGTTAAATGGGCCGGTATGGCTCCAGACAGATGAAGAAAAGTGACCAAAGTCTTGGTGCCAGGTGAACGATGTTGAGGTTCAGCCAGTTACCAGTACTGTATTCACAGTATTTGAACTAGACCAACTATTCAACTGGAGACCATACAGTACACTCAAACGAATTAGAAACTTCCTTGCCTACTGCATGAGGTTGAAGAGGAAGCAGAAAAGGACCCATAAAAGCAAACAACATCCATCTAGCAGAGCAACCACCGTTTCGATTTGTTCAAACCGAAAGCTTCTCCAATATTTCAAAGTCGGTAGCAGGCAGTAAAGAAATCTCAAAACGTTGAAAATTGGCAAACTCTCTCCCTTCATATAGGAAGACGAAAGAGCGACTGAAACATCCAAGTCCCAGTTACAACGAAAAATATCCCAAACCTTTGACAGCATAACATCCAGTCATACAACTACTGTTGGAGAGAGCTCATCGTCGTGACAAACTAAACGAAGTCACAGAATACGTGAGAAACAAAATCTAACAAGATTAATGGATAAACGGATTAGGAACTTTCAGCCAACATAGAAGCAATGCTTCTCCAAGTTCTTGTCCCAAGCGATGACAGTCGATGCTTACAATTTTTCTGGCGAGAAGATAGAGAGCAGAGGATAGATGACTACGAGTATACACGACACGTTTGTGGGTCGGAGAGCTCGCCAAGTTGTGCAAATTACGCTTTGCATAAGGTCGAGAAGGACAACGCAAAAGACTCATGTCAAAACTATTCATCAAAACTTTTACATGGACGACTTCCTCAAGTCAGTCAGAACACCCAAAAAAGCAATCGAAATAAAACAAGAAGCGCAAAAACCCCGCGGAGCTGGCTGGCCCTTTCAAAACTTATCCGTATTGCAATATGAAAAATTTCTCAATGGAGCAGGCAGCACGTTTGAAAAATCAATCTTGTCGCGCTAATTGTGATTATTAAATGAAAGGATGCTTTCGTGGTAGAGCTTGTGTCAGGCTCCGTGCTGTTCGTCCAATTCTACTAATTAAGAGCCCTGTAGTTATCATAATGTAAATGTCTTTTGAGTAGCAAATTGTGACTGCTATCTGGTAATACTGATCTGCATGCCAACGGCAGTGACAAACATCTGACGCAAACAATAAAGTTTAGTCGATCTCTGCCAAGTTTTCAAGTTGTTGCAGAGAAATCTTTGACAAATGAGTTATAAAGTTTCATTCAGTTCTTTAAGAGGGTTCAAATCTAAGCAGGCAGTCGTTCGAAGACGAAAAAAGTAACCAAATTATAGTGCCGAATGTGCTATCGAATGATTATTTTGAGTTTTTGCCGCTCTAAAAAGAGGTGAAACAATTAGATAAGACGGAAGAAACTTTGCCTTCTCTCGAAGATAGATAGAGTGATGAAAAGATAAGTAGTTCAGATGAAGACGTAGCCAGTTTTAAAGGAGAAACATCAAAACAGACAGTAACAACTCTTTAACAGCATATAGAAGAAATCTCCGAAATGGGAACTGTTTTTTCAAGCAACTAAGACGCTTCAGTTCTCTCAATTGTTGATCAATAAATTTGACCGTATCTGCTTTTGATCGATCCTCTAAAAATAAATCAAGCCTTGTTTGGGTCAAAGTGTGCTGGACGCAGCGTGCTTATCAAGCAATTGAAAACTAATCTGGAACGCTTGTGCATTCAAAAAAGATCAGTGACCAAAGGAAATTGTTTTTAAAAATGTCAAGTCACATTGTGTGAAACTCTTAAGCAAAATTTTTCACGAAGTTATTTACGCTGAAAACAAGATTTCAGGTACAGATATGAGACTATCGCAGCTGATGATAGACAAATTTTGTTGGGATAAAACTAATATTACAAGACAACACTTAAATTACGATGGAGAATCTGTGACCAAGTCCCCAGCAACATCAGCGTGGCCTCTGCTTATTTTTATAGCATATCTATCGCTGATTTTACGTCAATCATTTAAGAACATTGCGTTAGCTTCACTCTTCGTGGGAATTGGTCAACCCAGTTTTATTGATATTTTTGATAATCTGAAGGTGAAACTAGATGTGGTAGAAAGAGTAAGAGTTGAAATCAAAAGAATCAAAGTAAGCTTTTGTCCCCTCTTCTTCTTCTTATCAACCTAATCGGAAAATCCAAAATTTTAAAAGTGAAGCAATGCAATCGGTAATATATGTAAGCAAAGGGGGTATTATGAAAAATTCTTAATGAAAATCTTAATTCTTAAAAAAATTTAATGGCAGTCAGGAAAGCCTCAGAGCAAAAAAAGGTCGCTAGTATGCTATCGAATTTCCAACCCTATGATGAAAGGCCGAAGATCAATTTTCTCGGTCATTCTTAATCAGTCGCTCACGTCACCAATTGACATCCTGCATCAGCTGATATAAGGTGTTTCAAAAGACCTTCTTCCCTTTCATTGCAAAGCACTACGAAAAGACAAAAAGACGGAACTTGATGATATCTTACGCAAAGTTGAAGCTCCCAAGGAAATTATAAAAAAATCGCCCATACTGTGAGTTATCCAATTTTTAAGCTAAAAAGTTCACAGTTCATCTTCTCTAATTGGTCCCAACTATTTTTCTCTATTATTTGTTGTGTGATACTGATGATTTGAAGGTTTGTTTTTGCTATTTGAGTTTTATATGATAAGGATCAAACATGAGCGAGAAAACAGGAAGTATTGAATCTACAAACTTCCGTTTGCTCCGAAAACTTGGGACTCTCGCAAGGTGTCGGAGCAAATGGAAAACTCGAAAACTCTGGCCCTCTCTGCACATCGATTGCATCACTGGTTGAGATTGCAAACCATTGGCTAATTGCTCCCCTGACGGGAACTGTTAATCATTTTGAACTGATGACTTTCAGGTTCTTGAGACGAAGAGTTTTGTCTAGGTTAGAGCTATTAGACGAAAAATTGGGCCACTTTTTACGTGATTGCCTTAAAAAACTTTCAATGATAGCTTTGGTTTTGTGGAATCAAAAAAGCGTGAGGAATTTAGAAACAAATCTTGTTCGCGTTTGTTCTGCCGAATAAAACTTTAGACAACTTATTTATTGTCAACTGCTTTTTGTAGAGGAGTTGCTAATAGGTTCGTGTCTGTCAAAACGGATGCATTTTTTGTTGGCAAGTTTCTTTTTGTCTTTGAAGAAGATGAAAATCATGGATTATCTTATTAAAATTTTTGAGATTAAGAAGCGTCTCACATTGCTGAAAATTTGTCAGCCAGTAACATGTCCAATTTTTGGTTGCGTTGTGAAAGAAAGCGAAAAGATTATTCGATTTGCTAATAGTGCAATTTCTATCAAACTTTTCTCAGTATAATCAGAAGATGTGTTAACACTTTTAACAATACTGAGGCAAATCGTTTACGATTAGCAATACCTTACTTAAACTTTTGCAAAACCTTGATTTCTTTGATTGCTAAACAGATTAAAAAATTCTATATGCGTGGTACTTTGCTAACTTCGACTGTTTTGAACATAATTATTTGAACTCGCTCTTTTTTGTTTTTTTTAAAGTAATCAACGTACAAGTCTTGTGTACTTTCTAATGCAAAAAAAATTGGTGTAGATTTCCCTGAAAAAAGTTTGTCTCTCAGTTGTCGCTTAATTGCAATTTTTAATAACGTTTTATTTCAAACCGTCATTTTTTTCAATCAATTCTTAGAGTTGTTGAAGAGGGACTCCTATGCAACGTAGGAGTCTCACTTTTTGTGTTGGTTCTAGTGTAAAAACATTTTTTCGGTTTAGCTTTAATAGGAATAGAGTTCCTCTCTTAGTTGAGGTTTTTCGCTTATGTGCTTCTTAAATTTTAAAACGTCGGTTTCTTTAAAAAATGGGTCTTCATATTGTCGAAGGCTAAGGAAAAGCGATGCAGGAGTCCCTTTTTCGTGTGGGTTCTAGTTCAAAAACTATTTTTAGTTTAGCTTGTATAGAAAAAAATTCGTTTCTTAGTTGAGGTTTTTCCGCTTATTTGCAAACTCTAATTTAAACCGTTTTTTTTAAATTGGGTCTTAGAGTTGTCAAAAGCTTTAAAAAGCGACGTAGGAATCCCACTTTTTGTGCGATTTCTTGTGCGAAAACAGTTTTTGGTTTATCTTTGTAAAATGTGGGTTTTTCGCTTGTTTGCAATTTTTTTTTCAAAAAGTCGCTTTTTTTCAATCGGGTCTTCATGTTGACGAAGTCTAACGAAAAGTGACTTAAGAGTCCTTTTGAATCGATTCTAGTTCAAAAAGACTTTTTGGTTTAGCTTGAAAAGAAAAAAGATTGTTCCTTAGTTGACGTTTTTTCGCTTATTTGCAAATTTTATTTTAAAATCTCAATTTTTTAAATTAGGTCTTAGAGTTGTCGAAAACTAACCAAAAGCAAAGTAGAGTCCCAATTTTGTGGGTTCTAGTGCAAAAACATTTTTTGGTCTAGTTTGTATAGAAAAAAATGTCTGTCCAAGAAATATTGATACAGAAAACTAGACTTTGTCCTCAAAAGGTTCCCGATGCCTTATAGGCTGCCCCTGATTTTTCTCAATGTGCGTTTTTTTTGTGTATGCTTGTTTGTATTTCTGCTTATGTTTGTTGTTGTTCGATGTTGTTTCATATGTATTTTTTGATGTTGGGCTTTGTATTATAACTTTCAGCAGCTTCTTCACGACTAAATTTTTCATTTGTCTCTTTGAAGGTCATACTAGGGTCATGAATTGGCCTGTATGACCTAATATGA
Organism: Convolutriloba macropyga; assembly: GCF_964194025.1. Lineage (NCBI taxonomy): Eukaryota > Metazoa > Xenacoelomorpha > Acoela > Convolutidae > Convolutriloba > Convolutriloba macropyga. Next base: position 43,453,613 of record NC_134479.1, read on the forward strand.
TCCACGAAACCTATTGTCCTGTTGTGTCATACTAATTTGACTTGTTTCTGGTGCATTTGATGTTTTCTTTATACATACAGGGTACTCAAAACACAGGTTAAAAGTAACCATGAGCCGCAAAAAAGCACCATTTAATTTGTTTCAAGAAAGAATTTGGTTGGACGCAAGTTTGTATATGAAAAGAAATTGGATGAACACAGGTTTGTGTATGAAAAGAATTTTGGCTGGATGTAGGTTTGTATGAAAAGAAATTAGATGGAACAATGAAAAGAATTAACAAGGGACCTTACCCAGGCTGAGTTGCCAGACGGAATCAAGTATGTCCAGACCGTCCCAGACGGAAAGTACCTATGTCCCGATCGTCCCAGACGAAAGTTGCCTATGTCCAGACCTTCGTGCGTTCGCCAGACTTTCGTGCGTTCATGTCCAGAATTTTGTGTGTTCACCAGACTTTCGTGCGTTCATGTCCAGACTTTCGTGCGCTCAACAGACTTTCGTGCGTTCACCTGACTTTCGTGCGTTCATGTCCAGACTTTCGTGCGTTCAACAGACTTTCGTGCGTTCATGTCCAGACTTTCGTGCGTTCACCAGATTTTTGTGCGTTCAACCAATTTTTGTGCGTTCATGTCCAGACTTTCGTGCGTTCAGCAGACTTTCATGCGTTCATGTTCAGACTCTTTGTGCGATCGTGTCCAGACTTTCGTGCGTTCACCAGACTTTCGTGCGTTCAACCAATTTTTGTGCGTTCATTTCCAGACTTTCGTGCGTTCAGCAGACTTTCGTACGTTCATGTTCAGACTTTCGTGCGTTCATTTCCAGACTTACGTGCGTTCAACCAATTTTTGTGCGTTCATTTCCAGACTTTCGTGCGTTCACCAGACTTTCGTGCGTTCATGGTCAGACTTTCGTGCGTTCATGTTCAGACTTTCGTGCGTTCATGTTCAGACTTTCGTGCGTTTTTTGATGTTTCCAGACTATGTAATTTTGAAGGCACGACGCCCCCATCTTGCGTTCATCTTCGTTCTGGACATACTTGCTTCCGTCTGGGACCTCAACCTGGGTATTTAGGTTCCTAGACCGTGTTATTTAATTCAATTTTTACCCCCGCCACCTGGAATTAACGTTTCTTTTTATTAAATTCCAGGTCTGGACTAGGTTAGGTATTGGCTCTTGTTTGTTTGTGTCTGTGTGTGTGTGTGTGTGTGGGGGGGGGGGGGTGGCTGTTTGCATTAGAGTGGTACGTGCAGGGAGGCAGGAGGGATAGTTGGGTACGCGGGGAGGGAGGCAGTTGGATACGTGGGGTGGTGTTAGTTGGGGTTGGAGACAGGTAGGCGGGGGAGGAGGGGTGGTTGGGGGCGAGTGGGGGTTTATTTGCATAGATGTGGGGGTAACCGGGTACTAAAAGTTTACGCATAATTTTGCGTTGCACTATAAAGTTTTTACTCGCATAAAAGTCGCTCCAAATGACTTGGCCGCACAAAAGTAGCACTACAATATCGGTCTCACTAAAGTCGTGAAAAGGTTTTTAATCGGTTAAAAGTCGCAGAAAAAGGTTGCAGCAAGTTCTGATCACCCGGGTCGAGTTTTTCCACCTAAAATGATGTAAGAATGGGGCTGCAATGGGAGGATTTTTTTAGGAAAATGCAGCTCAATTCTCTTACATCTTTTTGGGCTGCATTAGGCTTACAATGGGGGTAAAATGATGTAAGAGTGAGGGGGTAAAAGACAAATTAAAAACCACTCTTACATCTTTTTGTTCTGTCAAGGTGCGAAAAAAGATGTAAGAGTTCGGGGGTAATTTCTCCATTACCACCGAAATCTTACGTCAGTTTATCCCCCTTGACCGACCAAAAAAGTAAGAGAGGGGGGCTACTTGGTCTTATAACCCCTAAATCTTACACCATTTTAGCCCCGTCGGAAGCCTGATGCAGCCCAAAAATACGTAAGAGTTTTGTGCTGCATCTTCCTAAAAAATCCTCCCATTGCAGCCTCATTCTTACATCTTTTTACCCCCTCTGAAAAAATTACCCCCTTACTCTTACACTCTTTTACAGCCTTAGCAGTTCAACTCTTACATCATTTTCATAACCCCTCAATCTTACATTGTTTTAGCCCCCATACTTGAAAACTGCAGGTCTTGAATCCACAACCTCTGTACCCTCAGCTGGTTCTCCTTAACCTCCAGACCATCAAGGCTTGTGCAACTCTTGACGGTCCATATATATATATATATATATATATATATATATTTATATATATATGTATATATATATATATATATATATATATATATATATATGAAAAATACTTGTTAGAATAGCCCCCTCTCAACAAATTACACCATTACACTTACATCATTTACCCCTTCCGAAAAAAATACCCCCCAGCTCTTCCATCACTTTAACACACTTGGTTGCTCAACTCTTACCTCATTTTACCCCCTCTGAACAAACTACCCCTTCACTCTTACACCATTTTGCCCCCCCCGTGGCAGCTCAACTGTTACATCATTTTACCCCCTCTTGAACAAATTAGCCCCTCAACCCTCACTCTTAAACCATTTTATTTCCCTTGGCAGCCGAGCTCCTAGCTCATTTTACCCCTCTGAATAAATCACCGCCAACTCTTACACCACTCTGCCCCCCTTGGCAGCTCAACTCTTACCTCATTTTACCCCTCACTCTTACACCATTTTACCACCCTTGGTGGCCCAGATCTTACCTCATTTTACCCGCTATGAACAAATACCCCTTTCCTCCTACACCAATTTACAGCTCAACTCTTAATTCCTTTTACCCCCTCTGAACAAATTACTCCCTCACTCTTACACTATTTTACCCCCCTTGGCAGCCCAGCTCTAACCTCATTGTATCCCCACTGAACAAATACTCCCTCACTCTTACAACATTCACCCCCCTTGGCAGACAACCCTTACATCAATTTACCCCCTCTGAACAAAATACCCCCTCACATTTACATCATTTCACCCCTCTTGGCAACCCAACGCTTACATCATTATCCCCCTTTGAGTAAATTAACCCCTCACTTTTACAGCATCTACCCCACTTGGCAGCTCAGCTCTTACCTCATTTTACCCCCTCTCAAAAAAACTCCCCCCCCCCCACTCTTACACCATTTTAACCCACCTTTACAGTCAAAAGCTGACATCAATTTACCACCTCTGGACAAATTAAATTAGCCCTCACTCTTAACCATTTTACTCCCCTTGGCAGCCCAACTCTTACATCATTTTGTCCCCTCTGAACAAATTACCCTTCACTCTTGAACCCTTTTCCCCCTGCGAAGCTCAACTCTTAATTCCTTTTACCCCCTCTGAACAAATTACTCCCTCACTCTTACACCATTTTACCCCCCTTGGCAGCCCAGCTCTTACCTCAATCTTCCCCCAGTGAACAAATACTCCCTCACTCTTACAACATTTACCCCCCCCCCCCCCCCCCCCCCCTTGGCAGACAACGCTTACATCAATTTACCCCATCTCAACAAAATACCCCCTTAAATTTACACCATTTTACCCCTCTTGGTAACCAACGCTTACACCATTTTACCCCTTTGAGTAATTTACCCTCTCACTCGTACACCATCTACCCCACTTGGCAGTCCAGCTCTTTCCTCATTTTACCCCCTCCCAAAAAACAACCCCCCACTCTTACACCAATTTAACCCCTCTTTACAGTCAAACGCTGACATCATTTTAACCCTTCCGAACAAACTACTCCCTCACTCTTACACCATTTTACCCCCCTTGGCAGCCCAACTCTTACATCATTTTGTCCCCTCTGAACAAATTACCCCTCACTCTTGAACCCTTTTCCCCCTGGGAAGCTCAACTCTTAATTCCATTTAGCCCTCTGAACAAATTACTCCCTCACTCTTACACCATTTTACCCCCCTTGGCAGCCCAGCTCTTACCTCAATCTACCCCCAGTGAACAAATACTCCCTCACTCTTACAACATTTAGCCCCCCCCCCCCCTGGCAGACAACGCTTACATCAATTTACCCCATCTGGACAAAATACCCCCTTAAATTTACACCATTTTACTCCTCTTGGTAACCAACGCTTACATCATTTTACCCCCTTTGAGTAATTTACCCTCTCACTCGTACACCATCTACCCCACTTGGCAGTCCAGCTCTTTCCTCATTTTACCCCCTTCCAAAAAACAACCCCCCACTCTTACACCAATTTAACCCCTCTTTACAGTCAAACGCTGACATCATTTTGACCCCTCTGAACAAATTACCCCCTCACATTTACACCATTTTAGCCCCATTGGCAGCCCAACAATTATATCATTTTACCACCTCTGGACAAATTAAATTACCCCTCACTCTTACACCGTTTTAACCCCCTTGGCAGCCCAACTCTTACATCATTTTAACTCTTCTGAACAAACTTTTCCCTCACTCTTACAAAATTTTGCGCCCTTGGCAGCTCAACTCTTACATCATTTTGTCTCCTCTGAACAAATTACCCCCTCATTCTTGCAGCCTTTTTCCCCTGGGCAGCTCAACACTTAATTCATTTTTCGCCTCTGAACAAAATACCTTCACACTTATAAAATATTTTAACCTCGTGGCAGCCCAGATCTTACCTCGTTTTACCCCTCACTCTTACACCATTTTACCCAAAAGTTCTCCCAGCCCATTGCAGCTCACTTTTTCATGACATTTTTAGTCAGGGGTATGTCCTCAAAATTCCTCCAATTGCAGCTCAATGCAGCCCACTATTACATGGCAATTTTAGTCTGGGGAAATTCCTCAAAAATGTTCCAATTGCAGCCCATTGCAGCCTACTCCTACATGCAAATTTAGTCAGGGGTAATTCCTCAAAAGTCCTCCCATTGTAGACCAATGCATCTCACTAATACACGGCAATTTTAGTCAGGGGGTAACTCCTCAAACGTCCCCCTTTGCAACCCATTGCAGCCCACTCTTACATGCCAATTTCAGTCAGGGGTTTAATTCCTCAAAAGTCCTACCATTGTAACCCATTGCAGCCCACTCTCACAATGCAATTTTTGTCAGAGGGTAGTTTCTCAAAAGTTCTCCCATTGCAGCCCATTGCAGCCCACTCTTACATGGCAATTTTATTCAGGGGGTGTAATTCCTCAAAAAACCTCCCATTGCAGCCCATTGCAGCCCATGTTTTCATGGCAAGTTTAGTCAGGGGGTAATTCCTCAAAAGTCCTCCCATTGCAGCCCATTGCAACCCACTCTAACATGCAATTTTAGTCAGGTGGTAGTTCCTCAAAACTTCCTCCCATTGCAGCCCATTGCAACCTAACCTTACATGCAATTTTAGTCAGGGGGTAATTCCTCAATAGTCCTCCCATTGTAGACCAATCCATCTCACTAATACATGACAATTTTAGTCAGGGGGTAACTCCTCAAACGTCCCCCTTTGCAACCCATTGCAGCCCACTCTTACATGCCAATTTTAGTCAGGGGGTGATTCCTCAAAAGTCCTACCATTGTAACCAATTGCAGCCCGCTCTCACAAGGCAATTTTAGTCAGAGGGTAGTTCCTCAAAAGTTCCTCCCATTCAAGCCCATTGCAGCCCACTCCTTCATGGCAATTTTTTTCAGGGGGTGTAATTCCTCAGCAACCTAACCTTACATGGCAGTTTTAGTCAGGGGGTAATTCCTCAAAACTCCTCCCCTTGCAGACAATTGCATCCCACTCTTACATCGCAATTTTAGTCAAGAGGGATACCTCCTCAAAAGTTCTCCCATTGCAGCCCAACTCTTACATAAATACATCATTTTAACCCCTCTGAACAAAATACCCCCACCTCTTGCATCAATTTACCCCCCATAGACAAATTACCCCCACTCTTACAACAAATAGGGAGGATTTTAGGGAGGACATTCGACCCGGGCAGAGGCCTCATTGGTCTGGATTGGTATGGCTACAGTCACACAAAAGTCGCCAAAAAAATGGTCGCAGCAAAGACTGATTTCATTTTGGGTCATTTCGGTCTGGCACGATCTGAGCAGAGATAGAAGTCTCAAGATAGTCTGATCAGAGCTCGCCTGGCTCTGGGACCTTAACCTGGGTGTTGGCTTGCCATTAAATCTTCACAGGAAAACAACCCAGGTGAATATTGCCCGCATGAGAATCTAAGGCAACATGGAATTTTATACTCTTTACCTCTTCCAAGTTCAACAGTTTCCAAACCTTCACCACTAACCACTCCTCTGATTAGTGATCAAGGAAACCAAGAGTTCATTGTTAGTGGTACCCGGGTCGAGGTGTAACCGCTAAAAATCGCTAAAAGATGTAAGATTTGCGCTGAATTTGTGTAAAAGTGTAAGATTTGCGTTCAATGCGATGAGTGTGGTGAAACAAAACTTTTAAGCGGTGAAAAAATTTTCTTCGCCGCTTAAGCGGTGAAAGAAAATTTTTCACCGATACCAGAAGAATGCGGTGAAAAAAAATTTTCAGCGCTACCAGCAGAATGCGGTGAAAAAAATTTCAGCGCTACCAGCAGAATGCGGTGAAAAAAAATCTCAGGGCTACCAGCAGAATGCGGTGAAAAAAAAATTTCCAGCGCTACCAGCAGAATGCGGTGAAAAAAAATTCTCACCGCTACCAGCAGAATGCGGTGAAAAAAACAGTTCACCGCTAAAATCGCAAATCTTACAAGTATTCCCCGCGCTAATTTCAACGCTTATCTTAAATTCACAGGAAATATCCCGAAAGTAAGTGACAGATGGCGCAGTAGACTAACAAGTTGATGACATGCAGGAGGTGAGAGGTTCGATCCCGTGTAGGGCAGTTTCATTTTTGTAAGAAATACGGTGAATGCGGTGAAAAAAATTTTCACCGCTAAAATCGCAAAAATTCACCGCATTTAACGTTAAAGATGCGGACACTTTGCGGTGAAAAAAAGTTTTTTTTTCACCACTATTCACCGCTAATCTTACATTATTGTTCGACCAAACCTCGACCCGGGTATTTGCTTCAAGGTATGATAAAACGGGTCTTTCTCATTATAGACCCCCCATGAAATTATAGCCGCCCCATTATGGTATATTTACCATGATTGGTGGGCTATAGGTTATCTGACCACTAACCTGGGGGGCAGGTTTAGGTGCGCGATCCTAGACGGCTCTGATCAGACCACTTGGGTCGCACACTGGTGGCGTGGTGCGACCCAAAATACATGGTCTGGGAAACGCATGAGTCGCACGATGGTCTGGACAATGGTCGCACTACGGTCTGGTCAGAGGGCAAAATCTGAGAAATAGTCTGGACAATTGTCGCGCTGCGGTCTGCTCAGAGGGCAAAGTCGCACTATAGTCTGATCATAGGTCGCACGAAAATCTGCATAATGGTCGCACTACGGACTGATCAGAGGACAAAGTCGCATTATTGTCAAATAATAGGACGCACAAAAGTATGGACAATGGTCGCACTACGGTCTGATCAGAGACCAAAGTCTGGAAATAAGTTGCCCTAAAATTTGATCAAAGAGCATTAACTGACCATATTTATTCTACCACAGATTTTATCACTGTTTTTGGTGACTCAGAACAAAAGTTGCAGGCACTTCAAAATGACTTTCTGTTTATATTTTTATCGATTAGTTTTGTCCTAACCTTAACGATATGTACTAAATTATTAAACTTAAAGTTGAATTTTATATAGATTTGAATTGAATAATTTAAACAGATAACAACGTATTATCACATGTATTCAGGAATGGTCTGATCAGAGGGAGCGTTGGTCGCACAAAAGACGCAAAAACTTTTGGGTCGCACCAGAGTCGCACGAAACATTTTCGCACGATGATCTGATCAGAGGTCTTTTGGTTCGCACTATGATCACCAAATTTTTGGGTCGCACTACGGTCTGATCAGAGGGTTTTGGGTCGCGCACCTAAACCTAGGGGGGGGGGGCTATAATGGGAAACACCCGAGAAAACTATCACAAAATGCCCAGAAATTCACAATTATCACAAAATGACAAGAATCTCAAAAAAGAGACAACGCAGGTGCAGTTTTGGCACTGCCATAGTAAGATTTATTAAAACGCCTCAACTTGACCGGCGCTCAATTTCCAAACACTCATATACCAGGTCCGTCCAATCCGCCAATTTAATAATATCTATCACTACAAACGCTATAACAATAATGCCCCAATATCATTAAAAGAGGATCTCGCACCAGCGCAAACCACGTCAAGTTTGAAAAGAAGCACCAGGACCGAGGAATTCGGCCAAAATTATGTAAGATCAGCGTCAATTAGCGTTGAAAAGCGTTGAAAATTCACCGCAATTTACTAACATAATTATCGTTGAATGCGTTGAATATGAAAACAAAAATTCAACGCATTCAACGCGAAAATATGTATGAAATTGTTGTGAATTTTCCGAGTTTTTAACGCTAGTTACCGCTGATCTTACATATTTAGCGTTGAACTTAGTTTAGATCGTACATATTTAGCGTAGATTTTAGCGTAGATCTTACATATTTTGCGTTGAATTTAGCGTATATCTTACGTATTTTGCGTTGAATTTAGCGTTGTTTTTACGAAAAAAGCAACGCGTAGATTTCTGGGTATCGGACTCAAACCACTGACCTGCTGACTTGTCGCCTCCTCTACCACTGTCCCAGAGAACCTTAATTTTCTCAGGAACCCTACTCTTTACAAACCGTACTGTAACATCAGGTTTCACATAATTTTGGAGTTTCTAAGCGTAGATCTTGGACAGTTTTGCGTTGAATTAATCTTAGATTTCATTCGATTTTTGTTCAATCTTTGCTCTACTTTTCTGTCTTTTCAAGTCTTTCAAGTTTCTCTTCCACACAACCGGTTTCTGAAGTTTTCAAAAATAGCAAAAAAGTTTTCTCTCCCACGTAGCCCCCCCCCACCAAACAGTACCCCCCATGTATCCCAACCAGCTACATGTACCCCTCCCCCACTACCAACCCCTCTATTGTGTAAGATCTACGCTAAGATCAACGCAAAATATGTAAGATTTATGCTAGAATTCAACGCAAAATATGTAAGATTGGCGTTCAATGCGTAAAATTTATGTAAGATCTACGCTCAAGCGTTGATCTTACATAAATTCAACCCTTTCAACACCAATCGTACAAAAATTTGCGTCTGTTTACGCTGACTCCTCGGCCCGGGCAGAACAACTTGCACATCACACTAATGCTATGGTTTCGAAATCTTATCCCCAATATATTGTATTTCTTCGACACCTCCTGGCCACGTATTCGCAAAATTTCTGTGGTACACGCGAATCTTTTCATTTACATATAGTAAGTGATAATCGCGTTACCAAATAGTTTCGTATTGTAATCGCGCATCAGGTAGTTATTCTATAGTGGACGGTGGTGATCATTACTTTTTTATGCGAATAACCTCTATTATTATAAAACCTCGATGCTCACTCAATGTTAAGTGGCCTTTTCTCTGCCTATGTAGATTTATGTCTGTATGTGCTCATTCTCTGATATAGAACAGTAGCAATTCAATTGCTGCAATTTTCGTCCTTTGTTCCTAAATGTAAAAGTTGTAACACTAGATGAAACGCGACTCTTGCATGCTGGATTTGGATTAACTTATGACATGACGAAGCAGAGAAAAAATACAAGAACAACATTGAGTAGAGACACCTTCTGGGAAGCACAATCACAGGAACCGCACATAGCACGGGAAAAGTGGCGTTGTACGCGAAACTCGCGTTAATAGCGAAACAACGAAGTTGACATGCTCATCGGTCCGGTACACAAAGATATAATACTTTCGAAAGAGCCAATATAGCCAATGCCGGTTTTAGACCCAACTACGACACACGAATATGAAAAGCAAACACGAAATAAACGCTTGAGATCAAATTGTCAGATTAAATTTCGCAGTACAACAGAATTGGGTATATTGTTCGGCGAAAAAGCAGACCAGAAAGCAAGTTCATTACTAATATTATTCATCAGAAGAGATCAACCACTCAGAGATGATCCATACGTGAACATCGAAAACATAGAACAGTGTTCTATGGTACTTGATGGAAGGAACACTCATCAAACAAAAAAAACGTAACTTTCGACATCTCCACAATGTGGAATCGCAAACATAGAAAAGACGAATCAATGAAACAGCTTTTTTGCGAGCACAGAAATTGCAGAAAACTGTAATATAAATCATCTGGAAAAGAATGTTTTTAGAAACACGATTAGTTTCAACACGAGGAACCGCGATATCGAAAGAAGCCTCATAAAGGAGACGCTTTCGCCACAACCAGCATTAACCGTAGAAAAATATTGAACTAACTATCTTGACAAAAATTGCAATAGAAGTAACCCCAGCAATTTAATTCCATCAGAGCCACTCAATTTGGATCCAGTCTCAAAGATTAACAGGCGAAAGTCAGGCAATAGCAGAACATTTAGCCGTGTTTCAAACAATAAATTTGCAAATTTTCAATCAAAGAATAGTTAATTAACTGTTGAAACTGCAGATTTTTGTACGATAAATATCATAAATCATGGTGCCCCGCAAATGATCAAACTAGGAAAAATTGCAATTTAAAAAAAATCGTAAGAGTGTGTAGGAGTGGTTTCAAATAATATCAAATTAAAACTCAGATAGAAGAGCCGACAAGTTCCTCGAAACCGGTAAAGAATCTCCGGTTGTGAAAATGCTCAGCGAATTCAAATTCAATGAACAATGCTGGTCTAACACGTCCGATTAAGACAACTATAATTTACTACAAGTCCAGCACAGCCTAGAAATTGAACCTAGAGGGTTTAGGATCAAGCTCGGGAAAGGAGAAGTTAAAACATTAGCCGACTAGGAAAGTTTTTTGACAGTAGTCAATGACAATTTGACATACAAAATTCTACTATATAGGTCAACTGGGAAAAAAAGTTAACAATTGTAGGGCGTTGACAATTGTAGAAAATTTATGAAATAAGTATCTTGACACAAAATGCGATAGAAAGTAACCCCAGCAATTTAATTCCATCAGAGCCGCAGAATTTGGATCCAGTCTCAAAGATGAACAGGCGAAAGCCAGGCAATAGCAGAATAATTAGCCGCGTTTCAAACAAGAAATTTGGAAATTTTCAATCAGTGTATAGTCAAATTATCCTTGGGAACTGCGGATTTAAGTACAATAAATATCATAAATCACCTTGCCCCGCGCATGACCAAACTATCAAAAAGTGCAATGAAAAAATATAATTCGGGAGAGTGTGTATGAGTGGTTTCAAATAATATCAAAGTTAAACTCAGATAGTGTATAGTCAAATTAACTTTGGATCGGTGTATAGTCAGTGCACAGTCAAATTAACCGTGGGAACGGCCGATTTAATCAGTGTATAGTCGACTTAACTGTGGGAACTGCGGATTTAAGTTCGATAAATATCATAAATCATGGTGCCCCGCGCATGATCAAACCAGGAAAAAGTGCAATTTAAACAAATTGAGTGAGAAAATTGAGAGTGGGTAGGAGTGGTTTCAAACAATATTAAAGATAAACTTAAATAGAAGAGCCAACACGTTCCTCGCAACTAGTACAGATTCCCCTGTTGTGAAATCACTCAGCGAATTCAGACTCAATGAACAAAGCTTGTCTAACACGTCCGATTAAGACAACTATAATTTACTACAAGTCCAGCACAGCCTAGAAATTGAACCTAGAGGGTTTAGGATCAAGCTCGGGAAAGGAGAAGTTAAAACATTAGCCGACTAGGAAAGTTTTTTGACAGTAGTCAATGACTATTTGACATACAAAATTCTACTATATAGGTCAACTGGGAAAAAAAGTTAACAATTGTAGGGCGTTGACAATTGTAGAAAATTTATGAAATAAGTATCTTGACACAAAATACGATAGAAAGTAACCCCAGCAATTTAATTCCATCAGAACCGCAGAATTTGGATCCAGTTTCAAAGATTAACAGGCGAAAGTCAGGCAATAGCAGAATAATTAGCCGTGTTTCAAACAATAAATTTGCAAATTTTCAATCAAAGGATAGTTAATTAACTGTTGAAACTGCAGATTTTTGTACGACAAATATCATAAATCATGGTGCCCCGCGAATGATCAAACTAGGAAAAAATGCAATTTAAAAAAAATCGTAAGGGTGGATAGGAGTGGTTTCAAACAATATAAAACATTAACTTGAATAAAAGAGCCAACAAGTTCCTCGAAACTAGTTCAGATTCCCCTCTTGTGATATCGCTCAGCGAATTCAGACTCAATGAACAAAGCTGTTCTAACACGTCCAAGTAAGACAATTATAATTTACTACAAGTCCAGCACAGCCTAGAAATTGAACCTAGAGGGTTGAGGATCAAGCTCGGGAAAGTAGATGTAATAAAATTAGCCGACTCGGAAAGTCTATTGACACTAGTCAATGAAAATTTGGCATACAAAACTCTACTATATAGATCAACTGGGAAAAAGTTATTAGTTACACTTTTGTTTTTAACATGAGGAACCGCGATATCGAAAGTGACGGTTTTGCCAGAACGAGCATTAACAATTGTAGAAAAATTATGAACTAAGTATCTTGACACCAAATGCGATAGAAATTAACCCCGCAATTTAATTCCATCAGAGCCGCAAAATTTGGATCCAGTCTCAAAGATTAACAGGCGAAAGTCAGGCAATAGCAGAATAATTAGCCGTGTTTCAAACGAGAAACTTGCAAATTTTCAATCAGTGTATAGTCAAATTAACAGTGGCAAAAAAAACAATTCGGAAGAGTGTGTAGGAGTGGTTTCAAATAATACCAAACCAAATCTCCTTTAAACCAGTAACAATCTTTTTCTAAATGCTCATTTTAACAAATCAAAATTTCAACCAATGCCAAATTGTAATTCAAATCAAATCTGGATTAGGATTTTGTATATGACAGGAGTGGTTTCAAATAATATCAAAGTAAACTCAGATAGAAGAGCCAACAGGGTCCTTGAACCTGGTACCGAATCCCCGGTTGTGAAATCGCTCAGCGAATCCAAACTCAACGAACAATGCTGGTCTGGCACGTCCCAGTCAGACAACCATAATGAACTGTAAGTCCAGCACAGCCTAGAAATTGAGCGTAGAGGGTTGTGGATCAAGCTCGGGAAAATAGATGTAGAAACATTACGCGACTCGGGAAGTCCATCGACACTGGTCAATGAGAACTTGGCAAACAAAATTCCAAAATCTTTTTAGAAAAGTGTCTGGAGCGGAAAGGACAAGACCGAACATAAAACCATCTGAAAGGACCCTATCAACATAGGCGGATAAAAAACTGCATAGTCGAGATAAATGGAGAGTAGATTCTTGGGAAAATCCAGTGGTACTTTTACTGAAAGAGAACTATATCCAGTAATTGGACTAAATTTTGTTCAAAGTGGACGACATTTGAAGAAGAAGAATCAATTAGCTAAATTTTGGTGCGAGCACGGAAATCGCAGAAAACAGCAATATAGATCATCTGGGAAAAAAGATATTAATTACACGTTTTTTTCAACATGAGGAACCGCCATATCGAAAGAGACGGTTTTGCCAGAACGTGCATTAACAATTGTAGAAAAATTATGAACTAAGTATCTGGACACAAATTGTCATAGAAAGTAACGCCATCAATTTAATTCCTTTAGAGCCACAGAATTTAGATCCAGTCTCAAAGATTAACAGGGGAAAGTCAGGCAATAGCAGAACAAATATCCGTGTTTCAAACAAAAAAATTGCAGACTTTAAATCAAAGAATAGTCAAATTAACTGATGAAACTGCAAATTTATATACGATAAAAATCATAAATCACGTTGCCAAGCGAGTTATTAAACTAGCAAAATGTGCAAAGGACAAAAACCAATTCGCAAGTGTGTAGGAGTTCTTCTATCTTTATTAATTCTATATTTTCTAACTTTTTCAGATGCAGGTTTTGAGCATATTCCCTGCAATTCTCTCAATTTTAAAACAACTCTTTGCAATTTTTTTCCATTCCTCTATCTCTTTCAACTCTTTCTTGCAACTTCTTCTATTTTTTTTTGGTAAGTCAATCTAATAAACCAATCACAATCCATTTCTAAATACTCATTTTACCAAATCAAATGTTCAACCAATACAAAAGTGTATTTCATATCAAATCTAGATTAAGATTTTGTACGTGACAATGCGTCTCTATAAAAAGAACAATGTGACTCTTTTAAATGAACAATATAGCATTATTTCTTTTTAAAAGAACAATTTGCCTCTTAAAAAGAACACTTCGCCTCACTATTATTTTATTTTTTTGTGCAGCTACAGATTAAATGAGAAAGCACCTTGCAGCAACCCTTTTGTTTTTTTAAGTGAGCTATAAAAAGTCTTGTTAAAAGTGTCTGTTGTTTCTGTTAAACTGATTTCAGATTATTGGCCAAGTGTTGGCAAAATAGGTCAACGTCGTATGATGGTTGAAGCACTTGGTTGAGTTCCTCTCAGTGTGGAGCTTTCGGTCTAAGAGTTTTTGAAAAATGATTGTCCGTGATGACAAGGTTTTCGGCTGTCAGTCGGTTTCCAGGTTGTAACATAAGTGTCAGTCTTTCATCTTCTGTTACCACGAGAACATGTCTTAGATGAATTACGAATGAGCCCACAACAAACTTTAGCATTTTTGAGTTTCGTCAACTTTACTTTTGACAAACGTAAATTATGAGAGCGTGTAAAATCATTGAGATTATGAAAGAGATTGTGCCAATTATGACAGACATTTTCCAAGTGTCACTTTGCTTGAAAAGATTCCTTAAACTAGGTCGAATACTCTGTATATTCATTGAAATTGGTTGGGCGATTTCATTTCATTTACACAACGATGGTCTTTGGTGGTCAGGAAATTATGACATTTAGATTTGCATTTCAATGAATTGCTGTCTTGCTCGAGCAATGGCTGCAAAATGTGGAAGTTTGTAAATAGCCGGAACTTTTGATAGAAGAAGTTACAAAGGATTTATTAGTTTAATATCAAACTTTTGAAGCGTTGTGTTTTGGCATGAAAACAGGTGTACCCTCATTTCTAAAATTACGATTTCCAGTTTTGTCCCGCATTGAAATTCAATGATGCACACATGGCGTCCTGGTAAAGGTGTTTTTTTTCAATGCATTTGGCTTACATACATTTTGAAATTCGATGATGGTGATGTTATTAACCCTTTGCCGTTTCTCAAATTTCTTGCTTTTTCCTTTAACGGCAATCTCACAGTTATGTTTTCACACTTTTGCAGAGCAATTAAATGATTGTTAGCACGAAGTGATCCAAGACAAGTGATCCAAGACAGAAACCGTTTATACACAACGAAAAGCTACTTGACACGACACACCTTTTGATTTCGTCCTGTGAAAATAACGCTATTTTTGAGCAGAAGAAACGGCCATAAAACCAGATTCCATAGCATACTGTGATGCTTGACCGTCTGCTCCAACATTAGGCATGGATATTAGTATTATTTTATACAAATTTAAAACTGTCGCTGCGATAACAAATGGAATGGCTAATGTGATGTACATTCCATCGTCAACAATGTCTACGTCTCTCAGTATTTTTGTTTCACGGTAAGTTAGAGTTTGTGTTGTTGGTTTAGCCAAATCATACGTTCATTTGTTTTGGATTGCCAATGGTTTTCATCTGGAAGTTTTTCCTCTACATCACTTCCGGGTAGGAATGCCATGGGAATCATATTATTCAACATAATCATTACCGAGTTCAAAATTGTTAGCTTATAGCTTTAGATGGCATTACGGTACATTTTAAGTTCATTTAACAACGCTGAAAACAATCCCAGAGGACTCGCTTGAACTTGAAGCATTTGGACCCTTGCGTAGAACAGTTGGGAGCATGCCATGAATGCTCTTGAGTTTTTTTGGATAGTACCCACTGCTTTCATCAACATCATTGTGTAATTTTTCTGCGTTTGAATAATTCGCTTTTGCACTGAGTTTAAATCTTCGAGTTGGTGAGCAATGAGGTACCTTTTTGAGTGAACTTTACCTTTAACTTCTTTACCTTTAACTTCTAAATTTACCTTTAACTTTACCTTTAACTTCTATATTAACCCATCGATGTTTGTTCAATTCAATAATTGATAAGGCCAAGTCGATGTCTTCACGATCTTGACTGGATCCTCCGCAAGCTCCAAAAATGCTGCCGAGAAATCACGCTATTCCTGCTCCTGCAGTTACACCTGTTAATGCTCCTAAAGCAATTAGGCCGGCTCCTCTTTTTGTCCGTTTGTTATCAGTTGTTGTTTGCTCTATTGTTCCAAATGTTCTCTGTATCTCTTTTTTCGTTGCCAAAATTTCTACTTGGACTGACTTGAATCCGTTTTCCGTATGATTGAGAAGATAGCAGAAGTTTACACTGGTTTCACTTGTATTCATATGATCCAGTTGACAACCAAATGAAAAGTCATTCAAAGAGTTTTTCAAAAGTAGAGAAAGATCTCTGTATTGATTTTGCAACGGGACGTTCAGTCTTGGAAAGGGAACTAGAAACTGAAAATTCGAGAACATTTCAGCATGCAGTAGCTGTTGTTGGTATATGAAATCAATACCTTTCTGTGATTCGATTTTGTTGTCATTATATCAAATGTGCACTTTAATTATGTGAAATATATGTTATTTACAAGAAATCATTTTGGAGGCTTTTCTCGACAGATTGAAGGCTACAAGGCTTACAATCATTTTCAGATGGCCAATCTAAAAATATTTTACGCCTCTAGAAATAGAAATAAAAAATAATAACAATTAGTCAAAAATTTTTCAGTTTTTCATTGCTTGTGAACATTTTGAGGCAATGTTAGGAAACTTTTATGAATGCTGATGGCTGCAATAAAACTCCCGAAGCAAAAGAGGCGTTTTTGAAAGACAAAAACTCAGACGATATTTTTCTGGCAGTCTGTATTATCAAGCCACTTGTGTTTTCCTAAGGAATGTTTTCTCGGTACTTTATCGACTGCATGTTTAACAATTTTAGGCTGAGACATCTCTACATGTTGGAGTCAAAAGATCTCAAGCCACCCTGTTTTAGCTTGACGATCTCAAAATTTAGTCTTGAACTTGTGAAGTCTTAACTTTTAACTGAATTTGCATCTATCTTTGCAAAACCTGAATAAAAAATTTTCATGTAGAGGCGAGTTTTTTTGCGAGGCACATTGATAAGATTTACTCAATAACAAAATAATGCAAGTAACTCGGGATATTTAGGGGCTGTAATGTTGTGCGCTTGAAGTGTGCACTATGCAGTTCTGTAGAGTGGTGATGTAAATTCAAAATCCAATATTGGATTAGCACAGTAAGAATGTTTTTAGTTTGAGAATGAATCTGTTTCTGTTGTTTTTTGATATCTTCGCTTTGAGTTCTGGCTGCACAGAAGAAAAACTATCGGACTTTTTTGAAGCATTGTGCTGCTCTGACAGAGTGGTCTTTATTGAAGATAGTATGGTGGTATATGAAAGCTCCAATGTCGAGTATCTTTGTCCAGAAAATGTCAACGTTGGTGAGAGTTATCAATGTATTTTCTTAGTGGCGGTTGCCTCTGGTAGCTGTATCTGTTGTTTGTCCTGCCTTGTTGGATCTGTAGTAATGGCAAAATGTTATTAAATATTGTAAACTCTCTTTTTTATTTGAAATTAGTATGCGATTAATGATATTTTTTTTTCATTCAATTTTCAAATGATAAACGAAAGTTGACGATTTTTAAATAAGGGCGCAAACAAGGGCTCGATCAAATTTATCTAGCATTCGTGAGCGGATAGTAAAAATTAATGCGAAATTTTATAATCCAGAGACGCTTAATTCACTCTTCTGGGAACCTGTTCCTGTATTTGATGTAAGTTGGGCGACTTTCTGGACTGACGCAACGGGTTGTAAAGCCAATTACCCTTGCAATTTATCAGCTTTTTTGTTTTGACAGTAATTTAAAAACACTTTGAAAGAACTTGATAATGAATTCGGTTTTAAAACCGAGTTAGATAACTATTTTAAAGTGAAATCAAGTATAACACTAAGAGGTTGAGAGCCAGAATTCATAAAAACTTTATTGTCCAAATGATGAAATAAACAAGTATTCCTGGTGTTCTATTCTATCTGTTGAAGGCTTGGTAGAATTTGCAATTCCAAAAACAATCCAACAAACGAAACTCGATGGAGTAGTTCAGTTTAACAGTTGGCTTACGGATGGCCATATTGACACTGGCGGCGATGAATCAATATCGGTAACTCTATTCGGCAAAAAACTGCTTCTTTTGTACTCCTGGAATTCAATCCAAAAATTTCGAGAAATTAACACGAAATGTTCACGATTTTATATCATTTTTTGAAGCTGGTCCAGAAAACACTTTAGTTAAATCTATTGTTAAATTTTAAATTCCGGAACCGAATTTTTAATTTGTCAAACCGGCTTAGCTTCTCATGCTGTTTTAACTTCAACAATTGGCGTTTCTTAATTGTGCGTCTGGTATTGAACACAGTGTATAATAAAATTTGTTAAACCATGATAGGTTGGATGGTGACTTGCAAATAAGGCGAGAAATAGACAAATCAGGAATTTCTGGGTACAGTGGCCTGTCTGAACTTTTTTTTTGCAACTCAACAATCAGGGCAACAGTATTCTGTTCGAGTAAATGTTGGCAAAAATCTGGTACTGCCTTCACGAGTAAAAAAAATACAGCGTAGTCTCAGTTTTCCCAACATTATGAGGAAATATCTTGAAGGCGGCTCTAATAAAGAAGGTTGTCACTAGAATAAAAAAAGTGTACTACTTCTTAATGTAATATGACAAAGGTTTTTCAGGTTTGTGGAGGAAGCATCTAAAAAAATTTAGCTGGAGGTTATCTAAGTCAATCCGAAAAAATGAATTGTCAAATTGGCTGCATATGCAATTTATTGAACATTGTAGTGCACTGGTTAACCGTGGGAGCATGTGCGTAGCGTCTTCAAAATGGCAAAAAAAACAGATTTAGATACAATATTGGATTGCAAGTCCAGTATGTGAAGTGCTAATTGGAGTTAGTAAACCCGATTCCGCTTGCCCGTGTGCAATGATACATAGTTGAAAGTTATATCAATAGAAAGCTCACATTGTGCCTAGAAGCGCTCAGGATGTACTTTTTCCTTTCTGACTTTGGTTTTCAATAATTAGCAATTTTTGATTAATTAATGTATTAACATTGAGAAACCTATCATTCATGCGTTAAAAGTCAAAGACTTGGTTCTTGTTTAGTTTGAAGCCTGTTTATTCCCAATTATCCTCAGCCTAATTTGGAATGATTTGTTCAATCAAGCAAAACGACACTGTTTGAAATGTCTTTTGTCATAAGTAAAGTAATTTTAAGCAAAGAATTAAATTTAAGGAACTACTGAAGGGCAATTTATTTTGAAAAAGATTAAGGGATAGTAAAATATTAAGATGACTGAAAGTGCTGCGTTTGCTAGCGTATGCGACCGTATCTCGGGACTGTTTGTGCTACTTGTGGGGGGTGGGGGGACTTGATGGTGTTAGCTTTTGTGGTTGTGGAATGCACTGGTAGTGGTTTGAACTGTAAGTGCTGTGTTTGCTGTTTTCTGTTTTGCTAACTCACGATCATGTCGCTTTTCCGTCAAAAGTTTAGCTAGTTGTTGCACTTTCTCTAATATTGTGTTAATTTTGGAGTTGTGATGGATTGTTTTTCTGAGTCGGGTGTATAAAGTGGTGAAGTATCAGCTCAACTTTCTGTATTAGGTGTTTTGGTGAATCTTCTGCGGTCTTATTCCTTACAATTTCCTTTCACGGTTTGACTGAGCTTCTGCTGTTATTCTTGAACAAATTTTCACTCGTCCCTTTTTGTCATAAAAAAAATTAATTCATCAAGCGTGTGGTCGAAGAGGTTTGGTTCACGCAGTGCCTCAGGTATATTTGGGTCTGCTTTAAACAATTTTTCATCAATGTTCCGCAGATCTATCTTATATTGTGGTTTAAGGGGTTTGAGTCTAACTCAATGAACTATTTGCATGTTATTTGAATTTATTTTTGCTTAATTGAAAGTTACTTCGAGTAAGGACTTTTTCACTTCTAAATAATTTTGACTACTTGCATTCTAAGTTATTAATCTTCTCATGTTCTGCAGAGAGTTTTGGTCTGAGCAACATGCAATAGTCATGTAATTTTAATGGTGCAGTTTTGATTTTTCTGTCATAATATTCCCAATATTTGTTGAATGAATTAACTAAGTTTTCTGTGGTCTGACTGAATAATGTCGCCATTTTGCTTTGAATATCGGAAATATAATCATATTGGCATTGCTGCTGGTTTTTATTTTTGTTACTGAAGCGTAAATCTGCCATGGAAGCTAAGCGTTGGGGGCAAGCTGTTACAGAATGGTAACCAGTGTTGCGTTGAAACACTGTGAAATCTACATGTTTGAGCCAATTCCTTGGCAGTTGGTTCTAAATTCGTAAATAACGCTTAGGTGGGCCATGGGACCTTTCTAAAGCTCTGATTGTTTGAGCGTGTTTAACAGTAGCTTGTTCGATTTCAAATTCTAAAAGCGTTGAGAGCTCTTCTAACATTCGCGAAGTGAATGGTGAGCCCTGATCTGTAAGTATGACTAATGGTATATAGGAATACGGCATAAACCAATGCATAAAGAATTTACAGACTGTTTCAGCTGAGACTGAAGTTAAGGGCTTTGTAAACCTTTATTTATGAAACACATCCATTCCTGTTAGTATATACGAGTAGCCTCCTGAATTTGGTAATTGGCCAATAATTGTCAATTTGTAACATGTCTACGGCTAGGCTTGTGTTTGAGCTAACGGTGGATAACAGCACAATTAGTGTTTCGTGTTCTGGAGATTTAGCTTGTAAACATGTGAGGCAAATGTTTAAATAGTTATTCAAAAATTCTGTGTAGCCCGGGAAACAGAATTTACATTGGGACTCGTGAATGGTCTTTTGTATGCCTAAATGTCCTTTAAACTAAGAGTTTCAGCCAAGTAAAAATCCGGTATATATATTCTGTTCGCAGTTGTTTTGGAATGACAACCTCTTGATAAAATTTCTTCCTGAATGGTCATAAATATTTCGGCAAAGTTTGTTTCTATCAATAATTAAACGACTAACTTGCTTATGATCATTCTGTAAGTCGTACGAACCATAAATGTTAATTCACGGTTCCTCCTTTTTTAACCAGTGCACGGTTTTTTGAATATCTTGGTCCTTTAGCTCAATTGTACTACGAGTTTCCTCACTGTCAATAGTTATACGAGGAACATGAACTGCTGATGTTAACGTTGTATGAATTTTATCTGGTGTTTGCGCAAGTACTTCAACTTAAATGTCTCCTATAGGAACCCGATCGCTTAGCTACAGCTTCAACTTAGTGTTAGGGTTAATATGAATGCAGAAGAGATAATCTGTGGCTGCATTAGCTTTTCCAGACATATGTCCTAAAACAAAATTAAAAGATTATACATAGTCAACGGCTTTCCATAAGTTTCCCGGTAATTTCTTCTTCTGCAAGAAACGTGTTGTCACTTTTGTTGTCTATTAGGATTTTTACTGGTTTTGTTGACACTCCCCATATGTAGTCCTCCAATGACTCAAAGACTTAATATATTCCGAGAAATTCTTTGGCTTTAACTGAGTGTTTAAGCTGCGTTGGCAAAAACAAATGGGATCCAAATAAACAGTTGCGTAAGTTTTATTCTTGTTTGATTCTACATATTCTAAACGGTTTTTGATTATTAAGATAAAACCTGCTGCGTAAAAGCTGGCTTCACAAATTATTATGAACTGTCAACCTGGTTGTGTTAATTTTAACGACATCAAACAAACTTTAAACAAATCATATTTGAGTGTAGCCAGAGATTCTTGATGGTTGTTCGTAATGTTAAATTCAGTTTATTTTCGTAATAATTTGAAGAAAGGGTGCAGTTTAAGTGCAAGATTTGGAACAAATATTTGGAAATATGGCATAAATCCAATCAATCGACAAAATTGTTTCATGGTTTTTAGCATTCTAACGATTGCAAGGAATTTTTCAACTTCTGGTTTTTTGGGACTAATGCCAGTGGCTGATACTTCGTTTCAAATAAATCGTTTTTTTGGAATGCCAAATTGTTATTTTTCGATTAAGAGTTTAAAATCTAAACATTGAATGGAGCGGCAATTTTGTTCTAAATTCTCGATCAACGTGTTTCCATCTTTTGCACCACTTCCCAAGTCATCGAAATAAACAAAACATTTATCACTAGCAACACATGACTGTAAATGCTTACTCACACAAGAACTGAATACTGTTGGTGATCAGCTGAGTTCTTGGGCTAGTCAATTAAACGCAAAGGATCTACCTCCAAAATTGAAGGCCAGTAGCTGCACACTCAAACTATCCGCCATTTCCATAGAGAAATAGGCTTGGCTGCAATCCATTTTTGCCAAGATTGTTATTCCTGGTAGACCCACTGTCGTGTCGGCCATTGTTGGTATAGCTTAATCATAGTTGTTTAAACCATGGCTTATCAAGTGGTTACGACTAAAGTGCAAATAAAATTCTGGGTTTTCCCGAAGTTTTTCTTTGGAATTGAGTAAAGTGAGAAAGGTAGAGTAGCAATAATATCTTAGTACTGCATAAGAGCTAACTTTACAATCAGATTGTCTGTGAGATGTTGTGTTGTTGCAGTGTTTGGTGAGTAGATATTGTGCTCCGGTGTTCAATTTATGGGACCGTCCTTGTCTTTTCCAAGCTCCGATCTATGTCTAGCAAGTATCTTATGGTATTTGACTAACAAATTTTCCCTATGTTTCTTTTGTTCATGTGAAAATATTGAGTCAGTCCAACCAAATTTGGAAAGAAACCTAGTTCTATTTTTTCATCTATTGTCGGATCAAATTTTTCATCTTGTCGTAGTTTCACAAGAGTGTCGTAATTTATTTTCCAATTCCCTGTAAGCTTTGCATTGTCATGACCGTTCTCAGGTGTTGGGAACCAAAATTTATCTGTAGGTATCCATGTTCTAGAATTTGTTTTGTTAATATTTTCGTTGAGAATTTTGTTTTCTGTAATTGACGATGTAATTGATGGTTTGAAAAGGGTGTAAATAGTTTGCCTGGTTTGGCGTCAAGAAAATGATTTTTGCTGTTCGAGTTCGTGGGGAAATAGTAACAGTGAGAGTGTTCAAATTCAAAATTGCAATTTTCGTTCTTCGTTGTGAATCAAGTTTTTTTTTACTGAAGCAGTGACACAGGCTCGATTTTTTCTCAAAAAAAGTGGACGGCTCAATTATACCAATGGCATTGTTAAATGCGATATCTGGTTTGAGAATCGAGAATTCGACAATTATCTTGATAATTTGGCTTCAGTGTTGTTTTACTTACTGTAATAGGTACTTGCAGTCTTGAGTTTTCTGGGTTGCCCTTGGAATTGAGACTCAAGGTAACAGCTGGAAAATATAATAGTTTGTTTGACGAGTCGATAACAATTTGATTTTTGATAAAGAATAGGCTACCAAAAATTGCAGTACTAATTTGATCAAGAATGAGAAAATTTTCGCTATAAGTAATCAAACCAACATTTAGTTCAATAAGTACTTTTCCTAGTACTCTGAATTTTGTTATCAGCCACACAAACTTTTTCAGGAAAATCATTCTGTAATTCAGTAACACCTGCTGGTTTGTTTAGTGTAGTTTTTGGTAGAATAGTTTTTGAAAGTGTTTTTGAGAATGCTCCAGTGTCTATTAAAATTTGAAAGTAAAATCTTTGAAAGTGTAATATTAAATAGAGAAGATTTGTACCCGTTATCGCCGCTGAGTTATAACTACCGTGAGCTACTGCTGTAAGAAAGAATAGGCTGCTGCTGCGTAATTAGTTTTTAGGGATTGTAGCGAATCGCACATGCCTCGCTGTGGTACTGGTTTGAAACAACACCATGACTCTATATGTAGCTTGGTTGACCAGTTTCTACAAATTATTGGGCTAAATCTGTGACCACGGCCGCGTTGGTTTAACCACTGCCAGTATGACCGAATTGCTGTCGTTAGTAACCTTGGTATTTCGGGGAAATGTTATCTCCGCGGTTTGAATTGAATTGAATTTGTCGTCCGCCTTGAAACTTACCTCTATGTAAGCCTCTATTGTTTGACCGGCCGACCAAGATTTGCGTTTTATTCATTTGCCTGCCGAGTTCTCTTTGAATAGACGCCAATTTTTTATTAGCAGCCGCGATGTTGTTCAATGCTGTTGCAAGGCTACTTGAGCTATTGTCAGTAACAGAGTTGAATCCTGTGGCTTGACCGTCTTCATCAGTCAAGATGCTTTTTAATGTTAGTCTTTTTGAGGCTGATGCACATTGTTAATTTAAAGTTTTTGTTTCCGGTTGCATCAAAAGCCTCATTTTTAAATGCCTAGGCATTCCTGAAATAAATGTGTCCCTTATTCGCTTTGTTCGCTCTGCTGAATAGTCGTTTCCTCCAGAATCTGCAAATGCTATATTTTCAAGTCTTGTGGTGTTTGTCAGAAAGTCTTCTCGAGTCTCTTTTGATTGATTAAACGTCATTCTTTTTGAAACTTTAATTTGTAAAGCTCCCCTCTATTTGCGTTCAAATATCGTTTTTCTAGTGGCAGTAACGCAATATTAAGTGTGTTTTTGCTGGCAGTTTGTAATTCCAGAAAATAGTTTAAAGCTTCGCCATTCAAATGAAGTTTTAAAAATCAAACTTATTGACCGTTTGGTACTTGCGCAAGGGCGATAGAAAATTCTAGTTGCACGTGGAATACCATAAAGTTTTTCGTAACAACTCCGTAAATGGAGTCAAACTGACGCTTTGTGGCTCTGCTGCTGGTGGAGGTGGAGCAAATTCTCTAATCGCTGTTGCGATAGCCTTTGCAGCTGCTGCAACATCTACCATTTTATCAAGATTGTAACTTAAATCTCAAAAAAACAAATTCTTTCTAAAAGTTCTGAAATGGGTCAAGGTAAAGATAATTTAAGATGCAAGATATTGATATCGAAAAAAGTATAGAGTATAAAAAAAACAGTATAGTTTTGCGAAAATTGGTAAATCAGGTAAAATAATCAATCAAGTATGAAGCACATTTTGGGGTTTAAACGAATTTTTATGATCGCTAAATCCAGTCCAGATAAAACTGAATGAAAAACTTGACAGGTATTATCGGTAAAATATAAGCATTTACGATTGTCGATTGTATAATTTAAATGTAAATTTGTTGAGGTAGAATAGATTATTTAACTTTTTGATAGAGCTTCTTTGTCTCCAATTCGAAATCAAAGCTTTTTCCGTTTCCGTATCACGCTCACAGTTTTAAACATTTTGAGGCTTACGCTATGCAAAATCAATTTCCTGTCACCATTTTCTATCACTATTAATTATATGTTTTGTAACTATTTCAGATGCAGGTTCCTAGCAGATTCCATCTAATTCTCTCAATTTCACGACGATTTTTTTGCAATTTTATTCTATTCCTCTATCTCCAAACCAAATCTCCTTTAAACCAGTAACAATCTATTTCTAAATGCTCATTTTACCAAATCAAAATTTCAACCAATGCCAAATTGTAATTCAAATCAAATCTGGATTAGGATTTTGTATATGACAGGAGTGGTTTCAAATAATATCAAAGTAAACTCAGATAGAAGAGCCAACAGGGTCCTTGAAACTGGTACCGAATCCCCGGTTGTGAAATCGCTCAGCGAATCCAAACTCAACGAACAATGCTGGTGTGGCACGTCCGAGTCAGACAATCATAATGAACTAAAAGTCCAGCACAGTCTAGAAATTGAGCCTGGAGGGTTGTGGATCAAGCTCGGGAAAATAGATGTAGAAACATTACGCGACTCGGGAAATCCATCGACACTGGTCAATGAAAATTCGGCTAACAAAATTCTTCAATCTTTTTAGAAAAGAGTCTGGAGCTGAAACGACAATGTCGAACTTAAAACCTTCTCGAATGCTCCTTTCAACAAAATCAGATGAGAAAACTGCATAGTTCAGATAATTGGAGGCTAGGTTCTAGGAAAATTCTAGTGGTAACCTTACCGCAAGAGAACTATTCAAAGAAATTGGACTACATGTAGTTCAAAAACTTAGTAGGTCATTCTTTGCTATTGAAGATTAGGTTGCAAATTAGGTATCAGCAAAAAAATTCCTCATCTAAATAAACGACTACATCGAAAATCACATTGTGAAGTAATGATTTATACAAAAATGATGGTTTCAAGTAAGAAAATTAGATGGTGTCGCGTCAGAAGCTTGACGAATCTGATCTATAATAAATAATGACTATCCAATGTTGGAGAAGTAAAGTTCGGTACCATCGATTTGAAATACGGATGTAGTCAACTTACCTTAGAACCAGAAATTTCCGAATCATTTTTAATATAATATGACGTTATTGCAGTGGAGCTTACAGATTTAAAACAGGTTTCTACGGACCTACAGATATTCCGGCCGAATTCCAAAAAGCAGTGGATTGCACCCAATCTCCATTAGGAAGTACATACAATTTCTTAGATGACAAAGTTATAAGTACGCGAGGATCAAAAACGGAACACCTTATTTATTGACGTATACGCGTGTCTCAAATTTCCCGACGACGGTTATTTCTGAATAAATTTTCCAAAATCTCATTTTGCAAAACACGAAACAATTTAGCTCCGATTTAAAATATCGAATGCAGTATTTAAATAACTGGTTTCAAAAACAAAAGCCTTTTTTGATTTGAATCATCCCAACAATTTTTAAAAAAACGCTGATTATTGGGATCGGTATATCGCGTAACAAAATTTGTCCAAAGTTAGCAAAATTGTGTTATCCATTCAAAAACCTACGAAAATAGGGATGTAAAATCGCATGAACAATTATCCACCAGGAGCATTTAGGGAAAGTCTTAGAGAAGATCAAAATAGCAAATACATGCTGAAAACTCACATTTCAACCCAAAACCAAAAACGAATCAAGGGAATTTCTAGGCTTTGTTCAAGAACAACAAACATAAGTTGGATGGAAACCTATTTACTACGCACCTCCTTTCTAAATTGTAGTGAACAAAAAATATAATATATATGAGCTAGAATTATTGAGAGTCGTTTGGGAAATTGAACAATTTAAACTCTAAACTTACGGAAATAACATCACAGTGGTTAGTGGCTAGAGTCAAGGAAAGATGGAAAGGACTGTCGAAGTTCACTCAATTATATTTGAAAAATTTACAAATCAGGCATGTTTGTTTTAGTGTAGATAACAAAGTAAGAGACCCACATGCGATGAAAACCGCGGTTGTCCAATTATTCCAAATGTCACAACCCGATAGTTGTGGAATTACCGATCTCTATGGTAACATCTGGTGGTCTTACAACAATCGTGATCTCCTTGCAAAAAAAACAAATATACACCTTGCTGTCTGATAAGTAACATTTAAAAAAAATAAAGCCTAAATGTAGATTTAAACCATTTGAAAAATGTAGGGTCCCAAACAAACTAGATTTTGCAGGACCAATGATTGACGATAAAAAAACAAGAATTCTACATATAGGTAGCATAGGTTGGAATTAGTAAATTTCTTAAAGTAAAGGTATACTCTCGTACATCGCGATTCTGTAACAAACTTCGTATAAAATCACATACATATCCCAGGTGTACCAAGGAACGCTAGAGCTGATGAAGAACGTAAATTTATTCACACAAACTTCTACTACATTTGCAAAAGACTTAACATAAATTTAATAGAAGGTTCCGCTAGCGGTCATCGGCCAATCGGGCTAGTCGAAATAATGATCCAGATAGTCAAACGAACATTAGTCTGCCTTAAATGTCAACACTTTATCAACGAATCAAATCCTAACCCTCCGAAGGCAGCTGGAGTCAGTATATAACAATCGCTTATCTGTACTCAAAAAATTATTAATTTATCGCCTTTATTTATCAATCTGAGCTACCTCCGAATACCCCGCTCAAAGGCATTGCATCAGTCCCAAATTCGAACACTTTAAACTGGATTACCGTTGAAAAGTGTTGTTTAGATGCAGAAACAGTTACGAGTACGATACTCTCAGAATTGATACCCGGGTCGAGGTTTTTGGGTAAATTTTTGTAACAAATGCGGTGAATGCGGTGAATTTTTGTAAGAAATGCGGTGATTGCGGTGAATGTGGTGAAAATAAATATTTCTATAAAAACAAAATCCTTTTTTGATTTGAATCATCCGAACAATTTTTAAAAAAACGCTGATTATTGGGATCGGTATATCGCGTAACAAAATTTGTCCAAAGTTAGCAAAATTGTGTTATCCATTCAAAAACCTACGAAAATAGGGATGTAAAATCGCATGAACAATTATCCACCAGGAGCATTTAGGGAAAGTCTTAGAGAAGATCAAAATAGCAAATACATGCTGAAAACTCACGTTTCAACCCAAAACCAAAAACGAATCAAGAGAATTTCTAGGCTTTGTTCAAGAACAACAAACATAAGTTGGATGGAAACCTATTTACTACGCACCTCTTTTCTAAATTGTAGTGAACAAAAAATATAATATATATGAGCTAGAATTATTCTGAGTCGTTTGGGAAATCGAACATTTTGAACACTAAACTTACGGAAATAATATCACAGTGGTTAGTGGCTAGAGTCAAGGAAAGATGGAAACGACTGTCGAAGTTCACTCAATTATATTTGAAAAATTTACAAGTCAGGCATGTTTGTTTTAGTGTAGATAACAAAGTAAGAGACCCACATGCGATGAAAAACGCGGTTGTCCAATCATTCCAAATGTCACAACCCGATAGTTGGGGAATTACCGACCTCTATGGAACATCTGGTGGTCTTACAACAATCGTGATCTCCCAGGCCTAGACCTCGACTTATGATAAGACTTTAAAAGTCTAGTAGGGGGGGGGCAATAATGACTATAATTACACGGTCGAGGTTCCTAGTTAAAGTCGAGCTAATATCTTTTCATGGGTCGAGCTAAAGTCTTTTCATAACGAAGAAAGTCCAGCTAAGGTCTTTTCATGGGTCCAGCATTAGTCTTTTAATAACCAGCAAAGTCGAGTTAAGGTCTTTTCATGGGTCCACCATTAGTCTTTTCATGAGTCTGTTTTTTTTCAAAATTCAAATTTTTTTTTTTGTGTTTCCTGCTTCTGTACAGACAGAAGCAGAACCGGAGCAAGACTAAATAGTTTTGCACCAAAGCAGTCCAATTTAAGAATCAGTTGGAAATCTGCCAAAAGCCTTAAGAATTTTGTCAAATATTAAGATAAAGAGTTATTTCAGATTGAGTATATTACCTCATTACTTGATTCAATGAAACCAGCTAGCTTAAGAGTATTGATCCTAGTCCCATTAGCCTTGAAAAAATTTTGGCGCTATTCAGTTTGTTTTCTTTCCCCAAATTATGAGCTATCTTTTTAAAAAAATAATGCAGGTTTTTGAGGTATTTTTCGTTCTTTTGAATCGTAAAAGGTGCATGATCATATATGCTGACTACGTTATATGCAATATTGCACGCAAAACGTTAATGGCAGAAAAACAGACTTATGAAAAGACTAATGATGGACCCATGAAAAGACTAAGGATGGACCCATGAAAAGACTTTAACTCGACATTGTTTGCAAACATTGTGTCGAGCTTAAGTCCAGCATTGTGTCGAGCTTAGGTCAAGCCAAAGTCTTTTGTAAAATTTTGGGTCCAGCTAATGTCTTTTGCAAAAAATCTGAGTCGAGCTAAAGTCCAGAATGCCTTAAAGTCCAGCTAAAGTCTTTTCATAGCTCAAATGAGGCCAGTATGGTCTTTTCATAGCACATTTTTGTCGAGCATTGTCTTTTCATGAGTCGAGGTCTAGACCTGGGCTCCTTGCAAAAAAAAACAAATATACACCTTGCTGTCTGATAAGTAACATTTAAAAACAATAAAGCCTAAATGTAGATTTAAACCATTTGAAAAATGTAGGGTCCCAAACAAACTAGATTTTGCAGGACCAAAAAAAACAAGAATTCTACATATAGGTAGCATAGGTTGGAATTAGTAAATTTCTTAAAGTAAAGGTATACTCTCGTACATCGCGATTCTGTAAAAAACTTCGTATAAAATCACATACATAACCCAGGTGTACCAAGGAACGCTAGAGCTGATGAAGAACGTAAATTTATTGGCACAAATTTCTACTACATTTGCAAAAGACTTAACATTAATTTAATAGAAGGTTCCGCTAGCGGTCATCGGCCAATCCGGCTAGTCGAAGATGGTCTAGAATGATCCAGATGGTCAAACGAACATTAGTCTGCCTTAAATGTCAACACTTTATCAACGAATCCAATCCTAACCCTCCGAAAGCAGCTGGAGTCAGTATATAACAATTGCTTATCTGTACTCAGAAAATTATTAAATTATCGCCTTTATTTATCAATCTGAGCTACCTCCAAATACCTCGCTCAGAGGCATTGCATCAGTCCCAAATTCGAACACCTTAAACTGGAATACCGTTAAAAATTGTTGTTTAGATGCAGAAACAGTTACGAGTACGATACTCTTAGCGGATGACTCGGGGAGTATCTTTGACGAAGATAATCAGACGAGGATGATCAGTGGAATGTAGAAGTGACGAGGATCACAAGCAGGACACTACACTGATTGAGGAGGCGAAGACCAAATACTACCAAAATTTAACACTTGGCAGCCGATACACTTATCTAAACGACAAGAGCAAACCGATCCCCAGAATTGAAGAACCAGTCAGTCTAGCAATAGCTAGAAAAGTAGACCAAAAGAAGCTCGAAAAAACACCTCCCGGGCCGAGGTGTCAACGCTAAAAAACGCAAAATTATGTAAGATTGGCGTTGAATGCGTTGAATTTATGTAAGATCTACGCTTGAGCGTAGATCTTACATAAATTCAACGCATTCAACGCTAATCTTACATAATTTTGCGTTGAATTTTGGCGTAGATCTCACATATTTAGCGTTGAATTTTAGCGTAGATCTTACATATTTAGCGTTGAATTTAGCGTAGATCTTACATAAATTCAACGCATTCAACGCCAATCTTACATAATTTTGCGTTGAATTTTGGCGTAGATCTTGCATATTTAGCGTTGAATTTTAGCGTAGATCTTACATAAATTCAACGCATTCAACGCCAATCTTACATATTTTGCGTTGAAATTTGGTGTAGATCTTACATATTTAGCGTTGAATTTTAGCGTAGATCTTACATATTTAGCGTTGAAATTAGCGTAGATCTTACATAAATTCAACGCATTCAACGCCAATCTTACATAATTTTGCGTTGAATTTTGGCGTAGATCTTACATATTTAGCGTTGAAATTTAGCGTAGATCTGACATATTTAGCGTTGAATTTAGCGTAGATCTTACATAAATTCAACGCGTTCAACGCCAATCATACATAATTTTGCGTTGAATTTTGGCGTAGATCTTGCATATTTAGCGTTGAATTTTAGCGTAGATCTTACATAAACTCAACGCATTCAACGCCAATCTTACATATTTTGCGTTGAAATTTGGCGTCGATCTTACATATTTAGCGTTGAATTTTAGCGTAGATCTTACATATTTAGCGTTGAATTTAGCGTAGATCTTACATAAATTCAACGCATTCAACGCCAATCTTACATAATTTTGCGTTGAATTTTGGCGTAGATCTTGCATATTTAGCGTTGAATTTAGCGTATATCTTACATAAATTCAACGCATTCAACGCCAATCTTACATAATTTTGCGTTAAACTTTGGCGTAGATCTTACATATTTAGCGTTGAATTTTAGCGTAGATCTTACATATTAAGCGTTGAATTTAGCGTCGATCTTACATAAATTCAACGCATTCAACGCCAATCGTACATATTTTGCGTTAAAATTTGGCGTAGATATTATATATTTAGCGTTGAATTTTAGCGTAGATCTTACATATTTAGCGTTGAATATAGCGTAGACCTTACATATTTAGCGTTGAATTTAGCGTAGAGCTTACATAAATTCAACGCATTCAACGCCAATCTTACATAATTTTGCGTTGAATTTTGGCGTAGATCTTACATATTTAGCGTTGAATTTTAGCGTATATCTTACATATTTAGCGTTGAATTCAGCGTAGATCTTACATAAATTCAACGCATTCAACGCCAATCTTACATATTTTGCGTTAAAATTTGGCGTAGATCTTACATATTTAGCGTTCAATTTTAGCGTAGATCTTACATATTTAGCGTTGAATTTAGCGTAGATCTTACATAATTTCAACGCATTCA
Source organism: Convolutriloba macropyga (assembly GCF_964194025.1). Lineage (NCBI taxonomy): Eukaryota > Metazoa > Xenacoelomorpha > Acoela > Convolutidae > Convolutriloba > Convolutriloba macropyga. The sequence goes on from NC_134479.1 coordinate 43,485,886, forward strand.
ACGCCAATCTTACATAATTTTGCGTTGAATTTTGGCGTAGATCTTACATATTTAGCGTTGAATTTTAGCGTAGATCTTACATAAATTCAACGCATTCAACGCCAATCTTACATATTTTGCGTTGAAATTTGGTGTAGATCTTACATATTTAGCGTTGAATTTTAGCGTAGACCTTACATATTTAGCGTTGAATTTAGCGTAGATCTTACATAAATTCAACACATTCAACGCCAATCTTACATATTTTGCGTTGAACTTTGGCCTAGATCTTACATAATTAGCGTTGAATTGTAGCGTAGATCTTACATATTTAGCGTTGAATTTAGCGTAGATCTTACATAAATTCAGCGCTTTCAACACCAATCTTACATTTTTTGCGTAGAGTTTTGGCTTAGATCTTACAAATTTAAAGTTGAATTTTTTGAATTCCCTTTCAGACCACTTTATGATTTCAAAAGTTTTTCAAGTTTTTTTTCAAAAAGTCATTTTTTTTCACTGTTTCGACCCCGATACTTCACAGGTGAGAAAAGCGAAGTCAGCAAAAAAAACCACTTTTTAGTGCTCTTTTATAGTGCAAAATCCATTTGAGATCATTTTACGATTTCAAAACTTTTCCAAGTTTTTTTTCGAAAAATCAATTTCACTGTTTCGACCAATATGCTGCAAAGGAGAGAAACGTGAAGTCAGAGAAAAATCAGTTGTTAGTGCTCTTTTGTAGTGCAAAATGCAATTGAGACCATTTTACGATTTCAAATTTCTCAAGTTTTTTTTTCAAAAAGTTAATTTTTTAACTGTTTCGATCCTATACTGCACAGGTGAGAAAAATCACTTTTTAGTGCTCTTTTATAGTGCAAAATTCGTTTCAGACCATTTTACGATTTCAAAACTTTTTCAAGTTTTTTTTCGAAAAATTAATTTTTTCACTATTTCGAACCCTATATTCCAAATGTGAGTAACAAGAAGTCAGAAAAAATCTTTTTTAGTGCTCTTTTATAGTGCAAAATCCAATTCAGACCATTTGAAGATTTCAAATTTTTCAAGTTTTTTTTCGAAAAATTAATTTTTTTACTGTTTCGACCCCTATACTGCTCAATTGAGAAATATGAAGTCAACAAAAAATAACCATTTGCTCTCTTACGGTTCAAAAACCATTTCAAACCATTTTAAGGATTCAATTTTTTTCAAAACTTAAAAAAAATTTAAATTTTCCCAGTACTTCTCACATGATAAATGCGTTGAATACGTTGAAATTATGTAAGATCTCGGCTAAATTCAACGAAAAATATGTAAGATCTAGGCTAAATTCAACGAAATATATGCAAATTCTACGCTAAATTCAATGCAAAATATGTAAGGTCTACGCTAAAATCAACGCAAAATATGTAAGATCTACGCTAAATTCAACGCAAAATATGTAAAATCTACGCTTTATAACGATTGCGGCTCTTAAGGAAACCAAGGTACGGTGGCGCAATGGTAGAAAAGGCGACAAGTAAACAGGAGATCAGTGGTTCGAGTCCCATACCCAGAGTTCTACTCGTTGTTTTTTTTGTAAGATCAACGCTAAATTCAACGCAAAAATATGTAAGATCTACGCTAAATTCAACGCTAAATATGTAAGATCTACGCTAAATTCAACGCTAAATATGTAAGATCAGCGGCAACTAGCGTTGACAAGTTGGAAAATTCACCGCCATTTCTTACATAATTTTGCGCTGAATGCGTTGAATTTTTGTCTTTAAATTCAACGCATTCAACGCAAAATTATGTAAGAAAATTGCGGTGAATTTTCCGACTTGTCAACGCTAGTTGCCGCTGATCTTACATAATTTTGGCCAAATTCCTCGGCTCGGGCTAGACAGATTCTCCGAACTCACAGCTCCTTGGACGGTAATCACGTCAGCAGCATCAACATTGAATATACTTGAACCTGGTTTACCCCCGTTCGCGTAAAGCATTGCGACTCAACCAAATTTGGAACAAAGGAAGCGCTCTAACGAGACAACACGAGGAAATGTCAATCTCAATCAGATAGCTGAACCTAGTCAAAGCACATGGGCCGAACAGGATCTTCAGGTGATAGATAGCCACCCCCCAAATTGCACGTCACGAGCAGAAGCACGAGTGGAAAAGATATCAAAGGTCCAAGAATCTTTGATTTACGAGACCCAAGCGGCAAATCAAAAGCAAAGAAACACGAAATGCACCGCAATCAAAGATGGGACAAAGCGATGCCTCTCAGAACGAGATTACCAGAAGACAGATATATACCCCCAACCTCAAGAAAGGAGTCAGTCGTTGAATTGGTGCAAAAGCCAGCTTTCATACCCGGGTCGAGGTTTTTGGGTAAATTTTTGTAACAAATGCGGTGAATGCGGTGAATTTTTGTAAGAAATGCGGTGATTGCGGTGAATGCGGTGAAAATAAATATTTCACCGCATTTCACCGCATTTCTTACAAAAATTCACCGCAAAATTCACCGCATTTCTTACAAAAATTCACCGCATTGAGTTTTGTGGCAAAATAATGTAAGAAATGCGGTGAATGCGGTGAAAAAAAATAATTCACCACATTTCACCCTATTTTTACAAAAATTCACCGCGACATTCACAGCATTTCTTACAAAATTCACCGCATATGATTTCCAAAGTTTACTCAATCTGATTTAAATTCACATGAAATTTTAAAGATGAAAGTGACAGTCGGTGCAGTGGACTAAGCAGTGGATGGCATGCAGGAGGTCATAGTTTCGATCCCGTGTGTAGGATCACTTTTTTGTAAGATTATTGAGGACGCGGTGAAAATAAATAATTCACCGCGATTCACCGCATTCACCGCAAAAAGATGTAAGAAATACGCGGTGAAAATTATTTTTTTTTCACCACATTTCACCGCATTTCTTACGAAAATTCACCGCCAAACCTCGACCCGGGTATTTTTATGCGGGAGTGAAAACATAACAAACCGAGAATACAGCCTTAGAATCGGAGCAAATTTTTACCTTGGGAGGGACCTTCTACTTAAAATTTAACAAGACGCCCTTCCAGTGTTCTTTATTTTCGGCTACGGACGTATGTCAAAAACTCCTCTTTTCACTTATAAGAAGCAAATGAGAAGCCCTTTATGATATTTTAGTATATCAAACTGGAGGATCAGATCCAACATAGTTCAAGTATATTAAAAAATTGTTATCAATTGCAAAATTAAACTTACCAGACCTCATTCTTCAATCTAAAGAATCAGTTTGATTATCGAACTGCAATTTGGTTAATCTCAAAAGTGCTATTTTACCTGCTGTTAACCACTATAGAAATCAATTCCGTTGCTCAATTCAAAACACATCTTTGGAGCTGAGTCAGCAAATCAAGCTAACAATGAATATGGCTTTTTATCGGAAAATCTGGAGGCCTCTGGAATTTATACTAAGAAAGTGGTTAGGAAACTCATTGTATTTTTAATTATAAGACTTATTTCGATATCTAGCAGTTTATTTTAGATAATACCAAATTGCGGTGCCATTCGGAATTGACACTAATCAGACTGTGCCCGACGAAATTAACCTCAGATTAGACCATTCCAGACAAAAGTGTCCACTGATCAGTCTGAAAAGCGTTTGAATCACTATGTGCTCTCGAAGTGCGCCAAGAGTTGTCTAAGATCAGACATTTCCTGGCAGAAATGACCTCTGATCAGACCGAAATCAGCCCATTGTTCAAGCTTTTGCGCGATTATGACCCAGGTCCAACCCACGCCATTGTCAAAACAATTGTGAGCTCAAGTCTACTCCTGATCAGAGTACTGCGCGCTAGAAATCGCCTCTAATCAACCTCACATGCGCTCGAAATCATCTGAGCAGTGAATAATATTCACTTTGAACGAATCTCTTCAATTTGCTAAAATATACTCATTTCATAAAAGTTGATGCGTGCAGGATTAAATGCTTCTGAGGAAAAGCCAATTTTAAAGTATTGATTATTGAAATGAAGACAGATATATACCCCCAACCTCAAGAAAGGAGTCAGTCGTTGAATTGGTGCAAAAGCCAGCTTTCATACCCGGGTCGAGGTTTTTGGGTAAATTTTTGTAACAAATGCGGTGAATGCGGTGAATTTTTGTAAGAAATGCGGTGATTGCGGTGAAAATAAATATTTCACTGCATTTCACCGCATTTCTTACCAAAATTCACCGCAAAATTCACCGCATTTCTTACAAAAATTCACCGCATTGAGTTTTGTGGCAAAATAATGTAAGAAATGCGGTGAATGCGGTGAAAAAAAATAATTCACCACATTTCACCCTATTTTTACAAAAATTCACCGCGACATTCACAGCATTTCTTACAAAATTCACCGCATATGATTTCCAAAGTTTACTCAATCTGATTTAAATTCACATGAAATTTTAAAGATGAAAGTGACAGTCGGTGCAGTGGACTAAGCAGTGGATGGCATGCAGGAGGTCATAGGTTCGATCCCGTGTGTAGGATCACTTTTTGTAAGATTATTGAGGACGCGGTGAAAATAAATAATTCACCGCGATTCACCGCATTCACCGCAAAAAGATGTAAGAAATACGCGGTGAAAATTATTTTTTTCACCTTATTTCACCACATTTCTTACGAAAATTCACCGCCAAACCTCGACCCGGGTATTTTTATGCGGGAGTGAAAACATAACAAACCGAGAATACAGCCTTAGAATCGGAGCAAATTTTTACCCTGGGAGGGACCTTCTACTTAAAATTTAACAAGAAGCCCTTCCAGTTTTCTTTAATTTCGGCTACGGAAGTATGTGAAAACTCCTCATTTCACTTATAAGAAGCAAATGAGAAGCCCTTTATGATATTTTAGTATATCAAACTGGAGGATCAGATCCAACATAGTTCAAGTATATTAAAAGTTGTTATCAATTGCAAAATTAAACTTACCAGACCTCATTCTTCAATCTAAAGAATCAGTTTGATTATCAAACTGCAATTTGGTTAATCTCAAAAGTGCTATTTTACCTGCTGTTAACCACTATAGAAATCAATTCCGTTGCTCAATTCAAAACACATCTTTGGAGCTGAGTCAGCAAATCAAGCTAACAATGAATATGACTTTTTATCGGAAAATCTGGAGGCCTCTGGAATTTATACTAAGAAAATGATTAGGGAACTCATTGTAATTTTAATTATAAGACTAATTTCGATATCTAGCAGTTTATTTTAGATAATACCAGATTGCGGTGCCATTCGGAAATGACACTAATCAGACTGTGCCCGACGAAATTAACCTCAGATTAGACCATTCCAGACAAAAGTGTCCACTGATCAGTCTGAAATGCGTTTGAATCACTATGTGCTCTCGAAGTGCGCCAAGAGTTGTCTAAGATCAGACATTTCCTGGCAGAAACGACCTCTGATCAGATCGAAATCAGCTCATTGTTCAAACTTTTGTGCGATTATGACCCAGGTCCAACCCACGCCATTGTCAAAACAATTGTGCGCTCAAGTCTACTCCTGATCAGAGTACTGCGCGCTAGAAATCGCCTCTAATCACCCTCACATGCGCTCGAAATCATCTGAGCAGTGAATAATTTTCACTTTGAACGAATCTCTTCAATTTGCTAAAATATACTCATTTCATAAAAGTTGATGCGTGCAGGATTAAATGCATCTGAGGAAAAACCAATTTTAAAGTATTGATTATTGAAATGAAACCCATCAGTTGCAAAAGAAAATTATTTATGCCAATAGTACATATTTCTGACTCTAAAATTTTTTTTCTCAGGAAAAAAGTACAAAAAATCGAAAGGAAAAAATGTGCTCGAAATGGTCTCTGATCAGATCATATTGCGATCAAAGTCTTCTATGATCAGAGTAATGTAGGCTTGAATCCGCCTCTGATCAGACCATCCCCAGACCGAAGTGATATCTGATCATACTTAAGCGCGCTCGAACCAAATCCCAGACCCTGTAATTTTGGACTGGAAACACACCGTTTGTGTTGGACTTGGGTCTGATCAGAGGTCTTTTCCGTCTGGCAGCTCAACCCGAGATGGTATTTGTTAAATGTGATTATTCACTTTTGATGGGGAAATGTTGTACGGTGATACAACAGGTATATTGGTCGTCATTTCTCTAGATCTATTTGTGCTCTCTCTCAAATCTACTTTTTCCCCATTAGGTGACTTGCTCAGCAAATCACTTCTTCACTACCCGGGTCGAGAAAAACTATGTAAGAAATGCGCTGAAATGCGCTGATTTTTCAAAAAATTCAGCGCAAAAACCTTACATAAAAATGCGCTGAATTGTGCTGAAATGCGCTGAAACTTTGCAAGAAACGCGCTGAAAACCACTGAGTTTTCAAAAATCAGCCATCACTGACAATCGAACCCTGCTCCCCGTGCCGTAGCCTTTACTCAACCCACTGCGCCAATGATTCCTATAATTCTTCCTATTTAATTTGATTTTTATTAGAAGACAGTTTAGGAAGGAAAGCACTGAAATTATGTAAGATATGCGCTGAAAATTCATCGCATTTCTTACATTTTTCAGCGCTTTACAGCGCATTTTTTAATGAAAAGATCATCATTAAATAGGGAAAATTCAATGGTTCGAAATTGAGGATCGCTGACATCTCGACCCGAGTACGATTTATATTCCTCCAATAGTGTCTATAATCAGCTATTTCTCATTATTTTGTGATTCGAGCTCAATTTCGCAGTCTGTTTATAATTTGTCTGGTCTTAATCTGGACTCATTGTGAATTGCTAATAAGTAAGTTGTCTCAATCAAACTTTTAATCAAAAACAAGTGATTTGGTCGGAGAAACAATCTGGCAAGTAGCCGGGTCGAGGTGTCACCGCCATTCAACGCAAAATTTTGTAAGATAATCGGTGAATGCGGAATATTTTGTAAGATGAGCGGTGAAGTCGGTGAAATTACATAAATCAAGCGGCGAATGCGGTGAAAAAATCCTTTATCGCCTGGTAGCGATGAAACTACGTGAATTCACCGCTAAATTTTGCGGTAAAATTCACCGCTTTGAAAAAAAGTGTCCAAATTATGTAACATAAGCGGTGGATGCAGAAAAATTACATAAATTCACTGCTTAACTCAGTGGTGAACTTAAATAAATCCAGTAATGGTGACGTGACTCTGCTTGAAGGCACTGAGAACTTCTGGCGTTTATCGAGAACCGCGAAGCGGTTCGAGATATAATGTCAGAATTTCGAAGTGACTTCTGCAGCTAGTGAGTCGCGTAACCATTTTAAAACAAGCTCTCTGCAAGTTCAGTCGAAAGCTTTGCCGAAGTGATTTTAACCGATTAAACAATCAAAATAGGAGTTTCCTTCCGATATTGATGAAAAGGAGAATCACTTTCGCAGACAAATGACTTTTTTCTTCCAAAGCACTATAGGAACAAAACTTTTTCTCAATTTCATTGTTCTTGATTTTTCTGTTTTATAAGAAAGCCAATTGTCCCTGAAAAAGGATGACCGATGATTCCATTCTTGCAAAAACAACATGTGACAAGTTTCGATGGATGGAGAATCTATGGAAACGATGGATTAAAGTTAAAAAAGAGAAGACCCAGAATATTTTGGGACATCTATGGATGTGATTTTCGCGAGTAGTCTTGACCTAGCCAACCAATACCTTTGTCAATTCATACAAAGAATTTCTCCGTTTCTCCAACCCCCAGGATTTTTTTCTGTTTTTGAAAGCCCCCCCCAACACTCCACCCATCAGTACTCTGATCCTCATGTAAACCAGTAACAGCACAATTAACCTTACATAATGAAAAATCCAAAATTAAAACTCTGTTAGGGGAAAGAATTACGTGCACCAACAAGCAGATGCCAAAAACGGAAAAAAACTTTTTCAAGAAATTCGAACAGTTAAAGGGGGAAAAATATCACCCAAGCACTCTCTAAAGAACGCTTTTTAGATTTTTTGGAGTCAATTTTCAAAAATTTCAACTTCCAGCTACGTATATAAGAACTTCTGGCATTTCAACTTCTGGCTAAGTATATAGGAACTTCTGGCATTTCATCTTCTGGCACATTGTAAAACTTGCTCGTGCGTGTTTTAAACGTTTAGGAAACGCTTCGAATTGTCTTCTGTTCAACGAAGTTAAGATAAAATTATTAAAGATCGCACTGAAAATTTACCCACGAATAATCAAACATCTTTTTGAAACTTTTTTAAGCTGTGAATTTATGTAATTTCAGCACTGGAGTAAGCGGTGAACTTACAAAATACCACCATATTTTACCGCTAAAACTTTTAGCGCTGATCTTACAAAAGTGTGTCAAAGCGTATGTTTAACACAAAGCTGAGTGAGTTTGATTTAAATTCAAAACAAATATGCTAGATTCTAGTGAGAAATGGCGCAGTGGAAGAAGTGGCTGACATTCTGGAGGTGATAGATTCGAACCCATGCACGGACGGTAGCTTGTATTAGGCGGTGAAATGTGGTGAATTTTTGTAAGTCCACCGCTTGGAGTTTACATAATTTCATCGTATTCATCGCGTTTCAACGCAAAACAATGTACGAAGTTTTCGGTAAAAAAAAACAACTTTTGACCGCTTATCTTACATATTTTTCCGATTTTTTTTCGACCCGGGTATTTGTGCTGTCTCAAACATAATTCTTTCTCCATTAGGTGACTTGCCCAGCAAATGACATCTTCACTCCGATTTAAATTTCTCCAATAATGTCTGATACTAATTAGCTATTTCTCATTATTTTGTGATCCGAGCTCAGTTTCGCATTCCAATATTTTTAATTTGTCTGGTTTTAATCTGGACTCATTGTGAGTTGCTAATAAGTAACTTGTCTCAATCAAAATTTTTAATCAAAAACAAAGATTTGCTCGGAGAAACAACCTAAGAGTTCCTGACAGGTAGCCGGGTCGAGGCCATCCCAGTTGAGAGTTCGACTTCTGAAAAGACCGAGGTCGGCATATATCGGGTATGGAAAGACAGTGGTTGACCGATAATGAATTTTATCAGACTTTAGGTCAACCTTAAAGATCAGGCTTGACTTTAGGGCAAACGATATCGGTCATGCTCGAAATTAGGTTGGTCGATTTTGGTCATGGTGAATTTTGGGTCAGGGATATTAGTCATGGTCGGCCTTAGGTCTATATTGTTCAAGGTTGATTTTAGACCGACCAATATTGGCCATGGTTGACTTTGGATTGGCCTATAAAGGTCAAGTTCAAAAAAAGTGAACGTTGTCTATCAAGGTTGTTAGTAGTTGTTAATTTTGCAATATATAATAATAATAACACAAAAAAGGTGTCAATAAACAAATTGTACAAAAAGGAACTGACAAAATGGCTATAATTTTTGCTGCTACTACTACTACTACTACTACTACTACTACTACTACTACTACTACTACTACTACTACTACTACTACTACTACTACTACTACTACTACTACTACTACTACTACTACTACTACTACTACTACTACTACTACTACTACTACTACTGTTTCAACACTTTAATTCCAAATATGAAATAAAGGCACGGTTGGCAACAAATACAAATACAAATACAAATACAAACAAAACAAGAAGAGTTATTTGTTTGGTTATTCTGTGAAGTGCTGTACGACGAAATTGTTGAAGGCATTCTTTGACCCGGTTGCTGCTTTCTCCTGCAATCTGGTGAACGATACTTTGTTTCGTACACAGTCTCCTTCGATTTGACTCATCCACGTTTTCCGTTGCCCCCCAGGAGCGCGTCTGGCATGGGCGTATTGATCGGGCGGGTCCCAATCGAAGGCACTGCGGGCTAATCTTCCTGGTTCCATTCTCTGGATGTGACCGTACCATTTTATCCGTTTGAGCATGATCATCGTGGATAGTTGGGGCATTCGCGATCTTGACATAATTTCATCGTTCGTTGCTTTCTCCAGATATGACACACGTAGAATTCTCCGAAGACAACCACAGTGGAAACTCTCAAGTTTTCTCTCCATTAATTTCGAAAGAGTCCAAGTCTCTGAGCTGTACAGCACGGCTGATAAAACGAGTGCTTTGTACAAATTGCACTTGAGGTGCACGCTGAGCTGCTTGCTCTTCCAGAGATTTTGGAAGTTAGCAAACCGTTGTCTACCTTCTGCAAGTTTGCAATTGACTTCCTGGAGGTCTCCATGCTTGAGGCTGACATATGATCCGAGATACTTGAACGCTTCTATGTTTTCAAACTCGTTTCCGATAACATCTTGTACTTTGCAGGAAAACACGCGTGTGGCAGCTGCTTTAGGTTTGCCACAGTATCTCGATTGGTGAACTTTTCGGCCATTGACTGTTTTGAACTTCCTTTCACACTTGTCACAGGTGAGGCTCGCCTCTAGTTGCTCGAACTTTGACTTGTCGACGACATTCTTTGACGAACCGGCTTTGCAGAATCTTGTTTGGTGCACTTTGCGTCCGGTAACTGTACTGAATTGCCGCTGACAGTTCTGACATCTTAAAGACTCTTGATCAGCCACCGCTGACCCACTCTCATTTTCTAGCGACTCTAAATCCGCTACTGCAGATTGTTGTTGTGAAGCTACCAACGCTGGCTTAGCCTCCGCTAAGCTTTTCAATCTGAGCTTCCGGCCATCTTGTGTTTCGAACCAGCCCGCTTTCTTTTTCGTTCCCAGCAGCACCTCCGTGCCGATGGTTAGTCGTGACTGGCTAGATGTCTCTGCCAGGAGTCCTAGTTTGCCTTTATGTGTTCCAGTGAGTATCTCCACGTTCTGTTGGATACTAGGCACTGCAACAACATTTGGGTTGTCGCATTTTACGCCCATATTCTTTGTTTTGGCCACATTAATCTTCAGACCAGCGGCTTCCGCTAGGGCCTCGATTCGATGTAGGTTTTCTTGCACCTCAATGTCTGAGACCCCCACGAGAGCAACATCATCAGCAAAATCTAAGTCAGCCACCAATCTCCCAATGTCTAATCCTCCATGCACCGAGTTAGCTAAAATGTAGTTGATGACAAGGCCGAATAGGATTGGGGACCACACATCACCCTGCCTAACGCCTGTTCTGACATCAAATAAGCGTCCCTTCTCACCTTCGGCTTTGACTCGACATTTGAATCCATCATAGCTGTTTCTTATGATGTTTATCACTTTTTGCGGCAGACCATAGTGTTTCATTATCTGGTACATCTGCTCACGATCGACAGAATCGAATGCCGCTCGAAAGTCTATGAAACAAAAGCTAATATCCAATTGAAACGCCATTGATTTCTCTATTATTTGACGCAGGGCAAAGAGTTGATCGGCGCATCCTCTGCTTTTTCTGAAGCCACACTGCTCTTCCCTTAAGACGCGATCCACTGAATCTTTGCATCGATTGAGAGTAACGGAAGCGAACACTTTGCCTGGTACTGACAATAGAGAGATCCCTCGGTGGTTCGAACACTCTGACCTCTTTCCTTTACTCTTGTATAATGGGACAATTTCTGCTACCTTCCAGTCATCGGGCAGAACTTCCGTCGACCAACATTTATCTATGATGTCCCAGAGCCACTCGACAATACCCTTGTGTGCTTTCAACATCTCACAAGAAATGTTATCGGGTCCACTTGCCTTGCCATTCTTCAACCTGCGGACAGCTTCAAGCACTTCTTCAAATCGAATTGGGCTCAGGTCAATCGGCAAGCTTTCAGCTGCTTCTTCGGGATCCAATCTCGTACTGCAACTGAATGTTGAGGGATTCAGGAGTTGACTAAAATGTTCCGTCCAGCGTTCAAGTCGTTCCTCTTTCGTCCGTAAGTTGACGCCAGTGCTTGAAACTAATTTGGTCAACTGGGGCCTCCAGTTTCGGCAAATCTGCTGTGATGCCCCAAAAACCTCCTTTAAGTTGCCTCTGTCCGCGAAGCTCTGCACTTCTTGGCCTTTGCGTTCAAGCCATGCCCGTTTGTCTGCACGTAGAGCTTTTCTGACTTCCTTACAGCAGTTTGTGAACTCTAACAGCACCTCCGCGCTGCTGTGTTTCTTTAACTGTAGATCGGCTCGTTTCCGGATAAGTTCCAGAGAATCTGGAGAAATCCAAGGTTTGTTCACTCGCTTGTCCGGAAGGAGGCATTTCACTGCTGCTTGGTTCAGGGCTTTTCGAAAATTGTCCCAAGACTGCTCTGTATTCTCGAAATCGCCGCTCTTATCAAGATGTAACTTGACCTCCTGCGTGAATAAGTCACGCGTTGTTTCATCTTGCAGCTTTGCAGAACTGATTCTGGGCGTGAAGCATGACTTTTTAGACAAAAGTTTCATAGATACTTCCGCAATGACCAGTTCGTGATCGGTAATTGTGGTTTTCCCTCTTCTGGACCTCACATTCGTCAGACATCCTCTGTATCTCTCTGCAAACAGAATGTGATCCAGCATCTTTTTTCGACAACTCGGATCGGGAGGGTTGAAGGTGTACCGATGCACTTGTCGATGCTGGAACCATGTACCACCTACGAGCAATTTGTGTGAAGTGCAAAATGATAACAACTTTTCAGAGTTTTCATTTTCTTCACCCATTCCAAACGGGCCTCTGCAGCTCATGGTGTCATTCAACTGGTGTCCAGGCTCTGCATTGAGGTCACCGATGACACAAATACGCTCCCTATGTTTGAAACTGGAAACTAGGTCTGAAAGTTGACTCCAAAACAAATCCTTCTCTTGGAGACTAGCTTCATTCGTAGGTGCGTAGCAGACAACAACAGCTAGATTGGCTCTCCTCTGAGCCGCGAACTTGACGTAGCAAATACGTTCACTTAGAGCCACTTGTTCTACGATGCTGTTTATCAATGACTTCTTTACAGCAACGCCCACTCCTCCTTGTCTCGACTTTACACCAGACAACCACGAGTCAGACAGGTAGAGCTTGTGGTCTCCGAGATCAATTTCTTGCTCCTGCAATCTCGTCTCCTGCACTCCCAGAATATCCAACTTGTATCGCGCCAGATCCATTTTCAAAGCCTCTAGAGATCCGGCTTGGGTCAGTGTTCTGACGTTTAAAGTTGCAATTCTGAGTTGGTTCCTCGGGAGATTTTTAGCACCCCTTACCCGGGACTCGGGGCCATGGTTGATTGTACTCATTGCTTTGGTGTTTGAAGGCTGAGATACGACTAGTTGCGCCACAAACTAGAAGACCAGTGCCTCGTTAGCTCGACCATGTGAGCGTAGATCCGCAGCACATGACCTACCCCCAGGGGACACCACGTGGAGGTGAGGTTGGATTGGAGGTGAGGTACTACTACTACTACTACTACTACTACTACTACTACTACTACTACTACTACTACTACTACTACTGTTTCAACACTTTAATTCCAAATATGAAATAAAGGCACGGTTGGCAACAAATACAAATACAAATATAAATACAAACAAAACAAGAAGAGTTATTTGTTTGGTTATTCTGTGAAGTGCTGTACGACGAAATTGTTGAAGGCATTCTTTGACCCGGTTGCTGCTTTCTCCTGCAATCTGGTGAACGATACTTTGTTTCGTACACAGTCTCCTTCGATTTGACTCATCCACGTTTTCCGTTGCCCCCCAGGAGCGCGTCTGGCATGGGCGTATTGATCGGGCGGGTCCCAATCGAAGGCACTGCGGGCTAATCTTCCTGGTTCCATTCTCTGGATGTGACCGTACCATTTTATCCGTTTGAGCATGATCATCGTGGATAGTTGGGGCATTCGCGATCTTGACATAATTTCATCGTTCGTTGCTTTCTCCAGATATGACACACGTAGAATTCTCCAAAGACAACCACAGTGGAAACTCTCAAGTTTTCTCTCCATTAATTTCGAAAGAGTCCAAGTCTCTGAGCTGTACAGCACGGCTGATAAAACGAGTGCTTTGTACAAATTGCACTTGAGGTGCACGCTGAGCTGCTTGCTCTTCCAGAGATTTTGGAAGTTAGCAAACCGTTGTCTACCTTCTGCAAGTTTGCAATTGACTTCCTGGAGGTCTCCATGCTTGAGGCTGACATATGATCCGAGATACTTGAACGCTTCTATGTTTTCAAACTCGTTTCCGATAACATCTTGTACTTTGCAGGAAAACACGCGTGTGGCAGCTGCTTTAGGTTTGCCACAGTATCTCGATTGGTGAACTTTTCGGCCATTGACTGTTTTGAACTTCCTTTCACACTTGTCACAGGTGAGGCTCGCCTCTAGTTGCTCGAACTTTGACTTGTCGACGACATTCTTTGACAAACCGGCTTTGCAGAATCTTGTTTGGTGCACTTTGCGTCCGGTAACTGTACTGAATTGCCGCTGACAGTTCTGACATCTTAAAGACTCTTGATCAGCCACCGCTGACCCACTCTCATTTTCTAGCGACTCTAAATCCGCTACTGCAGATTGTTGTTGTGAAGCTACCAACGCTGGCTTAGCCTCCGCTAAGCTTTTCAATCTGAGCTTCCGGCCATCTTGTGTTTCGAACCAGCCCGCTTTCTTTTTCGTTCCCAGCAGCACCTCCGTGCCGATGGTTAGTCGTGACTGGCTAGATGTCTCTGCCAGGAGTCCTAGTTTGCCTTTATGTGTTCCAGTGAGTATCTCCACGTTCTGTTGGATACTAGGCACTGCAACAACATTTGGGCTGTCGCATTTTACGCCCATATTCTTTGTTTTGGCCACATTAATCTTCAGACCAGCGGCTTCCGCTAGGGCCTCGATTCGATGTAGGTTTTTGCACCTCACTACTACTACTACTACTACTACTACTACTACTACTACTACTACTACTACTACTACTACTACTACTACTACTACTACTACTACTACTACTACTACTACTACTACTACTACTACTACTACTACTACTACTACTACTACTACTACTACTACTACTACTACTACTACTACTACTACTACTACTACTACTACTACTACTACTACTACTACTACTACTACTACTACTACAACTATTACGCATAATACTGATCTCATCGCATTCCCTGCTTATCACACAAATTTTTGGCAGTTTTCTCTCGGCGTTGGGTTTATGAAATTTCACCACTAAGTTAAGCCCTGAGTTTATGTAATTTCCCCGCATTCACTGCAGTTCTCACAAAATTTGAACACTTTTTTTAAGCGGTGAGTTTATGTAAGTTCACCACAACGTTAAGCGGTGAATTTTTGTGATTTCACCGCATGCGATGCTGTTCCCACAAACGTTTAACACTTTTTCCGAGCGGTGAATTTACGACTAATTTCACCACTAAGTTAAGCGCTGATTTTATGTAATTTCACCGCATTCACCGCAGCAAAAGTTTAACACTTTATTCTAAGCGGTAAATATATGTAAGTTCACCACTAAATAAGGCGGCGAATTTGAATAATTTCACCGAATTCAATGCTGTTCTCACAAAAATTGAACACCTTTTTTCAAAGCGGTGAACTTATGTAGTTTCACCGCTAAATTCAGCGGTGAAAAAATGTAATTCACCGTTACCAGGCGATTAAGGTTTTTTTTTCAACGGATTCACCGCCTGATTAAATAATTTCATCGCATTCAGCGCTTATCTTACATACTTTTGCGTTGAATGACGGTGACAACTCGGCCCGGGACCCGAGCTTGGTCTGAATCTAAACTATGCGGTCTAAATCTGGTCTAAATCTGAACCAAGTATATATTACTTGAACTATTGCAATTTTGTCAAATAATTCCTCAAAAGCCGCTCCGATATTAAAGGTGAATTGCGACATTCTAAGAATAAAAACACGCCAAAGATTAGAAAACTTCTAAAGATAGAATTTATACAGATTTCTCTTTTCATAGGTTGTTCAAAAACCCAAATATATTTTCCTTCAGTTTATTACTTTACAAGCTGAAATATTAAGATACATAGATTAAAACCTCAATTACTTTATCTACATTAAAAATGCAAACTCTTCATCTCTTTACAGTATTGTTTATTGTTTTTTAACATTTAACATGACAGTGACCTAAAACTGAAGCTAACCCATCTCAAATACGATGCTGCATTGTATCAAAAATTTTTTCTTTATTATGTGTAAATCTAACACTAAGGTGTTTTAATCTACAGAACCAAATGCACCTGGAGTAGAATATGTATAACAAGGATCTATTTCATAATACTCTCAATAAAAATCTCTGAATCTTTCAAACTCATCTACTAATTGTAGAGCATCAGTTAAAGATATGTTAACACGCAATCGTTTATTGTTTCAAATTTTGTTTTTACTTCCAACCATTTTTGCGCTTGATTATTTTCTTCATCGGTAATTCCCTTCTGTTTCAACTTAGAATAAAGTGTCTCCTCAGGAGGTAATTCTGCATTATTAAATTTACCCGGTGCAATAGTTCATTTTTTATCTCATTAGGTGTCCTGATTATCTTAATAAAACCCGCTGTACCGTAATTTCCCGCTGTAAAGGAATTTTCAGCCGCTTTTTCGAAATTTTCTGCTCCGAAAAAATTTCAATTGCTTTTCCCACAAATCCTACTAGGAAATCTTACAATCACTTTTTTTTCCTGAATTTTCTGCAGGTAAATTTTTCTCTCTTGTTTTACTTCGTTTTCTAAAATGATTTAGGATATTTCTTTGTGAGAATCTTACCTCAAACCAGATAAAATTGTGAATGTTAATTTAAAGTTAGTTAACGTTAATTTGTTAACAAACTTAACAAAATTAACAAAACTAGTTCGCGTAATTAGTTAGAAGAAAACGTTATTTTATCCTTTCGCAAAACAAATTGTCAAATTTTCTGCCTCCATTAGGCGCATGTTCTAACCGATTTCACTATTTTCCTTTAGTTTTTGGGGTATTTGAACCCTTTTTATAATTCGATGATGCTGGATTCCGTGAAAAGTCTTATTACAAGAGAAAAAAATCGTATTAATTATTATATAGATCAAACAGTAAGTCTCTGAAGGCTATATTATAACAGTTCTTCGCGCAGACTAAGCTAGTAGTCACACTTCGTTCAGGCAATATGAATTGCAAATCATATCTTGAAAAAATTTTTGGGAACTGGTGTTTGAAATGCATTATCACTGGTAAGTTACATATCAAACTTCCTGTTTAGGCAACAGAAAAAGATTGACTTCAAACAAAAAAATTTTGTCTGCAAATTTTGAGTTTCGGCTGTGTTATATTGTTAAAAAGAGGGTCTTCTCACTATTGAAAGTTCTGTGAAAAGATATGATGGCTAACAAAGCTGCCACTTACAATTTTTTCGATGTACACTATTTATCACCAAAAAACGTTTTTTTGTCCTTCCGCAAAATGTAACATTCGTTTTTCTGCCTCACATAAATATATATTCAGGATGAATATACTATTCTAATTTATTTTGTTTCTGAACCTTATTTATAATTCGATGTGGCTGGAGTCAGTGAAAAGACATATTTCAAGAGAGAAAAATTGCATAATAGATCATAAACCCCAAGCTGGAGGTCTCTGAAGGCTATGTTATCACATTTCATGGTACCCACTAAACTAATCACGCTTGTTTTAGGTAATCTAATTAATAAAACTATTGATTAATTGACTTCTCTAGTCACTTCCTTTAAATTTTCTTCTTGTAAAAAATTTAGAGAAATATGTCTTTCCTAAAATTTATTGCCTGAGTTGTGACTTGCGCCAACAAATAGGTTTATTGGCGTGCAGTTTGTGACACGTAGACTTTCATCGACTCCCTGAAACCAATGGCTATAATAGCTGCAGCCATTTCAACATTCTTTCTTTTCAATGTTTTCAACATTTTTTTCTGTTGTTATTTTTCAAACAGTTGTTGAAACTCCATAACCATAATGAAGGGGGGGGGGGGATTTTCCCACTTCTTCATTAAATTTTCGCATGTTCGAGAATCTTATGGGTGACTTCAATAACCAATAGAAAAAGCTACGGTGGCTGTGTATAACGGGTTTGAGTCGTTTTCACTGAATTTGTGATTTGCTGTTAGCCTCGAAATTGACGTTTTTTGAAAATCTCTTGCAGTACTGAACCACATGAAACAAAACCAAAAAGTTGCAATCTGTTAGCACTGAATTCTTGGTGACTGCCTTTCTGTCAGTTTCTTATTTGGGCGTGGCGTAAAATCACAAATGTCAAAAATTTAAAAAGATGCAGATCTTTGGCATACTCGAGACATTAAATATTCGGTGACTACCCAGCAGTCATTAGCTCATTCGGTTATTCAGTTAGCGGAAAATTCAGCTAATGAGAGCTCGTAATTCAGTTGAAGCTTGTTTTACGTGAATTTGCGCAAAATCGTTGTCCAATAAAAAAAATTGGTAATTAATTTTCGAAATTTGCCAATTCCTGCGCACATACCTGAAAAATTTTGCCAATCTTTGTCAATTTTTACTAAAAAGGGGTTCAAAAAGCTGTTGTTCAAGAACAAATAGGTTCTCATTACTTATGGATCTGTTTAAAAGTTTAATTTGTTTCTTAACTGTGGAAAATCTATGTCTGGCCTTTTTTGCGCAATTTTGATGTCTTACAAAATTTGGGCCCTAATGTTGCCTAAAATTTTGCTATTTAGACGTCAGTGGAGTAATTGAATCTATTCGAACTATCATTTTTGGACAATTGACCATTTTTGTATTCTCACGAATTTCTTGTTCCTGTTGTTTGCAATCAAAATACAGAAAACACCATGGCTTCTTTAGCGAGGTGGGATTTTTTTCTCAGTTCGCGGTAGAGGCTTCTTGTGTAAATTGGCTACCATATGAACCTCTGTTGCTTCCTCAAATTACCTCCGAGCCCCAGAATTTTTCCAAGAATTTGCGAAGTAGCTGGGTGTATCAGGAACCGAAAAAATGGGGTATGGCCCAAATGTTTGATCATTTCTTCCAGACTACTTTACCAAATTCAACAATCAAGGGCGCGTTTTGTAGGTACTGAACTTTTCTTGCTTGCCGAGTAAATGGTTTTTATAACCGAAGGCGGCAAAAAAAGTGATTCAAGGTCAATTTAAATATAAAAAGAACTTTGAAACACGAGATCATGTTGTCACCACTAAAAATTCGGTACCCAAAATAACAAAGTAACTATATATATATATATATATATATATATATATATATATATATATATACAAACATATAAGTTCACATTTTTTCAAATATGATGGCTGATTGGCGTTTTGCGCAATTGAACTAATTTTCCGACGTTCTTTTGTGTTTTCTAGACACTACGTAAAATCTTGAAGCCAATTGTATCAATTAATGGAGTTTACTCTTTTTTTTTCTTTTTTCATGCTTTCGGTAAATTTCGGTGATTGTTGTTTTGTGTCAAAGCTCACAAAACATCATAGCCTTCATGGCGAGGTTGGAAACTTCTTCCCACCTCATCATGAAGGTTTGGATTAATCAGGAACGCACAGATAGTCTTGAATTACCCTCGGTAGCACGCAAATCTTTCCGTTAAACGCCGTCAAGCATGTTTTTTGGCAATTTCGGGCTTGAAAAATAGCTGGAAAAAAAGGGTATAATTCAGCAAAATGCTAATAAATCCTAAAGTAATAGACCAAATTATTTCGGCATAGTCGCAATTTGTTGGTACAAAACGGCTCCTGATTGCTCATCTGGCTTCTCTTTTGAAGCGTGCTGGTAAAAAAAGTTAATCAAGGCAAAACTTCAAAAAAATTGATATTTTGGGTCATGTTAGGTCACCCAAAATCGATACCCCAAAAGACGTGATTTAAGTCTCTTATATAGGTTCACTAGATTCGTTAGTTAGTTGGGAGTCGCACAATATTTATTTTGTATGCTGTTTTGTGTAGTTCAGCTGATGAATTTTGGCAACAAATGAAACGTACTTATCCCATTTTGTCATTTGGTACGGTACCTTTATGCTGAAATACATCCTCGTAGGGTGAACCAATTCTGAATCTGTTTTTTTGTTTTGAACTCAGCTTGAGCCGTACTTGGATCCCTATAAATGGCGTTTTGTTTTTTTGCAGTTGTTTTCGAGATATCAGCCAGGACACATACCACAATCTTGACCAATACCTGTCCGGTACACTTCATGTCTCTACATGTTATACCAACAAAACTGACTACTTTAGACTCGATAATTAGTTCGTTAGAATAGTTTAATTGTGGATATTGTCCCACAAAAACTTCACAGGTCAATTTATGTAGTTCAGAAGGGAAACTTTAGCTCTGAATGTTGTGTATCTCTCTTCTGGGGCCGTTTGATACGGTACCTTTTGCTGTAACTTCTTGAAGAGTGCGCCAATCTGGCTCAATTTTTAATCTGATGCGTATCACAAGCATTAAAGGCGTTTTTTTGTTCGGCCGTTTTTGAAAAATTTGTCAGGTGAGTTGACCCCACTTTGATATCCCGAGGAGATAAACACTACCTTGATTAAGATAGTTTTAGTTGTGGAAAAGACAAAGGACACAAAACAGTATCTGTGAGCAAAGAATCTGTGAACACAGTATTTGTGAACACAGTACGTGTGGTTATAATCAGTGGTTATATTGAGTGGTTATTGGTTATAGTACAGAAACAGGACCCGTACGGTACCTTTTTGTTAAAATATCTCCTTGTAAAGTGAACCGACTTTTGATTTGTTTGTGGATTTGAACTCAGCTTGAGCCGTACTTGAACCCCTGCAAATGGCGTTTTGTTTCGTTCAGCCGTAGTTTCAGCCTCGACACATACGTTCATTTTGACATCTTAGTGACTGGTACCTTTTGCGTTTCAACCTTTAATTTTTGCCCGGATAAACTGGTTATCCTGGACTCCTTTAGCTGGTTGGATTTTGGTCCATTTTTTTGTTAAAATCATTATTATTGTTATAAACAAAACTATATATTACTATTATTTCACGGTTAGGGCCTCTAGCCCCATGAGGTGCAGCCTGTCCCCCTGCCCAGTTGAGACACCGGTTAGACGTTTCCCGCCGCGGTGCGTTTGTGCACCCCATGTTGGGGATGTTGGTGCGCGGAGGGTTTTTGTGGCTATCTTTGTGTGTTTCTGTGTTTGTTTTTCATGTCCTAAGGCACTTACTAGTTTGTTTTTCGTGTCCTAAGGCACTTAAAAAACTTAAGAGTTTTTGTTTGTTTGTCAGTTGGCTCTTTCGGATCGTGACTGAAGACTTCGTGGCTGCCATTGCTGAGTATCGCTGCCCTGCTCTTGATGTTTCTGTAATGTAGTTAATAACAACACTCAATAATTGATACTCGATGTTCGAGTATCGCATTCTGAATTGATGAGCTGGGGCGTCTGTAATATGAGGCTATATTGTTCTCGCAGCGTCATTTTATGAGTCAAAGTTATTTGGTTAAACCTGTGGAGTAAAACTTGCTGAACTCGAATGGTTAACAAGATCAATCAAATTTGCTTATTAATTTTGAGTTCAATGACAAAATCTTTTGTATGGATTAGTTTCAATAAAAATATAATAAGCGAAAAAATCTAAATTTGCAAATGAATAAAAAACTTTTCTTCAAGGAACCCAATAAACTCTGTGTCCCGACAAAAATTTACTTTATCGAAAATACAAAAGGCAAAAAGCGAAATTTTACAAGTGTCATACTTTTTTTTCGAGGAACGTTAGCACAACCAACCCTTTTATTTACAATCTGTACACTTCTGGCAGTCTGAGACATCACTTGGGTTCACTTCAAACAACTTTATACTCTATAGGGTCAAAGTGCACCATTTTGATATACCAGAGTGCCAGTAGTATGCAGATTGTAAAACAAAAAGATTGGTTAATCTAACCTTCCTTGAATAAAGTTCAATTCATCGCAAATTTCAAAATTTTCACTGATTATATTCTCAAAAATAGTACACTTTTTTGGGATAGGGAGTTGTTCAAATGGGACAATAATGTATTTGTGTAACACCTGTCCCATGGGTTAAAAACGAGTTTTCATTCGCATCTGTTTTTCGTGCTATCAGATTTAGAAGAGTGAGGTCTACTATTTCTTCCAAAGTATACGTTCTTTTTTTTCAAAATACCTCTTTGAGTTAAATTTTTTGGACTTCTGGCGACCAGGTTTAGTTAGTTAGCACTAGTTGACGTCTCCTAAAGTAAAAAGAACAATAGTTCTGGTGTAGTCCAATCCAGGAGGAGAAAACTTCTCTTTATGGGCGAAAAAAATTAGCAAAAGTATTCTTTTTTTCTAGCTGTTGTAAATGTGCGAGAATTTTGTTTTTTGAGTAGTTTTTATACTTGCCTGGAACGTGCCAACTGTACCATAAAGAACTCATTCAAAATTTCCGTCAGAATCTGAAAATTGCCAAAAAAAGTTGTCTTTTTAATGAAAATCGTTATTTGCGAAATTTCAATCTTTTTTATTTTTTTTTGACAAACTAACGAGAACTAATTTGATGTTTGAGTTTTCATTGGTGTTTCCCATGTTAAAAATGTTGATTGAAGCGATAATTTATGGTATGACAAAACGCTGGATTCTTTTTCATGATATCATATATAGAAGAGTTAGGTCTACTTTTTCTTCCAAAATATGCGTTCTTTTTTAATTATTTCCTTTTGAGTTGAGAAGGAGTTACCATTAACAATTTATGTAAAATTTCCGTCAGACTGTGAAAAGTGAAGAAAATTGTCTCTTTTGACGAAAGTCGTTACTTGCGAAGTTTCAATCTTTTTAAAAGCCGTTTAGGGATAGCTGGGGCTATTATTGGCCTTCTCTTGGTTTTTTATAGTTCATAGAATTTGAATTGTATTGGGCGCTGTCTTTTGTTTTATGATCTGTTCATACAATTTCATGACTTTTGAAGTCAAACTGGAGTTCTGATTTTGGTCACGCCGAGACAGGAAGTGGAGCAAAGAATCGAGTGGTTTTGCGGCGTTAAAAGTTTTTGCTCTAAATTTAAAGTAGAGTGAGAAAATGGGGTTTTAACAACAATTTGCTTTCTCGCTACTGGTTTTTTCTTCACATGCCGCAATTTGATTTTTACTGTTTTTTTTTGATTTTCTGTATTGATTTTTTCCCAATCCATTCATAGTTCATTCTAGGCCTTGTTTTTTGTTTGAACCAAATTTCCATTTTTTAGTGTTTTTTAGTTCACATGCGGCATTTTGACATTGAATTTCTGTTTTTTTTATTTTTTTAATCTGATTTTTTTAATAAGTTTGATAAAAAAGGCGGCAATTCCATTTTGATTTTTACATTTTTTTCTCAATTTTTGGATCATTTTTTTTTCTAAATGCTTTTCCCAATGCATTCATAGTTCATTCTAAGCCTAGTTTTTTGTTTTAACCAAATTTTCATTTGCTAGTGCTTTTTAGTTCACATGCGGCATTTTGACATTGATTTTCTCTCCTCTTTTTGCTTTTTTGATTGAGTGGCTGAATGAAGAGCCAATTTTTGGATCAATGAGCAGTCGATTGCTTGACTGATTGAAGAGCCGATTGTGTGGGTCAATGAACAGTCGATTGAATGACTGATTGAAGAGCTGATTGTGTGGCTCATTGAACAGCCGATTGAGCAGTTGACTGACGAGCCATTTTTGTGGCTCAATAAACAACCGATTGAGTTGCTGATTGAGGAGTCCATTGTGTGGCTCAATGAACAGTAGATTGGGTGACTGATTGAAGAGGCCACTGTGTGGCTCAACGAACAGGCGATTGAGTGACTGATTGAAGATCTGATTATGTGTCTCATTGAACAACCAATTGGGTGGTTGATTGCAGAGCCGATTTTATGGCTCACTGAACGTGTAATTGAGTGGCTGAACCCTTGCTCTCAAACAAAATTTATAACAATTATATAAGTGCTGTCGGTCTTTATTGTTTGCAATTGTCCGTCTGACCGCTTTTCAGAAAGTTCTTCAGATGAACAAATTTGAAGACAGCTTATAGAAGGTAGGCATGAACTTATCAAGCCATGAAAGTTGAACGATCATCTGAAAAGTCAAATTGTCCCGTTTCAGTTGCAAAAATGCTTAAGCTATTCTCCCAAGTTGTCTCTAAAATTCCCAACGAACTATCAACAAGTTCTAACATGTAAAATGAGGAACGACTGCTAGAGTTAAATGCGGGTAAAGGATTTCACTTCCTCCCGTCAACTGGTGATCATCTTTCAATCGAGTTAAATAGCAAGTTTTGGCCGAAGGACATAAACTACTCGGAACGGTTCGCGAATGCGCGCGGGCTCAAACAAAAAACTACCGTTGCGCTATGGGGAGTGCACTTATTACGCTAAGTTTTTTGGTGTGACAGATACTGAGGATTCTGAGAAGCGAGAACTCACGCAGGTAGAAAACAGGATCGACGATGTGTCCTCTACACATTTCGTTAAATTCACATTCTCCGATCTTTATGAAGAACTGCCAGACAATTCCAAATCTCAGAAGTGCAAAAGCCGATCCCTGAAGAAGAAAGATGGCAACACCGTGTTGCTCTTTTCGGGAAAACGAAAAGCAAAAGACCAGGTGAATTCGGGATTGAAGTCAATCCTGGTAGAGAGCGATAATGAGCCACCTGATTTGTCTGATAACTGATCAACCAAATTAAGATGCTGAAACGGAAATAATCAACGATTTAAACGATGAACCAGAACTAAGAGAGCATGTGGGAGTTTCTGGTAATCAAGTTGAAAACAAACGCCTTGTGGAGACTCTGGAAAACGTTTCTGAAACGTTCAAGCTTGTCGCTGAAGCATTGAAAATCTAAAGACGAGATTACTCTAACACTCCCGAAGTTGCGGCGCAGCACACCAAACAACATCGAACGCCAGTGCGTGCGAGCTTTTTGTTGAAGGAGGCGAAGTGCTCAATAACCTGCCCGTGAACTCGCCTGGTGAATTTGGTATCAATCTTTTTTAAAAATTAATCACCTTAGATGAGCGAATTAAAGGAATTGCGCAACCAGGGAAGACAACAAAACCAAATTCAGTACCCGAGCGCATGGAAAAAATTCAGAAGAAAGTCGAGGAGTGGTTCCCTGGACAATTGTATCTTGCGCGAAAGTCGATAAAAGATTGTGCACAGGACTCGAAAGAAGTCAAGAAAGGGTTGATGAATGCTAGTAGTGAAAACTTTGAAAACGAGGATCTGGATGCATAGAAGGAGAATGATGGCCCTAGATATGTCACTGAAGGGTGATGCTTTCATGGCTGTGAAAAGTAAAACACATCGAGTGATCGTTTTCTTGCTGTTGCAAACCATTCTTTCGCGTTTCTATAAATGCCTATTATATTAATCCAGATCTCATTCTAATCATTTATTTGTAACAAAGTGGATTTTGAATTGTTTCTTCTTTTGTTCTCACAAAAAATTTAAGTAAACTGAAATTATTCCTCCAATACAGTATAAAATGAAGGCTCTTAGCTGCTACCATTACGTTTCATATTGGTGCTTTCAATGTAATTACTGTCGATTGAGAGTCGTATTTAGGCATTCGAAGCGTTTAACCGAACCAACCTCTAAATTAGTCCTTTTTGTTTGATTGAATTTTATCCTCGTTCAAAGCGTGATATATAGTTAACTGCTGTTAAATTGGGTAGCCAGTTTTGGTCAAAACTGTTTGAAAAAGCTGTTTTGTAAGTTTGTTCCAGATCCGCAAAAGTTTGAAGCAACTCAAAATATCAACAGCACATAAATCTGGGTTTTGAATATTTGCATGCATCTTTTATGGCAATACAATTCAACTAAGAGTTTTGAAGAAATCATCATTTTTGCTCGATTTCTAGATGTTGGAAAGGAACACCAGAATTGATAAATCTCTAACCGATTAATAATCCGCGTCAGAAGCGCTGAAAAATTCTTTCAAAATGACTAGAGTAGAGAGTAGGCGTTTTTAGGAAGCCTTAAGTAGATGAAACGAAAGAACTTCGTATCATAAAGTAGTGATAACTTCAAACAAAGTAGCCGAAACCTCAACCCCAGCAAAAGGCGATCAGACAATTAGCAAGAGTGAAAGTGGTTTGAAATTGAAAACTGATGCAGCCACTGGGTCTTATGGAGTACGTTTGGCAAGTGAACTGTTTGCGGAGGACGAATTGCGAGAAGGAAAAATAAGCCCACAGAAAGCTTCAACCCGTACTCCAATCGACAGCGAAAAAGTCAATATTCTCCAAAGCTATATCGAGACAAGGTTCGGCAATAAATGTGAAGAAGTCAGAAGGGCAATCGATCAAAAAGGTAGAGACTTGAAGAAACTGGAAGCTACGGTCAGCAACTAGATCGTTTCTTTGTTTATACTGCGTATCTCATACAATGGTCCCTACAGTGATAATACTCCTTTTAAAACAGATGTGCTTGAATTAAACTTTTCTATTACTGATTGTGTTGTGTTAATATTGTTTTGAAGTGTTTTATCTTTGACAGCCTTTAAAGTGATCCTTCTTGATGATAAAAGGCTTTCGGTATCCATAAATTCACCTTCTGTTGGCTTCTAGTTTCTTCTGCAATCTTTTTCCGTTCTCATTAAAAAAATTTATAAAAAAATTTCAAATGAAGTTAACGCTGAGCCAAACCAGTTTCTGCTTTTAGAATTTCTTTTTTGTTGATCCTTCTTTAACATCCTTGAAACTCGGCCCTTTTGAATTTTTTGACTAAGCTGCTTTCTAAGTTACCCGCACCCAGTTGACTCCTTTCGTTTCATTCTTCAGTGCGAAGCATGATTCGTCAAAATTTTTGGCATAACTTAGCGTTAGCAGATGCTGAACTAACTTCGAAGTATATTGATTCGGACCGCAAAAATTCCCATAAAATTGTCTGTGACATATCTCATAAAACATAGTCGGCATTCAGTGATCTAAAAAACGAAATTGAGAAAGAATGTGTTTTCTCTTGGTTAAACGTTGAGTATCGAGCTCTTTCTTCAAATTTTGAAATGGAAAACGGTTTCAGAAGCTTTGGTTTCTTTGCTAAGAAAAGGATTTTGAAAGGAGATGATATACTTGGTCTTGTTGGTTTCTGGTATCCGACTAAAGAAATCGAAATCGTTGAGGGTGTTAACGATGTGTCAGTTTATCACCATCAAACGGGATCGACAATTATGCTCAGAGGCGTTTCTTTCATCAATTATAGTTGCAGAGAAAACTCTATTTTTGTTTATATATTAGAGCGAACGATGATGGGTATTCGAGTTACTTCAGGAGACGGACTTTTCCCTGGTGACGAAAAATCTGTGCTATACAGTGGCACTTATTTTGGCCCAAACAGAATGTTTTGCGAGCGCCTTGCTCCGAAATACTAAGAATCCGTGAGGTACTAAGAATCGAGAGTTTGACGCGTTCTAGGAAAGTAAGAACTTCAAGCGGAGATGGAGAGGAGCTAGAAGCAAGTAAAAGCCGAGCTGTGGAGTTTTAACAGTTTTCAAAAAATACCTCGCGATTTAGTATCGAGTTCTCAGCCGTTGAGATATATGAACTAACGATTTAGCGTCATTTGTTTTTGTCTTTTTCGTGTCTTCCCTTTTTCAGCTCATATTTTTCTGAATTAAACAATGGCATCCTGGACTTTTTCGCGTTGTTTCCCATGAAGAACAATCGAATGAATTGAGCCGTCTCTTAGATTCTGATTTCTACGACAAATTTTTGTGGAACATTTTACTAGATAACATAGATAACGCATCGGTTTTTTAAATGATTATTGTCTCCGTTTGTTTAACTGTTTAGGATGCAAAATCCTACGAACGAAAAAACGCTCGTAGCTACACATAGTATGGCTTGAAGATGGCGTTATTTTTGGTGCAACAGGGAATTATGAAGCAACATGTGTTGCATGGTCTATACGTGTGCCACTGAGTACCATGAAAATGAAGCTGAAGACAATAGTCCTGCTCAGAGGAACGTGTTCAACAAAATCCAAGAGGCAGCCATGGCTGCTGATGTCATAAGTTGGTGCTCGCAGAGAAGAAGAGGCCTCAAGCAAATACTGGGATAAGTTTATCAAAATGGGAAGGAGTATGATGTGAAATTCCCTGCAAATTGGCATGAATGACAGGAAGCAGGAAAAAAATGGTGGCAGAGCTTCAAGAGACGGATATAGACTTCAAGTTTTGGCTCCCTCCTGCCACTACGATGTGCGGTCTGTCGCATAAATGTCGAATCCACAAATGCTGACTTTGTAGAATGTCCCCAGTGTGGAGAATTTAGTTGCAATGATTGCTTTGTAGAAGCCGAATACTTCTGCTGCAAAAATTGTTAAATGGAACACTGACTGAGTCATGATCACTGAGTCTGATTATCCTCTTTTCTTAAAACTTATTACTGTGTTATTAATATGTTGAAAATATCAATTTTTTCACATGCTCTAATGTGATTCAGTGATGCTTAAAATGTTCTGTTATTTTTAAATTCAGCCTCCGCGTGCTTCTAGTGTTTTGCTGCAAGCCTTTTGCGTTCTCACTATGAACCATTCCGACTGTTTCGCAAGAACGGATAAAGCAATTCAAATGAATTAAACCGTTAGACAAAGCAGTTTGTCCTTTTAGTCTTTCTTTTCGGTTGATCCAACTTTAACCTCGTTGAAGCCACGCTAATTAGGGAATTGAGATCAATTTCAGATAGCCCGGTCTGTGTTTAAAAAGGTTTGAATATGCTATTTTCTAAGTTTTTCCACAGTCAGTTGACTCATTTTGTTTCATACTTCATTGCGAAACACGAAACGTCATATTTGTTTGTTTGACTTAGCGATAACAGATGCTGAACTCACTTCTAAGAATAATGATTCGGACAGCAAAGTTTCCCATAAAATTGTCTGTGTAAAATTGTAAGAAATAAACTTATCTCTCAAAAACCAGTCGGGATTCAGTCATCTGAAAAATGAGATTGAGAAGGAATATGTTGAGTCTTTGATAAAATTTGAGTAACGAGCTCTTTCTTCAAATTTTTGAACGGACAGCGGTTTCGGAAGCTTTGGCGTTGTTGCTAAGAAAAGAATTGTGAAAAGAGATGGTATACCTGTTCTTGTTGGTTTCTTGGCTCCGATTAAAGAAAGCGAAATTGTTGAGGGTGATAACGATTCGTCATGATACGGGATCAAAAAATATGCTAGGAGGCGTTTCATTCATCATTTTTAGTTGCAGGGAAAACTGTACTTATGTTGAGAATTCATAGCGATCGAATCTGAGTATTCGAGTGACTCCAAGAGACGTTTTTTTTCCGGGTGTTGAAATAACTGTGCTATACAGTGGTGATTATTGTGGCCCGAATAGAGTGCATTGCGAAAGTCCCGTTTCTGAAATGCACGGTAAAGGACATCCCATTCAAAGTTGGAAGCGCTCTGAAAAAATTAGAAACCTAACAGCCGAACGGCTCGTGAAAAGTACCACAGAGCAACGCGCTCTTCAAAAACTTCGTAAGTGACATCGTGACGTTGGGCCAACTTATCAGCCGCGATGAAATATGAAGACTCGGTTTAGAGTCGGATACCAAACGTCTTCCGAGTATTCGAGCTCTATTACTGCTTCGCCCGATATATCAGAAACTGAAAGTCTACGCAACTTAACCGAAGCTAATATTTGTTTTCGATAATCTAAAAGAAAAGCAATGCTCACCGCCTTATAGAAATGACTTCATACGGACTACGACGAAGAGCTTGTAGAGCCGATGGGGTCTCAAGGTGATCACTCTGATGATGAGAGGAGTGAAAAACTGGACATCAAAAAACGCAGTTGTCAGCCAAACTTTTAAAAAGTAATGTGCCAGGAACTAATAACAAAAGAGAATTGCGATCTCTAGAAACACTCCAATGTTGGAAAGCTACAGAACTGATGTTGTTTCTCTTATACGGCTATGTGTATTTTTTTTGTTCTCTCAATGCCCAGGTTTGTGCGCTTCTATCTGCTGAGTACTGCAATACGTTATTTAATTGAACCGGGTAATTGAAACAGGCAATAAGACGGGACTTCTGGCTTCATTGTGGTCAATGCCAATTGAATCCGCTCACTTTCATTTGAAACACGCTATTGGTCCAAACACAAGTGCCATTGATGCTAGAAATCTAGCAGTCAAGCGTCATCAAAGGCGATTTTTAAGGAGAAAGGTAAAAGGAAAATCAAAGACAGTAACAGTGGGTTCACTCGAGTTGATTCGGCCTACGGAGCGTATAGTTGAAACAAAGTTGAAACAAATGGAAACCGGGAGACTTTAATGTCAAGCAGGACGTTTGAGCTTGATTCTACGATGGTTGCTTGCTATGGCAGTAAATGTACTTGGAGCGTGATCAAAGTATGCGTGCATTTTGTTGAGTATTAAAAAGAAGGCGCGACAGGTCTTAGTGAGTTGACTGACGTATTTGTTGATGTTTTGGAAAAATATGAATCTTGTGGATTTTGTCTCATCGAAAACATTCAGGTGTTTTCCTATACAGAGATTCGAAAATAACTCGTCACCAACCGAGCATTCCAAGATAGCAATCAATTTGTACGAGGGGCTCGAACTGATCAAAATAGCTGCTACGAAAATTATCATTTAATTCAGTGTGCGAATAGTGGTGCTACCTTAGTTGAGTTGAAAACTTTTATCGCCTTGCACTGTTCGAGAAAAAGACGGACGATAAAATTTGTCTACACTTTGCAGTACTGTGAGCGCGAGTAATCTGTTTCCAAGAAATCTTGTTCAAATTTATTGTAAATGATTTAATTTATCTATTGATAACTTCTTTCTGAGCATTTCAGCTTTCATTGCGTTTTTTTTCACATTTAATTCAATTTTCGTGAGTGAGATTTATCATTTCGAATTGACAAGAGAGTTTCCAAAAAGTTTGAGGTCATAGAAGACTATTGCTTACATCCTGAATCAAATGCCCAAAGATAGGAGGAGTATCGTAGCATTATTTTACACCAGCTAATTTTTTTTATTTATTTTTCTCTCCAAATCTCAACTTAAGGGGTATAATGAACCCAAACTTTTCTTCGGTTTTCGTTTTTGAGGTTATCTATCGCAAATGACTGGTCGTATATTGATATATGGTAAGATAACATACTATTCGCAAAAATTGTTGGTTTTGAAAGCCTGACTGGTAGGAGGACTAGGAGGACTATTGTAGCGTAGTTTTACACTAGCGAAAGATTTTTTCTGATGGTTTTTTCTCTCCAAATGTCAACTTAAGTGGTGAAATGAACCCAAAATTTTCTTCAGTTTTCGTTTTTGATGTTATCTATCGCATAAGACTGGTCCTAATTTGATGTATGGATAGAAAACATGCTATTCACAATATTTTTTGTCTTTGAAAGCCCTACAGGTTTGTTAGGGTCACAGTTCATTTCAAATTTTGTGTTGGACAACTGTCCCGAATAAGATTTATTATTTCTTCGAATTGAAAAGACCATTACAAAATTGTTTTAGGTCATAGGAGACTCCTGCTTACAACCTGATCCAGATAAAGAAAGATAGGAGGAATATCGTATAATAAATTTACACCAGCAAAAGGTTTTTTCTGATAATTTTTTGTCTCCTGAACTCAACTTAAGGGATAAAATGAAATCACAATTTTCTTCAGTTTTCGTTTTTACGTGTTATTTTCGCAACTGACTGATCATATATTGAGCTATGGTTAGATAACATAATATTTACAAAAATTGTTGTCTTTGAGAGCCTTACTGGCTGAATAGGAAGACAGTCCTTATCAAATTTTGTGGTTGGAAAACTGTCGCGAATGAGATTTCTTATTTCTTCGAATTTAAACGACCATTTCAAAATTGCTTGAGGTCATAGGAGACTCCTGCTTACATCCTGAATCAAATGCCCAAAGATAGGAGGACTATCGTAGCATTATTTTACACCAGCGAATTTTTTTTATTGATTTTTCTCTCCAAATCTCAACTTAAGGGGTAAAATGAAACCAAACTTTTCTTCAGTTTTCGTTTTTGAGGTTATCTATCGCAAATGACTGGTCGTATATTGATATATGGTTAGATAACATACTATTCGCAAAAATTGTTGATTTTGAAAGCCTGACAGGTAGGAGGCCTAGGAGGACTATTGTAGCGTAGCTTTAGACTAGCGAAAGATTTTTTTCTGATGGTTTTTTCTCTCCAAATGTCAACTTAAGTGGTGAAATGAACCCAAAATTTTCTTCAGTTTTCGTTTTGGTGTTATCGATCGCATAAGACTGGTCCTATTTTGATGTATGGATAGAAAATATGCTATTCACAATATTTGTTGTCTTTGAAAGCCTTACAGGTTTGTTGGGGTCACAGTTCATTTCAAATTTTGTGTTGGACAACTGTCCCGAATAAGATTTATCAATTCTTCGAATTGAAAAGACCATTTCAAAATTGTTTTAGGTCATAGGAGACTCCTGCTTACAACCTGATCCAGATAAAGAAAGATAGGAGGAATATCGTATAATAATTTTACACCAGCAAAAGGTTTTTTCTGATAATTTTTTGTCTCCTGAACTCAACTTAAGGGATAAAAATGAAATCACAATTTTCTTCAGTTTTCGTTTTTACGTTTTTTTTCGCAAATGACTGATCACATATTGAGCTATGGTTAGATAACATAATACTTACAAAAATTGTTGTCTTTGAGAGCCTTACTGGCTTATTAGGAAGACAGTCCTTATCAAATGTTGTGGTTGGACAACTGTCGCGAATGAGATTTCTTATTTCTTCGAATTGAAACGACCATTTCAAATTTGTTTGAGGTCATAGGAGACTCCTGCTTACATCCTGAATCAAATGCCCAAAGATAGGAGGACTATCGTAGCATTATTTTACACCAGCGATTTTTTTATTGATTTTTCTCTCCAAATCTCAAGTTAAGGAGTAAAATGAACACAAACTTTTCTTCAGTTTTCGTTTTTGAGGTTATCTATCGCAAATGACTGGTCATATATTGATATATATGGTTGGATAACATACTATTCGCAAAAATTGTTGATTTTGAAAGCCTGACAGGTAGGAGGCCTAGGAGGACTATTGTAGCGTAGTTTTACACTAGCGTAATATTTTTTCTGATAGTTTTTCTCTCCAAATCTCAACTTCAGGGGTAAAATGAACCCAAAATTATCTTCAGTTTTCATTTTGAAGTGTTATCATTCGCATACGACGGGTCTTGTATTGAGGTACGGCTAGATAACATGCTATTCATAAAAACTATTGTCTTTGAAAGTCTTACTGGTTTGATGGAATGACTGTTCAACTCAAATTTCGTGTTGGACAACTGTCGCGAATGAGATTTATCATTTCTTCGAATTAGAAAGACCGCTTCAAAATTGTTTTAGGTCATAGGAGACTGTTGCTTACATCCTGATGCAAGTTTCAAAAGTTAGGAGGACTATCTTAGCGTAGTTATACAATAACGAAAGGTTTTTCTGATAATTTTTTCTCTCCAAAACTCAACTTAAGGGGTAAAATGAACCCATAATTAACTTCAGTTTTCATTTTTAAGTGCTATATTTCGCATATAACTGGTCGTGTATTGAGGTATGGCTAGATAACATGCTATTAAAGAACTGTTGTTTTGAGAGCCCTACTAATTTTTTAGGATCACAGTTCAATTCCAAATTGGTATTGGACAACTGGCGCGAATGAGATTTCCTTTTTCTTCGAAATGAAAAGACCATTTCAAAATTGTTAGTAGGTCATAGGAGACTATTGCTCATATCTTGATGCAAATAACAACAGATAGGAGGACTATTGAGGCGTAATTTTATACTAGCGAAGGTTTTTTCTGATAGTTTTTTCTCTCCAAATCTCAACTTAAGGGGTGAAAAGAACCGAAAATTTTCTTCCGTTTCGTTTTTGATGTTATATATCGCATAAGACTGGTCCTATTTTGATGTATGGATAGAAAACATGCTATTCACAATCTTTGTTGTCTTTGAAAGCCTTACAGGTTTGTTAGGGTCACAGCTCATTTCAAATTTTGTGTTGGACAACTGTCCCGAATAAGATTTATCATTTCTTCGAATTGAAAAGACCATTTCAAAATTGTTTGAGGTCATAGGAGACTCCTGCTTACATCCTGAATCAAATGCCCAAAGATAGGAGGACTATCGTAGCATTATTTTACACCAGATAATTCTTTTATTTTTTTTTTCTCTCCAAAACTCAACTTAAGGGGTAAAATGAACCCATAATTATCTTCAGTTTTCATTTTTAAGTGTTATCTTTCGCATATAACTGGTCGTGTATCGAGGTATGGCTAGATAACATGCTATTAAAGAACTGTTGTTTTGAGAGCCCTACTATTTTTTAGGATCACAGTTCAATTCCAAATTGGTATTGGACAACTGGTGCGAATGATATTTCCTTTTTCTTCGAAATGAAAAGAACATTTCAAAATTGTTAGTAGGTCATAGGAGACTATTGCTTATATCTTGATGCAAATAACAACAGATAGGAGGACTATTGTGGCGTAATTTTATACTAGCGAAGGTTTTTTCTGATAGTTTTTTCTCTCCAAATCTCAACTTAAGGGGTGAAAAGAACCGAAAATTTTCTTCCGTTTTGCTTTTGATGTTATCTATCGCATAAGACTGGTCCTATTTTGATGTATGGATAGAAAACATGCTATTCACAATCTTTGTTGTCTTTGAAAGCCTTACAGGTTTGTTAGGGTCACAGCTCATTTCAAATTTTGTGTTGGACAACTGTCCCGAATAAGATTTATCATTTCTTCGAATTGAAAAGACCATTTCAAAATTGTTTGAGGTCATAGGAGACTCCTGCTTACATCCTGAGTCAAATGCCCAAAGATAGGAGGACTATCGTAGCATTATTTTACACCAGATAATTCTTTTATTTATTTTTCTCTCCAAAACTCAACTTAAGGGGTAAAATGAACCCAAAATTAACTTCAGTTTTCATTTTTAAGTGTTATATTTCGCATATAAGTGGTCGTGTATCGAGGTATGGCTAGATAACATGCTATTAATAAACTGTTGTTTTGAGAGCCCTACTAATTTTTTAGGATCACAGTTTAATTCCAAATTGGTATTGGACAACTGGCGCGAATGAGATTTCCTTTTTCTTCGAAATGAAAAGACCATTTCAAAATTGTTAGTAGGTCATAGGAGACTATTGCTTATATCTTGATGCAAATAACAACAGATAGGAGGACTATTGTGGCGTAATTTTACACTAGCGAAGGTTTTTTCTGATAGTTTTTTCTCTCCAAATCTCAACTTAAGGGGTGAAAAGAACCGAAAATTTTCTTCCGTTTCGTTTTTGATGTTATCTATCGCATAAGACTGGTCCTATTTTGATATATGGATAGAAAACATGCTATTCACAATCTTTGTTGTCTTTGAAAGCCTTACAGGTTTGTTAGAGTCACAGCTCATTTCAAATTTTGTGTTGGACAACTGTCCCGAATAAGATTTATCATTTCTTCGAATTGAAAAGACCATTTCAAAATTGTTTGAGGTCATAGGATACTCCTGCTTACATCCTGAATCAAATGCCCAAAGATAGGAGGACTATCGTAGCATTATTTTACACCAGATAATTCTTTTATTTATTTTTCTCTCCAAAACTCAACTTAAGGGGTAAAATGTACCCATAATTAACTTCAGTTTTCATTTTTAAGTGTTATATTTCGCATATAACTGGTCGTGTATCGAGGTATGGCTAAGTAACATGCTATTAAAGAACTGTTGTTTTGAGAGTCCTATTGATTTTTTAGGATCACAGTTCAATTCCAAATTGGTATTGGACAACTGGCGCGAATGAGATTTCCTTTTTCTTCGAAATGAAAAGACCATTTCAAAATTGTTAGTAGGTCATAGGAGACTATTGCTCATATCTTGATGCAAATAAAAACAGATAGGAGGACTATTGTGGCGTAATTTTACACTAGCGAAGGTTTTTTCTGATAGTTTTTTCTCTCCAAATCTCAACTTAAGGGGTGAAAAGAACCGAAAATTTTCTTCCGTTTCGTTTTTGATGTTATCTATCGCATAAGACTGGTCCTATTTTGATGTATGGATAGAAAACATGCTATTCACAGTCTTTGTTGTCTTTGAAAGCCTTACAGGTTTGTTAGGGTCACAGCTCATTTCAAATTTTGTGTTGGACAATTGTCCCGAATAAGATTTATCATTTCTTCGAATTGAAAAGACCATTTCAAAATTGTTTGAGGTCATAGGAGACTCCTGCTTACATCCTGAACCAAATGCCCAAAGATAGGAGGACTATCGTAGCATTATTTTACACCAGCTAATTTTTTTGTTTATTTTTCTCTCCAAATCTCAACTTAAGGGGTAAAATGAACCCAAACTTTTCTTCAGTTTTCGTTTTTGAGGTTATCTATCGCAAATGACTGGTCGTATATTGATATATGGTTAGATAACATACTATTCGCAAAAGTTGTTTATTATGAAAGCCTGACTGGTAGGAGGAGTAGGAGGACTATTGCAGCGTAGTTTTACACTAGCGAAAAATTTTTTCTCAAAGTTTTTCTTCTCCAAATCTCAATTTCAGGGGTAAAATGAAATCAAAATTATCTTCAGTTTTCATTTAAAAGTGTTATCATTCGCATATGACTGGTCTTGTATTGAGGTCGGCTAGATAACATGCTATTCATAAAAACTATTGTCTTTGAAAGTCTTACTGGTTTGATGGGATGACAGTTCAACTCAAATTTCGTGTTGGACAACTGTCGCGAATGAGATTTATCATTTCTTCGAATTAGAAAGACCGCTTCAAAATCGTTTTAGGTCATAGGAGACTGTTGCTTACATCCTGATGCAAGTTTCAAAAGTTAGGAGGACTATCTTAGCGTAGTTATACAATAACGAAAGGTTTTTCTGATAATTTTTTTCTCCAAAACTCAACTTAAGGGGTAAATTGAACCCAAAATTAACTTCAGTTTTCATTTTTAAGTGTTATATTTTGCATATAACTGGTCGTGTATTGAGGTATGGATAGATAACATGCTATTAAAAAACTGTTGTTTTGAGAGCCCTAGTGATTTTTTAGGATCACAGTTCAATTCAAAATTGGTGTTGGACAACTGGCGCGAATGAGATTCCTTATTTCTTCGGATTGAAAAGACCATTTCAAAATTGTTAGTAGGTCATAGGAGACTATTGCTTATATCTTGATGCAAATAACAACAGATAGGAGGACTATTGTGGCGTAATTTTTTACTAGCGAAAGTTTTTTCGGATAGTTTTTTCTCTCCAAATCTCAACTTAAGGGGTGAAAAGAACCGAAAATTTTCTTCAGTTTCGTTTTTAATGTTATCTATTGCATAAGACTGGTCCTATTTTGATGTATGGTTAGAAAACATGCTATTCAAAATATTTGTTGTCTTTGAAAGCCATACAGGCTTGTTAGGGTCACAGTTCATTTCAAATTTCGTGTTGGACAACTGCCGCGAATGAGATTTCGTATTTCTTCGAATTGAAAAAACCATTCCTAAATTGTTTAAGATCATAGGAAACTATTGCGTACATCCTGATTCAAATACCAATAGAGAGAAGGACTATTGTGGCGTGAGTGTACACTAGCAAAAAATTTTTTCTGATAATTTTTTTTCTCCAAAACTAAACTCAAATGGTGAAATGACCCCAAAATTACTTTCAGTTTTCGTTTTTTAGGTGTTATCTTTCGCATATGGCTGGCCGTGTATTGAGGTATGGCAAGATAACATGCTCTTTAAAAAAAACTGTTGTCTCTGAGATCCTTACTGGGTTTTTTCTGATAATTTTTCCCCTCCGAAATACAAATTAAGAGGTAAAATGAACCCAAATATTTCCTCAGTTTTTGAATTTAAGTGTTATTTTTCGCATATGACTGATCAGATTTTTAGCCTTACTGGTTTGTTAGGATGACAGTTCAACTCGAATTTTGTGTTGAATAACTATCGCGAATGAGATTTGTCTTTTCTTCGAATTGAAAAGACCGTTTCAAAATTGTTTGATGTCATAGGAGACTATTGCTTAAATCCTGATGCAAATATAAAAAGAAAGGAGGACTATCATAGCGTGGTTTTACACTAGCGAAAGGTTTTTTCTGACAGTTTTTTCTCTCCCAAACTCAACTTAAGGGTTAAAATGAACCCAAAATTAACTTCAGTTTTCATTTTTAAGTGTTATCATTCGCATATGACTGGTCTTGTTTTGAGGTATGGCTAGATAACATGCTGTTCATAAAAACTATTGTCTTTGAAAGTTTTACTGGTTTGATGGGATCACAGGTCAACTCAATTTTTCTGTTGGACTACTGTCGCGAATGAGATTTATCTTTTCATCGAATTGAAAAGACCATTTCAAAATTGTTTGATGTCATAGGAAGCTATTGCATACATCCTGATTCAAATACCAAAAGATAGAAGGTCTATTGTGGCGTGGTTTTACACTAGTGAAAGGTTTTTGCTGACAATTTTTTCTCTCCAAAGCTCAACTCAAGTGGTAAAATGAACCCAAAAGTAACTTCAGGTTTCATTTTTAAGTGTTACTTTTTGGCATATGACTGGTCGTGTATTGAGGTATGGCAGGATAACATAAAATTTACATAAATTGTTGTCTTTGAAAGCCTTAATGGCTTGTTAGTATGACAGTTCAACTCAAATTTCGTGTTGAACAACTGTCGCGAATGAGATTTATCATTTCTTCGAATTGAAAATACCGTTTCAAAATTGTTTGAGATCGTAGGAGACTATTGCTTGATCCTGATGCAAACTTCAGAAGATAGGAGGACTATTATTGCGTAGTCTTAAACTAGTGAAATGTTTTTTGTGATATTTTTTTCTCTCCAAAACTCAACTCAAGTGGTAAAATGAACCCAAAAGTAACTTCAGGTTTCATTTTTAAGTGTTACTTTTTGGCATATGACTGATCGTGTATTGAGGTATGGCTAGATAAAATGCAATTAAAAAACTGTTGTCTTTAAGAGTCTCACTGGTTTTTTAGGATCACAGTTCAACTCAAATTTCGTGTTGGACAACTGTCGCGAATGAGATTTATCATTTCTTCGAATTGAAAATACCGTTTCAAAATTGTTTGAGATCGTAGGAGACTATTGCTTGCATCCTGATGCAAACTTCAGAAGATAGGAGGACTATTATTGCGTAGTCCTAAACTAGTGAAATGTTTTTTGTGATATTTTTTTCTCTCCAAAACTCAACTCAAGTGGTAAAATGAACCCAAAAGTAACTTCAGGTTTCATTTTTAAGTGTTACTTTTTGGCATATGACTGGTCGTGTATTGAGGTATGGCTAGATAAAATGCAATTAAAAAAATGTTGTCCTTAAGAGTCTCACTGGTTTTTTAGGATCACAGTTCAACTCAAATTTCGTGTTGGACAACTGTCGCGAATGATATTTATCATTTCTTCGAATTGAAAATACCGTTTCAAAATTGTTTGAGATCATAGGAGACTATTGCTTGCATTCTGATGCAAACTTCAGAAGATAGGAGGACTATTATTGCGTAGTCTTAAACTAGTGAAATGTTTTTTGTGATATTTTTTTCTCTCCAAAACTCAACTCAAGTGGTAAAATGAATTCAAAAGTAACTTCAGGTTTCATTTTTAAGTGTTACTTTTTGGCATATGACTGGTCGTGTTTTGAGGTATGGCTAGATAACATGCAATTAAAAAACTGTTGTCCTTAAGAGTCTCACTGGTTTTTAGGATCACAGTTCAACTCAAATTTCGTGTTGGACAACTGTCGCGAATGAGATTTATCATTTCTTCGAATTGAAAATACCGTTTCAAAATTGTTTGAGATCGTAGGAGACTATTGCTTGCATCCTGATGCAAACTTCAGAAGATATGAGTACTATTATTGCGTAGTCTTAAACTAGTGAAATGTTTTTTGTGATATTTTTTCTCTCCAAAACTCAACTCAAGTGGTAAAATGAACCCAAAAGTAACTTCAGGTTTCATTTTTAAGTGTTACTTTTTGGCATATGACTGGTCGTGTATTGAGGTATGGCTAGATAAAATGCAATTAAAAAACTGTTGTCTTTAAGAGTCTCACTGGTTTTTTAGGATCACAGTTCAACTAAGATTTTGTGTTGGACAACTGGCGCGAATGAGATTTCTTATTTCATCGAATTGAAAAGAACATAAAAAAGATGTTATTAGGTCATAGGAAGCTATTGCTTACATCCTGATTCAAAAACCAAAACATAGAAAAATTATTGTGGCTTTTTTTACACTAGCAAAAACGTTTTTCTGATAACAATTTCTCTCCAAAACTCAATTTAACTGGTATATTGCACACAAATTTACTTTCAGTTTTCGTTTTCAATTGTTATCCTTTGCATATGACTGGTTGTGTATTGAGGTATGGCTAGAAAACATGCTATTTAAAAAAAATGTTGTCTCTGAGATCACTACTGGTTTGTTAGGATTACAGTTCAACTCAAATTTTGTGTTGGACAACTGTCGCGAATGAGATTTCTTATTTCTTGAAAAGAGCACTTCAAAATTGTTTCAGGTCATAGGAGACTATTGCTTACGTCCTGATTCAAAAACCAAAAGATAGGAGGACTATTTTAGCGTGGTTTTACACTAGAGAAAAGTTTTTTTGATAATTTTTTCACTCCAAAACTCAACTTAGGTGGTAAAATGAACCAAAATACTTTCAGTTTTTGTTTTTCTGTGTTATCTTTCGCATATGACTGGTCTTGTATTGAGGTATGGCTAGATAACATGCTATTAACAAAAATTGTTGCCTTGCCTCAGAGAGCCTTACTGTTTTAATAGGATGACAGTTGAACTCAATTTTTGTGTTGAAATACTGTCGTGAATGAGATTTATCGTTTCTTCGAATTGAAAAGACCATTTAGAAATTGTTTGAGGTTATAGGAGACTATTGCTTACGTCCTGATTCAAATACCAAAAGATAGGAGGACTTTTTTAGCGTGGTTTTACACTAGTGAAAGGTTTTTTTGCTAATTTTTTCTCTCCAAAACTCAACTTAGGTGGTAAAATGAACCAAAAGGCTTTCAGTTTTCGTTTTTCTGTGTTATCTTTCGCATATGACTGGTCTTGTATTGAGGTTGGCTAGATAACATGCTATTAAAAAAATGGTTGCCTCAGAGAGCCTCACTGGTTTGTTAGGATGACAGTTGAACTCAAATTTTGTGTTGAACTACTGTCGCGAATGAAATTTATCATTTCTTCGAATTGAAAAGACCATTTCAATATTGTTTGAGGTCATAGGAGGCTATTGCTTACATCCTGATTCAAAATCCAAACAATAGGAGGACTATTGTAGCTTGATTTTTCACTAGCAAAATGTTTTTTTGATAATTTTTCTCTCCAAAACTCAACTTAGATGTTAAAATGAACCAAAATACTTTCAGTTTTCGTTTTTCTGTGTTATCATTCGCATATGACTGGTCGTGTATTGAGGTATGGCTAGATACCATGCTATTTAAAAAAGTTGATGTCTCTGAGATCCCTACTGGTTTGTTAGGATTACAGTTCAACTCAAATTTTGTGTTGGACAACTGGCGCGAATGAGATTTCTCATTTCTTCGAATTGAAAAGACCATAAAAAATTGTTAGTAGGTCATAGGAAGCTATTGCTTACATCCTGATTCAAATACCAAAAGATAGAAGGACTATTGTGGCTTTATTTTACACTGGCAAAACTTTTTTTTGATAATATTTTCTCTCCAAAACTCAAATTAGGTGGTAATAAGAACACCAAATTACATTCAGTTTTCATTTTTAATTGTTATCCTTCGCAACTGACTGGTCGTGTATTAAGGTATGGCTAGATACCATGCTATTCGAAAAAGTTGATGTCTCTGAGATCCCTACTGGTTTGTTAGGATTACAGTTCAACTCAAATTTTGTGTTGGACAACTGTCGCGAATGAGATTTATTATTTCTTGAAAAGACCATATCAAAATTGTTTCAGGTCATAGGAGACTATTGCTTAGGTCCTGATTCAAATAATAAAGATAGGAGGACTATTTTAGCGTGTTTTTACACTAGCGAAAGGTTTTTTTGATAATTTTTTCTCTCCAAAACTCAACTTAGGTGGTAAAATGAACCAAAATACTTTCAGTTTTCGTTTTTCTGTGTTATCTTTCGCATATGACTGGTCTTGTATTGAGGCATGGCTAGATAACATGCTATTAACGAAAATGGTTGCCTCAGAGAACCTCACTGGTTTGTTAGGATGACAGTTGAACTCAAATTTTGCGTTGAACTGCTGTCGCGAATGTGATTTATCATTTCTTCGAACTGAAAAGACCATTCAAAAATTGTTTGAGGTCATAGGAGGCTATTGCTTACATCCTCATTCAAAAACCAAAAGATAGAGGACTATTTTAGCGTGGTTTTACACTAGCAAAAGCTTTTTTTGGTAATTTTTTCTCTCCCAAACTCAACTTAGGTGGCAAAATGAACCAAAATACTTTCAGTTTTCGTTTTTCTGTGTTATCTTTCGCATATGAATGGTCTTGTATTGAGGTATGGCTAGATAACATGCTATTAAGAAAAATTGTTGCCTCAGAGAGCCTTATTGGTTTGTTAGGATTACGGTTGAACTCAAATTTTGTGTTGAACTACTGTCGCTAATGAGATTTATCATTTCTTCGAACTGAAAACACCATTTCAAAATTGTTTGAGGTCATAGGAGGTTATTGCTTACATCCTGATTCAAAACCCAAATAATAGGAGGACTATCGTAGCGTGATTTTTCACTAGCAAAAGGTTTTTCTGATAATTTTTAACTCCAAAACTCAAATTAGTTGTTAAAATGAACCAAAATACTTTCAGTTTTCGCTTTTCTGTGATATCTTTCGCATATGACTGGTCGTGTATTGAGGTATGGTTATATAACATGATGTTTTACAAAAACCTGTTTTCTTTGAGATCCTTATTGGTTTGTTAGGATGACAGTTGAACTCAAATTTTGTGTTGAACTACTGTCGCGATTGAGATTTATCATTTCTCCGAATTGAAAAGAGCCTTTCAAAATTGTTTGAGGTCATAGGAGGCTATTGCTTACATCCTGATTCAAAACCCAAACAATAGGAGGGCTATTGTAGCGTGATTTTACATTAGCGAAAGGTTTTTTTGATAATTTTTCTCTCCAAAACTCAACTTAGGTGTTAAAATGAACCAAAATACTTTCAGTTTTCGTTTTTCTGTGTTATCCTTCGCGTATGAATGGTCGTGTATTGAGGTATGGCTAGATAACATTCTATTCAAAAAGATTGTTATTTTTGAGATCCCTACTAGTTTGTTAGTTTTACAGTTCGACTCAATTTTTGTGTTGGACTACTGTCGCGAATGAGATTTATCATTTCTTCGAATTGAAAAGATTGTTTCAAAAATCAAAAATGTTTCAGGTCATAGGAGACTATTGCTGACATCTTGATTCAAAAATCAAAAGATAGGAAGACTATCATAGCGTGAATTTAAACAGGCGAAAGATTTTGTCTGACATTTTTCTCTCTCCAAAACTCTGCTTAAATGGTAAAATGAACCCAAAATTATCTTCAGTTTTCATTTTTAAGTGTTATCATTTGCATATGACTGGTCTTGTATTGAGGTAAGGCTAGATACAAGCAATTCAGAAAAACTATTGTCTGTGAAAGTCTCACTGGTTTGATAGGATCACAGTACAACTCAAATATTGTGTTGGACTACTGTCGCGAATGAGATTTTTCATTTCTCCGAATTGAAAAGAGCCTTTCAAAATTGTTTGAGGTCATAGGAGGCTATTGCTTACATCCTGATTCAAAACCCAAACAATAGGAGGGCTATTGTAGCGTGATTTTACATTAGCGAAAGGTTTTTTTGATAATTTTTCTCTCCAAAACTCAACTTAGGTGTTAAAATGAACCAAAATACTTTCAGTTTTCGTTTTTCTGTGTTATCCTTC
This sequence comes from Convolutriloba macropyga, assembly GCF_964194025.1. Taxonomy (NCBI): domain Eukaryota; kingdom Metazoa; phylum Xenacoelomorpha; order Acoela; family Convolutidae; genus Convolutriloba; species Convolutriloba macropyga. Next base: position 43,529,597 of record NC_134479.1, read on the forward strand.
GCGTATGAATGGTCGTGTATTGAGGTATGGCTAGATAACATTCTATTCAAAAAGATTGTTATTTTTGAGATCCCTACTAGTTTGTTAGTTTTACAGTTCGACTCAATTTTTGTGTTGGACTACTGTCGCGAATGAGATTTATCATTTCTTCGAATTGAAAAGATTGTTTCAAAAATCAAAAATGTTTCAGGTCACAGGAGACTATTGCTGACATCTTGATTCAAAAATCAAAAGATAGGAAGACTATCATAGCGTGAATTTAAACAGGCGAAAGATTTTGTCTGACATTTTTCTCTCTCCAAAACTCTGCTTAAATGGTAAAATGAACCCAAAATTATCTTCAGTTTTCATTTTTAAGTGTTATCATTTGCATATGACTGGTCTTGTATTGAGGTAAGGCTAGATACAAGCAATTCAGAAAAACTATTGTCTGTGAAAGTCTCACTGGTTTGATAGGATCACAGTACAACTCAAATATTGTGTTGGACTACTGTCGCGAATGAGATTTTTCATTTCTTCGAATTGAAAAGACCATTTCAAAATTGTTTGAGGTCATAGGAGGCTATTGCTTACATCCTGATTCAAATACCAAAAGATAGAAGGAATATTGTGGCGTAATCTTGCAACAGCGAAGTTATTTTTGATGCATTATTATCAAAACTTAAGGGGTAAAATGAATGCAAGTTTTCTTCAGTTTTCGTTTTTGATGTTATCTACCTCATATGACTGGTTGTATATTGATATGTGGTTAGATAACATAATATTCGCAACAACTGTTGTCTTTGAAAGCCTTAGTGGCTTTTTAGGATGACAGTTATTTTTAAATTTTGTGCTGGATTACTGTCCCGAGTAAGATTTATCATTTCTTCGGATTGAAAAGACCATTTCAAAATTGTTTGAGATCATAGGAGACTATTGCTTACATCCTGATCAAATACCAAAAGATAGGAGGACTATCTTGGCATTATTTTACAGTAGCGAAAAGTTTTATCTGATAATGTTTTCTCTCCAAAACTCAATTTAAATGGTAAAATGAACCCAAAATTTTTTCAGTTTTTGTTTTTAAGTGTTGTCTTTCGCATATGACTGGTTGTGTATTGAAGTGTGGTTAGATAACATGCTATATTAAAAACAATGGTTTTCTCTGAGATCCTTAATGGTTTGTTAGGATGGCAGCTCAACACAATGTATGTGTTGGACTACTGACGCAAATGAGATTTATCATTTCTTCGAATTGAAAAGACCGTTCCAAAATTGCTTGAGATCATAGGAGACTATTGCTTACATCCTGATCAAATACCAAAAGATAGGAGGACTATCTTGGCATTATTTTACAGTAGCGAAAAGTTTTATCTGATAATGTTTTCTCTCCAAAACTCAACCTAAATTGTAAAATGAACCCAAAATTTTTTCAGTTTTTGTTTTTAAGTGTTGTCTTTCGCATATGACTGGTCGTGTATTGAAGTGTGGTTAGATAACATGCTATATTAAAAACAATGGTTTTCTCTGAGATCCTTAATGGTTTGTTAGGATGGCAGCTCAACACAATGTATGTGTTGGACTACTGACGCAAATGAGATTTATCATTTCTTCGAATTGAAAAGACCGTTTCAAAAATGTTAAATGTTTGAGGCCATAAGAGACTATTGCTTACATCTGGATGCAAATATCAAAGGAGAGGATCACTATCATAGCGTGGTTTTACACAAGCGCAAGGTTTTGTCTGACAATTTCTTCTCTCCAAAACGCAGCTTAAATGGTAAAACGAACCAAAATTATCTTCAGTTTTCATTTTTAAGTGTTATCATTCGCATATGACTGGTCTTGTATTGAGGTATGGCTAGATAACATGCTGTTTATAAAAATCATTGTCTTCGAAAGTCTTACTGGTTTGATAGGATAACAGTACAACTCAAATTTTGTGTTGGACTACTGTCGCGAACGAGATTTATCATTTTTTTTCGAATTGAAGACCATTTCAAAATTGTTTGAGGTCATAGGAGGCTATTGCTTACATCCTGATTCAAATACCAAAAGATAGAAGAACTATTGTGGCATGATCTTATAAAGAGAAATGTTTTTTTTTCTGATAATTTTTTCTCTCCAAAACTCAAATTAGGTTTTAAAATGAACCCAAAATACTTTCAGTTTTCGTTTTTCTATGTTATCCTTCGCATATGACTGGTCGTGTATTGAGGTATGGCTAGATAACATGCTATTAAAAAACTGTTGTCTCTGAAAGTCTTACTGGTGTGTTAGGATGACAGTTCAATTCAAATTTTGTGTTGGACAACTGTCGCGAATGAGATTTTTTATTTCTTCGGATTAAAAAGACCATTTCAAAATTGTTTGAGTTCATAGGAGACTATTGCTTACGTCCTGATTCAAATACCAGAAGATAGGAGGACTATTGTAGCGTGTTTTTGCACTAGCGAAAGGTTTTTTTGATAATTTATTCTCTACAAAACTCAACTTAAGTGGTGAAATGAGCCCAAAAATACTTTCAGTTTTCGTCTTTAAGTGTTATCCTTCGCATTTGACTGGTCGTCTATTGAGGTATGGCTAGATAACATGCTATTCAAACAAAGTTTGTCATTGCGACTCTCACTGGTTGGTTAGTATGAGAGCTCATTCAACTTTTGTGTCGGACAACTGTCGCGAGTGAGATTTTTCTTTTTCTTTTATTTGAAAAAAACATTTCAAAATTGTATGAGGCCATAGGAGACTATTGCATACGTCTTGATTCAAATACCAAAAGATAGGAGAATTATCGTACGAGCGTGATTTTACAGTAGCGAAAAAACTTTTTCTGAAATTCTTTTTCTCGAAAACTCAACTTAAATGATAAAATGAACCCAAAAATACTTTCAGTTTTCGTCTTTAGGTGTTATCCTTCGCATATGACTAGTCGTGTATTGAGGCATGGCTAGATAAAATGCTATTAAAATAATTGTTGTCTCTGAGAGCCTTAAGGGTTTGTTAGGATGACAGTTCATTTCAAAGTTTTTTTTGGACAACTGCCGCGAATGAGATTAATCATTTCTTCGATTTGAAAAGACCGTTTCAAAACTCTTTGAGGTCATAGGAGACTATTGCTTACATCCTGATGCGAATATCAAAAGATAGGAGGACTATCATAGCGTGATTTTACACCAGCTAAAGCTTTTTCTGATAATTTATTCTCCACAAAACTTAACTTAAGTGGTGAAATGAACCCAAAAAAATTTCAGTTTTTGTCTTTAAGTGTTATCCCTCGCATATGACTGGTCGTGTTTTGAGGTAAGGCTAGATACAAGCAATTCAGAAGGCTAGATAACTTGCTATTCAAAAAAAATTTTCATTGCGACTCTCACTGGTTGGTTAGTATGACAGTTCATTCAAATTTTGTGTTGGACAACTGACGCGAATGAGATTTATCATATCTTCAAATTGAAAAGACCGTTTCAAAAATTTTGAGGTTATAAGAGACTATTGTTTATATCCTGATGCAAATATCAAAACATAGGAGGACTATCGTAGCGTGATTTTGCACTAGCTAAAGGTTTTTTCTAATAAATTTTTCTCCATAAAACTCAACTTAAGTGACAAAATGAACCCAAAAATACTTTCAGTTTTCGTCTTTAAGTGTTATCCTTCGCATATGACTAGTCGTATATTGAGGTATGGCTAGATAACATGCTATTAAAAATTGTTGTCTCTGAGAGCCTTACGGGTTTGTTAAGATGACAGTTCATTTCAGTTTTTGTGTTGGACAACTGTCGCGAATGAGATTTTTCATTTCTTTGAATTGAAAAAAACCATTTCAAAATTTTATGAGGGCATAGGAGATCATTGCATACGTCTTGATTCAATACCAAAAGATAGCAGAATTATCGTACCGAGCGTGATTTTACAGTATCGAAAGTTTTTTCTGAATTTCTTTTTTCTCGAAAACTCAACTTAAGTGGTAAAATGAACCAAAATTACTTTCAGTTTTCGTTTTTAGATGTTATCTTTCGAATATGACTGGTCGTGTATTGAGGTATGGCTATATAAAATGCTAATAAAATAATTTTTGTCTCTCAGAGCCTTACTGGTTTGTTAGGATGACGGTTCATTCCAAAGTTTTTTTTGGACAACTGTCGCGAATGAGATTAATAATTTCTTCGATTTGAAAAGACCGTTTCAAAACTCTTTGAGGTCATAGGAGACTATTGCTTACATCCTGATGCAAATATCAAAAGATAGGAGGACTATCATAGCGTGATTTTACACTAACTAAAGGTTTTTCTGATAATTTAATCTCTACAAAACTCAACTTAAGTTGTGAAATGAACCCAAAAATAATTTCAGTTTGATAACAAGCTATTCAAAAGAAAATTTGTCATTGCGACTCTCACTGGTTGGTTAGTATGACAGTTCATTCAAATTTGGTGTTGGACAACTGACGCGAATGAGATTTATCATATCTTCAAATTGAAAAGACCGTTTCAAAAATTTTGAGGTTATAAGAGACTATTGCTTATATCCTGATGCAAATATCAAAACATAGGAGGACTATCGTAGCGTGATTTTGCACTAGCTAAAGGTTTTTCTGATTATTTATTCTCTACAAAATTCAATTTAAGTGTGAAATGAACCCAAAAATACTTTCAGTTTGATAACATGCTATTCAAAAGAAAATTTGTCATTGCGACTCTCACTGGTTGGTTAGTATGACAGTTCATTCAAATTTGATGTTGGACAACTGTCGCGAATGAGATTTATCATATCTGCAAATTGAAAAGACCGTTTAAAAAATTTTGAGGTTATAAGAAACTATTGCTTATATCCTGATGCAAATATCAAAACATAGGAGGACTATCGTACCGTGATTTTGCAATAGCTAAAGGTTTTTCTGATAATTTATTCTATACAAAACTCAACTTAAGTGGTGAAATGAACCCAAAAATACTTTCAATTTGATAACATGCTATTCAAAAGAAAATTTGTCATTGCGACTCTCACTGGTTGATTTGTATGACAGTTCATTCAAATTTGGTGTTGGACAACTGTCGCGAATGAGATTAATCATTTCTTCGATTTGAAAAGACCGTTTCAAAGCTCTTTGAGGTCATAGGAGACAATTCTGACATCCTGTTGCAACTATCATTAAGATAGGAGGACTATTGTAGCGTGATTTTACACTAGCTTAAGTTTTTTTTGATAGTTTTTTCTCTCCAAAACTCAGCTTCAGTGATAAAATGAACCCAAAAATACTTTCAGTTTTCGTCTTTAAGTGTTATCCTTCGCATATGACTAGTCGTATATTGAGGGTATGGCTAGATAACATGCTATTAAAAATTTTTGTCTCTGAGAGCCTTACGGGTTTGTTAAGATGACAGTTCATTTCAGTTTTTGTGTTAGACAACTGTCGCAAATGAGATTTTTCATTTCTTTGAATTGAAAAAAAAAACATTTCAAAATTTTATGAGGGCATAGGAGACCACTGCATACGTCTTGATTCAAATACCAAAAGATAGGAGAATTATCGTACTGAGCGTGATTTTACAGTAGCGAAAGTTTTTTCTGAAATTCTTTTTTCTCGAAAACTCAACTTAAGCGGTAAAATGAACCAAAATTACTTTCAGTTTTCGTTTTTAGGTGTTATCCTTCGAATATGACTGGTCGTGTATTGAGGTATGGCTATATAAAATTTTTTTAAAATAATTTTTGTCTCTCAGAGCCTTACTGGTTTGTTAGGATGACGGTTCATTTCAAAGTTTTTTTTTGGACAACTGTCGCGAATGAGATTAATCATTTCTTCGATTTGAAAAGACCGTTTCAAAGCTCTTTGAGGTCATAGGAGACTATTGCTGACATCCTGTTGCAAGTATCAATAAGATAGGAGGACTATTATTGCGTGATTTTACACTAGCTTAAGTTTCTTTTTTGATAATTTTTCTCTCCAAAACTCAGCTTAAGTGATAAAATGAACCCAAAAATACTTTCAGTTTTCGTCTTTAAGTGTTATTCTTCGCATATGACTTGTTGTATATTGAGGCATGGCTAGATAACATGCTATCAAAAATTGTTGTCTCTGAGAGCCTTATGGGTTTGTTAAGATGACAGTTCATTTCAATTTTTGTGTTGGACAACTGTCGCGAATGAGATTTTTCATTTATTTGAATCGAAAAAAACCATTTTAAAATTTTATGAGGTCATAGGAGACTATTGCATACGTCTTGATTCAAATACCAAAAGATAGGAGAATTATCGTACCGAGCGTGATTTTACAGTAGCGAAAGTTTTTTCTGAAATTCTTTTTTCTCGAAAACTCAACTTAAGTGGTAAAATGAAACCAAAATTACTTTCAGTTTTCGTTTTTAAGTATTATCTTTTGCATATGACTGGTCGTGTCTTGAGGTATAGCTTGATACAATACTATTAAATATTTTTTTCTCTGAGAGCCTTACTGGTTTTTTAGGATGACGGTTCATTTCAAATTTTGTGTTGGACAACTCCCGCGAATAAGCTTTATCATTTCTTCAAATTGAAAAGACCGTTTCAAAACTTTTTGAGGTTATAGGAGACTATTGCTTATATCCTGATGCAAATATCAAAACATAGGAAGACTATTGTAGCGTGATTTCGCACTAGCTAAAGGTTTTTTCTGATAATTTTTTCTCGCCAAAACTCAATTTTAGTGGTAAAATGAACCCGAAAATACCTTCAGTTTTCGTTTTTAAGTATTTTCTTTCGCATATGATTGATCGTGTATTGAGGTATGGCTAGATAACATACTATTAAAATAATTGTTGTCTCTGAGAGCCTTGCTGGTTTGTTGGGATGACAGTTCAAATCAAATTTTGTGTTGGATAACTGTCGCAAATGAGATTAATCAATTCTTCGATATGAAAAGACCGTTTCAAAACTCTTTGAGGTCATAGGAGACTATTGCTTACATCCTGACGCACAAATCAAAAGATAGGAGGACTACCGTAGCGTGATTTTACACTAGCTAAAGGTTTTTTTGATACTTTTTTCTCGCGAAGCCTCAATTTAAGTGATAAAATGAACTCAAAATTACTTTCAGTTTTCGTTTTAAAGTATTTTCTTTCGCATATGACTGGTCGTGTATTGAGGTATGGCTAGATAACATACTATTAAAAAAACTTTTTTCTCTGAGAGCCTTACTGGTTTGTTAGGATGACGGTTCATTTCAAATTTTGTGTTGGACAACTGCCGCGAATAAGCTTTATCATTTCTTCAAAATGAAAAGACCGTTTCAAAACTTTCAAAACTTTTATAGGAGACTATTGCTTACATCCTGATGCAAATATCAAAAAACAGGAGGGCTCCTCTAGCGTAGTTTTACACAAGCGAAGGGCTTTTTTGGTATTTTTTTCTCTCCAAAACTCAACTTAAGGGGTAAAAGGAACACAAATTTATCTTCGGTTTTGATTTTTATGTGTTATCTTTCGCATATGACTGGCTGTGTTTTGAGGTATGGCTAGGTAAAATGCTATTTATAAAAATTGTTGTCTTTGAGAGCTTCACCGGTTAGTTATGATGGCAGTTCAATTCAAATTTTTTGTTGGAAAACTTTCGTGAAGAAAATTTAGGAGATCATTTGAGACTATTGCTTACATCCTAAACCCAACACCAAAGGGTAGGAGGACTACTGTAAGGTGGTTTTACACTAGCGAAAGATTTTATCTGATAATTTTTTCTCTCCAAAACTCAACTTAGGGGGTAAAATGAACCCAAAATTATCTTCAGTTTTCATTTTTAAGTGTTATCATTCGCATATGACTGGTCTTGTATTGAGCTAAGGCTAGATACAAGCAATTCATAAAAACTATTGTCTGTGAAAGTCTCACTGGTTTGATAGGATCACAGTACAACTCAAATATTGTGTTGGACTACTGTCGCGAATGAGATTTTTCATTTCTTCGAATTGATAAGTCAATCTCAAAATGTTTGAGATCATGCCAGACTATTGCTTACATCCTAAACCCAATACCAAAGGATAGGAGGACTACTGTAAGGTGGTTTTACACTAGCGAAAGATTTTATCTGATAATTTTTTCTCTCCAAAACTCAACTTAAGTGGTAAAATGAACCCAAAATTATCTTCAGTTTTCCTTTTTAAGTGATATCAATCGCATATGACTGGTCTTGTATTGAGCTAAGGCTAGATACAAGCAATTCATAAAAACTATTGTCTGTGAAAGTCTCACTGGTTTGATAGGATCACAGTACAACTCAAATATTGTGTTGGACTACTGTCGCGAATGAGATTTTTCATTTCTTCGAATTGATAAGTCAATCTCAAAAATGTTTGAGATCATGCCAGACTATTGCTTACATCCTAAACCCAATACCAAAGGATAGGAGGACTACTGTAAGGTGGTTTTACACTAGCGAAAGATTTTATCTGATAATTTTTTCTCTCCAAAACTCAACTTAAGTGGTAAAATGAACCCAAAATTATCCTCAGTTTTCCTTTTAAGCGATATCAATCGCATATGACTAATCGTGCATTGAAGTATGGCTAGATAACAAGCTATTGAAAAAAAAATGTTGTCTTTGAGAGCTTCACCGGTTTATTAGGATAGCAGTTCAATTCAATTTTCGTGTTGGAAAACTGTCGCGCATAAGATTTATCATTCCTTCAAATTAATAAATCGATTTAAAAACTATTTAATATCATTTTAGACTATGGTTACATCCTTAGTCAAATTTGGTGTTGGACAACTGTCGCGAATGAGATTAATCATTTCTTCGATTTGAAAAGACCGTTTCAAAGCTCTTTGAGGTCATAGGAGACTATTGCTGACATCCTGTTGCAAATATCAATAAGATAGGAGGACTATTGTAGCGTGATTTTACACTAGCTTAAGTTTTTTTTTGATAGTTTTTTCTCTCCAAAACTCAGCTTCAGTGATAAAATGAACCCAAAAATACTTTCAGTTTTCGTCTTTAAGTGTTATCCTTCGCATATGACTAGTCGTATATTGAGGGTATGGCTAGATAACATGCTATTAAAAATTTTTTGTCTCTGAGAGCCTTACGGGTTTGTTAAGATGACAGTTCATTTCAGTTTTTGTGTTAGACAACTGTCGCAAATGAGATTTTTCGTTTCTTTGAATTGAAAAAAAAACATTTCAAAATTTTATGAGGGCATAGGAGACCACTGCATACGTCTTGATTCAAATACCAAAAGATAGGAGAATTATCGTACTGAGCGTGATTTTACAGTAGCGAAAGTTTTTTCTGAAATTCTTTTTTCTCGAAAACTCAACTTAAGTGGTAAAATGAACCAAAATTACTTTCAGTTTTCGTTTTTAGGTGTTATCTTTCGAATATGGCTGGTCGTGTATTGAGGTATGGCTATATAAAATTTTATTAAAATAATTTTTGTCTCTCAGAGCCTTACTGGTTTGTTAGGATGACGGTTCATTTCAAATTTTTTTTTTGGACAACTGTCGCGAATGAGATTAATCATTTCTTCAATTTGAAAAGACCGTTTCAAAGCTCTTTGAGGTCATAGGAGACTATTGCTGACATCCTGTTGCAAGTATCAATAAGATAGGAGGACTATTATTGCGTGATTTTACACTAGCTTAAGTTTCTTTTTTGATAATTTTTCTCTCCAAAACTCAGCTTAAGTGATAAATTGAACCCAAAAATACTTTCAATTTTCGTCTTTAAGTGTTATCCTTCGCATATGACTAGTCGTATATTGACGTATGGCTAGATAACATGCTATTAAAAATTTTTGTCTCTGAGAGCCTTACGGGTTTGTTAAGATGACAGTTCATTTCAGTTTTTGTATTGGACAACTGTCGCAAATGAGATTTTTCATTTCTTTGAATTGAAAAAAAAACATTTCAAAATTTTATGAGGGCATAGGAGACCATTGCATACGTCTTGATTCAAATACCAAAGGATAGGAGAATTATCGTACTGAGCGTGATTTTACAGTAGCGAAAGTTTTTTCTGAAAATCTTTTTTCTCGAAAACTCAACTTAAGTGGTAAAATGAACCAAAATTACTTTCAATTTTCGTTTTTAGGTGTTATCTTTCGAATATGACTGGTCGTGTATTGAGGTATGGCTATATAAAATTTTATTAAAATAATTTTTGTCTCTCAGAGCCTTACTGGTTTGTTAGGAAGACGGTTCATTTCAAAGTTTTTTTTTTGGACAACTGTCGCGAATGAGATTAATCATTTCTTCGATTTGAAAAGACCGTTTCAAAGCTCTTTGAGGTCATAGGAGACTATTGCTGACATCCTGTTGCAAATATCCATAAGATAGGAGGACTATTATAGAGTGATTTTACACTAGCTTAAGTTTCTCTTTTGATAATTTTTCTCTCCAAAACTCAGCTTAAGTGATAAAATGAACCCAAAAATACTTTCAGTTTTCGTCTTTAAGTGTTATTCTTCGCATATTACTTGTCGTATATTGAGGTATGGCTAGATAACATGCTATCAAAAATTGTTGTCTCTGAGAGCCTTATGGGCTTGTTACGATGACAGTTCATTTCAATTTTTGTGTTGGACAACTGTCGCGAATGAGATTTTTCATTTCTTTGAATCGAAAAAAAAACCATTTTAAAATTTTATGAGGTCATAGGAGACTATTGCATACGTCTTGATTCAAATACCAAAAGATAGGAGAATTATCGTACCGAGCGTGATTTTACAGTAGCGAAAGTTTTTTCTGAAATTCTTTTTTCTCGAAAACTCAACTTAAGTGGTAAAATGAACCAAAATTACTTTCAGTTTTCGTTTTTAGGTGTTATCTTTCGAATATGACTGGTCGTGTATTGAGGTATGGCTATATAAAATTTTATTAAAATAATTTTTGTCTCTCAGAGCCTTACTGGTTTGTTAGGAAGACGGTTCATTTCAAAGTTTTTTTTTGGACAACTGTCGCGAATGAGATTAATCATTTCTTCGATTTGAAAAGACCGTTTCAAAGCTCTTTGAGGTCATAGGAGACTATTGCTGACATCCTATTGCAAGTATCAATAAGATAGGAGGACTATTATAGAGTGATTTTACACTAGCTTAAGTTTCTCTTTTGATAATTTTTCTCCCCAAAACGCAGCTTAAGTGATAAAATGAACCCAAAAATAATTTCAGTTTTCGTCTTTAAGTGTTATTCTTCGCTTATGACTTGTCGTATATTGAGGTATGGCTAGATAACATGCTATCAAAAATTGTTGTCTCTGAGAGCCTTATGGGCTTGTTACGATGACAGTTCATTTCAATTTTTGTGTTGGACAACTGTCGCGAATGAGATTTTTCATTTCTTTGAATCGAAAAAAAACCATTTTAAAATTTTATGAGGTCATAGGAGACTATTGCATACGTCTTGATTCAAATACCAAAAGATAGGAGAATTATCGTACCGAGCGTGATTTTACAGTAGCGAAAATTTTTTCTGAAATTCTTTTTTATCGAAAACTCAACTTAAGTGGTAAAATGAACCCAAAATTACTTTCAGTTTTCGTTTTTAAGTATTATCTTTCGCATATGACTGGTCGTGTATTGAGGTATAGCTTGATACAATACTATTAAATATTTTTTTCTCTGAGAGCCTTACTGGTTTTTTAGGATGACGGTTCATTTCAAATTTTGTGTTGGACAACTCCCGCGAATAACCTTTATCATTTCTTCAAATTGAAAAGACCGTTTCAAAACTTTTTGAGGATATAGGAGACTATTGCTTATAACCTGATGCAAATATCAAAACATAGGAAGACTATTGTAGCGTAATTTCGCACTAGCTAAAGGTTTTTTCTGACAATTTTTTCTCGCCAAAACTCAATTTAAGTGGTAAAATGAACCCAGAAATACCTTCAGTTTTCGCTTTTAAGTATTTTCTTTCGCATATGATTGATCGTGTATTGATGCATGGCTAGATAACATACTATTAAAATAATTGTTGTCTCTGAGAGCCTTGCTGGTTTGATGGGATGACAGTTCAATTCGAATTTTGTGTTGGTCAACTGTCGCAAATGAGATTAATCATTTCTTCGATATGAAAAAACCGTTTCAAAACTCTTTGAGGTCATAGGAGACTATTGCTTACATCCTGACGCACTAATCAAAAGATAGGAGGACTACCGAAGCGTGATTTTACACTAGCTAAAGGTTTTTTTGATAATTTTTTCTCGCGAAGACTCAATTTAAGTGATAAAAGGAACTCAAAATTACTTTCAGTTTTCGTTTTTAAGTATTTTCTTTTGCATATGACTGGTCGTGTATTGAGGTATGGCTAGATAACATACTTTTAAAAAAACTTTTTTCTCTGAGAGCCTTACTGGTTTGTTAGGATGACGGTTCATTTCAAATTTTGTGTTGGACAACTGCCGCGAATAAGCTTTATCATTTCTTCAAATTGAAAAGACCGTTTCAAAACTTTCAAAATTTTTTTAGGAGACTATTGCTTACATCCTGATGCAAATATCAAAAAACAGGAGGGCTCCTCTAGCGTAGTTTTACACAAGCGAAGGGCTTTTTTGGTATTTTTTTCTCTCCAAAACTCAACTTAAGGGGTAAAAGGAACACAAATTTATCTTCAGTTTTGATTTTTATGTGTTATCTTTCGCATATGACTGGCTGTGTTTTGAGGTATGGCTAGGTAAAATGCTATTTATAAAAATTGTTGTCTTTGAGAGCTTCACCGGTTAGTTATGATGCCAGTTCAATTCAAATTTTTTGTTGGAAAACTTTCGTGAAGGAAATTTAGGAGATCATTTGAGACTATTGCTTACATCCTAAACCCAATACCAAAGGATAGGAGGACTACTGTAAGGTGGTTTTACACTAGCAAAAGATTTTATCTGATAATTTTTTCTCTCCAAAACTCAACTTAAGGGGTAAAATGAACCCAAAATTATCTTCAGTTTTCATTTTTAAGTGTTATCATTCGCATATGACTGGTCTTGTATTGAGGTAAGGCTAGATACAAGCAATTCATAAAAACTATTGTCTGTGAAAGTCTCACTGGTTTGATAGGATCACAGTACAACTCAAATATTGTGTTGGACTACTGTCTCGAATGAGATTTTTCATTTCTTCGAATTGATAAGTCAATCTCAAAAATGTTTGAGATCATGCGAGACTATTGCTTACATCCTAAACCCAATACCAAAGGATAGGAGGACTACTGTAAGGTGGTTTTACACTAGCAAAAGATTTTATCTGATAATTTTTTCTCTCCAAAACTCAACTTAAGTGGTAAAATGAACCCAAAATTATCTTCAGTTTTCCTTTTTAAGTGATATCAATCGCATATGACTAATCGTGCATTGAAGTATGGCTAGATAACAAGCTATTTTAAAAAAACTGTTGTCTTTGAGAGCTTCACCGGTTTATTAGGATAGCAGTTCAATTCAATCTTTGTGTTGGAAAACTGTCGCGCATAAGATTTATCATTCCTTCAAATTAAAAAATCGATTCAAAAACTATTTAATATTTACTATTTGAGACTATGGCTTACATCCTAAATCCAATACCAAAAGATAGGAGGTTACTCTGAGGTGGTTATACTTTAGCTAAAGGTTTTTTCGTCTATTTTTTTTCTCCAAAACTCAACTTAAGGGGTAAAATGAACCCAAAATTATCTTCACTTTTCATTTTTAAGTGATATCAATCGCATATGGCTAATCGTGTATTGAAGTATGGCTAGATAACAAGCTATTTAAAACAAATGTTGTCTTTGAGAGCTTCACCGGTTTATTAGGATAGGAGTTCAATTCAATTTTCGTGTTGGAAAACTGTCGCGAATAAGATTTATCATTCCTACGAATTGAAAAGACCGTTTCAAAACTTTCAAAACTTTTATAGAAGACTATTGCTTACACCCTGATGCAAATATCAAAAACAGGAGGGCTCTTCTGGCGTAGTTTTACACTAACGAAGGGCTTTTTTGATAATTTTTTCTCTCCAAAGCTCAACTTAAGGGGTAAAAGGAAAACAAATTTATCTTCAGTTTTGATTTTTAAGTTTTATCTTTCGCATATGACTGGTCGTGTAGTGAGGTATGGCTAGGTAAAATGCTATTTATAAAAATTTTTGTCTTTGAGAGCTTCACTGGTTAGTTAGGTTGGCAGTTCAATTCAAATTTTTTGTTGGAAAACTGTCGCGAAGGAAATTTATCATTTCTTCGAATTGATAAATCGATTTCAAAACTGTTTGAGATCATTCGAGACTATTGCTCACATCATAAACCCATTACCAAAGGATAGGAGGACTACTGTAAGGTGGTTTTTCAACAGGGAAAGATTTTTTCTGATAATTTTTTCCTCTTCAAAACTGAACTTAAGGGGTAAAATGAACCCAAAGTTATCTTCAGTTTTCATTTTTAAGTGATATCAATCGCTTATGACTGGTCTTGTATTGAGGTAAGGCTAGATACAAGCTGTTCATAAAAACTATTGTCTTTGAAAGTCTCACTGGTTTGATAGGATCACAGTACAACTCAAATATTGTGCTGGACTACTGTCGCGAATGAGATTAATCATTTCTTCGAATTGATAAGTCTATCTCAAAAATGTTTGAGATCATGCGAGACTATGGTTTGCATCCTAAATCTAATACCAAAAGATAGGAAGACTACTGTGAGGTGGTTATACATTAGCAAAAGGTTTTTGCGGATAATTTTTTCTCTCCAAAACTCAACTTAAGGGGTAAAATGAACCCAAAATTATCTTCAGTTTTCACTTTTAAGTGATATCAATCGCATATGATTGATCGTGTATTGAAGTATGGCCTGATAACATGCTATTTAAAAAATTTGTTGTCTTTGAAAGCCTTAACGGCTTGTTAGGGTCACAGTTCATTTCAAATTTCGTGTTGGAAATCTGTCGCTAATGAGAATTTTCATTTCTTCGAAGTCAATCTCAAAAATGTTTCAGATCATGCGAGACTATGGCTTAAATCCTAACTCTAATACCAAAAGACAGGAGGACTACTGTGCGGTGGTTTTACACTAGCGAAAAGTTTTTCTGATAATTTTTTTTCACCAAAACTCAAATTAAGGTGTGAAATGAACCCAAAAAAGTCTTCAGTTTTCATTTTTAAGTGATATCAATCGCATATGACTAATCGTGTATTGAAGTATGGCTAGATAACAAGCTATTTAAAAAAAAACTGTTGTCTTTGAGAGCTTCAAGGGTTTGTTGGGATGTCAGCTCAATTCAAAGTTTGTGTTGGACAACTGTCGCGAATGAGATTTTTATTTCATCGAAATAATAAGTCAATTTCAAAACTGTTTGAGGTCATGCGAGACTATTGTTTACATCCTGAATCCAATATCAAAAGATAGGAGGACTTCATTAAGGTGGTTTTACACCAGCAAATGATTTTTTTCTGATAATTTTTTCTCTCCAAAGCTCAACTTAAGGACTAAAATGAACCCAAAGTTTTCTTTAGTTTTTGTTTTTGATTTTATCTATCGCATATGACGTGTCATATGTTGACGTATGGTGAGATAACATGCTATTTTCAAATGGTGTTTTCTTTGAGAGCCTAACTGGTTGGTTAGGATGACATTTCAATTCTGATTCTATGGCGAACGGGAGGTATCATTTCTTCGAATTGGAAGGACCCTTTCAAAATTGTTTGAGGTCATAAGAGACTATTGCTTACATCCTGATTCAAATACCAAAAGGTTGGAGGACTATTGTGGCGTGATTTTAAACTAGCGAGAAATTTTTTCTGATAATTTTTTCTCTCCAATACTCAAATTAAAAGGTAAAATGAACCCAAAATTACTGAGGTATGGCTAGATAACATACTGTTTAAAGTAATCATTGTCTCTCAGATTCTTACTGCTTGGTTAGGATGACAGTTTAATTCATATTTCGTGTTGGACAACTGTGGCGAATGAGATTTATCATTTCTTAGAATTGAAAAGAACGTTTCAAAAATGTTTGAGGTCATAGGACATTATTGCGTACATTATGCAAATATAAAGACATAGCAGGACCACCGTAGCGTTGCTTACACTGGCGAAAGGTTGTTTCTTATATGTTTTTTTCTCCAAAACTCAACTTAAGTGTTAAAATGAACCCAAAATTATCTTCATTTTTTGTTTTTAAGCGTTATCTTTCGCATATGGCTGGTCGTGTATTGAGGTATGGCTAGACAACAAGCTATTCAAAAAAAATTTGTCATTGCAACTCTCACTGGTGGGTTAGTATGACAGTTCATTCAAATTTTGTGTTGGATAACTGTCGCAATTATGATTTATCATGTCTTCGAATTGAAAAGTCAATTTCGAAAGGCTTCTGAGGTCACACGAGACTATTGCTATCATCCTGAATCCAATACTAAAAGATAGGAGGATTACTGTAAGCTGGTTCTACAACCGCAAAATGTTTTTTTCTGATATTTTTTTCCCTCCAAATCTCAAATTTTCTTCAATTTTCGTTTTAAGTGAATTTTTTTTTGTATATGACTAATAATATAATGACGTATGGTTACCAAACGAGTTACTTACAAAAAAGTGTTGTCTTTGAAAGGCCGAATGATTTATCATTTCTTCGAATTGAAAAGACAATTTCAAAATTGTTTGAGGTTATAGTAGACTATTGCTTACATCCTGATTCGAACACCAAAAGCTAGGAGAATTATTGTAGCGTAGTTTTGCACTAGCGAAAGGTTTTTTCTAATGATTTTACTCTCCAAAATTCAACTTAAGTGGTTAAATGAAGACAAAGTTTTCTTCAGTTTTCGCTTTTACATGTTGTCTATCGCATATGACTGGTTGTATATTGACGTATGGTTAGAAAACATGCTATTTACAAAAAACCTTGTCTTTGAGAGCCTGACTGTTTGGTTAGGATGAAAGTTCAATTCAATTTTTGTGTTGGACAACTGTCGCGAATGAGATTTATCATTTCTTCGAAAAAAAATCATTCCAAAATTGGTTTAGGTCATAGGAGACTATTGCATATATCTTGATGCAAAAATCAAAAGAAAGGAGGACTATCGTAGCGTGGTTTTACACTAGCGATTGCTTTTATTGATACATTCGTCTCTCCAAAACTCAACTAAAGGTGTAAAATGAAACCAAAATTTTCATTTTTGATGTTATCTATTGCATATGACTGGTCGTATAATAACGTATGGTTAGATAACAAACTATTTTCCACAAATTATTGTATTTGAGAGCCTTTTTGGTTTGTTAGGATGACAGTTCAATTCAAATTTGGTAATGGACAACTGCCGCGAATGAGATTTATCATTTCTTCGAAAAAAAATCATTCCAAAATTGGTTTAGGTCATAGGAGACTATTGCATATATCTTGATGCAAAAATCAAAAGAAAGGAGGACTATCGTAGCGTGGTTTTACACTAGCGATTGCTTTTATTGATACATTCGTCTCTCCAAAACTCAACTTAAGGTGTAAAATGAAACCAAAATTTTCATTTTTGATGTTATCTATTGCATATGACTGGTCGTATAATAACGTATGGTTAGATAACAAACTATTTTCCACAAATTATTGTATTTGAGAGCCTTTTTGGTTTGTTAGGATGACAGTTCAATTCAAATTTGGTAATGGACAACTGCCGCGAATGAGATTTATCATTTCTTCGAATTCAAAAGAACGTTTCAAAATTGTTTGAGGCCATAGGAGACTATTGCTTACATCCTGATGCAAATATCAAAAGATAGAAGAACCATCGTAGCGTTGTATTAAATTAGCGAAAAGTTTTTTTGATTTTTTTCTCTCCAAAACTCAACTTAAGTGGTAAATTGAACCCAAAATTTTCTTTAGTTTTCGTTTTTGATGTTATCTATCGTATATGGCTGGGCTTTTATTGACGTATCGTTAGATAACAAGCTAATTTTCAGAAATTAATGTCTTTGAGAGCCTTACTGGTCTTTTAGGATGAGAGTTCAATTCAAATTTGGTAATGGACAACTGCCGCGAACGAGATTTCTAGATATCTTTTGGTTTTTGAATCAGGATGTAAGCAATAGTCTCTTAAGACCATTTCTAAATTTTGTTGGGTCATAGTAGACTATTGCTTACATCCTGATTCAAAAACCAAAAGATAGGAGGACTATGGTAATATGGTTTTAAACTAGCAATAGTGTTTTTTTATTCAGTCTTCTCTCTAAAACTCAACTTAAGGGGTAAGATGAACACAAAATTTTCTTCAGTTTTTGTTTTTGATGTTCTCTATAGTATATGACTGGTCTTATATTGACGTTTGCTTAGATGACATAATGTTTTTCAAAAATTGTTGTTTTTGAGAGTGCTACTGGTTTGTTAGGATGACAGTTCAATTCAGATTTGGTGATGAGAATTGTCGCGAATTAGAGTTTTCTTTTCTTCGAATTGAAAAGGCCATTTCTGAATAGTTTGAGGTGATAGGAGACTTTTGCTTACATCCTGATTCAAAAACAGGAAGATAGGAGGACTATTGTAGCGTGGTTTTACACAAGCGAAAGGTTTTTTCTGATATTTTTGTTTCTCCGAAACGCAACTTAATTGGTAAAATGAACCCAAAACTAGTTTCAGTTTTCGTTTTTAAGTGTTATCTTTCGCATATGACTGGTCGTGTATTGAGGTATTGCTAGATAACATGCTTTTTTAAGAAATGTCTTCTCTGATAACTTTACTGGTTTTTAAGGATGACAGTTCAACTCAAATTTCCTGTTGGGCAACTGTCGCGAATGATATTTATCATTTCTTTGGATTGGAAAGACGATTTCTAATTCTTTAGGTCATAGGAGACTATTGCTTACATCCTGATTCAAAAACTAAAGATATGAAGCCTATCGTAATGTGGTTTTAAACTAGCAAAAGTTTTTTTGTTCAGTCTTCTCTCCAAAACTCAACTTAAGGGGTAAGATGAACACAAAATTTACTTCTGTTTTCGTTTTTGATGATGTTATCTATAGTATATGACTGGTCGTATATTGACGTTTGGTTAGATAACATACTGTTTTTCAAAAATTTGTGTTTTTGACAGCCCTTCTGGTATGTTAGGATGACAGTTCATTTCAAATTTGGTGTTGGGCAATTGTCGCAATTGAGATTTATCGTTTCTCCGAATTGAAAAGACCATTTCAAAATTGTTTGAGGTCAATTGAGACTATTGCTTACATCCTGATTCAAAAACCAAATGTTAGACGGAAAATTGAAGCGCGGTTTTACACTAGCGAAAGGTCTTTTTCTGATAATTTTCCCCCTACGAAACACAACTTAAGTGGTAAAATGAACCAAAAACCTTCTTCAGTTTTCGATTTTAAGTGTTATTTTTCGCATATGATTGATCAGATATTTAGCCTTACTGGTTTGTTAGGATGACAATTCAATTCAGATTTTGTGTTGGAAATCTTTCGCAAATGAGATTTATCAATTCTTCGAATTAAAAAGACCATTACTAAGTAGTTTGAGGTCATAGGAGACTATTGCTCACATCATGATTCAAAAACCAGAAGATAGGAGGACTATCGTAGCGTGGTTTTGTACTAGCGAATAGTTTTTTCTCATAATTTTGCTTCTCCGAAACTCAACTTAAGGTGTAAACTGAACCCAAAATTTTCTTTAGTTTTTGTTTTTGACGCTATCTATCGCATACGACTGGTCGTATATTGACGTATGGTTAGATAACATGCTATCTACAAAAAATGTTTTCTTTGAGAGCCTGACTCTATAGTATATGACTGGTCTTATATTGACGTTTGCTTAGATGACATAATGTTTTTCAAAAATTGTTGTTTTTGAGAGTGCTACTGGTTTGTTAGGATGACAGTTCAATTCAGATTTGGTGATGAGAATTGTCGCGAATTAGAGTTTTCTTTTCTTCGAATTGAAAAGGCCATTTCTGAATAGTTTGAGGTGATAGGAGACTTTTGCTTACATCCTGATTCAAAAACAGGAAGATAGGAGGACTATTGTAGCGTGGTTTTACACAAGCGAAAGGTTTTTTTCTGATATTTTTGTTTCTCTGAAACGCAACTTAATTGGTAAAATGAACCCAAAACTAGTTTCAGTTTTCGTTTTTAAGTGTTATCTTTCGCATATGACTGGTCGTGTATTGAGGTATTGCTAGATAACATGCTTTTTTAAGAAATGTCTTCTCTGATAACTTTACTGGTTTTTAAGGATGACAGTTCAACTCAAATTTCCTGTTGGGCAACTGTCGCGAATGAGATTTATCATTTCTTTGGATTGGAAAGACGATTTCAATTCTTTAGGTCATAGGAGACTATTGCTTACATCCTGATTCAAAAACTAAACATATGAAGACTATCGTAATGTGGTTTTAAACTAGCAAAAGTTTTTTTTTGTTACAGTCTCCTCTCCAAAACTCAACTTAAGGGGTAAGATGAACACAAAATTTTCTTCTGCTTTCGTTTTTTATGATGTTATCTATAGTATATGACTGGTCGTATATTGACGTTTGGTTAGATAACATACTGTTTTTCAAAAATTTGTGTTTTTGAACGCCCTTCTGGTATGTTAGGATGACAGTTCAATTCAGATTTGGTTTTGGACAATTGTCACGAATGAGATTCATCATTTCTTTGAATTGAAAAGACCATTTCTAAAATTTTTTTATGTCATAGGAGACTAATGCTTACATCCTGATTCTGAAACCAAAAGATAGGAAGCCTATTGTGATGTGGTTTTAAACTTACAAAAAGCTTTTTTTGATACAGTCTTCTCTCCAAAAATCAACTTAAGGGATAAGATGGACACAAAATTTTCTTCAGTTTTCGTTTTTGGTGTTATCTATGGTATATGACTGGTCGTATATTGACGTTTGGTTAGATAACATACTTTTTTTTCAAAAATTGTTGTTTCTGGCAGCCCTTCTGGTTTGTTAGGATGACAGTTCAAATCAAATTTGGTGTTGAACAATTTGTCGCAAATAAGATTTATCATTTCTCCGAATTGAAAGGACCATTTCAAAAATGTTTGAGGTCATAGAAGACTATTGCCTACATCTTGATTTAACAGGCAAATAATAGGAGAACTTTTGTTATGTGGTTTTACACTAGCGAAAGGTTTTTTTAAAAATTTTTTCTCTCCAAATCTAAACTTAAGGGGTAAAACGAACCCAAACTTTTATTCAGGTTTCATTTTAAGTGTTATCTTTCGTATATGACTCGTCATATATTGAATTATGGTTACGAAACGAGCTATCTACAGAAAGTGTTGTGTTTTAGAGCCTGACTGTTTGGTTAGGATGACAGTTCAATTCAAATTTGGTGTTGGACAATTGACGCAAATAAGATTTATCATTTCTCCGAATTGAAAAGACCATTTCAAAATTGTTTGAGGTCAATGGAGACTATTGCTCACATCCTGATTCAGAAACCAAATGATAGACGGACTATTGTAGCGAGGTTTTATACTAGCGAAAGGCTTTTTCTGATAATTTTTCACCTCCGAAATACAACTCAAGGGGTAAAATGAACGCCAAATTTTTCTTCAGTTTTCAATTTTAAGTGTTATCTTTCGCATATGACTGGTCGAAGATTGACGTATGGTTAGATAACATGATATATACAAAATTTGTTGTCTTTAAGAGCCTTGCTGGTTTTTTAGGATGACATTTCAATTCAAATTTTGTGTTGGGCAATTGTCGCATATGAGATTTATCAATTCTCCGAATTGAATAGACCCTTTCAAAATTCTTGAGGTCATAGGAGACTATTGCTTACATCCTGATTCAAATACCAAAGGGTAGGTGGAGGGCTATTGTAGCGTATTTTTACACTAGCATAAGATTTTTTCTGATGATTTGCTGTCTCTTGAACTCAACTTAAGGTGTAAATTGAACCCAAAATTTTCTTCAGTTTTCGTCTTTACTTGTTATCTTTCGCAAATGACTTATCATATTTTGAGGACTATTGTAGCCTGGTTTTACACTACTGAATAGTTTTTCTGATAAATTTTTCCCTCCGAAACACAACTTAAGGGGTAAAATTAACCCAAAATTTTCTTCAGTTTTCGATTTTAAGTGTTATCTTTCGCATATGGCTGGTCGAAGATTGACGAATGGTTAGATAACATGATAATTTCAAAAATTGTTGTCTCTGAGAGCCTTACTGGTTTTTGTAGGATGACAGTTCAATTCAAATTTGGTGTTGGACAATTGACGCAAATAAGATTTATCATTTCTCCGAATTGAAAAGACCATTTCAAAATTGTTTGATGTCAATGGAGACTATTGCTTACATCCTGATTCAGAAACCAAATGATAGGCGGACTATTATAGCGAGGTTTTACACTAGCGAAAGGCTTTTTCTGATAATTTTTCACCTCCGAAATACAACTCAAGGGGTAAAATGAACGCCAAATTTTTCTTCAGTTTTCAATTTTAAGTGTTATCTTTCGCATATGACTGGTCGAAGATTGACGTATGGTTAGATAACATGATATATACAAAATTTGTTGTCTTTAAGTGCCTTACTGGTTTTTTAGGATAACAGTTCAATTCAAAATTCGTGTTGCAAAACTGTCGCAAGTGAGAATTATCAAATCTTCGAATTGAAAAGACCTTTTCAAAAGTGTTTGAGGTCATAGGAGACTATTGCTTACATCCTGATTCAAATTAGAAAAGATAGGAGGACTATCTTAGCGTTGTAGTTTTACACTAGTGAAAGGTTTTTCTGACAATTTTTTCTCTCCAAATCTCAACTTAGGGGTTGAAATGAACCCCAACTTTTCATCAGGTTTCATTTTAAGGTGTTAACATTGGTATATGGCTGGTCATACATTGAAGTATGGTTACCAAACGAGCTATTTACAGAAAGTGTTGTTTTTGAGAGCCTGACTGTTTGGTTAGGATGACATTTCATTTCAAATTTGGTGTTGGGCAATTGTCGCATATGAGATTTATCAAATCTCCGAATTGAATAGACCCTTTCAAAATTGTTTGTGGTCATAGGAGACTATTGCTTACATCCTGATTCAAATACCAAAGGGTAGGTGGAGGGCTATTGTAGCGTATTTTTACACTAGCATAAATTTTTTTCTGATGATTTGTTGTCTCTTGAACTCAATTTAAGGTGTAAATTGAACCCAAAATTTTCTTCAGTTTTCGTCTTTACTTGTTATCTTTTACAAATGACTGATCATATATTGAGGACTATTGTAGCATAGTTTTACACTAGCGAATAGTTTTTCTGATAATTTTTTCCCTCAGAAACACAACTTAAGGGGTAAAATGAACCCAAAATTTTCTTCAGTTTTCGATTTTAAGTGTTATCTTTCGCATATGGCTGGTCGAAGATTGACGAATGGTTAGATAACATGATAATTTCAAAAATTGTTGTCTCTGAGAGCCTTACTGGTTTTGTAGGATGACATTTCAATTCAAATTTTGTGTTGGAAATCTTTCGCAAATGAGATTTATCAATTCTTCGAATTGAAAAGACCATTTCAAAAGTGTTTGAGGTCATAGGAGACTATTGCTTAAATCCTGATTCAAATTGCAAAAGATAGAAGTGGTAGTTTTACACTAGTGAAAAATTTTTCTTATAATTTTTTCTGTCCAAATCTCAACTTAAGCGGTAAAATGAACCCAAACTATTCTTCAGGTTTCGCTTTTAAGTGTTATCATTCGTATATGACTGGTCATATTTTGACGTATGGTTACAAAACGAGCTATTTACAGAAAATGATGTATTTGAGAGCCTGACTTTTGATTAGGATGGCAGATAAATTCAAATTTGGTGAAGGACAACTGTCGCGAATGAGATTTATCATTTCATCGAACTGAAAAGACCATTTCAAAATTGTTCGAGGTCATAGGAGACAATCGCTTACTTCCTGATTCAAATACCGAAAGGTAGAAGGAATATCCTAGTGCAGTTTTAAACTATCGAAAAGGTTTGTCTGAAATTTTTTTCTCTCCAAAACTCAACCTAATTGGTAAAATGAACCCAAACTTCTTTCAGTTTTTGTTTTTACATATTATCTTTCGCATATGACTGGTGGTATATTGACGTGTGGTTAGATAACATGCTACTAACAAAAGATAGTTGTCTTTGGGAGTCTTACTGGATTGTTAGGATGACAGTTCAATTCAAACTTTGTGTTGGACAAGAGTCGCAATTGAGTCTTATCATTTCTTCGAATTGAAAAGACCATTTCAAAATTGTTTGAGGTCACAGGAGAATTTTGCTTACTTTCTTTTACACTGTTGCGTAGCGTAGTTTTACACTAGTGAATAGTTGTAGCGTAGTTTTACACTAGTGAATAGCGTAGTTTTACATTATTCAGCGTAGTTTTACACTAGTGAATAGCGTAGTTTTAGCGTAGTTTTACACTAGTGAATAGTTTGTAGCGTAGTTTTACACTAGTGAATTGTTTTTCTGATAATTTTTTCCCTCCGAAACACAACTTAAGGGGTAAAATGAACCCAAAATTTTCTTCAGTTTTCGATTTTAAGTGTCATCTTTCGCATATGGCTGGTCGAAGATTGACGAATGGTTAGATAACATGATAATTTCAAAAATTGTTGTCTCTGAGAGCCTTACTGGTTTTGTAGGATGACACTTCAATTCAAATTTTGTGTTGGAAATCTTTCGCAAATGAGATTTATCAATTCTTCGAAGTGAAAAGACCATTTCAAAAGTGTTTGAGGTCATAAGAGACTATTGCTTAAATCCTGATTCAAATTGCAAAAGATAGAAGGACTATCGTAGCGTGGTAGTTTTACACTAGTGAAAAATTTTTCATAAAATATTTTCTGTCCAAATCTCAACTTAAGCGGTAAAATGAACCCAAACTTTTTTCAGTTTTTGTTTTTACATATTATCTTTCGCATATGACTGGTGGGATATTGACGTGTGGTTAGATAACATGCTATTAACAAAAAATAGTTGTCTTTGGGAGCCTTACTGGATTGTTAGGATGACAGTAAAACTCAAACTTTGTGTTGGACAAGAGTCGCAATTGAGTCTTGTCATTTCTTCGAATTGAAAAGACCATTTCAAAATTGTTGGAGGTCATAGGAGAATGTTGCTCACTTTCTGATTCAACTACCAAAAGATAAGACAACTACCGTAGCGCAGTTTTTTCACTAGCAAAAGGTTTTTCTGAAAAATTTTTCTCTCCAAAACTCAACTAAAGTGGTAAAATGGACCCAAAATTTTCGTCAGTTTTCGTTTTTACATATCTGTCACATATGACCGGTTGGATAATGACGTATGGTTAGATAACATTCTATTAACGAAAATTGTTGTCTTTGAGAGCCTTACTGGAGTGTTAGGATGACAGTTCAATTCAAACTTTGTGTTGGACAACTGTCGCGAATGAGATTTATCAATTCTCCGAATTGAATAGCCCCTTTCAAAATTGTTTGAGGTCATAGGAGACTATTGCTTACATCCTGATTCAAATACCAAAGGGTAGGTGGAGGGCTATTGTAGCGTATTTTTTAACTAGCATAAGTTTTTTTCTGATAAATTGTTGTCTCCTGAACACAAATTAAGGGGTAAACTGAACCCAAAATTTTCTTCAGTTTTCGTTTTGACGTGTTATCTTTCGCAAATGATTGATCATATATTGATCTATGGATAGACAAAAAAATATTTACAAAAATTGTTGTCCTTGAGAGCCCTACTAGTTTTTAGGGATGTCATTTCAACTCAGATTTCAGGTTGGACATCTGTCACAAATGAGACCTTCTTCGAATTCAAAAAACCATTTCAAAATTGTTTGAGGTCATAGGAGACTATTGCTTACTTCCTGATTCAAATACCAAAGGATAGGACCACTAACGTAGCCCAGTTTACAGTAGCAAAAGGTTTTTTAGACAATTTTTTCTCTCCAAAACTCAATTTAAAAGAACTCAAAAATTTTTGTTCAGTTTTCATTTTTACGTTTTATCTTTTGCATATGACTAGTCGTATAGTGACGTATGGTTAGACAATATGCTATTAAGAGAAGTTTTTTTCCTGGAGAGCCTTACTGGTTTTTTAGTATGACAATTCAATTCAAACTTCGTTATGGACAACTGTTGCGAATGAGATTTATCATTTCTTCGAATTGAAAAGACAATTTCAAATTTTTTGAGGCCATAGGAGACTATTGCTTACATCCTGATTCAAATACCAAAAGATAGGAGGACTAAAGTAGCGTAGTTCTAAACTAGGGAAGGGTTTTTACAGATAATTTTTTTCTTCAAAGCTCAACTTAGGGGGTGAAAAGAACCCAAAAATTTTGTTCAGTTTTTGTTTTTAAGTGTCATTTTTCGCATATGACTGGTCGTATAGTGACGTATGGTTCAACAAAATGCTATTTAAAAAAATTATTGTCTTTGAGAGCCTTACTTTAAATGATGACAATTCAATTCAAACTTCGTTATGGACAACTGTCGCGAATGAGATTTATCATTTCTTCGAATTGAAAAGACCATTTCAAAATTGTTTGAGGTCATAGGACACTAAATAAATTGAACCCAAATTTTTTTTTGCTTTTGTTTTTACAAATTTTTTTTTGCATATGACTGGTGGGATATTGACGTATGTTTAGATAACATGCTATTAACAAAAATGGTTGTCTTTGAGAGCCTTACTGGACTGTTATGATGACAGTTCAATTCAAACTTTGTATTGGTCAACTGTCGCGAATGAGATTTATCATTTCTTCGAATTGAAAAGACCATTTCAATGTTGTTTGAGGTCATAGGAGACTATTGCTTACATCCTGACTCAAACACCAAAACCAAGAAGGACTATCGTAGCGTGTTTTTACACTAGCAAAAGGTTTTTTCTGATAATTTGTTGTCTCTTGAACTCAACTTAAGGAGTAAAATGGACCAAAAATTTTCTTCATTTTTCGTTTTTACGTGTTATCTTTCGCAAATGACTGATCATATATTGCGCTTTGGTTAGATAACATAATATTTACAAAAAAATATTGCATTTGAGAGCCTTTCTGCTTTTTAGGGATGCCACTTCAATTCAAATTTAGGGTGGGAAAACTGTCGCAAACGAGATTTATCATTTCTTCGGTTTCAAAAGACCATTTCAAAAATGTTTGAGGTCATAGGAAACTATTGCTTACTTCCTGATTCAAATACCAAAAGATAGGACGACTACCGTAGCGCAGTTGTACACTAGCGAAAGGTTTTTTCTGACATTTTTTTTCTCCGAAACTCAACTTAAGTGTTTAAATGAATCAAAATACTTTCAGTTTTCGTTTTTCTGTGATATCTTTCGCATATGACTGGTCGTGTATTGAGGTATGGATAAATAACATGATGTTTTACAAAAACCTGTTTTCTTTGAGATCCTTAGTGGTTTGTTAGCATGACAGTTGAGCTCAAATTTTCTGTTGAACTACTGTCGCGAATGAGATTTATCATTTCTTCGAATTGAAAAGACCCTTTCAAAATTGTTTGAGGTCATAGGAGGCTATTGCTTACATCCTGATCCAAAACCCAAACAATAGGAGGACTATTGTAGCGTGATTTTACACTAGCGAAAGGTTTTTCTCATAATTTGTTGTCTCCTGAACTCAACTTAAGTGGTAAAATGAACCCCAAATTTTCTTCAGTTTTCGTTTTTACGTGATATCTTTCGTATTTTGACGTATGGTTGGACAAAATGCTATTTACAAAAATTATTTTCTCTGAGATCCTTACTGGTTTGTTAGGATGGCAATTCAATTCAAACATTTTTGAGACCATTCAAATTTTTTGAAGTCATAGGAGACTATTGCTTACATCCTGATTCAAATACCAAAAGATAGGAGGAATATCGTAGCGTATTTCTAAACTAGGGGAAGGTTTTTCTGACATTTTTTCCTCGAAACCTCAACTTAAGTGGTAAAATGAATCCAAAATTTCTTCAGTTTTCGTTTTTACATATTAATTTTCGCATATGACCGGTGGGATATTGACGTATGTTTAGATAACATGCTATTAACAAAAGTTGTTGTCTTTGAGGGCCTTACTGGACTGTTAGGATGACAGTTCAAGTCAAACTTTGTGTTGGTCAACTGTCGCGAATGTGATTTATCATTTCTTCGAATTAAAAAGACCATTTCAAAATTGTTTGAGGTCATAGGAGACTACTGCTTACATCCTGATTCAAATAACAAAATATAAGGAGGACTATTGTAGCGTAGTTCTAAACTAGGGAAACGTTTTTTCCGATAGTTTTTTCTCTCCAAAGCTCAACCTAAGTGGTAAGAAAAAACAAAAATTTTGTTCAGTTTTCGTTTATACTTGTTATCTTTCGCGAATGACTGGTCGTATATTGACGTATGGTTGGACAAAATTCTATTTACAAAAATTATTGTCCTTGAAAGCCTTACTGTTTTGTTAGGATGACAGTTCAATTCAAACTTCGTTTTTGTAGAACTGTCGCAAATGAGATTTACCATTTCTTCGATTTAAAAAGACCATTTCCAAATTGTTTTTAGGTCATAGGACACTATTGCTTACATCCAGATTCAAATACCAAAAGATAGGAGGACTATCGTAGCGTAGTTCTAAACTAGGGAAACGTTTTTTCTGATAGTGTTTTCTCTCCAAAACTTAACCTAAGTGGTAAAAAGAACCAAAAAATTTGTTCAGTTTTCTTTTTTACGTGTTATCTTTCGCATATGACTGGTCGTTTAGTGACGTATTTTTAGACAAAATGCTATTTACAAAAGTTTTTGTCTTTGAGAGCCTTACTGGTTTGTTAGGATGACAATTCAATTCATTATGAACAAGTTTTCAAACGTCGTTATGGACAACTGTCGCAAATGAGAATTATCAATTCTTCGAATTGAAAAGGCCATTTCAAAATTGTTTGAGATCATAGGACACCATTGCTTGCACCCTGATTCAAATACCAAAATATAGGAGCACTATCGTAGCGTATTTTTAAACGAGCAAAAGGTTTTTTCTTTTAATTTGTTGTCTCTTGAACTCAAAATAAGGGATAAAGTGAAACCAAAATTTTCTTCAGTTTTCGTTTTTACGTGTTATCTTTCGCAAATGACTGGTCGTATATTGACGTATGGTTGGACAAAATGCTATTTACAAAAATTATTGTCTTTGAGAGCCTTACTGTTTTGTTAGGATGACAATTCAATTCAAACTTTGTTTTGCACAACTGTCGCGAATGAGATTTATCAATTCTCCGAATTGAAAAGACCATTTCCAAATTGTTTGACGTCATAGGACACTATCGCTTAAAACCTGAATCAAACACCAAAAGATTGGAGGACTATCGTAGCTTAGTTTTAAACTAGGGAACGTTTTTTCTGATAGTTTTTTCTCTCCAAAGCTCAACTTAAGCTTAAAAGAACCGAAAATTTTGTTCAGTTTTCGTTTTTACGTGTTATCTTTCACATATGACTGGTCGTATAGTGAGGTTTAGTTAGACAAAATGCTATTATTAAAAAAAATTTTGAGAGCCTTACTGGTTTGTTAGGATGACAATTCAATTCAAACTTTGTTTTGTACAACTCTCGCGAATGAGATTTATCATTTCTCCGAATTGAAAAGACCATATCCAAATTGTTTCAGGTCATAGGACACTATTGATGCATCCTGATTCAAATACCAAAAGATAGGAGGACTATCGTAGCGTAGTTCTAAACTAAGGAAACGTTTTTTTTATTAGTTTTTTCTCTCCAAAGCTCAAACTAACTTATAAAAAGAGACAAAAATTTTGTTCAGTTTTCGTTTTTACGACATATCTTTCGCATATGACTGATCGTATAGTGACTTATGGTTAGACAAAATGCTATTTACGAAAATTTTTGTCTATGAGAGCCTTACTGAATTGTTAGGAGGACAATTAATTTCATTATGGACAACTGTTCAAACTTCGTTATGGACAACTGTCGCGAATGAGATTTATCATTTCCTCGAATTGAGAAAACCATTTCAAAATTGTATGAGGTCATAGGAGACTATTGCTTACATCCTGAATCAAATACCAATATATAGGAGGAATATCGTAGCGTAATTTTACGCAAGCGAAAGGTCTTTTCTGATAAATTTTTGTCTCTTGAACTCAACTTAAGGGTTAAAATGAAAGCAAAATTTTCTTCAGTTTTCGTTTTTACGTGTTCTATTTCGCAAATGACTGGTCGTATATTGACGTATGGTTGGACAAAATGCTATTTACGAAAATTATTGTCTTTGAGAGCCTTACTGGTTGGTTAGGATGACAATTAAATTCAAACTTCGTTTTGTACAACTCTCGCGAATGAGATTTATCATTTCTCCGAATTGAAAAGACCATATCCAAATTGTTTTAGGTCATAGGACACTATTGATGCATCCTGATTCAAACACCAAAAGATAGGAGGACTATTGTAGCGTAGTTCTAAACTAAGGAAACGTTTTTTTAATAGTTTTTTCTCTCCAAAGCTCAACCTAAGTGGTAAAAAGAGACAAAAATTTTGTTCAGTTTTCGTTTTTACGACATATCTTTCGCATATGACTGATCGTATAGTGACGTATGGTTAGACAAAATGCTATTTACGAAAATTTTTGTCTATGGGAGCCTTACTGAATTGTTAGGAGCACAATTAAATTCATTATGGACAACTGTTCAAACTTCGTTATGGACAACTGTCGCGAATGAGATTTATCATTTCTTCGAATTGAAAAGACCATTTCAAAATTGTATGAGGTCATAGGAGACTATTGCTTACATCCTGAATCAAATACCAATATATAGGAGGAATATCGTAGAGTAATTTTACACAAGCAAAAGATCTTTTCTGATAAATTTTTGTCTCTTGAACTCAACTTAAGGGTTAAAATGAAAGCAAAATTTTCTTCAGTTTTCGTTTTTACGTGTTATCTTTCGCAAATGACTGATCGTATAGTGACGTATGGTTAGACAAAATGCTATTTACGAAAATTTTTGTCCATGAGAGCCTTACTGAATTGTTAGGAGGACAATTAAATTCATTATGGACAACTGTTCAAACTTCGTTATGGACAACTGTCGCGAATGAGATTTATCATTTCCTCGAATTGAGAAAACCATTTCAAAATTGTATGAGGTCATAGGAGACTATTGCTTACATCCTGAATCAAATACCAATATATAGGAGGAATATCGTAGCGTAATTTTACACAAGCAAAAGTTCTTTTCTGATAAATTTTTGTCTCTTGAACTCAACTTAAGGGTTAAAATGAAAGCAAAATTTTCTTCAGTTTTCGTTTTTACGTGTTCTATTTCGCAAATGACTGGTCGTATATTGACGTATGTTTGAACAAAATGCTATGTACAAAAATTATTGTCTTTGAGAGCCTTACTGGTTGGTTAGGATGACAATTAAATTCAAACTTCGTTTTTTACAACTCTCGCGAATTAGATTTATCATTTCTCCGAATTGAAAAGACCATATCCAAATTGTTATAGGTCATAGGACACTATTGATGCATCCTGATTCAAACACCAAAAGATAGGAGGACTATCGTAGCGTAGTTCTAAACTAAGGAAACGTTTTTTTAATAGTTTTTTCTCTCCAAAGCTCAACCTAAGTGGTAAAAAGAGACAAAAATTTTGTTCAGTTTTTGTTTTTACGACATATCTTTCGCATATGACTGATCGTATAGTGACGTATGGTTAGACAAAATGCTATTTACGAAAATTTTTGTCTATGGGAGCCTTACTGAATTGTTAGGAGGACAATTAAATTCATTATGGACAACTGTTCAAAATTCGTTATGGACAACTGTCGCGAATGAGATTTATCATTTCTTCGAATTGAAAAGACCATTTCAAAATTGTATGGATCATAGGAGACTATTGCTTACATCCTGAATCAAATACCAATATATAGGAGGAATATCGTAGCGTAATTTTACACAAGCAAAAGATCTTTTCTGATAAATTTTTGTCTCTTGAACTCAATTAAGGGTTAAAATGAAAGCAAATTTTTCTTCAGTTTTCGTTTTTACGTGTTCTATTTTGCAAATGTTTGGTCGTATATTGATGTATGTTTGAACAAAATGCTATTTACAAAGATTATTGTCTTTGAGAGCCTTACTGGTTGGTTAGGATGACAATTAAATTCAAACTTCGTTTTGTACAGCTGTCGCGAATGAGATTTACCATTTCTCTGAATTGAAAAGACCGTTTCCAAATTGTTTCAGGTCATAGGACATTATTGCTTGTATCTACATTCTGATTCAAA
This sequence comes from Convolutriloba macropyga, assembly GCF_964194025.1. Lineage (NCBI taxonomy): Eukaryota > Metazoa > Xenacoelomorpha > Acoela > Convolutidae > Convolutriloba > Convolutriloba macropyga. The sequence goes on from NC_134479.1 coordinate 43,561,724, forward strand.
TACCAACAGATAGGAGGACTACCGTAGCGGAGTTCTAAACTAGGGAAACGTTTTTTCTTATACTTTTTTCTCTTCAAAGCTCAACTTAAGGGGTAAAAGGAACCAAATTTTTTTTTCAGTTTTCGTTTTTACGTGTTATATTTCGCATATGACTGGTCGTATAGTGACGTATGGTTAGACAAAATAGTATTTACAAAAGTCATTGTATTTGAGAGCCTTACTGTTTTGTTAGGATGACAATTCAATTCAAACTTCGTTATGGACAACTGTCGCGAATGAGAATTATCGATTCTTCGAAATGAAAACACCATTTCAAAATATTTTGAGGTCATAGGACACTATTGCTTACATTCTGATTCAAATACCAAATTAAGGAGGATTATCGTAGCGTATTCTGAAACTAGCAAAAGATTTTTTCTGATATTTTGTTGTCTCTTGAACTCAACTTAAGGGGTAAAATGGACCCAAAATTTTCTTCAGTTTTCGTTCTTACGTGTTATCTTTCGCAAATGACAGGCCGTATATGATGTATGTTTGGACAAAATACTATTTACAAAATTATTATCTTTGTGAATCTGTTTTGGTAGGATAACAATTCAATTCAAACTTCATTTTGGACAACTGTCGCAAATGAGATTTTTTGAGGTCATAGAGACTATTGCTTACATCCTGATTCAAAAACCAAGTAATAGGCGGACTATTGTAGCTTAGTTTTACACTAGCGAAATGTTTTTTTGTTATTTTTTTTTCTCCAAAACTCAACTTTAGGGCTAAAATGAACCCAATTTTTTTCAGTTTTCGTTTTTAACTGTTATCGTTTGCAAATGACTGGTCGAAGATTTACGTAGTGTAACAAAAGAAGATATTAAAAACAATTACTGTCTTTTAGAGACTGATTAGTTGGTAAGATTGACAATTCAATTCAAATTTACTGTTGGCAATGGTCTCGAATGAGATTTATCAGTCCTTTGATTTGAAAAGACCATTTCAAAATAATTTAAGTCTTAGAAGACTATTGCCTACATCCTGCTTTAAAAACCAATAGATAGGAAGACTATCGTAGCGTGGTTTTACACTAGCGAAAAAGTTTTTCTTAGAATTTTTTCTCTCTAAAACTCAACTTAAGTGGTAAAATGAACCCAAAGTTTTCTTCAGTTTTCGTTTTTACATATTATCTTTTGCATGTGACTGATCGGATATTTAGCTTTTCTGGTTTGTTAGGATGACAATTCAATTAAAACTTCGTTTTGGACAACTACCGCCAACGAGATTTATCATTTCTTCGAATTAAAAAGACCAATTCAAAATTGTTTGAGGTCATAGGAGACTATTGCTTCCATCGTGATACAAAAAACGAACGCGGACTGTTGTAGCGTGGTTTTGCAATAGCGAAAGAGTTTTTCTTATAATTTTTTCTCTCTAAAACTCAACTTAAGTGGTTAAATGAACCCAAAGTTTTCTTCAGTTTTCTTTTTTTACGTGTTATCTATCGCATACGACTGGTTGTATATTGACGTATGGTTAGATAACAAGCTATTAACAAATAAACCTTGTCTTTGAGAGCCTGACTGGTTGGTTAGGATTCAGTTTAACTCAAATTTTTTGTTTGACAACTGTCGCAAATAAGATTTATTATTTCTTCGAATTGAAAAGACAATTTCAAAATTGTTTGAGGTCATTGGAGACTATTACTTACATCCAAAAGCTAGAATGACTATCTTAGTCTGGTAATACACTAGCGAAAGGTTTTTTCTGATAATTTTTCTCTCCAAAACTCAACTTAAGTGGTTAAATTAACCCAAAATTTTCTTCAGTTTTCGTATTTACATGTTATCTATCGTATATGACTGGTTGTATATTGACGTATGGTTAGATAACATGCTATTTACAAAAAACCTTGTCTTTGGGAGGCTGACTGGTTGGTTAGGATTCATTTTTATCAAATTTTTTGTTGGACAACTGTCGCAAATATGATTTATCATTTCTTCGAATTGAAATCTAATTTCAAAATTGTTTGAGGTCGTTGGAAACCGTTGCGTACATCCTGATTCAAATACCAAAATTTAGAAGGACTATTGTAGCCTGGTTTTACAATAGCGAAAGGATTTTTCTGATATTTTTTTTTCTCCAAAACTCAACTTAAGTTGTTAAATGAACCCAAAGTTTTCTTCAGTTTTCGTTTTTACGTGTTATCAATCGCAAATGAGTGGTCTTATATTGACGTATGGTTAGATAACATGCCAATTTACAAAAAACCTTGTCTCAGAGAGCCTGACTGGTTGGTTAGGATTCATTTTTATCAAATTTTTTGTTGGACAACTGTCGCAAATAAGATTTATCATTTCTTCGAATTGAAAAGACAATTTCAAAATTGTTTGAGGTCATTGGAAAACGTTGCGTACATCCTGATTCAAATACCAAAATTTAGAAGGACTATGGTAGCCTGGTTTTACAATAGCGAAAGGTTTTTCTGATATTTTTTTTTCTCCAAAACTCAACTTAAGTGGTTAAATGAACCCAAAGTTTTCTTCAGTTTTCGTTTTTACGTGTTATCAATCGCAAATGAGTGGTCTTATATTGACGTATGGTTAGATAACATGCTATTTACAAAAAACATTGTCGTTGAGAGCCTGACTGGTTGGTTAGGATTTATTTTTATCAAATTTTTTGTTGGACAACTGTCGCAAATAAGATTTACCATTTCTTCGAATTGAAAAGACAATTTGAAAATTGTTTGAGGTAATAGTAGACTATTGCTTACATCCTGATTCGCACACCAAAAGCTAGGAGAACTATCGTACTGTGGTTTTACACTAGCGAAAGGTTTTTTCTGATGATTTTCCTCTCCAAATCTCGACTTAAGTGGTTAAATGAAGACAAAGTTTTCTTCAGTTTTCGCTTTTACATATTATTTATCGCATATGACTGGTTGTATTTTGACGTATGGTTAGATAACACGCTGTTTACAAAAAACCTTCTCTTTTAGAGCCTGACTGGTTGGTTAGGATTCATTTTAACTCATATTCTTTGTTGGACAACTGTCGCAAATAAGATTTATCCTTTCTTCGAATTGAAAAGACAATTTCAAAATTGTTTGAAGTCATTGGAGACCATTGCGTACATCCTTATTCAAATACCAAATAGCTAGGAGGACTATTGTAGGCTGGTTTTACAATAGCGGAAGGATTTTTCTGATATTTTTTTCTCCAAAACTCAATTTAAGTGGTTAAATGAACCCAAAGTTTTCTTCAGTTTTCGTTTTTACGTGTTATCAATCGCATATGAGTGGTCTTATATTGACGTATTGTTAGATACATGCTAATTACAAGTATTCTTGTCTTTGAAAGCCTGACTGTTTGGTTAGGATTACAGTTCAATTCAAATTTTGTGTTGGACAACTGTCGCGAATAAGATTTATTATTTCTTCGAATTGAAAAGACAATTTCAAAATTGTTTGAGGTAATAGTAGACTATTGCTTACATCCTGATTCGCACACCAAAAGCTAGGAGAACTATCGTACTGAGGCTTTACACTAGCGAAAGGTTTTTTCTGATGATTTTGCTCTCCAAATCTCGACTTAAGTGGTTAAATGAAGACAAAGTTTTCTTCAGTTTTCGCTTTTACATATTATCTGTCGCATATGACTGGTTGTATTTTGACGTATGGTTAGATAACACGCTATTTACAAAACACCTTCTCTTTGAGAGCCTGACTGGTTGGTTAGGATTCATTTAACTAAATTTTTTTGTTGAACAACTGTCGCAAATAAGATTTATCATTTCTTCGAACTGAAAAGACAATTTCAAAATTGTTTGAAGTCATTGGAAACCATTGCGTACATCCTTATTCAAATACCAAATAGCTAGGAGGACTATTGTAGCCTGGTTTTACAATTGCGAAAGGACTTTTCAGATATTTTTTTTTCTCCAAAACTCAACTTAAGTGGTTAAATGAACCCAAAGTTTTCTTTAGTTTTCGTTTTTACGTGTTATCAATCGCATATGAGTGATCTTATATTGAGGTATTGCTAGATACATGCTAATTACAAGAAGTCCTGTCTTTAAAAACCTGACTGTTTTTTTAGAATTACAGTTCAATTCAAATCTTGCGTTGGACAACTGTCGCGAATGAGATTTATCATTTCTTCGAATTGAAAATACCGTTTCAAAATTGTTTGAGATCATAGGAGACTATTGCTTGCATCCTGATGCAAACTTCAGAAGATAGGAGGACTATTATTGCGTAGTCTTAAACTAGTAAAATGTTTTTTGTGATATTTTTTTCTCTCCAAAACTCAACTCAAGTGGTAAAATGAACCCAAAAGTAACTTCAGGTTTCATTTTTAAGTGTTACTTTTTGGCATATGACTGGTCGTGTATTGAGGTATGGCTAGATAACATGCAATTAAAAAAACTGTTTTCTTTAAGACTCTTACTGGTTTTTTAGGATCATAGTTCAACTCAAATTTTCTGTTGGACAACTGGCGCGAATAAGATTTATCATTTCTTCGAATTGAAAAGACAATTTCAAAATTGTTTGAAGTCATTGGAAACCATTGCGTACATCCTTATTCAAATACCAAATAGCTAGGAGGACTATTGTAGCCTGGTTTTACAATTGCGAAAGGATTTTTCAGATATTTTTTTTCTCCAAAACTCAACTTAAGTGGTTAAATGAACCCAAAGTTTTCGTCAGTTTTCGTTTTTACGTGTTATCAATCGCATATGAGTGATCTTATATTGACGTATTGTTAGATACATGCTAATTACAAGAAGTCCTGTCTTTAAAAACCTAACTGTTTGATTAGAATTACAGTTCAATTCAAATTTTGTGTTGGACAACTGTCGCGAATAAGATTTATCATTTCTTCGAATTGAAAAGACAATTTCAAAATTGTTTGAGGTTATAGTAGACTATTGCTTACATCCTGATTCGAACACCAAACGCTAGGAGAATTATTGTAGCGTGGTTTTACGCTAGCGAAAGGTTTTTTCGAATGATTTTACTCTCCAAAACTCAATTTAAGTGGTTAAATGAAGACAAAGTTTTCTTCAGTTTTCGCTTTTACATGTTGTCTATCTTATATGACTAGTTGTATATTGACGTATGGTTAGAAAACATGCTATTTACAAAAAACCTTGTCTTTGAGAGCCTGACTGGTTGGTTAGGATTCATTTTAACTCAAATTGTTTGTTGGAGAACTGTCGCAAATAAGATTTATCAATTCTTCGAATTGAAAAGACAATTTCAAAATTCTTTGAGGTTATAGTAGACTATTGCTTACATCCTGGTTCGAACACCAAAAGCTAGGACAACTATTGTAGCGTGGTTTTACGCTAGTGAAACGTTTTTTCTGATGATTTTCCTCTCCAAAACTCAACTTAAGTGGTTAAATGAAGACAAAGTTTTCTTCAGTTTTCGCTTTTACTTGTTATCTATCGCATATGACTGGTTGTATATTGACGTATGGTTAGATAACATGCTATTTACAAAAAACCTTCTCATTGAGAGCGTGACTGGTTATTTAGTATTCATTTTAACTCAAATTTTTTGTTGGACAACTGTCGCAAATAATATTTATCATTTTTTCGAATTGAAAAAACAATTTCAAAATTGTTTGAAGTCATTGGAAACCATTGCGTACATCCTTATTCAAATACCAAATAGCTAGGAGGACTATTGTAGCCTGGTTTTACAACTGCGAAAGGATTTTTCAGATATTTTTTTTCTCCAAAACTCAACTTAAGTGGTTAAATGAGCCCAAAGTTTTCTTCAGTTTTCGTTTTTACGTGTTATCAATCGCATATGAGTGATCTTATATTGAGGTAATGCTAGATACATGCTAATTACAAGAAGTCCTGTCTTTAAAAACCTGACTGTTTTTTTAGAATTACAGTTCAATTCAAATCTTGCGTGGGACAACTGTCGCGAATGAGATTTATCATTTCTTCGAATTGAAAATACCGTTTCAAAATTGTTTGAGATCATAGGAGACTATTGCTTGCATCCTGATGCAAACTTCAGAAGATAGGAGAACTATTATTGCGTAGTCTTAAACTAGTGAAATGTTTTTTGTGATATTTTTTTCTCTCCAAAACTCAACTCAAGTGGTAAAATGAACCCAAAAGTAACTTCAGATTTCATTTTTAAGTGTTACTTTTTGGCATATGACTGGTCGTGTATTGAGGTATGGCTAGATAACATGCAATTAAAAAAACTGTTTTCTTTAATACTCTTACTGGTTTTTTAGGATCACAGTTCAACTCAAATTTTCTGTTGGACAACTGGCGCGAATAAGATTTATCATTTCTTCGAATTGAAAAGACAATTTCAAAATTGTTTGAGGTTATAGTATACTATTGCTTACATCCTGATTCGCACACCAAAAGCTAGGAGAACTATTGTACTGTGGTTTTACACTAGCGAAAGGTTTTTTCTGATGATTTTGCTCTCCAAATCTCGACTTAAGTGGTTAAATGAAGACAAACTTTTCTTCAGTTTTCGCTTTTACATATTATCTGTCGCATATGACTGATTGTATTTTGACGTATGGTTAGATAACACGCTATTTACAAAAACACTTCTCTTTGAGAGCCCGACTGGTTGGTTAGGATTCATTTAACTCAAATTTTTTGTTGAACAACTGTCGCAAATAAGATTTATCATTTCTTCGAATTGAAAAGACAATTTCAAAATTGTTTGAAGTCATTGGAAACCATTGCGTACATCCTTATTCAAATACCAAATAGCTAGGAGGACTATTGTAGCCTGGTTTTACAATTGCGAAAGGATTTTTCAGATATTTTTTTTTCTCCAAAACTCAACTTAAGTGGTTAAATGAACCCAAAGTTTTCTTCAGTTTTCGTTTTTACGTGTTATCAATCGCATATGAGTGATCTTATATTGACGTATTGTTAGATACATGCTAATTACAAGAATTCCTGTCTTTAAAAACCTGACTGTTTGATTAGAATTACAGTTCAATTCAAATTTTGTGTTGGACAACTGTCGTGAATGAGATTTTGTCATTTCTTCGAATTGAAAATACCGTTTCAAAATTGTTTGAGATCATAGGAGACTATTGCTTGCATCCTGATGCAAACTTCAGAAGATAGGAGGACTGTTATTGCGTAGTCTTAAACTAGTGAAATGTTTTTTGTGATATTTTTTTCTCTCCAAAACTCAACTCAAGTGGTAAAATGAACCCAAAAGTAACTTCAGGTTTCATTTTTAAGTGTTACTTTTTGGCATATGACTGGTCGTGTATTGAGGTATGGCTAGATAACATGCAATTAAAAAAACTGTTTTCTTTAAGACTTTTACTGGTTTTTTAGGATCACAGTTCAACTCAAATTTTCTGTTGGACAACTGGCGCGAATAATATTTATCATTTCTTCGAATTGAAAAGACAATTTCAAAATTGTTTGAGGTTATAGTAGACTATTGCTTACATCCTGATTCGCACACCAAAAGCTAGGAGAACTATTGTACTGTGGTTTTACACTAGCGAAAGGTTTTTTCTGATGATTTTGCTCTCCAAATCTCGACTTAAGTGGTTAAATGAAGACAAAGTTTTCTTCAGTTTTCGCTTTTACATATTATCTGTCGCATATGACTGGTTGTATTTTGACGTATGGTTAGATAACACGCTATTTACAAAAAACCTTCTCTTTGGATCCCGACTGGTTGGTTAGGATTCATTTAACTCAAATTTTTCGTTGAACAACTGTTGCAAATAAGATTTATCATTTCTTCGAATTGAAAAGACAATTTCAAAATTGTTTGAAGTCATTGGAAACCATTGCGTACATCCTTATTCAAATACCAAATAGCATGGAGGACTATTGTAGCCTGGTTTTACAATTGTGAAAGGATTTTTCAGATATTTTTTTTCTCCAAAACTCAACTTAAGTGGTTAAATGAACCCAAAGTTTTCTTCAGTTTTCGTTTTTAAGTGTTATCAATCGCATATGAATGATCTTATATTGACGTATTGTTAGATACATGCTAATTACAAGAAGTCCTGTCTTTAAAAACCTGACTGTTTGAATAGAATTACAGTTCAATTCAAATTTTGTGTTGGACAACTGTCGCGAATAAGATTTATCATTTCATCGAATTGAAAAGACAATTTCAAAATTGTTTGAGGTTAGAGTAGACTATTGCTTACATCCTGATTCGAACACCAAAAGCTAGGAAATTTATCGTAGCGTGGTTTTACGCTAGCGAAAGGTTTTTTGGAATGATTTTACTCTCCAAAACTCAATTTAAGTGGTTAAATGAAGACAAAGTTTTCTTCAGTTTTCGCTTTTACATGTTGTCTATCTTATATGACTGGTTGTATATTGACGTATGGTTAGATAACATGCTATTTACAAAAAACTTTCTCATTGAGAGCGTGACTGGTTATTTAGTATTCATTTTAACTCAAATTTTTTGTTGGACAACTGTCGTAAATAAGATTTATCATTTCTTCGAATTGAAAAGACAATTTCAAAATTGTTTGAGGTTATAGTACACTATTGCTTACATCCTGATTCGAACACCAAAAGCTAGGAGAACTATCGTAGCGTAGTTTTACACTAGCGAAACGTTTTTTCTGATGATTTTCCTCTCCAAAACTCAACTTAAGTGGTTAAATGAAGACAAGGTTTTCTTCAGTTTTCGCTTTTACATGTTATCTATCGCATATGACTGGTTGTATATTGACGTATGGTTAGATAACATGCTATTTACAAAAAACCTTCTCATTGAGAGCGTGACTGGTTATTTAGTATTCATTTTAACTCAAATTTTTTGTTGGACAACTGTCGCAAATAAGATTTATCATTTCTTCGAATTGAAAAGACAATTTCAAAATTGTTTGAGGTTATAGTAGACTATTGCTTACATCCTGATTCGAATACCAAAAGCTAGGAGAATTATCGTAGCGTGGTTTTACACTAGCGAAAGGTTTTTTCTGATGATTTTCCTCTCCAAAACTCAACTTAAGTGGTTAAATGAAGACAAAGTTTTCTTCAGTTTTCGCTTTTACATGTTATCTATCGCATATGACTGGTTGTATATTGACGTAGGGTTAGCAAATATGCTATTTACAAAAAACCTTGTCTTTGAGAGCCTGACTGGTTGGTTAGGATTCATTTTAACTCAAATTGTTTGTTGGAGAACTGTCGCAAATAAGATTTATCATTTCTTCGAATTGAAAAGACAATTTCAAAATTGTTTGAGGTTATAGTACACTATTGCTTACATCCTGATTCGAACACCAAAAGCTAGGAGAACTATCGTAGCGTAGTTTTACACTAGCGAAACGTTTTTTCTGATGATTTTCCTCTCCAAAACTCAACTTAAGTGGTTAAATGAAGACAAAGTTTTCTTCAGTTTTCGCTTTTACATGTTATCTATCGCATATGACTGGTTGTATATTGACGTATGGTTAGATAACATGCTATTTACAAAAAACCTTCTCATTGAGAGCGTGACTGGTTATTTAGTATTCATTTTAACTCAAATTTTTTGTTGGACAACTGTCGCAAATAAGATTTATCATTTCTTCGAAATGAAAAGACAATTTCAAAATTGTTTGAGGTTATAGTAGACTATTGCTTACATCCTGATTCGAACACCAAAAGCTAGGAGAATTATCGTAGCGTGATTTTACACTAGCGAAAGGTTTTTTCTGATGATTTTCCTCTCCAAAACTCAACTTAAGTGGTTAAATGAAGACAAGGTTTTCTTCAGTTTTCGCTTTTACATGTTATCTATCGCATATGACTGGTTGTATATTGACGTATGGTTAGATAACATGCTATTTACAAAAAACCTTCTCATTGAGAGCGTGACTGGTTATTTAGTATTCATTTTAACTCAAATTTTTTGTTGGACAACTGTCGCAAATAAGATTTATCATTTCTTCGAATTGAAAAGACAATTTCAAAATTGTTTGAGGTTATAGTAGACTATTGCTTACGTCCTGATTCGAACACCAAAAGCTAGGAGAATTATCGTAGCGTGGTTTTACACTAGCGAAAGGTTTTTTCTGATGATTTTCCTCTCCAAAACTCAACTTAAGTGGTTAAATGAAGACAAAGTTTTCTTCAGTTTTCGCTTTTACATGTTATCTATCGCATATGACTGGTTGTATATTGACGTATGGTTAGCAAACATGCTATTTACAAAAAACCTTGTCTTTGAGAGCCTGACTGGTTGGTTAGGATTCATTTTAACTCAAATTGTTTGTTGGAGAACTGTCGCAAATAAGATTTATCATTTCTTCGAATTGAAAAGACAATTTCAAAATTGTTTGAGGTTATAGTACACTATTGCTTACATCCTGATTCGAACACCAAAAGCTAGGAGAACTATCGTAGCGTAGTTTTACACTAGCGAAACGTTTTTTCTGATGATTTTCCTCTCCAAAACTCAACTTAAGTGGTTAAATGAAGACAAAGTTTTCTTCAGTTTTCGCTTTTACATGTTATCTATCGCATATGACTGGTTGTATATTGACGTATGGTTAGATAACATGCTATTTACAAAAAACCTTCTCATTGAGAGCGTGACTGGTTATTTAGTATTCATTTTAACTCAAATTTTTTGTTGGACAACTGTCGCAAATAAGATTTATCATTTCTTCGAATTGAAAAGACAATTTCAAAATTGTTTGAGGTTATAGTAGACTATTGCTTACATCCTGATTCGAACACCAAAAGCTAGGAGAATTACCGTAGCGTGGTTTTACACCAGCGAAAGAATTTTTCTGATGATTTTCCTCTCCAAAACTCAACTTAAGTGGTTAAACGAAGACAAAGTTTTCTTCAGTTTTCGCTTTTACATGTTGTCTATCTTATATGACTGGTTGTATATTGACGTATGGTTAAAAAACATGCTATTTACAAAAAAACCATCTCATTGAGAGCGTGACTGGTTAGTTAGTATTCATTTTAACTCAAATTTTTTGTTGGACAACTGTCGCGAATAAGATTTATCATTTCTTCGAATTGAAAAGACAATTTCAAAATTGTTTGAGGTTATAGTAGACTATTGCTTACATCCTGATTCGAACACCAAAGATAGGAGAACTATCGTAGCGTGGTTTTACACTAGCGAAACGTTTTTCTGATGATTTTCCTCTCCAAAACTCAACTTAAGTGGTTAAATGAAGACAAAGTTTTCTTCAGTTTTCGCTTTTACATGTTATCTATCGCATATGACTGGTTGTATATTGACGTATGGTTAGATAACATGCTATTTACAAAAAAACCATCTCATTGAGAGCGTGACTGGTTAGTTAGTATTCATTTTAACTCAAATTTTTTGTTGGACAACTGTCGCGAATAAGATTTATCATTTCTTCGAATTGAAAAGACAATTTCAAAATTATTTGAGATTTGAGTAGACTATTGCTTACATCCTGATTCGAACACCAAAAGCTAGGAGAATTATCGTAGCGTAGCTTTACACTAGCCAAAGGTTTTTTCTAATGATTTTACTCTCCAAAACTAAACTTAATTGGTTAAATGAAGACAAAGTTTTCTTCAGTTTTCGCTTTTACATGTTGTCTATCGCATATGACTGGTTGTATATTGACGTATGGTTGGAAAACAAGCTATTTACAAAAGACCTTGTCTTTGAGAGCCTGACTGGTTGGTTAGGATTCATTTTAACTCAAATTTTTTGTTGGAGAACTGTGTCAAAAAATATTTATCATTTCTTCGAATTGAAAAGACAATTTCAAAATTGTTTGAGGTTATAGTAGACTATTGCTTACATCCTGATTCGAACACCAAAATCTAGGAGAACTATCGTAGCGTGGTTTTACACTAGCGAAAGTTTTTTTCTGATGATTTTCCTCCCCAAAACTCAACTTAAGTGGTTAAATGAAGACAAAGTTTTCTTCAGTTTTCGCTTTTACATGTTATCTATCGCATATGACTGGTTGTATATTGACGTATGGTTAGATAACATGCTATTTACAAAAAACCTTCTCATTGAGAGCGTGACTGGTTATTTAGTATTCATTTTAACTCAAATTTTTTGTTGGACAACTGTCGCAAATAAGATTTATCATTTCTTCGAATTGAAAAGACAATTTCAAAATTGTTTGAGGTTATAGTAGACTATTGCTTACATCCTGATTCGAACACCAAAAGCTAGGAGAATTATCGTAGCGTGGTTTTACACCAGCGAAAGGTTTTTTCTGATGATTTTCCTCTCCAAAACTCAACTTAAGTGGTTAAACGAAGACAAAGTTTTCTTCAGTTTTCGCTTTTACATGTTGTCTATCTTATATGACTGGTTGTATATTGACGTATGGTTAAAAAACATGCTATTTACAAAAAAACCATCTCATTGAGAGCGTGACTGGTTAGTTAGTATTCATTTTAACTCAAATTTTTTGTTGGACAACTGTCGCGAATAAGATTTATCATTTCTTCGAATTGAAAAGACAATTTCAAAATTGTTTGAGGTTATAGTATACTATTGCTTACATCCTGATTCGAACACCAAAGATAGGAGAACTATCGTAGCGTGGTTTTACACTAGCGAAACGTTTTTCTGATGATTTTCCTCTCCAAAACTCAACTTAAGTGGTTAAATGAAGACAAAGTTTTCTGCAGTTTTCGCTTTTACATGTTATCTATCGCATATGACTGGTTGTATATTGACGTATGGTTAGATAACATGCTATTTACAAAAAAACCATCTCATTGAGAGCGTGACTGGTTAGTTAGTATTCATTTTAACTCAAATTTTTTGTTGGACAACTGTCGCGAATAAGATTTATCATTTCTTCGAATTGAAAAGACAATTTCAAAATTATTTGAGATTTGAGTAGACTATTGCTTACATCCTGATTCGAACACCAAAAGCTAGGAGAATTATCGTAGCGTAGCTTTACACTAGCGAAAGGTTTTTTCTAATGATTTTACTCTCCAAAACTAAACTTAATTGGTTAAATGAAGACAAAGTTTTCTTCAGTTTTCGCTTTTACATGTTGTCTATCGCATATGACTGGTTGTATATTGACGTATGGTTGGAAAACAAGCTATTTACAAAAGACCTTGTCTTTGAGAGCCTGACTGGTTGGTTAGGATTCATTTTAACTCAAATTTTTTGTTGGAGAACTGTGTCAAAAAATATTTATCATTTCTTCGAATTGAAAAGACAATTTCAAAATTGTTTGAGGTTATAGTAGACTATTGCTTACATCCTGATTCGAACACCAAAAGCTAGGAGAACTATCGTAGCGTGGTTTTACACTAGCGAAAGTTTTTTTCTGATGATTTTCCTCTCCAAAACTCAACTTAAGTGGTTAAATGAAGACAAAGTTTTCTTCAGTTTTCGCTTTTACATGTTGTCTATCGCATATGACTGGTTGTATATTGACGTATGGTTAGAAAACATGCTATTTACAAAAAACCTTGTCTTTGAGAGCCTGACTGTTTGGTTAGGATTACAGTTCAATTCAATTTTTGTGTTGGACAACTGTCGCGAATAAGATTTATCATTTCTTCGAATTGAAAAGACAATTTCAAAATTGTTTGAGGTTATAGTAGACTATTGCTTACATCCTGATTCGAACACCAAAAGCTAGGAGAATTATCGTAGCGTGGTTTTACACTAGCGAAATGTTTTTTCTAATGATTTTACTCTCCAAAACTCAACTTAAGTGGTTAAATGAAGACAAAGTTTTCTTCAGTTTTCGCTTTTACATGTTGTCTATCGCATATGACTGGTTGTATATTGACGTATGGTTGGAAAACAAGCTATTTACAAAAGACCTTGTCTTTGAGAGCCTGACTGGTTGGTTAGGATTCATTTTAACTCAAATTTTTTGTTGGAGAACTGTGTCAAAAAATATTTATCATTTCTTCGAATTGAAAAGACAATTTCAAAATTGTTTGAGGTTATAGTAGACTATTGCTTACATCCTGATTCGAACACCAAAAGCTAGGAGAATTATCGTAGCGTGGTTTTACACTAGCGAAATGTTTTTTCTAATGATTTTACTCTCCAAAACTCAACTTAAGTGGTTAAATGAAGACAAAGTTTTCTTCAGTTTTCGCTTTTACATGTTGTCTATCGCATATGACTGGTTGTATGTTGACGTATGGTTAGAAAACATGCTATTTACAAAAAACCTTGTCTTTGAGAGCCTGACTGGTTGGTTAGGATTCATTTTAACTCAAATTTTTTGTTGGGGAACTGTCGCAAATAAGATTTATCATTTCTTCGGATTGAAAAGACAATTTCAAAATTGTTTGAGGTTATAGTAGACTATTGCTTACATCCTGATTCGAACACCAAAAGCTAGGAGAACTATCGTAGCGTAATTTTACACTAGCGAAAGTTTTTTTCTGTTGATTTTCCTCTCCAAAACTCAACTTAAGTGGTTAAATGAAGACAAAGTTATCTTCAGTTTTCGCTTGTACATGTTATCTATCGCATATGACTGGTTGTATATTGACGTATGGTTAGATAAAATGCTATTTACAAAAACCCTTCCCATTGAGAGCGTGACTGGTTAGTTAGTAATCAATTTAACTCCAATTTTTTGTTGGACAACTGTCACAAATAAGATTTATCATTTCTTCGAATTGAAAAGACAATTTCAAATTTGTTTGAGGTTATTTGAAACCTGATTCAAATACCAAAAGCTAGAAGGACTATTGTAGCCTGGTTTTACAACAGCGAAAGGATTTTTCTGATATTTTTTTCACCAAAACTCAACTTAAGTGGTTAAATGAACCCAAAGTTTTCTTCAGTTTTCGCTTTTACATGTTATCTATCGTATATGACTGGTTGTATATTGACGTATGGTTAGATAACATGCTATTAACAAAAAAACCTTGTCTTTGAGAGCCTGACTGGTTGGCTAGGATTCATTTTAACTCAAATTTTTTGTTGGACAACTGTCGCAAATAAGATTTATCATTTCTTCGAAATGAAAAGACAATTTCAAATTTGTTTGAGGTTATTGGAAACCTGATTCAAATACCATAAAGCTAGAAGGACTAATGTAGCCTGGTTTTACAACAGCGAAAGGATTTTTCTGATACTTTTTTCTCCAAAACTCAACTTAAGTGGTTAAATGAACCCAAAGTTTTCTTCAGTTTTCGTTTTTACGTGTTATCAATCGCATATGAGTGATCTTATATTGACGTATTGTTAGATACATGCTAATTACACGAAGTCTTGTCTTTGAAAGCCTGAATGTTTGGTTAGGATTACAGTTCAATTCAAATTTTGTGTTGGACAACTGTCGCGAATAAGATTTATCATTTCTTCGAATTGAAAAGACAATTTCAAAATTGTTTGAGGTTATAGTAGACTATTGCTTACATCCTGATTCGAACACCAAAAGCTAGGAGAATTATTGTAGCGTAGTTTTGCACTAGCGAAAGGTTTTTTCTAATGATTTTACTCTCCAAAATTCAACTTAAGTGGTTAAATGAAGACAAAGTTTTCTTCAGTTTTCGCTTTTACATGTTGTCTATCGCATATGACTGGTTGTATATTGACGTATGGTTAGAAAACACGCTATTTACAAAAAAGCTTGTCTTTGAGAGCCTGACTGTTTGGTTAGGATTACAGTTCAATTCAAATTTTGTGTTGGACAACTGTCGCGAATAAGATTTATCATTTCTTCGAATTGAAAAGACAATTTTCAAAATTTTTTAAGGTTATAGTAGACTATCGCTTACATCCTGATTCGAACACCAAAAGCTAGGAGAATTATCGTAGCGTGGTTTTACACTAGCGAAATGTTTTTTCTAATGATTTTACTCTCCAAAACTCAACTTAAGTGGTTAAATGAAGACAAAGTTTTCTTCAGTTTTCGCTTTTACATGTTGTCTATCGCATATGACTGGTTGTATGTTGACGTATGGTTAGAAAACATGCTATTTACAAAAAACCTTGTCTTTGGGAGCCTGACTGGTTGGTTAGGATTCATTTTAACTCAAATTTTTTGTTGGGGAACTGTCGCAAATAAGATTTATCATTTCTTCGGATTGAAAAGACAATTTCAAAATTGTTTGAGGTTATAGTAGACTATTGCTTACATCCTGATTCGAACACCAAAAGCTAGGAAAACTATCGTAGCGTAATTTTACACTAGCGAAAGTTTTTTTCTGTTGATTTTCCTCTCCAAAACTCAACTTAAGTGGTTAAATGAAGACAAAGTTATCTTCAGTTTTCGCTTGTACATGTTATCTATCGCATATGACTGGTTGTATATTGACGTATGGTTAGATAAAATGCTATTTACAAAAACCCTTCTCATTGAGAGCGTGACTGGTTAGTTAGTATTCAATTTAACTCAAATTTTTTGTTGGACAACTGTCACAAATAGGATTTATCATTTCTTCGAATTGAAAAGACAATTTCAAATTTGTTTGAGGTTATTTGAAACCTGATTCAAAAACCAAAAAGCTAGAAGGACTATTGTAGCCTGGTTTTACAATAGCGAAAGAATTTTTCTGATATTTTTTTCTCCAAAACTCAACTTAAGTTGTTAAATGAACCCAAAGTTTTCTTCAGTTTTCGCTTTTACATGTTATCTATCGTATATGACTGGTTGTATATTGACGTATGGTTAGAGAACATGCTATTAACAAAAAAACCTTGTCTTTGAGAGCCTGACTGGTTGGCTAGGATTCATTTTAACTCAAATTTTTTGTTGGACAACTGTCGCAAATAAGATTTATCATTTCTTCGAAAGGAAAAGACAATTTCAAATTTGTTTGAGGTTATTGGAAACCTGATTCAAATACCATAAAGCTAGAAGGACTAATGTAGCCTGGTTTTACAACAGCGAAAGGATTTTTCTGATACTTTTTTCTCCAAAACTCAACTTAAGTGGTTAAATGAACCCAAAGTTTTCTTCAGTTTTCGTTTTTACGTGTTATCAATCGCATATGAGTGATCTTATATTGACGTATTGTTAGATACATGCTAATTACACGAAGTCTTGTCTTTGAAAGCCTGAATGTTTGGTTAGGATTACAGTTCAATTCAAATTTTGTGTTGGACAACTGTCGCGAATAAGATTTATCATTTCTTCGAATTGAAAAGACAATTTCAAAATTGTTTGAGGTTATAGTAGACTATTGCTTACATCCTGATTCGAACACCAAAAGCTAGGAGAACTATTGTAGCGTAGTTTTGCACTAGCGAAAAGTTTTTTCTAATGATTTTACTCTCCAAAATTCAACTTAAGTGGTTAAATGAAGACAAAGTTTTCTTCAGTTTTCGCTTTTACATGTTGTCTATCGCATATGACTGGTTGTATATTGACGTATGGTTAGAAAACATGCTATTTACAAAAAACCTTGTCTTTGAGAGCCTGACTGTTTGGTTAGGATTACAGTTCAATTCAAATTTTGTGTTGGACAACTGTCGCGAATAAGATTTATCATTTCTTCGAATTGAAAAGACAATTTTCAAAATTGTTTGAGGTTATAGTAGACTATCGCTTACATCCTGATTCGAACACCAAAAGCTAGGAGAATTATCGTAGCGTAGTTTTGCACTAGCGAAATGTTTTTTCTAATGATTCTACTCTCCAAAATTGAACTTAAGTGGTTAAATGAAGACAAAGTTTTCTTCAGTTTTCGCTTTTACATGTTGTCTATCGCGTATGACTGGTTGTATGTTGACGTATGGTTAGATAACATGCTATTTACAAAAAACCTTGTCCTTGAGAGCCTGACTGGTTGGTTAGGACTCATTTTAACTCAAATTTTTTGTTGGGGAACTGTCGCAAATAAGATTTATCATTTCTTCGAATTAAAAAAAACAATTTCAAAATTGTTTGAGGTTATAGTAGACTATTGCTTACATCCTGATTCGAAAACCAAAAGCTAGGAGAACTATCGTAGCGTAATTTTACACTAGCGAAAGTTTTTTTCTGATGATTTTCCTCTCCAAAACTCAACTTAAGTGGTTAAATGAAGACAAAGTTTTCTTCAGTTTTCGCTTTTACATGTTGTCTATCGCATATGACTGGTTGTATGTTGACGTATGGTTAGAAAACATGGTATTTACAAAAAACCTTGTCTTTGAGAGCCTGACTGTTTGGTTAGGATTACAGTTCAATTCAAATTTTGTGTTGGGCAACTGTCGCGAATAAGATTTATCATTTCTTCGAATTGAAAAGACAATTTCAAAATTGTTTGAGGTTATAGTAGACTATTGCTTACATCCTGATTCGAACACCAAAAGCTAGGAGAATTATCGTAGCGTAGTTTTGCACTAGCGAAATGTTTTTTTCTAATGATTTTACTCTCAAAACTCAACTTAAGTGGTTAAATGAAGACAAAGTTTTCTTCAGTTTTCGCTTTTACATGTTGTCTATCGCGTATGACTGGTTGTATGTTGACGTATGGTTAGAAAACATGCTATTTACAAAAAACCTTGTCCTTGAGAGCCTGACTGGTTGGTTAGGATTCATTTTAACTCAAATTTTTTGTTGGGGAACTGTCGCAAATAAGATTTATCATTTCTTCGAATTAAAAAGACAATTTCAAAATTGTTTGAGGTTATAGTAGACTATTGCTTACATCCTGATTCGAACACCAAAAGCTAGGAGAACTATCGTAGCGTAATTTTACACTAGCGAAAGTTTTTTTTCTGATGATTTTCCTCTCCAAAACTCAACTTAAGTGGTTAAATGAAGACAAAGTTATCTTCAGTTTTCGCTTGTACATGTTATCTATCGCATATGACTGGTTGTATATTGACGTATGGTTAGATAACATGCTATTTACAAAAACCCTTCTCATTGAGAGCGTGACTGGTTAGTTAGTATTCAATTTAACTCAAATTTTTTGTTGTACAACTGTCGCAAATAAGATTTATCATTTCTTCGAATTGAAAAGACAATTTCAAATTTGTTTGAGGTTATTTGAAACCTGATTCAAATACCAAAAAGCTAGAAGGAATATTGTAGCCTGGTTTTACAATAGCGAAAGGATTTTTCTGATATTTTTTCTCCAAAACTCAACTTAAGTGGTTAAATGAACCCAAAGTTTTCTTCAGTTTTCGCTTTTACATGTTATCTATCGCATATGACTGGTTGTATATTGACGTATGGTTAGATAACATGCTATAAACAAAAAAACCTTGTCTTTGAGAGCCTGACTGGTTGGTTAGGATTCATTTTAACTCAAATTTTTTGTTGGACAACTGTCGCAAATAAGATTTCTCATTTCTTCGAATTGAAAAGATAATTTCAAAATTGTTTGAGGAAATTGTAGACTATTGCTTATATCCTGATTCGCACACCGATAGCTAGAAGAACTATCGTAGCGTGGTTTTACACTAGCGAAAGGTTTTTTCTGATGATTTTCCTCTCCAAAACTCAACTTAAGTGGTTAAATGAAGACAAAGTTTTCTTCAGTTTTCGCTTTCACGTGTTATCAATGGCATATGAGTGGTCTTATATTGACGTATGGTTAGATGACATGTTATTTACAAAAATTCTTGTCTTTCAGAGCCTGACTGTTTGGTTAGGATTACAGTTCAATTCAAATTTTGTGTTGGACAACTGTCGTGAATGAGGTTTGTCATCTCTTCGAATTGAAAAGACCAACTCAAAATTGTTTGAGGTCATAGGAGACTATTGCTTACGTCCTGATTCAAATACAAAAACATGGGAGGACTATGATAGCGTGGTTTTACACTAGCGAAAAGTTTTTTTCTGATAATTTTTCTCTACAAAGTTCAACTTAAGGGGTAAAATGAACCTAAAGTATTCTTCAAAATTCTTTTATTTACGTGTTATTTTTCGCACACGACTGGTTGTATATTGACATATGGTTAAATACCATGCTATTGACAAAAAACGTTGTCTTTGAAAGCCTGACTGGTTGGTTAGGATGACAGTTTAACTCAAATTTTCTGTTGGACAACTGTCGCGAATAAGATTTATCAATTCTTCGAATTGAATAGAGAATTTCAAAATTGTTTGAGGTCATAGGAGACTATTGCTTACATCCTAATTCAAGTACCAAAATCAAGGAGGACTATCATAGCGTAGTTTTTTGCAAGCCAAAGATTTTTTCTGATAGTTTTTCTCTCCAAAACTCAACTTAAGCTGTTAAATGAACCCGAAGTTTTCTTCAGTCGTTTTTACGTGTTATCTATAGCATATGACTGGTCGTATGTTGACGTATGGTTAAATAACATGCTATTTACAAAAAAGTCTTGTCTTTGAGAGCCTTACTGTTTGGGTAGGGTTACAGTTCAATTCAAATTTTGTGTTGGACAACAGTTGCGAATGAGATTTATCATTTGTTCGAATTGAAAAACCAATTCAAAATTGTTTGAGGTCATAGGAGACAATTGCTTACGTCCTGATTCAAAAAAATAGGAGGACTATGATAGCGTGGTTCTACACTAGCGAAATTTTTTTTGATAAATTTTCTCTCCAAAACTCAACTTAAGGGGTAAAATGAAACTAAAGTTATCTTCAGTTTTCGTTTTTATGTGTTATTTTTCGCACTTGATTGGTTGTATATTGACATATGGTAAAATAACATGCTATTAACAAAAAACGTTGTCTTTGAAAGCCTGACTAGTTGGTTAGGATGACAGTTTAACTCAAACTTCTGTTGGTCAACTGTCGGGAATAAGATTTATCATTTCTTCGAATTGAATAGACAATTTCAAAAATGTTTGAGCTCATAGTCGACTATTGCCTACATCCTGATTCAAATACCAAAAACTAGAAGAACTATCGTAGCGTAGTTTTACATCAGCCAAAGGTTTTTTCTGATAGTTTTTCTCTCCAAAACTCAACTTAAGTGGTTAAATGAACCCAAAGTTTTGTTCAGTCGTTTTTACGTGTTATCTATCGCATATAACTGGTCGTATATTGACGTATTGTTAGATAACTTGCTATTAACCAAAACTCTTGTCTTTGAGAGCTTCACTGGTTGGTTGGGATAGCGGTTTAACTCAACTTTTCTGTTGGACAACTGGCGCGATTAAGATTTATCTTTTCTTCGAATTGAATAGACAATTTCAAAACTGTTTGAGGTCATAGTAGACTATTGCTTACATCCTGATTCAAATAACAAAAGCTAGGAGAACTATTGTAGCGTAGTTATACGCAAGCCAAAGATTTTTTCGGATAGTTTTTCTCTCCAAAACTCAACTTAAGTGGTTAAACGAACCCAAAGTTTTCTGCAGTCGTTTTTTCGTGTTATCTATAGCATATGACTGATCGTATGTTGACTTATGGTTAGATAACATGCTAATAACAAAAACTCTTGTCTTTGAGAGCTTGACTGGTTGGTTAGGATGACAGTTTAACTCAAATTTTCTGTTGGACAAATGTCGCGAGTAAGATTTATCATTTCTTCCAATTGAAAAGACAACATCAAAATTGTTTGAGGTCATTGGAGACTAATGCTGACATCCTGATTCAATTACCAATAACTGGGAGGACTATCGTAGCGTGATTTTGCGCTAGCGAAATGTTTTTTCTAAAAATTTTTCTCTCCAAAACTCAACTTAAGTGGTGAATTGAACCGAAATTTTTCTTCAGTTTTTTTTTACGTGTTATCTATAGCATATGACTGGTCGTATGTTGACGTATGGTTAAATAACATGCTATTTACAAAAAGTCTTGTCTTTGAGAGCCTTACTGTTTGGGTAGGGTTACAGTTCAATTCAAATTTTTTGTTAGACAAAAGTCGCGAATGAGATTTATCATTTGTTCGAATTGAAAAACCAATTCAAAGTTGTTTGAGGTCATAGGAGACTATTGCTTACGTCCTGATTCGAAAAAAACATAGGAGGACTATGGTAGCGTGGTGTTACACTAGCAAAATTTTTTTCTGATAATTTTTCTCTCCAAAACTCAACTTAAGTGGTCAAATGAACCCAAAGTTTTCTTCTATTTTCGTTTTTAAGTGTTATCTATCGCATATGACTGGTCCGATATTAACGTTTGGTTAGATTTCATGCTATTTACAAAAAGTTTTGTCTTTGAGAGCTTGACTGGTTGGTTAGGATGACAGTTTAACTCAAATTTTCTGCTGGACAACTGTCGCGAATAAGATTTATCATTTCTTCGAATTGAATAGACAGTTTCAAGACTGCTTGAGATCATAGTAGACTATTGCTTACATCTTGATGCAAATGCCAAAAGCTAGGAGAACTATTTTTGCGTAGTTTTACGCAAGCCAAAGGTTTTTTCTGATGATTTTCCTCTCCAAAACTCAACTTAAGTGGTTAAATGAAGACAAAGTTTTCTTCAGTTTTCGCTTTTACGTGTTATCAATCGCATATGAGTGGTCTTATATTGACGTATGGTTAGATAACATGTTATTTACAAAAAGTCTTGTCTTTCAGAGCCTGACTGTTTGGTTAGGATTACAGTTCAATTCAAATTTTGTGTTGGACAACTGTCGTGAATGAGGTTTGTCATCTCTTCGAATTGAAAAGACCAACTCAAAATTGTTTGAGGTCATAGGAGACTATTGCTTACGTCCTGATTCAAATACAAAAACACGGGAGGACTATGATAGCGTGGTTTACACTAGCGAAAAGTTTTTTTCTGATAATTTTTCTCTCCAAAGTTCAACTTAAGGTGTAAAATGAACCTAAAGTTTTCTTCAAAATTCTTTTTTTACGTGTTATTTTTCGCACATGAGTGGTTGTATATTGACATATGGTTAAATAACATGCTATTAACAAAAAAACGTTGTCTTTGAAAGCCTGATTGGTTGTTTAGGATGACAGTTTAACTCAAATTTTCTGTTGGACAACTGTCGCGAATAAGATTTATCAATTCTTCGAATTGAATAGAGAATTTCAAAATTGTTTGAGGTCATAGGAGACTATTGCTTACATCCTGATTCAAGTACCAAAATCAAGGAGGACTATCATAGCGTAGTTTTTTGCAAGCCAAAGATTTTTTCTGATAGTTTTTCTCTCCAAAACTCAACTTAAGCGGTTAAATGAACCCAAAGTTTTCTTCGGTCGTTTTTAAGTGTTATCTATACCATATGACTGGTCGTATCTTGACTTATGGTTAGATAACATGCTATTTATAAAAACTCTTGCCTTTGAGAGCTTAACTGGTTGGTTAGGATGACAGTTTAACTCAAATTTTCTGTTGGACAACTGTCGCGAGTAAGATTTATCATTTCTTCCAATTGAAAAGGCAATATCAAAATTGTTTGAGGTCATTGGAGACTATTGCTGACATCCTGATTCAATTGACAAAAACTGGGAGGACTATCGTAGCGTGGTTTTGCCCTAGCGAAATGTTTTTTCTAAAAAGTTTTCTCTCCAAAACTCAACTTGTGGTGAATTGAACCCAAAATTTTTTTCAGTTTTTTTTACGTGTTATCTATAGCATATGACTGGTCGTATGTTGACATATGGTTAAATAACATGCTATTTACAAAAAAGTCTTGTCTTTGAGAGCCTTACTGTTTGGGTAGGGTTACAGATCAATTCAAATCTTGAGTTGGAATGAGATGCGAATGACAACAGTTGCGAATGAGATTTATCATTTGTTCGAATTGAAAAACTAATTCAAAATTGTTTGAGGTCATAGGAGACAATTGCTTACGTCCTGATTCAAAAAAATAGGAGGACTATGATAGCGTGGTTTTACACTAGCGAAATTTTTTTCTGATAAATTTTCTCTCCAAAACTCAACTTAAGGGGTAAAATGAACCTAAAGTTTTCTTCAGTTTTCGTTTTTATGTGTTATTTTTCGCACTTGATTGGTTGTATATTGACATATGGTAAAATAACATGCTATTAACAAAAAACGTTGTCTTTGAAAGCCTGACTAGTTGGTTAGGATGACAGTTTAACTCAAATTTTCTGTTGGACAACTGTCGGGAATAAGATTTATCATTTCTTCGAATTGAATAGTTAATTTCAAACATGTTTGAGGTCATAGTCGACCTTGCCTACATCCTGATTCAAATACCAAAAGCTAGAAGAACTATCGTAGCGTAGTTTTACATGAGCCGAAGGTTTTTTCTGATAGTTTTTCTCTCCAAAACTCAACTTAAGTGGTTAAATGAACCCAAAGTTTTGTTCAGTCGTTTTTACGTGTTATCTATCGCATATAACTGGTCGTATATTGACGTATTGTTAGATAACATGCTATTAACAAAAACTCTTGTCTTTGAGAGCTTGACTTGTTGGTTGGGATAGCGGTTTAACTCAAATTTTCTGTTGGACAACTGGCGCGATTAAGATTTATCTTTTCGTCGAATTGAATAGACAATTTCAAAACTGTTTGAGGTCATAGTAGACTATTGCTTACATCCTGATTCAAATACCAAAAACTAGGAGAACTATTGTAGCGTAGTTATACGCGAGCCAAAGATTTTTTCGGATAGTTTTTCTCT
Source organism: Convolutriloba macropyga (assembly GCF_964194025.1). Taxonomy (NCBI): domain Eukaryota; kingdom Metazoa; phylum Xenacoelomorpha; order Acoela; family Convolutidae; genus Convolutriloba; species Convolutriloba macropyga. The sequence goes on from NC_134479.1 coordinate 43,586,114, forward strand.
CCAAAACTCAACTTAAGTGGTTAAACGAACCCAAAGTTTTCTGCAGTCGTTTTTTCGTGTTATCTATAGCACATGACTGATCGTATGTTGACTTATGGTTAGATAACATGATAATAACAAAAACTCTTGTCTTTGAGAGCTTGACTGGTTGGTTAGGATGACAGTTTAACTCAAATTTTCTGTTGGACAACTGTCGCGAGTAAGATTTATCATTTCTTCCAATTGAAAAGACAATATCAAAATTGTTTGAGGTCATTGGAGACTAATGCTGACATCCTGATTCAATTACCAAAAACTGGGAGGACTATCGTAGCGTGGTTTTGCGTTAGCGAAATGTTTTTTCTAAAAATTTTTCTCTCCAAAACTCAACTTAAGTGGTGAATTGAACCGAATTTTTTCTTCAGTTTTTTTTACGTGTTATCTATAGCATATGACTGGTCGTATGTTGATGTGTGGTTAAATAACATGCTATTAACAAAAAGTCTTTTCTTTGAGAGCCTTACTGTTTGGGTAGGGTTACAGTTCAATTCAAATTTTGTGTTGGACAACAGTCGCGAATGAGATTTATCATTTGTTCGAATTGAAAAACCAATTCAAAGTTGTTTGAGGTCATAGGAGACTATTGCTTACGTCCTGATTCGAAAAAAAACATAGGAGGACTATGGTAGCGTGGTTTTACATTAGCAAAATTTTTTTCTGATAATTTTTCTCTCCAAAACTCAACTTGAGTAGTCAAATGAACCCAAAGTTTTCTTCAATTTTCGTTTTTACGTGTTATCTATCGCATATGACTGGTCCGATATTAACGCATGGTTAGATTTCATGCTATTTACAAAAAGTTTTGTCTTTGAAAGCTTGACTGGTTGGTTAGGATGACAGTTTAACTCAAATTTTCTGTTGGACAATTGTCGCGAATAAGATTTATCATTTCTTCGAAATGAATAGACAGTTTCAAGACTGCTTGAGATCATAGTAGACTATTGCTTACATCTTGATGCAAATACCAAAAGCTAGGAGAACTATTTTTGCGTAGTTTTACGCAAGCCAAAGGTTTTTTCTGATAGTTTTTCTCTCCAAAACTCAACTTAAGTGGTGAATTGAACCGAAATTTTTCTTCAGTTTTTTTTACGTGTTATCTTTAGCATATGACTGGTCGTATGTTGACGTATGGTTAAATAGCATGCTATTTACAAAAAATCTTGTCTTTGAGAGCCTTACTGTTTGGGTAGGGTTACAGTTCAATTCAAATTTTGTGTTGGACAACAGTCGCGAATGAGATTTATCATTTGTTCGAATTGAAAAACCAATTCAAAGTTGTTTGAGGTCATAGGAGACTATTGCTTACGTCCTGATTCGAAAAAAACATAGGAGGACTATGGTAGCGTGGTTTTACACTAGCAAAATTTTTTTCTGATAATTTTTCTCTCCAAAACTCAACTTAAGTGGTCAAATGAACCCAAAGTTTTCTTCAATTTTCGTTTTTACGTGTTATCTATCGCATATGACTGGTCCGATATTGACGTATGGTTAGATTTCATGCTATTTACAAAAAGTTTTGTCTTTGAGAGCTTGACAGGTTGGTTAGGATGACAGTTTAACTCAAATTTTCTGTTGGGCAACTGTCGCGAATAAGATTTATCATTTCTTCGAATTGAATAGACAGTTTCAAGACTGCTTGAGATCATAGTAGACTATTGCTTACATCTTGATGCAAATATCAAAAGCTAGGAGAACTATTGTTGCGTAGTTTTACGCAAGCCAAAGGTTTTTTCTGTTAGTTTTCCCTCCAAAACTCAACTTAAGTGGTTAAATGAACCCAAAGTTTTCTTCAGTCGTTTTTACGTGTTATCTATTGCATATGACTGGTCGTATATTGACGTATTATTAGATAAAATGCTATTAACAACAACTCTTGTCTTTGAGAGCTTGACTGGTTGGTTGGTATAGCGGTTTAACTCAAATTTTCTGTTGGACAACTGTCGCGAGTAAGGTTTATCAATTCTTCCAATTGAAAAGACAATTTCAAAACTGTTTGAGGTCATTGGAGACTAATGCTGACATCCTGATTCAATTACCAAAAACTGGGAGGACTATCGTAGCGTGGTTTTGCGCTAGCGAAATGTTTTTTCTAAAAATTTTTCTATCCAAAACTCAACTTAAGTGGTGAATTGAACCCAAAATTTTCATCATTTTTCGATTTTACGTGTTATCTTTCGTATTTGACTGTTCTTACATTGACGTATGGTTAGATAGCAAGCTTTTTACAAAAATTGTCGTCTTTGAGAGCCTTACTGTTTTGTTGGGATGAAAGTTTAATTCATTCTTTGTGTTGGACAACTGTCGCAAATGTGATTTATCATTTCTTCGAATTGAAAAGACCATCTCAAAACTGTTTGAAGTCACGGGAGACTATTGCTTACAACCTGATTCTAATACCAAGAGATAGAAGGACTATCGTAGCGTAGTTTTACGCAAGCCAAAGGTTTTTTTGATAGTTTTTCTCTCCAAATATCAACTTATGTGGTTAAATGAACCCAAAGTTTTTACGTGTCAATCGTTTTTACGTGTTATTTTTCGCATATGACTGGTCGTGTATTGACGTATTGTTAGATAACATGCTGTTTACAAAAAATCTTGTCTTTGAGAGCTTGACTGGTGGGTTAGGATGGCGGTTTACATCAAATTTTCTGTTGGACAACTGTCGTGAGTAAGATTTATCATTTTTTCCAATTGAAAAGACAATTTCAAAATTGTTTGAGGTCATAGGAGACTATTGATTACATCCTGATTCAATTACCAAAATTTAGAAGGACTATTTTAGCGTGGTTTTGCGCTAGCGAATTGTGTTTTCTGATAATTTTTTTCTCCAAAATTCAACTTAAAGGGTAAAATGAATTCAAAATTTTCTTCAGTTTTCGTTTTTTACGTGGTATCTTTTGCAAATGACTGGTCGTATATTGACGTATGGTTGGACAAAATGCTATTTAAAAAACATGATCTTTAAGAGCCTTACTGATTGTTTAAGATGGCAATTAAATTCAAACTTCGTTATGGACCACTGTAGCGAATGAGATTTATCATTTCTTTGAATTGAAAAGACCATTTCAAAATTGTTTGAGGTCATAAGAGACTATTGCTTACATCCTGATTCAAATACCAAAAACTAGGAGGACTATCGTAGCGTATTTTTACACTAGCAAAAGGTTTTTCTGATAATTTGTTGTCTCTTGAACTCAACTTAAAAATGGACCCAAAATTTTCTTCATCTTTCGCAAATGACTGATCATATATTGAGCTATGGACAGATAACATAATATTTACAAATATTTTTGTCCTTGAGAACCCTACTGGTTTTGAGGGATGTCATTTCAATTCAAATTTCAGGTTGGACAACTGTCATAAATGAGGCTTAGCATTTCTTCGAATTCAAAAGACCATTTCAAAATCGTTTGAGGTCATAGGAGACTATTGCTTACATCCTGATTCAAAAACCAAAATCTAGGAAGACTATCGTAGCGCGGTTTTACACTAGCGAAAGGTTTTTTTCTGTACTTTTTTCTCCCAAAAACACAACATAAGGGGTAATATGAACCCAAAACATTCTTCAGTTTTCGTTCTTAAGTGTTATCTTGTGTGCCTTTGCTTTTCCGCCCTGGCTTCTCTGGGACGGCTTCTGTTTTGTTATGGTCTCGGCTTCACATGGTCTCTCTCACTTTATTGTATGTTTTTGTGCTTTACTGTCCCGACATCTCAGGGACAGCCTTTTGCGGGTCCTAGCTTATTTGGGACCCTTCCTTTCTTTTCTCGAGATGAATTGTTTGGGTGATTTCGAAGCACCGCTTGACAGCGTGGCATTGTTATCAGTCATTGAATGCATCGCAAGAGCACTTGCTGTTGATGCCTCCGGCTCCTTTGGGAGAGCTTCTTTTTTCTTAGGGTCCCTGCCTCTCTGGGTCCCTCCACAACCCTTGTGTTTACTTTTGTTTTTCTGTCCTGACTTCTCTGGGACAGCTCTAGTTTTGTTGAGGTCCCGCCTTCTCGGGATCCATCCCCATCCCTTGTGTGCTTTTGCGTTTCTGTCCTGGCTTCTCTTGGACAGCTTTTGTGTTCTTAGGATCCCGGCTTCTCAGGGTCCCTCCCCCTTTATTGTGTTTTTAGGCTTTACACTCCCAGCTTCTCAGGGACAGCCTTTTGCGCGTCCCTGCCTTTCTTTTCTCGAGATGAATTGTTATGTTGATTTCAATGCGCCGCTTGACAGCGTGGCATTGGTATCAGTCATTGAATGCATCCGAAAAGCACTTGCTGTTGCTGCCTCCTTGCCTGGCTTCTCTGTGACAGCTCTAGTTCTTTTAGTGTTCCGGCTTCTCTGAATCCATCCCCATCCCGTTTGTGCTTTGCTTTTTTTCCTGGCTTCCCTGGGACAACCTTTTGTTCTTTTAGGGACCAAGCTACCCTGGTTCTCTCCCACCTTTTGAGTGCTTTTGCTTTTCTGTCGTGGCTTCTCTGGGACGGCTCTAGTTTTGTTAGATTTCCGGGTTCTCTGGGTCCCTTCCCAGACCTTGTGTGCTTTGCTTTTCTGTCCTGGCTTCTCAGAGACCGCTCTAGTTATGTTAGGGGTCCAGCTTCTCTGGGTCCCTCCCCACCCCTTCTCTGCGTCTGCTTTTCTGTCCTGGCTTCCCTGGGACAACCTTTTTTTCCTTTAGGGACCATGGGTCCCTCCCCACAAATTGTGTGCTTTGCTTTTCTGTCCTGGCTTCTCAGAGACATCTCTAGTTATGTTAAGGTTCCAGATTCTCTGGATCCCTCCCCATCCCTTCTGTGCATTGCTTTTTTCCTGGCTTCCCTGGGACAGCCTTTTGTTCTTTTAGGGTCCAGGCTACCCTGGGTCTCTCCCACCTCTTGTGTGCTTTTGCTTTTCTGTCGTGGCTTCTCTGGGACGGCTCTAGTTTTGTTAGTGTTCGGGGTTCTCTGGGTCCCTCCCCATCCCTTGTGTGCTTTGCTTTTCTGTCCTGGCTTCTCAGAGACAGCTCTAGTTTTGTTAGGTTTCCAGCTTCTCTGGATCCCTCCCCACTCCTTCTGTGTTTTGGCATCTCAAAGACAGCTCTGGTTTTGTTAGGGTTCAAGCTTCTCTGGATCCGTCCCCATACGTTCTGTGCTTTTGTTTTTCTGTCCTGGGTTCCCTGGGACAGCCTTTTGTTCTTTAGGGTCCCGGCTACCCTGGGTCTCTCCCCACCCGTTGTGTGTTTTTTCCTGTTGTGGCTTCTCCAGTACGGCGCTAGTTTTGTTAGGGTTCCGGGTTCACTGGGTCCCTCCCCACACCTTGTGTGCTTTGCTTTTCTGTCCTGGCTTCTCAGAGACAGCTCTGGTTATGTTAGGGTTCCAGCATCTCTGGATACCTCCCCATCCATCCTGTGCTTTTGCTTTTCTGTCCTGGCTTCCCTGGGACAGTCTTTTGTTCTTTTAGAGACCCTGGGTCTCTCCCCAACACTTGTGTGCTTTTGCTTTTCTGTCGTGGCTTCTCTGGGACGGCTCTAGTTTTGTTAGTGTTCTGGGTTCTCTGGATCCGTCCCCATAACTTCTGTGCTTTGCTTTTTTCCTGGCTTCCCTGGGACAGCCTTTTGTTCTTTTAGGTTCCAGGCTACACTGGGTCTCCCCACCTCTTGTGTGAATTTGCTTTTCTGTCGTGGCTTCTCTGGGACGGCTCTAGTTTTGTTAGGGTTCCGGGTTCTTTGGTCCCTCCCCATCCCTTGTGTGCTTTGCTTTTCTGTCCTGGCTTCTCAGAGACAGCTCTAGTTTTATTAGGTTTCCAGCTTCTCTGGATCCCTCCCCACTCCTTCTGTGTTTTGGCATCTCAGAGACAGCTCTGGTTTGTTTTGTTAGGGTTCCAGCTTCTCTGGATCCGTCCCCATGCCTTCTGTGCTTTTGCTTTTCAGTCCTGGCTTCCCTGGGACAGCCGTTTATTCTTTAGTGTCCCGGCTACCCTGGGTCTTTCCCCACCCGTTGTGTGTTTTTTCCTGTTGTGGCTTCTCCGGGACAGCGCTAGTTTTGTTAGGGTTCCGGGTTCACTGGGTCCCTCCCCACACCTTGTGTGCTTTGCTTTTCTCTCCTGGCTTCTCAGAGACAGCTCTAGTTATGTTAGGGTTCCAGCATCTCTGGATCCCTCCCCATCCATCCTGTGCTTTTGCTTTTCTGTCCTGGCTTCCCTGGGACAGTCTTTTGTTCTTTTAGAGACCCTGGGTCTCTCCCCAACACTTGTGTGCTTTTGCTTTTCTGTCGTGGCTTCTCTGGGACGGCTCTAGTTTTGTTAGTGTTTCGGGTTCTCTAGATCCGTCCCCATAACTTCTGTGCTTTGCATTTTTCCTGGCTTCCCTGGGACAGCCTTTTGTTCTTTTAGGGTCCAGGCTACCCTGGGTCTCTCCCACCTCTTGTGTGCTTTTGCTTTTCTGTCGTGGCTTCTCTGGGACGGCTCTAGTTTTGTTAGGATTCCGGGTTCTTTGGTCCCTCCCCATCCCTTGTGTGCTTTGCTTTTCTGTCCTGGCTTCTCAGAGACAGCTCTAGTTTTATTAGGTTTCCAGCTTCTCTGGATCCCTCCCCATAACTTCTGTGCTTTGCTTTTTTCCTGGCTTTCCTGGGACAGCCTTTTGTTCTTTTAGGGTCCAGGCTACCCTGGGTCTCTCCCACCTCTTGTGTGCTTTTGGTTTTCTGTCGTGGCTTCTCTGGGACGGCTCTAGTTTTGTTAGGGTTCCGGGTTCTTTGGTCCCTCCCCATCCCTTGTGTGCTTTGCTTTTCTGTCCTGGCTTCTCAGAGACAGCTCTAGTTTTATTAGGTTTCCAGCTTCTCTGGATCCCTCCCCACTCCTTCTGTGTTTTGGCATCTCAGAGACAGCTCTGGTTTTGTTAGGGTTCCAGCTTCTCTGGATCCGTCCCCATGCCTTCTGTGCTTTTGCTTTTCTGTCCTGGCTTCCCTGGGACAGCCGTTTATTCTTTAGGCTCCCGGCTACCCTGGGTCTCTCCCCACCCGTTGTGTGTTTTTTCCTGTTGTGGCTTCTCCGGGACAGCGCTAGTTTTGTTAGGGTTCCGGGTTCACTGGGTCCCTCCCCACACCTTGTGTGCTTTGCTTTTCTCTCCTGGCTTCTCAGAGACAGCTCTAGTTATGTTAGGGTTCCAGCATCTCTGGATCCCTCCCCATCCATCCTGTGCTTTTGCTTTTCTGTCCTGGCTTCCCTGGGACAGTCTTTTGTTCTTTTAGAGACCCTGGGTCTCTCCCCAACACTTGTGTGCTTTTGCTTTTCTGTCGTGGCTTCTCTGGGACGGCTCTAGTTTTGTTAGTGTTCCGGGTTCTCTGGATCCGTCCCCATAACTTCTGTGCTTTGCATTTTTCCCGGCTTCCCTGGGACAGCCTTTTGTTCTTTTAGGGTCCAGGCTACCCTGGGTCTCTCCCACCTCTTGTGTGCTTTTGCTTTTCTGTCGTGGCTTCTCTGGGACGGCTCTAGTTTTGTTAGGGTTCCGGGTTCTTTGGTCCCTCCCCATCCCTTGTGTGCTTTGCTTTTCTGTCCTGGCTTCTCAGAGACAGCTCTAGTTTTATTAGGTTTCCAGCTTCTCTGGATCCCTCCCCACTCCTTCTGTGTTTTGGCATCTCAGAGACAGCTCTGGTTTTGTTAGGGTTCCAGCTTCTCTGGATCCGTCCCCATACCTTCTGTGCTTTTGCTTTTCTGTCCTGAATTCCCTGGGACAGCCTTTAGGGTCCCGGCTACCCTGGGTCTCTCCCCAACCGTTGTGTGTTTTTTCCTGTTGTGGCTTCTCCGGGATGACGCTAGTTCCTGGGTCCCTCCTCACACCTTGTGTGCTTTTGCTTATATGTCCTGGCTTCTATGGTACAGCTCTAGTTTTTTTTATATTCCAACCTTCTCCGGGTCCCTACCCAACCCATGGTGATGTTGTTTTTCTAGACCGGCCTCTATGGGACAGCTTTTTGTTTTCTTAAAGTACCGTTTTCTCTGGGTCCCCCCTTTATTGTGTGCTTTTGTGCTTTACTGTCCCGGCTTCTCTGGGAAGTCTTTTGCCGGTCCTGGCTTCTCCGGGTCACTTCCCCATTTTTCGCGAGATGCATTGTTTGGGCGTTTTCTATGCCCCGCTCGACAGCGTGGCATTGATATCACTCATTGAAAGCATCTCTGGGGCAATTGTTGCTGCCTTCAGGCTCCTTTGCTGTTAGGGTCCTGGCCTCACTGGGTCCCTCCCCAATCCTTGTGTGATTTTGCTTGTCTGTCCTGGCTTCTCCGGGACAGCACTAGTTATGTTAGGGTTCCGGGTTCTCTAGGTCCCTCCCCACCAATTGTGAGCTTTCGCTTAAATGTCCCGGTTTCTCTGGGACAGCTCTTGTTTTCTTATAGTCCCCCTTCTCTGGGTCCCTCCCTTTCCCCTGTGTGCTTTTGCTTTTCTGTCCGGGCTTCTCCGGGACAGCTCTAGTTTTGTTAGGGTTCCGGGTTCTCTGGGTCCCTCCCCACCCATTGTGCGCTTTTGCTTATTTGTCCTGACTTCTCTTGGACAGCCTTTTGCGGGCCCTTTTACCTGTGTCCCTTCCTTTCTTTTCTCGAGATGAATTAACTTGACAGCGTGGCATTGGTATCAGTCATTGAATGCATCACAAGAGCATTTGCTGTTGCTGCCTGGCTTCTCTGTGACAGCTCTAGTTCTTTTAGTGTCCCGGTTTCTCTGAACCCATCCCCATCCCTTTTGTGCTTTGCTTTTCTGTCCTGGTTTCTCAGAGACAGCTCTAGTTTTGTTAGGTTTCCAGCCTCTCTGGACCCCTCCCCAGCCTTTCTGTGCTTTTGCTTATATGTCCCGGCTTCCATAGGACAGCTTTTTGTTTCCTTAGGGTCCCGGCTTCTCTGGTTCCCTCCACCTTTCTTGTGTGCTTCTGTGCTTTATTGTCCCGGCTTCTCAGGTACAGCATTTTGCGGGTCCTGGTTTATCTGGGTCCCTTCCCCTCTTTTCTCGATATGAATTTTTTGGGTGATTTCAATTCACCGCTTGAACTTGTGGCATTGGTATCAGTCATCGAATGCATCACAAGAGCACTTGCTGTTGCTGCCTCCCGACTCCTTTGGGAGAAAGTCTGTTTTGTTAGGGTCCCGGCCTCTCTGAGTCACTCTCCACCCCTTGTGTTTGCTTTTGTGTTTTGATCCTGGCTTCTCAGGGACAGCTCTAGTTTTGTTAGAATTCCGGGATCTCTGGGTCCCTCCTCAACCCTTGTGTGTTTTTGCTTTTCTGTCCTGGCTTTTCAGGGACAGCTTTTTGTTATCTTAGAGTCCCGTTTTCTCTGGGTACCTCCCCCTTTATTGTGTGATTTTGTGCTTTACTGTCCCGGCTTCTCTGGGGATGTCTTTTGCGGGTCCTGTCTTATCCGGGTCGCTTCCCCTCTTTTCGCGAGATGGATTGTTATGGTAATTTCGATGCCCCAGTAGACAGCGTAGCATTGATATCACTCATTGAATGCATCTCTTAGTCACTTGTTTTTGCTGCCTTCGGGCTGCTTTGGGAGAGCTTCTGTTTGTTTAGTGTCACGTTCTCACTGGGACGCTCCCCGACCCTTGTGTGCTTTTGATTTTCTGTCCTGTCTTCTCTGGGACAGCTCTAGTTCTATTAGAACTCCGGGTTCTCTGGGTCCCTCCCTAACCTTTGTGTGCTTTTGCTTATATGTCCTGGCTTCTATGGTACAGCTCTAGTTTTTTTATATTCCAACCTTCTCTGGGTCCCTACCCAACCCATGTGGGATGTTGCTTTTCTAGACCGGCTTCCATGGGACAGCTTTTAGTTTTCTTAGAGTCCCGTTTTCTCTGCCCCCCTCCTTTATTGTGTGCTTTTGTGCTTTACTGTCCCGGCTTCTCTGTGGAAGTCTTTAGCCGGTCCTGTCTTATCCGGGACGCTTCCCCTCTTTTCGCGAGATGGATTGTTAGGGTAATTTCGATGCCCCACTAGACAGCGTGGCATTGATATCACTCATTGAATGCATCTCTTGGTCACTTGTTATTGCTACCTTCCGGCTGCTTCGGGAGAACTTCTGTTTGTTTAGTGTCACGGCCTCACTGGGACCCTCCCCGACCCTTGTGTGCTTTTGCTTTTCTGTCCTGGCTTCTCCGGGACAGCTCTAGTTATGTTAGGGTTCCGGGTTCTCTAGGTACCTCCCCACCCATTGCGATTTTGCTTAAATGTCCCGGCTTCTCTGGGACAGCTCTTGTTTTTTTTATAGTCCCCCTTCTCTGGGTCCCTCCCTTTCTCCTGTGTGCTTTTGTTTTTCTGTCCTGGCTTCTCCGGGAAAGCTCTAGATTTGTCAGGGTTCTGGTTCTCTGGGTCCCTCCCCACCCATTGTGTGCTTTTGCTTATTTGTCCTGGCATCTCTTGGACAGCCCTTGTTTTTTTATAGTCCCGCCTTCTCTGGGTTCCTCCATATCCCTTGTGTGCTTTCACATTTCTGTCCTGACTTTTCTGGGACAGCTCTACTTTTGTTGGTGTCCCCGTTTCTCTGAATACATCCCCATCCCTTGTGTGCTTTTGCTTTTCTGTCCTGGCTTGTCAGGGACAACTCTAGTTTTCTTAGGGCCCGGTCTTCTCTGGGTCCCTTCCCCACCCACTTGTGTGCTTTTGCTTTTCTGTCCTGCCTTCTCTGTGACAACTTTTGTTTTCTTAGGGTCCCGGCTTCTTCCCTGATTTCCTCCCCGATTATTGTGTGCTTTTTGTGATTTACTGACCCGGCTTCTCTGGGATAGTGTTTTGCGGGTCCTGGCTTATCCGGGTCAGTTCACCTCTTTTCTCGGGATGCCTTGTTTGGGTCATTTAGATATAACTCTTGACAGCGTGGCATTGATATCATTTATTGAACGCATCTCAAGAGCACTTGCTGCTGCTGCCTCCAGGCTCCGTTGGGAACTTCTGTTTTGTTGGGGTCCCAGCTTCTTTAGGTCTTTCCCCACGCCTTGTGTGGTTTGCTTTTCGGTCCAGGCTTCTCTGAGGGAGCATTTTGTTCTGTTAGGCTCCCGGCTTCTCTTTCCCCTCCCCACACCTTGTGTGTTTTTGCTTTTCTTTCCTGGCTTCTCTGGGACAGCTTTTGCTTTTTAGGGTCTCGGCTTCTCCGGGGCAATCCTCACTTATTGTGTGCTTTAGTGCTTTGCTGATCCGGCTTTCCTGAGACCGTCTTTTGCGGGTCCTGGCTTGTCGGGGTCACTTCCCCTCTTTTCTCGAGATGCATTTTTTGGAAGATTGCGATATTACTCTTGAAAGCGTGGCATTGATATCATTCCTTGAATGCATCTCAAGAGCCCTTGCTCCTCTGGGCTCCTTTGGGAGAGCTTCTGTTTTGTTGGGGTCCCAGCTTCTATGGTTCCCTCTCCCCTTGTCTTTGCTTTTGCTTTTGTGTCCTGGCTTCTCTGGGACAGCTCTAGTTTTGTTAGGGTCTTGGATTCTCTGGGTCCCTCCCCATCCCCGTTGTGGTTTGCTTTTCTGTCCAGGCTTCTCTGATGCAGCATTTTTTTCTTTTAGGCTCCCGGCTTCTCTTTTCCCTCCCCACACCTTGTGTGTTTTTGCTTTTCTTTCCTGGCTTCTCTGGGACAGCTTTTGTTTTTTAGGGTCCCGGCTTCTCCGGGCAATCCTCCCTTATTGTGTGCTTTAGTGCTTTACTGATCCGGCTTTCCTGGGACCATCTTGAGCGGGTCCTGGCTTGTCCGGGTCACTTCCCCTCTTTTCTCGAGATGCATTGTTTGGAAGATTGCGATATTACTCTTGAAAGCGTGGCGTTGATATCATTCCTTTAATGCATCTCAAGAGCACTTGCTCATCAGCGCTCCTTTGGGAGAGCTTCTGTTTTGTTGGGGTCCCAGCCTCTCTGGTGCCCTCCCCCCTTGTCTTTGCTTTTGCTTTACTGACCTGGCTTCTCTGGGACAGCTCTAGTTTTGTTAGGGTCCCGGATTCTCTGGGTCCCTCCGCATCCCCGTTGTGGTTTGCTTTTCTGTCCAGGCTTCTCTGAGGCATCATTTTTTTCTTTTAGGCTCCCGGCTTCTCTTTTCCCTCCCCACACCTTGTGTGTTTTTGCTTTTCTTTCCTGGCCTCTCTGGGACAGCTTTTGTTTTTTAGGGTCCCGGCTTCTCCGGGGCAATCCTCCCTTATTGTGTGCTTTAGTGCTTTACTGATCCGGCTTTCCTGGGACCGCCTTTTGCGGGTCCTGGCTTGTCCGGGTCACTTCCCCTCTTTTCTCGAGATGCATTGTTTGGAATATTGCGATATTACTCTTGAAAGCGTGGCGTTGATATCATTCCTTTAGTGCATCTCAAGGGCACTTGCTCCTCTGGGCTCCTTTGGGAGAGCTTCTGTTTTGTTGGGGTCCCAGCCTCTCTGGTGCCCTCCCCCCTTGTCTTTGCTTTTGCTTTTCTGTCCTGTCTTCTCTGGGACAGCTCTAGTTTTGCTAGGGTCCCGGATTCTCTGGGTCCCTCCGCATCCCCGTTGTGGTTTGCTTTTCTGTCCTGGCTTCTCTGGGACACCATTTTGTTTTTTAGCTTCCCGGTTTCTCTGGTCCCTTCCCACGCCTTGTGTGCTTTTGCTTTTCTGTCCTGGCTTCTCTGGGACAGATTTTTTTGGTTTAGAGTCCCGGCTTCTCTCGGTCTCTGCCCATCTCTTGTGTGCTCTTGCTTTTCTCGCCTGGTTTCTCTGGGACAGCTTTTGGTTTCTATGGGTCCCGGATTCTCTGGGACTGCCATTTGCAGGTTCTGGCTTATCCGTGTCCTTTCACTCTTTTCCCGAGATGCATGGCTTGCGTGATTTCGGTGCCGCGCTTGACAGCGTGGCCTTGATATCACTAATTAATTACATCTCAAGAGTACTTGCTGTTGCTACGTCCGGCTATTTCGGGAGAGCTTCTCTTTTGTCAGGGTTCCGGCATCTCCGGGCCCCTCCAATCTTTTTGTCTGCTTTTGCGTTTTTCTGCCCCGGTCTCTCTGGGACAGCTTTTGTTTTGTTAGGGTCCCGGTTTTTCTGGATCCTCCCTTCTATTGTGCGCTTTTGTGTTTTACTGTCCCAGCTTGTCTGGGACAGCTTTTTGCGGGTCCTTGCTCATCCGGGTCCTTTCCCCTTCTTTTCTCAAGATGGCTGGTCGGGGTGATTTCGACGCACCGCTTGACAGCGCGGCATTGATATCACTAATTGAATACATCGCAAGAGCAGTTACTGTTGCTGCCTCCCAGCTCTTGTTGGGGTTCTGTTTTGTTAGAGTTCCGGCCTCTATGGGTCCCTCCCCTCTTATGGTGTGCTTTTGTGCTTTAATGTCCCGGCTCCTCTGGGACAGCCATTTTCGGGTCCTGAAATATAAGGATTCCTTCCCCTCATTTCTCGAGATGCCTGGTTTGGGTGATTTCGACGCACCGCTTGACAGTGTGGCATTGATATCACTAATTAAATACATCTCAAGAGCACTTACTGTTGCTGCCTCCCAGCTCCTTTGGGAGACCTTCTGTTTTGTTAGGGTTCCGGCCTCTCTGGGTCCCTCCCCTCTTATGGTGTGCTTTTGTGCTTTAATGTCCCGGCTCCTCTGGGAGAGCTATTTGCAGGTCCTGAAATATAAGGTTTCCTTCCCCTCTTTTCTCGAGATGCCTGGTTTGGGTGATTTCGACGCACCGCTTGAGAGTGTGGCATTGATATCACTAATTAAATACATCTCAAGAGCACTTACTGTTGCTGCCTCCCAGCTCCTTTGGGAGACCTTCTGTTTTGTTAGGGTTCCGGCCTCTCTGGGTCCCTCCCCTCTTATGGTGTGCTTTTGTGCTTTAATGTCCCGGCTCCTCTGGGAGAGCTATTTGCTGGTCCTGAAATATAAGGATTCCTTCCCCTCATTTCTCGAGATGCCTGGTTTGGGTGATTTTGACGCACCGCTTGACAGCGTGGCATTGATATCACTAATTGAATACATCTCAAGAGCACTTACTGTTGCTGCCTCCCAGCTCCTTTTGGAGACCTTCCGTTTTGTTAGGGTTCCGGCCTCTCTGGGTCCCTCCCCTCTTATGGTGTGCTTTTGTGTTTTAATGTCCCGGCTCCTCTGGGACAGCCATTTGCGGGTCCTGAAATATAAGGATTCCTTCCCCTCATTTCTCGAGATGCCTGGTTTGGGTGATTTCGACGCACCGCTTGACAGTGTGGCATTGATATCACTAATTAAATACATCTCAACAGCACTTACTGTTGCTGCGGCCTGGCTGTTTTGAGAGAGCTTGCGTTTTGTTCGGGTTCAGGCCTCTCTGGGTCCGTCTCCTTCCCTTGTGCGGTTTGCTTTTCTGTTCTGGCTTCTCTGGGACAATATTTTGTTCTGTTAGGGTCCCGGCTTCTCTGAATCCCTCCACACAACTTTTGTGCTTTTGATTTTCTGTCCTGGCTTCTCTGAAACAGCTCTAGTTTTTTTGAGGGTCCCGGCTTCTCTGGGTCCCTCCCCACACCTTGAGTGCTTTTGATTTTCTGTCCTGGCTTCTCGGGGAAAGCTTTCGTTTTCTTAGAGTCACGGCTTTTCTGGATCCTCCACTCTTATTGTGTGCTTTTGTTTTTACTGTCCCAGCTTCTCTGGGACAGCCTTTTGCGGGTCCCGGTTTCTCTGGGTCCCTTCCCACGCCTTGTGTGCTTTTGCTTCTCTGTCCTGGCTTCTCTGGGACAGCTTTTATTGGTTTAGAGTCCCGGCTTCTCTGGGTCTCTGCCCATCTCTTGTGTGCTCTTGCTTTTCTCGCCTGGTTTCTCTGGGACAGCTTTTGGTTTCTTTGGGTCCCGGATTCTCTTGGACTGCCATTTGCGGGTCCTGAAATATAAGGATTCCTTCCCCTCATTTCTCGAGATGCCTGGTTTGAGTAATTTGAACGCACCGCTTGACAGCGTGGCATTGATATCACTAATTGAATACATCGCAAGAGCAGTTACTGTTGCTGCCTCCCAGCTCCTGTTGGGGTTCTGTTTTGTTAGAGTTCCGGCCTCTATGGGTCCCTCCCCTCTTATGGTGTGCTTTTGTGCTTTAATGTCCCGGCTCCTCTGGGACAGCCATTTGCGGGTCCTGAAATATAAGGATTCCTTCCCCTCATTTCTCGAGATGCCTGGTTTGGGTGATTCTGACGCACCGCTTGACAGCGTGGCATTGATATCACTAATTGAATACATCTCAAGAGCACTTACTGTTGCTGCCTCCCAGCTCCTTTGGGAGACCTTCTGTTTTGTTAGGGTTCCGGCCTCTCTGGGTCCCTCCCCTCTTATGGTGTGCTTTTGTGCTTTAATGTCCCGGCTCCTCTGGGAGAGCTATTTGCAGGTCCTGAAATATAAGGTTTCCTTCCCCTCTTTTCTCGAGATGCCTGGTTTGGGTGATTTCGACGCACCGCTTGACAGTGTGGCATTGATATCACTAATTAAATACATCTCAAGAGCACTTACTGTTGCTGCCTCCCAGCTCCTTTGGGAGACCTTCTGTTTTGTTAGGGTTCCGGCCTCTCTGGGTCCCTCCCCTCTTATGGTGTGCTTTTGTGCTTTAATGTCCCGGCTCCTCTGGGAGAGCTATTTGCAGGTCCTGAAATATAAGGATTCCTTCCCCTCATTTCTCGAGATGCCTGGTTTGGGTGATTTTGACGCACCGCTTGACAGCGTGGCATTGATATCACTAAATGAATACATCTCAAGAGCACTTACTGTTGCTGCCTCCCAGCTCCTTTTGGAGACCTTCCGTTTTGTTAGGGTTCCGGCCTCTCTGGGTCCCTCCCCTCTTATGGTGTGCTTTTGTGCTTTAATGTCCCGGCTCCTCTGGGACAGCCATTTGCGGGTCCTGAAATATAAGGATTCCTTCCCCTCATTTCTCGAGATGCCTGGTTTGGGTGATTTCGACGCACCGCATGACAGTGTGGCATTGATATCACTAATTAAATACATCTCAACAGCACTTACTGTTGCTGCGGCCTGGCTATTTTGAGAGAGCTTGCGTTTTGTTCGGGTTCAGGCCTTTCTGGGTCCGTCTCCTTCCCTTGTGCGGTTTGCTTTTCTGTTCTGGCTTCTCTGGGACAATATTTTGTTCTGTTAGGGTCCCGGCTTCTCTGAATCCCTCCACACACCTTTTGTGCTTTTGATTTTCTGTCCTGGCTTCTCTGAAACAGCTCTAGTTTTTTTGAGGGTCCCGGCTTCTCTGGGTCCCTCCCCACACCTTGAGTGCTTTTGATTTTCTGTCCTGGCTTCTCGGGGAAAGCTTTCGTTTTCTTAGAGTCCCGGCTTTTCTGGATCCTCCACTCTTATTGTGTGCTTTTGTTTTTACTGTCCCAGCTTCTCTGGAACAGCCTTTTGCGGGTCCCGGTTTCTCTGGGTCCCTTCCCACGCCTTGTGTGCTTTTGGTTTTCTGTCCTGGCTTCTCTGGGACAGCTTTTATTGGTTTAGAGTCCCGGCTTCTCTGGGTCTCTGCCCATCTCTTGTGTGCTCTTGCTTTTCTCGCCTGGTTTCTCTGGGACAGCTTTTGGTTTCTTTGGGTCCCGGATTCTCTTGGACTGCCATTTGCAGGTTCTGGCTTATCCGTGTCCCTTTCACTCTTTTTCCCGAGATGCATGGCTTGCGTGATTTCGATGCCGCACTTGACAGCGTGGCCTTGATATCACTAATTAATTACATCTCAAGAGTACTTGCTGTTGCTAGGTCCGGCTATTTTGGGAGAGCTTCTGTTTTGTCAGGGTTCCGGCCTCTCTGGGCCCCTCCGCTCTTTTTGTCTGCTTTTGTGTTTTTCTGCCCCGGCCTCTCTGGGACAGCTTTTGTTTTGTTAGGGAACCGGTTTTTCTGGATCCTCCCTTCTATTGTGCGCTTTTGTGTTTTACTGTCCCAGCTTGTCTGGGACAGCTTTTTGCGGGTCCTTGCTTATCCGGGTCCCTTCCCCTTCTTTTCTCAAGACGGCTGGTCGGGGTGATTTCGATGCACCGCTTGACTGCGCGGCATTGATATCACTAATTGAATACATCGCAAGAGCAATTACTGTTGCTGCCTCCCAGCTCTTGTTGGGGTTTTGTTTTGTTAGAGTTCCGGCCTCTATGGGTCCATCCCCTCTTATGGTGTGCTTTTGTGCTTTAATGTCCCGGCTCCTCTAGGACAGCCATTTGCGGGTCCTGAAATATAAGGATTCCTTCCCCTCATTTCTCGAGATGCCTGGTTTGAGTGATTTGAACGCACCGCTTGACAGCGTGGCATTGATATCACTAATTAAATACATCTCAAGAGCACTTACTGTTGCTGCCTCCCAGCTGCTTTGGGAGACCTTCTGTTTTGTTAGGGTTACGGCCTCTCTGGGTACCTCCCCTCTTATGGTGTGCTTTTGTGCTTTAATGTCCCGGCTCCTCTAGGACAGCCATTTGCGGGTCCTGAAATATAAGGATTCCTTCCCCTCATTTCTCGAGATGCCTGGTTTGAGTGATTTGAACGCACCGCTTGACAGCGTGGCATTGATATCACTGATTGAATACATCTCAAGAGCACTTACTGTTGCTGCCTCCCAGCTGCTTTGGGAGACCTTCTGTTTTGTTAGGGTTACGGCCTCTCTGGGTACCTCCCCTCTTATGGTGTGCTTTTGTGCTTAAATGTCCCGGCTCCTCTGGGAGAGGTATTTGCAGGTCCTGAAAAATAAGGTTTCTTTCCCCTCTTTTCTCGAGATGCCTGGTTAGGATGATTTCGACGCACCGCTTGACAGTGTGGCATTGATATCACTAATTAAATACATCTCAACAGCACTTTCTGTTGCTGCGTCCTGGCTATTTTGAGAGAGCTTGCCTTTTGGTTCGGGTTCAGGCCTCTCTGGGTCCGTCTCCTTCCCTTGTGCGGTTTGCTTTTCTGTCCTGGCTTCTCTGGGACAACATTTTGTTCTGTTAGGGTCCCGGCTTCTCTGAATCCCTCCACACACCTTTTGTGCTTTTGATTTTCTGTCCTGGCTTCTCTGAAACAGCTCTAGTTTTTTTAGGGTCCCGGCTTCTCTGGGTCCCTCCCCACACCTTGAGTGCTTTTGATTTTCTGTCCTGGCTTCTCGGGGAAAGCTTTCGTTTTCTTAGAGTCCCGGCTTTTCTGGATCCTCCACTCTTATTGTGTGCTTTTGTCTTTACTGTCCCAGCTTCTCTGGGACAGCTTTTTGCGGGTCCTGGCTTATCCGGGTCCCTTCCCCTCTTTTCTCGAGATGCCTGGTCTGGGTGATTTTGATGCGCCGTTTGACAGCGTGGCATTGATATCCCTAATTAAATACATCTCAAGAGCACTTGATGTTGCTGCGTCCCGGCTATTTTGAGAGAGCTTCCGTTTTGTTAGGGTTCAGGCCTCTCTGGGTCCGTCTCCTCCCCGTGTTTGGTTTGCTTTTCTGTCCTGGCTTCTCTGGGACAGCATTTTGTTTTGTTAGGTTCCCGGCTTCTCTGAGTCCCTCCACACACTTTTTGTGCTTTTGATTTTGTGTCCTGGCTTCTCTGAGACAGCTTTTGTTCTCATAGGGTCCCGGCTTTTCTGGATCCTCCACTCTTATTGTGTGCTTTTACTGTCCCAGCTTCTCTGGGACAGCCCTTTGCGGGTCCTGGCTTATCAGGGTCCCTTCCCCTCTTTTCTCGAGATGATTGGTCTGGGTGATTTCGATGCACCGCTTGACAGCGTGGCATTGATATCACTAATTGATTACATCCTAATAGCACTTACTGTTGCTGCCTCCCAGCTCCTTTGGAGAGCTTCTGTTTTTTTAGGGTTCCCGCCTTACTGGGTCCCTCCCCTCTTATTGCATGATTTTGTGCTTTAATGTCCCGGCTCCTCTGGGACAGCGTTTTGCGGGTCCTGAACTATACGGGTTCCTTCCCTCTTCTCTCGAGATGCCTGGTTTGGGTGTTTTCGATGCACCGCTTGACATCGTGGCATTGATATCAAAAATTCAAAACATCTCGAGAGCACTTGCTGTTGCTGCGTCCCGGCTACATTGAGAGAGCTTCCGTTTTGTTACGTTTCAGGCCTCTCTGGGTCAGATTCCTTCTCTTGTGCGGTTTGCTTTTCTGTCCTGGCTTCTCTGGGTCATCATTTTGTTCTGTTAGGGCCCCGGCTTCATTGGGACAGCTTTTGTATTCTTAGTGTCCTGGCTTTTCTGGATCTTCCCCTCTTTTTGTGTGCTTTTGTGTTTTATTGTCCCGGCTTCTCTGGGAGAGCATTTTGCGGGTCCTGGCTTCTCGGGATCCCTTCCCCTATTTTCTCGAGTAGCCTGGTCTGGGTCATTTCGATGCAACGCTTGACAGCCTGGCATTGATATCATTAATCAAATAAATCTCAAGAGCACTTGCTGCTGCTGCGTCCTGGCTACTTTGGGAGAGCTTCCGTTTTGTTAGGCTCCAGGCCTCTCTGGGTCCGTCTCCTCTCTTGTGCGGTTTGCTTTTTGACCTGCCTTTTCTGGGACAGCTTTTTGTTTTGTTAGGGTCCCGGCTTCTTTGTGCCCCTCCCCTCTTTCCGTGTTCTTTTGTGCTCTACTGTCCCGGCTTCTATGGGACAGCATTTTTTGGGTCCTGGCTTATCCGAGTCCCTTCCCCTCTTATCACGAGATTTTTAGTTTAGTTTATTTAGATGCACCACTTGTCATTGTGCCATTGATATCACTAATTGAATACATCTCAAGAGCACTTGCTGTTGCTGCGTCCCGGCCACTTTGGGAGAGCTTCCGTTTTGTTAGGCTCCAGGCCTCTCTGGGTCGGTCTCCTCTCTTATGCGGTTTGCTTTTTGCCCTGCCCTTTCTGGGACAGCTTTTTGTTTTGATAGGGTCCCGGCTTCTCTGAGTCCCTCACACCCCTTGTGTGCTTTTGCTTTTCTCACCCGGCTTCTCTGGGACAGCATTTGTTTTGTTAGGTTTCCGCCTTCTTTGAGCCTCTCCCCTCTTTCGGTGTGCTCTTGTGCTTTACTGTCCCGGCTTCTATGGAATAGCCTTTTTTGGGTCCTGGCTTATCCGGGTCCCTTCCCCTCGTATCTCGAGATGCATAGTTTGGTTGATTTAGATGCTCCGCTTGTCATTGTGCCATTGATATCACTAATTTATTACATCTGAAGAGCACTTGCTGATGTTGCGTCCCGGCTACTTTGAGAGAGCTTCCGTTTTGTTAGGGCCCCGGCCTCTCTGGTCTTGTCCACGCTTATTATGTGCATTTGTGCTTTAACGTCCCGACATCTCTGGGACAGCCTTTTGCGGGTCCTGAATTATCCGGGTTCCTTCCCCTGTTTTCTCAAGGTGTATGGTTTGGGTGATTTCGATGCACCACTTGACAGCGTGGCATTGATATCACTAAATGAATACATCTCAAGAGCACTTGCTGTTGCTGCGTCCCGGCTACTTTGGGTGAGCTTCTATTTTTTGTTAGGGTCCCGTCCTCTCTAGGCTCCTCCCCTCTTATCGTGAGCTTTTGTTCTTTAATGTCCCGGCTCCCCTGGGACAGCCCTTTAAGGGTCCTGAACTATACGGGTTCCTTCCCTTCTTTTTTCGAGACGCCTGGTTTGGTTGATTTAGATGCACCTCTCTCAGCGTGGCATTGATATCCCTAATTAAATACATCTCAACAGCACTTGATGTTGCTGCTTCCCGGCTATTTCGAGAGAGCTTCCGTTTTGTTAGGGTTCAGGCCTCTCTGGGTCCGTCTCCTCCCCGTGTGTGGTTTGCTTTTCTGTCCTGGCTTCTCTAGGAGAGCATTTTGTTTCGTTAGGTTCCCGGATTCTCTGAGTCCCTCCACACAATTTTTGTGCTTTTGATTTTGTGTCCTGGCTTTTCTGGGACAGCTTTTGTTCTCATAGGGTCCCGGCTCTTCTGGATCCTCCCTCTTATCGTGTGTTTTTGTGTTTTACCGTCCCAGCTTCTCTGGGACAGCCCTTTGCGGGTCCTGGCTTATCAGGGTCCCTTCCCCTCATTTCTCGAGATGATTGGTCTGGGTGATTTCGATGCACCGCTTGACAGCGTGGCATTCATATCACTAACTGATTGCACTAACTGATATCACTTACTGTTGCTGCTTCCCAGCTCCTTTGGAGAGCTTCTGTTTTTTAGGGTTCCCGCCATACTGGGTCATTCCCCTCTTATTGCATGATTTTGTGCTTTAATGTCCCGGCTCCTCTGGGACAGCGTTTTGCGGGTCCTGGCTTCTCCGGATCCCTTCCCCTCTTTTCTCGAGTAGCCTGGTCTGGGTCATTTCGATGCAACGCTTGACAGCGTGGCATTGATATCATCAATCAAATAAATCTCAAGAGCACTTGCTGCTGCTGCGTGCCGGCTACTTTGGGAGAGCTTCCGTTTTGTTAGGGTCCAGGCATCTCTGGGTCCGTCTCCTCTCTTGTGCGGTTTGCTTTTCTATCCCGGCTTCTCTGGGACAGCTTTTGTTTTGTTAGGGT
Source organism: Convolutriloba macropyga (assembly GCF_964194025.1). Lineage (NCBI taxonomy): Eukaryota > Metazoa > Xenacoelomorpha > Acoela > Convolutidae > Convolutriloba > Convolutriloba macropyga. The sequence goes on from NC_134479.1 coordinate 43,607,518, forward strand.
CCCGCCTTCTTTCTGCCTCTCTCCTCTTTCTGTGTGCTTTTGTGCTTTACTGTTCCGGCTTCTATGGGACAGCCTTTTTTGGGTCCTGGCTTATCCGAGTCCCTTCCCCTCTTATCTCGAGATGTATAGTTTGGTTTATTTAGATGCACCACTTGTCATTGTGCCATTGATATCACTAATTGAGTACATCTCAAGAGCACTTGATGTTGCTGCGTCCCGGCCACTTTGGGAGAGCTTCCGTTTTGTTATGCTCCAGGCCTCTCTGGGTCCGTCTCCTCTCTTATGCGGTTTGCTTTTTGTCGTGCCCTTTCTGGGACAGCATTTTGTTTTGATAGGGTCCCGGCTTCACTGAGTCCCTCCCACCCTTGTGTGGTTTTGCTTTTCTCTTCCGGCTTCTCTGGGACAGTTTTTGTTTTGTAGGGGTCCCGCCTTCTTTGAGCCTCCCCCCTCTTTCGGTGTGCTCTTGTGCTTTACTGTCCCGGCTGCTATGGAATAGCCTTTTTGGGTCCTGGCTTATCCGGGTCCCTTCCCCTCGTATCTCGAGATGCATAGTTTGGTTGATTTAGATGCTCCGCTTGTCATTGTGCCATTGATATCACTAATTTATTAAATCTGAAGAGCACTTGCTGTTGCTGCGTCCCGGACACTTTGCGAGAGCTTCCGTTTTGATAGGCTCCAGGCCTCTCTGGGTCCGTCTCCTCTCTTATGTGGTTTGCTTTTTGTCCTGCCCTTTCTGGGACAGCATTTTGTTTTGATAGGGTCCCGGCTTCTCTGAGTCCCTCCCGCCCCTTGTTTGCTTTTGCTTTTCTCTCCCGGCTTCTCTGGGACAACTTTTGTTTTGTTAGGGTCCCGCCTTCTTTGAGCCTCTCCCCTCTTTCGGTGTGCTCTTGTGCTTTACTGTCCCGGCTGCTATGGAATAGCCTTTTTGGGTCCTGGCTTATCCGGGTCCCTTCCCCTCGTATATCGAGATGCATAGTTTGGTTGATTTAGATACTCCGCTTGTCATTTTGCCATTGATATCACTAATTTATTACATCTGAAGAGCACTTGCTGTTGCTGCGTCCCGGCTACTTTGAGAGAGCTTCCGTTTTGTTAGGCTCCAGGCCTCTCTGGGTCCATCTCATCTCTTGTGCGGTTTGCTATTTGACCTGCCTTTTCTGGGACAGCTTTTTGTTTTGTTAGGGTCCCGGCTTCTTTGTGCCCCTCCCCTCTTTCCGTGTGCTTTTGTGCTTTACTGTCCCGGCTTCTATGAGACAGCCTTTTTTCGGTCCTGGCTTATCCGAGTCCCTTCCCCTCTTATCTCGAGATGTATAGTTTGTTTATTTAGATGCACCACTTCTCATTGTGCCATTGATATCACTAATTGACTACATCTCAAGAGCACTTGCTGTTGCTGCGTCCCGGCTACTTTGAGAGAGCTTCCGTTTTGTTAGGCTCCAGGCCTCTCTGGGTCCGTCTCCTCTCTCGTGCGGTTTGCTTTTTGACCTGCCTTTTCTGGGACAGCTTTTTGTTTTGTTAGGGTCCCGGCTTCTTTGTGCCCCTGCCCTCTTTCCGTGTGCTTTTGTGCTTTACTGTCCCAGCTTCTATGGGACAGCCTTTTTTGGGTCCTGGCTGATCCGAGTCCCTTCCCCTCTTAACTCGATATGTATAGTTTGGTTTATTTAGATGCACCACTTGTCATTGTGCCATTGATATCATTAATTGAATACATCTCAAGAGCACTTGCTGTTGCTGCATCCCGGCCACTTTGGGAGAGCTTCGTTTTGTTAGGCTCCAAGCCTCTCTGGGTCCGTCTCCTTTCTTGTGCGGTTTGCTTTTTGTCCTGCCTTTTCTGGGACAGCATTTTTTTTGTTAGGGTCCCGGCTTTTCTGCGTCCCTACCACCCCTTGTGTGTTTTTGCTTTTCTCTCCCGGCTTCTCTGGGACAGCTTTTGTTTTGTTAGGGTCCCGCCTTCTTTGTGCCTCTCCCCTCTTTCGTTGTGCTTTTATGCTTTACTGTCCCGGCTTCTAAGGAACAGCCTTTTTTGGGTTCTGGCTTATCCGGGTCCCTTCCCCTCGTATCTCGAGATGCATAGTTTGGTTGATTTAGATGCAACGCTTGACAGCGTGGTATTGATATCACTAATTTATTATATCTGAAGAGCACTTGCTGTTGCTGGGTCCCGGCTACTTTGAGAGAGCTTCAGTTTTGTTAGACTCCAGGCTTCTCTGGGTCCGTCTCCTCTCTTGTGCGGTTTGCTTTTCGACCTGCCTTTTTGGGACAGCTTTTTGTTTTGTTAGGGTCCCGGCTTCTTTGTGCCCCTCCCCCCGTCTATCTGTGTGCTTTTGTGCTTTACTGTCCCGGCTTCTATGGGACAGCCTTTTTTGGGTCCTGGCTTATCCTGGCCACTTCCCCTCTTTTCTCGAGATGCATGGTTTGGGTGATTTCGATGCAACGCTTCACAGCGTGGTATTGATATCACTAATTGATTACATCTTAATAGCACTTACTGTTGCTGCCTCCCGGCTCCATTGGGAGAGCTTCTGTTTTGTTAGGGTTCCTGCCCCACTTGGTCGCTCCCCTCTTATTTCGTGCTTTTTTGCTTTAATGTGACAGCATTTTGCGGGTCTTGAACTATACGGGTTCCTTCCCCTCTTTTCTTGAGATGCCTGGTTTGGGTGATTTCCATGCACCGCTTGACATCGTGGCATTGACATCACTAATTTTATACATCTCAAGAGCACTTACTGTTGCTGCGTCCCGGATACTTTGGGTGAGCTTCTGTTTTGTTAGGGTCCCGTCCTCTCTAGGCCCCTCCCTTCTTATCTTGAGCTTTTGTTCTTTAATGTCTCGGCTCCTCTGGAACAGCCCTTTAAGGGTCCTGAATTATACGGGTTCCTTCCCTTCTTTTTTCGAGACGCCTGGTTTGGTTGATTTAGATGCACCTCTCTCAGCCTGCTATTAATATCACTAATTGATACATCTCAAGAGCACTTGCTGTTGCTGCCTCCCGGGTCCTTTGAGGGCGCTTCTGGTTTGTTAGGTTCCCGGCGTCTCTGGCCCCTCCCCTCTTATTTTGAGCTTTTGTGCATCAAAATACCGTCTCCTCTGGGACAACCTTTTGCGGGTCCTGAATTATACGGGTTCCTTCCCCTCTTTTTTGGAGATGCCTGGTTTGGTTGATTTAGATGCACCGCTTGTCATCGTGTCATTGATATCACTAATTGAATTCATCTCAAGAGCACTTGCTGTTGCTGCGTCCCGGCTACTTTGGGAGAGCTTCCGTTTTGTTAGGGCCCAGGCTACTCTGGGTCTGTCTCCACACCTTGTGTGGTTTGCTTTTTTGTCCTGGCTTCCCTGGGACAGCATTTTGTTCGGATAGGGTCCCGGCTTCTCTGAGTCCCTCCCCTCTTTTTGTGTGCTTTTGTGCTTTACTGTCCCGGCTTCTATGGGACAGCTTTTTTTGGGTCCTGGCTTATCGGGGACCCTTCCCCTCTTATCTCGAGGTGCGGGTGATTTCTGTGCATCGCTTGATAGCGTGGCATTCATATCAATCAATCTCAAGAGCACTTGCTTTCCTGAGTCTGTCTCAACACCTTGTGTGGTTTGCTTCTTTGTCCTGGCTTCCCTGGGACAGTATTTTGTTCTGATAGAGTCCCGGCTTCTCTGGGTTCCTCCCCGATTTTTGTTTGCTTTTGTGCATTACTGACGCGGCTTCTCTGGGACAGTCTTTTGCGGTTCCTGGCTTATCCGAGTCACTTCCCCTATTTCCTCGCGATGCATTGTTTGGGTGATTTCGATATAACTCTTGACAGCGTGGCATTGATATCATTCTTTGAATGAATCTCAGGAGCGCTTGCTGCTGCTGCCTCCGGCTCCTTTGGGAAAGCTTCCGATTTGTTGCGATCCCGGCCTCTCTGAGTCCCTCCTCACCCCTTTTGTTTGTTTTTGCTTTTCTCTCATGGCTTTTCTGGTACAGCTCTACTTTGTTAATGTCCCGGCTTCACTGGGTCCCTCCCCATCCCTTGTTTCATTTGCTTTTCTGTCCTGGCTTCTATGGGTCAGCTTTTTGTTTTTTTATGGTCCCGGCCTCTCTGAGTCCCTCCTCGCCCCTTGTGTGGTTTTCGTTTCTGCCCTGGCTTCTCTGGGACAGTATTCTGTTCTGTTAGGGTCCCGGCTTCTCTGGTTCCCTCCCCACCCCTTGTGTGCTTTTGCTTTTCTGTCCCGGCTTCTCTGGGACAGCTCTAGTTTTGTTTGGGTCCCGGCTTCTCTGGGTTCTTCCACATCCCTTTTGTGCCTTTACTTTTCCGTACTGGCTTCTCTGGGACACATTTTTGTTCTGTTAGCGAAGCGGCTTCTCTGGTTCCCCCACAGCTTGTGTGCTTTTGCTTTTCTGTCCTAGCTTCTCTAGTACAGCTTTTGTTTTTTTAGAGTCCCGGCTTCTCTGAGTCTCTCCCCAAAACTTGTGTGCTTTTGTTTTTCTGTGCTGGCTTCTCTGGGACAACTTTTGTTCTGTCAGGTTCCCGTCTTCTCTGGGTACCTCCCCACCCCTTGTGCGCTTTTGCTTTTCTGCCCTGGCTATTCTGGGTCAGCTTTTGTTTTGTTAGGGTCGCGGTTTTTCTGGGTCCCTCCCCCCTTATTGTGTGCTTTTGTGTTTTGCTGTCCCGGCTTCTCTGGGACCGTCTTTTGCGGGCCTGTCTTATCCTGGCTCCTTCCCTTCTTTTCTCGAGATGCATGGTTTGGGTGATTTCGATGCACCACTTGACAGCGTGACATTGATATCACTCATTGTATGCATCTCAAGAGCACTTACTGTTGCTGCTTCCCGGCTCCTTTGGGAGAGCTTCCGTTTTGTTGGGGTCCAGGCTCCTCTGGGTCTGTCTCCACACCTTGTGTGGTTTGCTTTTTTGTCTTGGCTTCAGTGGGTCAGCATATTGTTCTGATAGGGTCCCGGCATCTCTGAGTCCCTCCCCTCTTTTTGTGTGCTTTTGTGCTTTACTGTCCCGGCTTCTATGGGACAGCCTTTTGCGGGTTCTGACTTATCCGGGTCCCTTCCCCTCTTATCTCGAGATGCATGATTTGGGCGATTTCGATGCATCGCTTTACAGCGTGTGCATTCATATCACTCATTGAATGTATCTCAAGAGCACTTGCTGTTGCTGCCTCCCGGATCCTTTGGGAGAGCTTCCGATTTGTTGGGGTCCAGGCTCCTCTTGGTCCCTAAACACGCCTTGTGTGGTTTGCTTTTCTGTCGCAGCTTCTCTGGGACATCATTTTGTTCTTTTAGGGTCCCGGCATCTCTGAGTCCCTCCCCACCCTATCTGTGGTTTTCTTTTCTATCCTGGTTTCTCTGGGACAGCTTTTGTTTTCTTAGGGTCCTGGCCTCTTTGAATCCTTCCCCATCCCTTGTGTGATTTGTGTTTCTGTCCTGGCTTCTCTGAAACCATGTTCTATTCTGTTAGAGTCCCGGCTTCTCTGGGTCCTCCCCACGCATCGTGTGGTTTGCTTTTCTGTCGTAGCTTCTCTGGGACATCATTTTGATTTTTTTTTTGGGGGGGGGGGGGGGTGGGGCGGCTGTGGTCCCGGCCTCTCTGAGTCCCTCCCCAACCCATGTGTGGTTTTCTTTTTTGTCCTGGCTTCTCTGGGACAGCTTTTGTTTTCTTAGGGTCCTGGCCTCTTTGGATCCTTCCCACCCCTTGTGTGATTTGCTTTTCTGTCCTGGCTTCTCTGAGACAGCTCTAATTTTGTTATGGTCCCGGCTTCTCTGGCTCCCTCCCCATCCCATGTGTGGTTTTCTTTTCTGTCCTAGCTTCTCTGGGACAGCTTTCGTTTTCTTAGTGTCCCGGCTTCTTAAGATCCTTCAACACCCCAGGCTCTTCTTGGTCCCTCAACACGCCTTGTGTGGTTTGCTTTTCTGTCGCAGCTTCTCTGGGACATCATTTTGTTTTTTTTAGGGTCCCGGCATCTCTGAGTCCCTCCCCACCCTATCTGTGGTTTTCTTTTCTATCCTGGCTTCTCTGGGACAGCTTTTGTTTTCTTAGGGTCCTGGCCTCTTTGAATCCTTCCCCATCCCTTGTGTGATTTGTTTTTCTGTCCTGGCTTCTCTGGAACCATGTTCTATTCTGTTAGAGTCCCGGCTTCTCTGGGTCCTTCCCACGCCTCGTGTGGTTTGCTTTTCTGTCGTAGCTTCTCTGGGACATCATTTTGTTTTTTTTTGGGGGGGGGGGGGTCCTGCCCTCTCTGAGTCCCTCCCCACCCCATGTGTGCTTTTCTTTTCTGTCCTGGCTTCTCTGGGACAGCTTTTGTTTTCTTAGGGTCCTGGCCTCTTTGGATCCTTCCCACCCCTTGTGTGATTTGCTTTTCTGTCCTGGCTTCTCTGAGACAGCTCTAATTTTGTTATGAACCCGGCTTCTCTGGGTCCCTCCCCATCCCATGTGTGGTTTTCTTTTCTGTCCTAGCTTCTCTGGGACAGCTTTCGTTTTCTTAGTGACCCGGCTTCTTAAGATCCTTCAACACTCCTTGTGTGATTTGCTTGTCTGTCCTGGCTTCTCTGAGACCATATTCTATTTTGTTAGGGTCTCTGCTTCTCTGTGTCCCTGCCCAACCCTTGTGTGGTTTGCTTTTCTGTCCCTGGCTTCTCTGGTACTGCATTTTGTTTCTTTTTTGGGTCCCAGCTTCTCTGGGTCACTCCCCAACCCTTGTGTGCTTTTGCTTTTCTGTCCTGGCTTCTCTGGGACAATTTTTATTGTTTAAGAGTCCCAGCATTTATGGGTCCCCTCAACCCCTTGTGTGCTTTGTTTTTCTGTGTTGGCTTCTCTGGGACAACTTTTGTTGTGTTAGGTTCCCGGCTTCTCTTAGTCCCTCCCCGCCCCTTATGTGCTTTTCCTTTTCTGTCCTGGCTTCTCTGGGACGGCTTTTGTTTTGTTAGGGTCGAGGCTTCTCTGGGTCCCTGCCCAACCCTTGTGTGGTTTGCTTTTCTGTCCTGGCTTCTCTGGTACTGCATTTTGTTTTTTTTTGGTTCCGGCCTCTCTGGGTCACTTCACGCCCCTTGTGTGCTTTTGCTTTTCTGTTCTGGCTTTTCTGGGACAGCTTTTATTGTTTAAGAGTCTCGGCTTCTCTGGGTCTCCTCAACTCCTTGTGTGCTTTGCTTTTCTGTGTTGGCTTCTCTGGGACAACTTTTAATTTGTTAGGTTCCCGGGCATCTCTTAGTCCTCCCCACCACTTGTTTGCTTTTGCTTTTCTGTGCTGGCTTCTCTGGGACGGCTTTTGTTTTGTTAGGGTCCAGGCTTCTCTGGGTCCCTCCCTCTTATTTTGGGCTTTTTTGTTTTGCGGTCCTGGCTTCTCTGGGAAGGTCTTTTGCGGGCCTGTCTTTTCCTCGCTCCTTACCTTCTTTTCTCGAGATGCATGGATTGGGTGATTTTGATGCACCGCTTGACAGCGTGACATTCATATCACTCGTTAAATGCATCTCAAGTGCACATACTGTTGTTGCTTCCCGGCTCTTTTGGTAGAGCAGCCGATTTGTTCTGGTCCCGGCCTCTCTGGGTCCCTCCCCACCTCTTGTGTTTGCTTTTGCTTTTTTTTGTCCTGGCTTCTCTGAGACGGCTCTAGTTTTGTTATGTTCCCGGCTTCTCTGGGTCCCCGCCCAACCCAACCCTTGTGTGGTTTGCTTTTATGTCCTGGCTTCTCTGGTACTGCATTTTGTTTCTTTTTTGGGTCCCGGCTCCCGGGGACCTAACAAAGTTTTGTTAGGTCCCCGGGCTTCTCTTAGTCCCTCGCCACCCCTTGTGTACTTTTGCTTTTCTGTGCTGGCTTCTCTGGGACAACTTTTGTTTTGTTAGGTTCCCGGCTTCTCTTAGTTCCTCCCCGCCATTATGTGCTTTTGCTTTTCTGTCCCAGCTTCTCTGGGACAGCTTTTGTTGTTTTGGAGTCCCGGCTTCTCTGGGTCCTCCCAACCCTTGTGTGCTTTTGCTTTTCTGTGCTGGCTTCTCTGGGACAGCTTTTGTTTTGTTAGGGTCCAGGCTTCTTTCAGTTCCTGCCCTTGTGTGGTTTGCATTTCTGTCCTGGCTTCTCTGGTACAGCATTTTGTTTTTTTTTGGGTCCCGGCATCTATGGGCCACTCCCCACCCCTTGTGTGCTTTTGCTTTTCTGTCCTGGCTTCTCTGGGACAGCTTTTATTGATTAAGAGTCCCGGCTTCTCTGGGTCCCCTCCACCCCTTGTGTGCTTTGCTTTGCTGTGTTGGCTTCTCTGGGCAACTTTTGTTTTGTCAGGTTCCCGGGCTTCTCTTATTCCCTCCCCCAACACTTGTGTGGTTTTGCTTTTCTGTGTTGGCTTCTCTGGGACAGCGTTTGTTATGTTAGGGTCCAGGCTTCTCTGGGACCCTCCCCCCTTATTGTGTGCTTTTGTGTTTTGCTGTCCTGGCTTCTCTGGGACCGTCTTTTGCGGGCCTATCTTTTCCTGGCTCCTTACCTTCTTTTTTCGAGTTGCTTGGTTTGCGTGATTTTGATGCCCCGGTGGACAGCGTGACATTCATATCACTCGTTGAATGCATCTCAAGAGCATTTACTGTTGCTGCTTCCCGGATCTTTTGGTAGAGCAGCCGATTTGTTGGGGTTCCAGCCTCTCTGGGTCCCTCCCCAACTCCTGTGTTTTCTTTTGCTTTTTTGTCCTGGCTTCTCTTGGTGGTTTGCTTTTCTGATTGGGTTCTCTGGTACACCATTTTGTTTTTTTTGGGACCCGGCTTTTTTGGGTCACTCCCCACCCCTTGTGTGCTTTTGCTTTTCTGTTCTGGCTTCTCTGGGACAGCTTTTTTTGTTTAAGAGTCCCGGCTTCTCTGGGTCCCCTCCACCCCTTGTGTGCGTTTGATTTTCTGTCCTGGCTTCTCTGGGACATCTTTTTTTCTTAGGGTCCCGGCTTCTCTGGGTCCTTCCCCGCCCCTTGTGCGCTTTTGATTTTCTGTCCTGGCTTCTCTGGGACAGGCTTTTTCCTTAGGGTCCCCGCATCTTCAACGTTTGTGTGGTTTGCTTTTCTGAGCTGGCCTCTCTGGGACAGCTTTTGTTTTAGGGACCCGGCTTCTCTGGGTCCCTCGCCGCCGCTTGTGTGCGTTTAATTCTCTCTCCTGGCTTCTCTGGGACATCTTTTTTTCTTAGGTCCCGGCTTCTCTGGGTCCTTCCCCGCTCCTTGTGCGCTTTTGATTTGCTGTCCTGGCTTCTCTGGGACAGGCTTTTTTCCTTAGCGTGCCCGCATCTTCCACGCTTGTGTGGTTTGCTTTTCTGAGCTGGCCTCTCTGGGACAGCTTTTGTTTTGTTAGGGACCCGGCTTCTCTGGGTCCGTCCCCGCCGCTTTTGTGCGTTTGATTCTCTCTCCTGGCTTCTCTGGGACATCTTATTTTCTTAGGGTCCCGGCTTCTCTGGGTCCTTCCCCGCTCCTTGTGCGCTTTTGATTTTCTGTCCTGGCTTCTCTGGGACAGGCTTTTTTCCTTAGCGTGCCCGCATCTTCCACGCTTGTGTGGTTTGCTTTTCTGAGCTGGCTTCTCTGGGACATCTTTTTTCTTATGGTCCCGGCTTCTCTGGGTCCTTCCCCGCTCCTTGTGCGCTTTTGATTTTCTGTCCTGGCTTCTCTGGGACAGGCTTTTCTCCTTAGCATCCCCGCATCTTCAACGTTTGTGTGGTTTGCTTTTCTGAGCTGGCCTCTCTGGGACAGCTTTTGTTTTGTTAGGGACCCGGCTTCTCTGGGTCCGTCCCCGCCGCTTGTGTGCGTTTGATTCTCTCTCCTGGCTTCTCTGGGACATCTTATTTTCTTAGGGTCCCGGCTTCTCTGGGTCCTTCCCCGCTCCTTGTGCGCTTTTGATTTTCTGTCCTGGCTTCTCTGGGACATGCTTCTTTCCTTAGCGTCCCCGCATCCTCAACGCTTGTGTGGTTTGCTTTTCTGAGCTGGCCTCTCCAGGACAGCTTTTGTTTTGTTAGGGACCCGGCTTCTCTGGGCCCTCCCCGCCGCTTGTGTGCGTTTGATTCTCTCTCCTGGCTTCTCTGGGACATCTTTTTTTCTTAGGTCCCGGCTTCTCTGGGTCCTTCCCCGCTCCTTGTGCGCTTTTGATTTTCTGTCCTGGCTTCTCTGGGACAGGCTTTTTTCCTTAGCGTGCCCGCATCTTCCACGCTTGTGTGGTTTGCTTTTCTGAGCTGGCCTCTCTGGGACAGCTTTTGTTTTGTTAGGGACCCGGCTTCTCTGGGTCCGTCCCCTCCGCTTTTGTGCGTTTGATTCTCTCTCCTGGCTTCTCTGGGACATCTTATTTTCTTAGGGTCCCGGCTTCTCTGGTTCCTTCCCCGCTCCTTGTGCGCTTTTGATTTTCTGTTCTGGCTTCTCTGGACAGGCTTTTTTCCTTAGCGTGCCCGCATCTTCCACGCTTGTGTGGTTTGCTTTTCTGAGCTGGGTTCTCTGGGACATCTTTTTTCTTATGGTCCCGGCTTATCTGGGTCCTTCCCCGCTCCTTGTGCGCTTTTGATTTTCTGTCCTGGCTTCTCTGGGACAGGCTTTTTTCCTTAGCGTGCCCGCATCTTCCACGCTTGTGTGGTTTGCTTTTCTGAGCTGGCCTCTCTGGGACAGCTTTTGTTTTGTTAGGGACCCGGCTTCTCTGGGTCCGTCCCCGCCGCTTTTGTGCGTTTGATTCTCTCTCCTGGCTTCTCTGGGACATCTTTTTTTCTTAGGTCCCGGCTTCTCTGGGTCCTTCCCCGCTCCTTGTGCGCTTTTGATTTTCTGTCCTGGCTTCTCTGGGACAGGCTTTTTTCCTTAGCGTGCCCGCATCTTCCACGCGTGTGTGGTTTGCTTTTCTGAGCTGGCCTCTCTGGGACAGCTTTTGTTTTGTTAGGGACCCGGCTTCTCTGGGTCCGTCCCCTCCGCTTTTGTGCGTTTGATTCTCTCTCCTGGCTTCTCTGGGACATCTTATTTTCTTAGGGTCCCGGCTTCTCTGGTTCCTTCCCCGCTCCTTGTGCGCTTTTGATTTTCTGTTCTGGCTTCTCTGGGACAGGCTTTTTTCCTTAGCGTGCCCGCATCTTCCACGCTTGTGTGGTTTGCTTTTCTGAGCTGGCTTCTCTGGGACATCTTTTTTCTTATGGTCCCGGCTTCTCTGGGTCCTTCCCCGCTCCTTGTGCGCTTTTGATTTTCTGTCCTGGCTTCTCTGGGACAGGCTTTTTTCCTTAGCGTGCCCGCATCTTCCACGCTTGTGTGGTTTGCTTTTCTGAGCTGGCCTCTCTGGGACAGCTTTTGTTTTGTTAGGGACCCGGCTTCTCTGGGTCCGTCCCCGCCGCTTTTGTGCGTTTGATTCTCTCTCCTGGCTTCTCTGGGACATCTTATTTTCTTAGGGTCCCGGCTTCTCTGGCTCCTTCCCCGCTCCTTGTGCGCTTTTGATTTTCTGTTCTGGCTTCTCTGGGACAGGCTTTTTTCCTTAGCGTGCCCGCATCTTCCACGCTTGTGTGGTTTGCTTTTCTGAGCTGGCTTCTCTGGGACATCTTTTTTCTTATGGTCCCGGCTTCTCTGGGTCCTTCCCCGCTCCTTGTGCGCTTTTGATTTTCTGTCCTGGCTTCTCTGGGACAGGCTTTTCTCCTTAGCATCCCCGCATCTTCAACGTTTGTGTGGTTTGCTTTTCTGAGCTGGCCTCTCTGGGACAGCTTTTGTTTTGTTAGGGAACCGGCTTCTCTGGGTCCGTCCCCGCCGCTTTTGTGCGTTTGATTCTCTCTCCTGGCTTCTCTGGGACATCTTATTTTCTTAGGGTCCCGGCTTCTCTGGGTCCTTCCCCGCTCCTTGTGCGCTTTTGATTTTCTGTCCTGGCTTCTCTGGGACATGCTTCTTTCCTTAGCGTCCCCGCATCCTCAACGCTTGTGTGGTTTGCTTTTCTGGGCTGGCCTCTCGAGGACAGCTTTTGTTTTGTTAGGGACCCGGCTTCTCTGGGCCCTCCCCGCCGCTTGTGTGCGTTTGATTCTCTCTCCTGGCTTCTCTGGGACATCTTTTTTTCTTAGGGACCCGGCTTCTCTGGGTCCGTCCCCGCCGCTTGTGTGCGTTTGATTCTCTCTCCTGGCTTCTCTGGGACATCTTATTTTCTTAGGGTCCCGGCTTCTCTGGGTCCTTCCCCGCTCCTTGTGCGCTTTTGATTTTCTGTCCTGGCTTTTCTGGGACAGCCTTTTTTCCATAGCGTCCCCGCATCTTCAACGCTTGTGTGGTTTGCATTTCTGAGCTGGCCTCTCTGGGTCAGCTTTTGTTTTGTTAGGGTCACGGCTTCGCTGGGTCCCTCCCCCTAACATGTGCTTTTTTGCTTTACTGTCCCGGCTTCTCCGGGACAGTCGTTTGCGGGTCCTGGTTTATCCGGGTCACTTCCCCTCTTTTCTCAGGATGCATGGTTTGGGTGGTTTAGATATAGCCCTTGACAGCGTGGCATTGAAATCGCTCATTGAATGCATCTCAAGAGCACTTACTGTTGCTGCATCCGGGCTCTTTTGGGAAACCTTCGGTTTTGTTAAGGTTCCGACTCCTCTGGGTCCCTCCCCACCCCTTGTGTGGTTTGCTTTTCTGTCCTGGCATCATTGGGACAGTTTTTCATTCTGTTAGGGACCCGGCTTCTCTGGCTCCCTCGCCGCCCCTTATGTGAGTTTGATTTTCTGTCCTGGCTTCTCTGGGACATCTTTTTTTCGTAGGGTCCCGGCGTCTCTGGGTCCCTCCCCACCCCTTGTGTCCTTTTCTTTCTGTCCTGGCATCTCTGGGACAGCTTTTGTTTTGTTAGGGTCCCCGCTTCTGTTGGTCCCTCCCCAACTCTTTTGTTGTTTGCTTTTATGTCCTGGGTTCTCTGGGACAGCATTTTGATCTTTTGGGGTCCCTGATTCTCTGGTTCCCCCCCCCACCCCTTGTGTGCGTTTGCTTTCTGTCCTGGTTTCTCTGGACCGCTTTTGTTTTCTTAGGGTCCCGGCTTCTCTCTGTCCCTCCACACACCTTGTGTGCTTTTGCTTTCCTGTCCTGGCTTCTCTGGACTCTGGGACAATTTATTGTTCTGTTTGGGACCCGGCTTCTCTGGGTCTCTCCTCGCCTCTTGTGTGCCTTTGATTTTCTGTCCTGGCTTCTCTGGGACCGCTTTTGTTTTCTAAGTGTCCCGGCTTCTCTCGGTCCCTCCATACACCTTGTGTGCTTTTGCTTTCCTGTGCTAGCTTCTCTGGGACAGCTTTTGTTTTGTTAGGGTCCCGGCTACGCTGGGTCCCTCCCCCATTATTTTGTGATTTACTATCCCGCCTTCTCTGGGACAGTTTTTGCGGGTCCTGGCTTAACCGGGTCACTTCCCCTCTTTTCTCGAGATACCTGGTTTTGGTGAAATCGATGCACCGCTTGACAGCGTTGCATTGACATCACTCATTGAATGCATCTCAAGAGCACTTTCTGTTGCTGCCTCCGGGCTCCTTTTGGAGAACTTCTGTTTTGTTTGGGTCCAGGCCTTTCTGGGTCCTTCCCCTTCCCTTGTGTACTTCTGCTTTTTTTCTCTGGGACAGCTTTTTGTTCTTTTAGGGACCCGGCTTCTCTTGTGGGCTTTTGCTTTTCTGTTCCGGCTCCTCTGGGACAGCTTTTATTGTTTTAGACTCCCGTCTTCTCTGGGTACCTCCCCACCCATTGTGTGCTTTTGCTTTACTGTGGTGGCTTCTCTGGGACAATTTTTGTTTTGTTAGGGTGTCGACTTTTCAGGGTCTCTCCCCAAATCTTGTATTTTTTTGCTTTTCTGTCCTGGCTTCTCTGGACAGCTTTTGTTTTCTTAGTGTCCCGGCTTCTCTGGGTCCCTCCACACACTTTGTGTGCTTTTGCTTTTCTGTCCGGGCTTCTCTGAGACCGCTTTTGTTTTCTTAGGGTCCCGGTGTCTCTGGGTCCCTCCACACCCCTTGTGTGCTTTTGCTTTTCTGTCCGGGCTTCTCTGGGACAGCTTTTGCTTTCTTAGGCACCCGGCTTCTCTGTGTCCCTCCCCACACCTTATGTGGTTTGCTTTTATGTCCTGACTTCTCTGGGACTGAATTTCGCTGTGTTAGAGTCTCGGTTTCTCTGGGTCCCTCCAGATCCCTTTTGTGCTTTTGCTCTTCTCTGCTGGCTTCTCTGAGACATTTTTTGTTTTCTTAGGGTCCCGGCTTCTCTGGTCCCTCCACACCCCTCATGTGCGTTTGATTTTCTGTCGTGGCTTCTCTGGGACAGCTTTTTTTCTTAGGGTCCTGGCTTCTCTGGGTCTCTCACCAACGCTTTTGTGCTTTGCTTTGCTGTGTTGGCTTCTCTGGGCAACTTTTGTTTTGTCAGGTTCCCGGGCTTCTCTTAGTCCCTCCCCCAACACTTGTGTGGTTTTGCTTTTCTGTGTTGGCTTCTCTGGGACAGCGTTTGTTATGTTAGGGTCCAGGCTTCTCTGGGACCCTCCCCCCTTATTGTGTGCTTTTGTGTTTTGCTGTCCTGGCTTCTCTGGGACCGTCTTTTGCGGGCCTATCTTTTCCTGGCTCCTTACCTTCTTTTTTCGAGTTGCTTGGTTTGCGTGATTTTGATGCCCCGGTGGACAGCGTGACATTCATATCACTCGTTGAATGCATCTCAAGAGCATTTACTGTTGCTGCTTCCCGAATCTTTTGGTAGAGCAGCCGATTTGTTGGGGTTCCAGCCTCTCTGGGTCCCTCCCCAACTCCTGTGTTTGCTTTTGCTTTTTTGTCCTGGCTTCTCTTGGACAGCTCTAGTTTTGTTATGTTCCCGGCTTCTCTGGGTCCTTTCCCAACCCTTGTGTGGTTTGCTTTTCTGACTGGGTTCTCTGGTACACCATTTTGTTTTTTTTGGGACCCGGCTTTTTTGGGTCACTCCCCAGCCCTTGTGTGCTTTTGCTTTTCTGTTCTGGCTTCTCTGGGACAGCTTTTTTTGTTTAAGAGTCCCGGCTTCTCTGGGTCCCCTCCACCCCTTGTGTGCGTTTGATTTTGTGTCCTGGCTTCTCTGGGACGTCTTTTTTTTCTTAGGGTCCCGGCTTCTCTGGATCCTTCCCCGCTCCTTGTGCGCTTTTGATTTTCTGTCCTCGCTTCTCTGGAACAGGCTTTTTTCCTTAGCGTCCCCGCATCTTCAACGCTTGTGTGGTTTGCTTTTCTGAGCTGGCCTCTCTGGGACAGCTTTTGTTTTGTTAGGGACCCGGCTTCTCAGGGTCCGTCCCCGCCGCTTGTGTGCGTTTGATTCTGTCTCCTGGCTTCTCTGGGAATCTTCTTTTCTTAGGGTCCCAGCTTCTCTGGGTCCTTCCCCGCTCCCTTGCGCTTTTGATTTTCTGTCCTGGCTTCTCTGGGACATGCTTTTTTCCTTAGCGTCCTAGCGTCCCCGCATCTCCAACGCTTGTGTGGTTTGCTTTTCTGAGCTGGCCGCTCTGGGACAGCTTTTGTTTTGTTAGGGACCCGGCTTCTCAGGGTCCGTCCCCGCCGCTTGTGTGCGTTTGATTCTCTCTCCTGGCTTCTCTGGGACATCTTCTTTTCTTAGGGTCCCAGCTTCTCTGGGTCCTTCCCCGCTCCTTGTGCGCTTTTGATTTTCTGTCCTGGCTTCTCTGGGACATGCTTTTTTCCTTAGCGTCCCAGCATCTCCAACGCTTGTGTGGTTTGCTTTTCTGCGCTGGCCTCTCTGGGACAGCTTTTGTTTTGTTAGGGACCCGGCTCCTCTGGGTCCCTCCCCACCCCTTGTGTGGTTTGCTTTTCTGTCATGGCATCACTGGGACAGTTTTTCATTCTGTTAGGGACCCGGCTTCTCTGGCTCCCCCGCCGCCCCTTATGTGAGTTTGATTTTCTGTCCTGGCTTCTCTGGGACATCTTTTTTTCGTAGGGTCCGCGCGTCTCTGTGTCCCTCCCCGCCCCTTGTGTGCTTTTGATTTTCTGTCCTGGCTTTTCTGGGTCCTCTTTTGTTTTGTTAGGGTCCCGGCTTCTGTGGGTCCCTCCCCAACTCTTTTGTTGTTTGCTTTTATGTCCTGGGTTCTCTGGGACAGCATTTTGATCTTTTGGGGTCCCGGATTCTCTGGTTCCCCCCACACCTTGTGTGCTTTTGCTTTCTGTCCTGGCTTCTCTGGGGCCGCTTTTGTTTTCTTAGGGTCCCGGCTTCTCTCTGTCCCTCCACACACCTTGTGTGCTTTTGCTTTCCTGTCCTGGCTTCTCTGGGACATCTTTTTTTCGTAGGGTCCGCGCGTCTCTGGGTCCCTCCCCGCCCATTGTGTGCTTTTGATTTTCTGTCCTGGCTTCTCTGGGTCCGCTTCTGTTTTGTTAGGGTCCCGGCTTCTGTGGGTCCCTCCCCAACTCTTTTGTTGTTTGTTTTTATGTCCTGGGTTCTCTGGGACAGCATTTTGATCTTTTGGGGTCCCGGATTCTCTGGTTCCCCCCACCCCTTGTGTGCTTTTGCTTTCTGTCCTGGCTTCTCTGGGGCCGCTTTTGTTTTCTTAGGGTCCCGGCTTCTCTCTGTCCCTCCACACACCTTGTGTGCTTTTGCTTTCCTGTCCTGGCTTCTCTGGGACAATTTATTGTTCTGTTTGGGACCCGGCTTCTCTGGGTCTCTCCTCGCCCCTTGTGTGCCTTTGATTTTCTGTCCTGGCTTCTCTGGGACCGCTTTTGCTTTCTAAGTGTCCCGGCTTCTCTCGGTCCCTCCATACACCTTGTGTGCTTTTGCTTTCCTGTGCTAGCTTCTCTGGGACAATTTATTGTTCTGTTTGGGACCCGGCTTCTCTGGGTCTCTCCTCGCCCCTTGTGTACCTTTGATTTTCTGTCCTGGCTTCTGTGGGGCCGCTTTGGTTTTCTAAGTGTCCCAGCTTCTCTCGGTCGCTCCATTTTTTTGTGCTTTACTGTCCCAGCTTCTCTGGGACAGTCTTTTGCGGGTCCTGGCCTAACCGGGTCACTTCCCCTCTTTTCTCGAGATACCTAGTTTTGGTGAAATCGATGCACCGCTTGACAGCGTTGCATTGACATCAATCATTGAATGCATCTCAAGAGCACTTTCTGTTGCTGCCTCCGGGCTCCTTTTGGAGAACTTCTGTTTTGTTTGGGTCCCAGCCTTTCTGAGTCCTTGCCCTTTCCTAGTGTACTTCTGCTTTTTTTCTCTGGGACAGCTTTTTGTTCTTTAGGGACCCGGCTTCTCTGGGTCCTTCCCCACCCCTAGTGGGCTTTTGCTTATCTGTTCCGGCTCCTCTGGGACAGCTTTTATTGTTTTAGAGTCCCGTCTTCTCTGCGTACCTCCTCACCCCTTGTGTGCTTTTGCTTTACTGTATTGGCTTCTCTGGGAAAATTTTTGTTTTGTTAGGGTATCGGCTTTTCAGGGTCCCTCCCCAACCCTTGCATTTTTTTGCTTTTCTGTCCTGGCTTCTCTGGACAGCTTTTGTTTTCTTAGGGTCCCGGATTCTCGGGGTCCCTCCACACCCCTTGTGTGCTTTTGCTTTTCTGTTCGGGTTTCTCTGGGACACCTTTTGTTTTCTTAGGCACCTGATTTCTCTGTGTTCCTCTCACACCTTGCTTTTATGTCCTGACTTCTCTGGGACTGAATTTTGCTCTGTTAGAGTCTCGGTTTCTCTGGCTCCCTCCACATCCCTTTTGTGCTTTTGCTTTTCTCTACTGGCTTCTCTGAGACCAATTTTGTTTTCTTAGTGTCCCGGTGTCTCTGGGTCCCTCCACACCCCTTGTGTGCTTTTGCTTTTCAGTCCGGGCTTCTCTGGGACAGCTTTTGTTTTCTTAGGCACCCGGCTTCCTGTGTCCCTCCCCGCACCTTATGTGGTTTGCTTTTATGTCCTGACTTCTCTGGGACTGAATTTCGCTGTGTTAGAGTCTCGTTTTCTCTGGGTCCCTCCACATCCCTTTTTTGCTTTGGCTTTTCTCTGCTGGCTTCTCTGAGACCGCTTTTGTTTTCTTAGGGTCCCGGTGTCTCTGGGTCCCTCCACACCCCTTTTGTGCTTTTGCTCTTCTCTGATGGCTTCTCTTAGACCGTTTTTGTTTTCTTAGGGTCCCGGCTTCTCTGGGTCCCTCCATGCCCCTCGTGTGCTTTTGATTTTCTGTCGTGGCTTCTCTGGGACAGCTTTTTTCTTAGGGTCCCGGCTTCTCTGGGTCCCTCCACACCCCTTGTGTGCTTTTGCTTTTCTGTCCGGGCTTCTCTGGGACAGCTTTTGTTTTCTTAGGCACCCGGCTTCTCTGTGTCCCTCTCACACCTCGTGTGGTTTGCTTTTATGTCCTGACTTCTCTGGGACTGAATTTTGTTGTGTTAGAGTCTCGGTTTCTCTGGGTCCCTCCACATCCCTTTTGTGCTTTTGCTTTTCTCTGCTGGCTTCTCTGAGACCGCTTTTGTTTTCTTAGTGTCCCGGTGTCTCTGGGTCCCTCAACAACCCTTGTGTGCCTTTTGCTTTTCTGTCCGGGCTTCTCTGGGACAGCTTTTGTTTTCTTAGGCACCCGCCTTCCTGTGTCCCTCCCCGCACCTTATGTGGTTTGCTTTTATGTCCTGACTTCTCTGGGACTGATTTTCGCTGTGTTAGAGTCTCGTTTTCTCTGGGTCCCTCCAGATCCCTTTTGTGCTTTTGCTCTTCTCTGCTGGCTTCACTGAGACCGTTATTGTATTCTTAGGGTCCCGGCTTCTCTGGGTCCTTCCACACCCCTCGTGTGGTTTTGATTTTCTATCGTGGCTTCTCTGGGAAAGCTTTTTTTCTTAGGGTCCTGGGTTCTCTGGGTCCCTCACCAACGCTTGTGTGGTTTAAGTTTCTGTCCTGGCTTCTCTGGGACAACTTTTGTTTTGTTAGGTTCCCGGCTTCTCTGTGTCCTTCACACCTTTGTGTGCTATTGTGCTTTGCTGTCCCGGCTTCTCTGGGACAGTCTTTTGCGGGTCCTGGCTCATCTGGATCCCTTCCCCTCTTTTCTCGAGATGCATGGTTTAGATGATTTCGATGCACCACTTGACAGCGTGGCATTTATATCACTCGTTGAATGCATTTCAATAACAATTGCTTTTGCTGCCTCACGGCTCCTTTGGGAGCTTCTGTTTTGTTAGGGTCCCGGCATCTCAGGGTCCCTCCCCATCTCTTGTGTGCTTTTGCTTTTCTGTCCTGGCTTCTCTGGGACAGCTTAAATTTATTTGGGACCCGGCTTCTCTGAGTCCCTCCCAAAAACTTGTGTGCTTTTGCTTTTCTGTCTTGGCTTGTCTGGGATAACTTATAATTTTTATGTGACCCGGCTTCACGCGGTCCCTTCCCAGCCCTTGTGTGCTTTTCCTTTTCTGTCCTGGCTTCTCTAGGACAGCTTTTGTTTTCTTAGGGTCCCTGCTTCTCTGGGTCCCTCCACACCCCTTGTGTTCTCTTGCTTTTCTGTCCTGGCTTCTCTAGGATAGCTTTTGTTTTCTCAAGGTCCCCGCTTCTCTGGGTCCCTCCACGGGCCTTATGTTGTTCGCTTTTTTGTCCAGGCTTCTCTAGAACAGCACTGCGTTCTGTTACGATCCCAATTTCTCTGTGTCCCTCCCCCATCCTTGTGTGCTTTTGCTTTTCTGTCCTGTCCTCTCTGGGACAGCTTTAGTTTTGTTAGGGTACCGTATTCTCTGGGTCCCTCCTCATCCCTTGTGTGCTTTTGCGTTACTCTCCTGGCTGCTTTGGGAAAGCTTTTTGTTCTGTTAGGGACCCGGCTTCTCTGGGTCCCTCCTAACCCCTTGAGTGCTTTTGCTTTCCTGCCTTGGCTTTTTTGGGACAGCTTTTGTTTTCTTAGGGTCCCTGCTTCTCTGGATCCATCCCATCTCTTGTGTGGTTTGCTTTTCTGCCCTGGCTTCCCTGGGACAGCTTTTGTTTTGTTAGGCTCCTGGCTCCTCTGGGTACATCCCCCTTATTGTTTGCTTTTAGGCTTTTCTGTCCCGGCTACTCGAGGACAGTCTTTTCCGGGTCATGTCTTATCCGGTTCATTTCAACAGGTTCCCGGCTTCTCTGTGTCCTTCACACCTTTGTGTGCTATTGTGCTTTGCTGTCCCGGCTTCTCTGGGACAGTCTTTTGCGGGTCCTGGCTTATCTGGATCCCTTCCCCTCTTTTCTCGATTTGCATAGTTGGGGTGATTCCGATGCACGGCTTGACAGCGTGGCATTTATATCAACCATTGAATGCATCCCAAGAGCTCTTGCTGTTGCTGCTTCCGGGCTCCCATGGGACACTCTAGTTTTTTTAGGGTCCCGGCTTCTCTGGTTCCCCCCCAATCCCTTGTGTGCTTTTGTTTTTCTAAGCTGGCTTGTCTGGGACAGCTTTTTTTCTTAGGGTCCCCGCTTCTCTGGGTCCCTCCACACCCCCTTTCTGCTTTTGTTTTTTTCTGTCCTGGCTTCTCTAGGATAGCTTTTGTTTTCTTAGGGTCCCCGCTTCTCTGGGTCCCTCCACGCCCGTTGTGTTGTTCGCTTTTTTGTCCTGGCTTCTCTGGAACAGTATTGCGTTCTGTTAGGATCACAGCTTCTCTGTGTCCTTCCCCCGTCCTTGTTTGCTTTTGCTTTTCTGTCCTGGCCTTACTGGGACAGCTTTAGTTTTGTTAGGGTCTCGTTTTCTTTGGGTCCCTCCTAACCCCTTGAGTGTTTTTGCTTTTCTGCCCTGGCTTCTCTGGGACAACTTTTGTTTTGTAAGGTTCCCGAATCCTCTGGGTCCCTCCCCCCTATTGTGTGCTTTCATGCTTTACATGCGGGTCCTGGCTCATCAGGCTCATTTCACCTCTTTTCTCGATTTGCATAGTTAGGGTGATTTCTATGCGTGTCCCTGATATCACCCATTGAATGCATCTCAAGAGCTCTTGCTCTTGCTGCCTCCCGGCTCCTATGGGATACTCTAGTTTTGTTAGGGTCCCGGCTTCTCTGGATCCCTTCCCACCACTTGTGAGATTTTGCTTTTCGGTCCGGGCTCCTCTGGGACATCTTTGGTCTTCTTAGTGTCCCGGCTTCTCTGGGTCCCTCCGCCTTTTTGCAAGCCTTTGTTCTTTACTGTCCCGTCTTCTCTGGGACAGTCTATTGCGGGTCCTGGCTTATCCGGTTCCTTTCACCTCTTTTCTCGATATGCATAGTTAGGGTGATTTCGATGCACCGCATGAAATCGTGACATTGGTTTCACTCATTGAATGCATCGCAAGAGCACTTGCTATCGCTGCCTCCCGGCTCCATTGCGAGAGCTCCCGTTTTGATAGGGTCCCAGCCTCTCTGTGTCCCTCCCCACCACTTTTGTGCTTTTGTTTTTCTGTCCTGCTTCTCTAGGATAGTTTTTGTTTTCTTAGGTTCCACGCTTCTCTGGGTCCCTCCACGCCCCTTGTGTTGTTCGCTTTTTTTGTCCTGGCTTCACTAAAACGGCATTGCATTCTGTTAGGATCCCAGCTTCTCTGTGTCCCTCCCTCATTCTTGTGTGCTTTTGCTTTTCTGTCCTGGCCTCTCTGGGACAGCTTTAGTTTTGTTACGTTTCCGTTTTCTTTGGGTCCCTACCCATCCCTTGTGTGCTTTTGCGTTACTCTCCTGGCTTCTCTGGGAAAGCTTTTTGTTCTGTTAGGGACCAGGCTTCTCTGGGTCCCTTCTAACTCCTTGAGTGCTTTTGCTTTTCTGCCTTGGCTTCTGAGACAGCTTTTGTTTTCTTAGGATCCCTGCTTTTCTGGATCCCTCACATCGCTTTTGTGGCTTGCTTTTCTGCCCTGGCTTCTCTAGGACAGCTTTTGTTTTGTTAATGTCCCAGCTCCTCTGTGTCCCTCCACCTTAGTTTGTGCTTTTGTGCTTTACTGTCCCGGCTTCTCTGGGACAGTCTTTTGCGGGTCCTGGCTTATCCGGTTCTTTTCACCTCTTTTCTCGATATGCATAGTTAGGGTGACTTCGATGCACCGCTTGACAGCGCGGCATCGATAACACTCATTGAATGCATCTCAAGAGCTCTTGCTGTTGCTGCCTCCCGGCTCCGTTACGAGAGCTCCCGTTTTGTTATGGTCCCGGCTTATCAGGGTCCCTCCCCTTCCCATGTGTGGTTTTCTTTTCTGTCCTGGCTTCTCTGGTTTCTTAGGGTCCCGACCTCTTTAGATCCTTCACCACCCCTTGTGGGATTTTCTTGTCTGTCCTGGCTTCTCTGGGACCATATTCTTTTCAGTTAGGGTCCTGGCTTTGCTGGATCCCTCCCCACCCCTTGTGTTTGCTTTTGCATTTTTGCCATGGCTTCTCAGGGACAGCTCTAGTTTTGTTAGGGTCCAGCTACTCCGGGTTCCGCCCCATCCCTTGTTTGCTTTGGTTTTTCTATCCTGGCTTCTCTGGGACAGCTTTTTGTTTTGTTAGGGACTCGGCTTCTCTGGGTCCCTCGCCAACCCTTGTGAGATTTTGCCCGGGCTTCTCTGGGACAGCTTTGGTTTTCTTAGGTTTCCGGCTTCCCTGGGACCCTCCGCCTTATTGCGTGCTTTTGTACTTTACTGCACCGGCTTCCCTGGGACAGTCTTTTGCGTACCTCGCTTATCCGGTTCCTTTCCCTTCTTTTCCCAAGATGAACCGTTTGAGTGATTTCGATGCACCACTTGACAGCTTGGAATTGATATCACTCATTGAATGTATCTCAAGATAACTTCCTGCAGCTGCCTCCCGGCTATTTTGGGAGTTTCCGCTTTGTTAGGGTTCCAGCTTCTCTGTGTCCCTCCTCGCCCCTTCTGTGGTTTTGCTTTTCTGTCCTGGCTTCTCTGAGACAGCAAATTTTTCTGTTACGGTCCCGGCTTCTCGGGGTCCTGTCACCCTTTCTGGGCTTTTGCTTTTCTGTTCCGGCTTCTCTGAGACAGCTTTTTTATTGTTAGCGTCCCTGCCTCTCTGATTCCCTCAACCCTCATTGTGTGTTTTTGTGCTTTACTGTCCCGGCTTCTCTGGGACAGTATTTTGCGGGTCCTGGCTTATCGGGATCCCTTCCCATCTTTTCTCGAGATGCATGGTTTGCGTGATTTCGATGCACCACTTGACAGCGTGGCGTTTATATCACTCGTTGAATGCATCACAAGAGCACTTGCTTTTGCTGCCTCGCGGCTCTTTTCTGAGCTTCTGTTTTGTTAGGGTCCCGGCATCTCTGGGTCCCTCCCCACCCCTTTTAAAGTTTTGCTTTTCTGTCCTCGCTTCTCTGGGACATTTTTTGTATTGTTAGGGTCCCTGCTTCGCTGGTTCCCCACCTTATTTTGTGCTTTTGTGCTTTACTGTCCTTGCTTCTCTGGGACAAAATTTTGTTCTGTCAGGGTCCCGGCGTCTCTGGGTCCCACCAACCCTTGAGTGCTTTTGCTTTTCTGTCCTGGCTTCTCTGGGATAGCTTTTGTGTTGTTAGGGTCCCCCTGATTCTCTGGTTCCCTCCCCCCCTATTGTGTGTTTTGTGTGTTTTTGTGTTTTACTGTCCCGGCTTCTCTGTGACAGTCTTTGCGGATCCTGACTTATCTGGATCTTTTCCCCTCTTTTCTCGAGATGCATGGTTTGGGTGATTTGGATGCACTGCTTGACAGCGGGGCATTTATATCACTTGTTGAATGAATCACAAGAGCACTTGTTTTTGTTGCCTCACGGCTCTTTTGGGAGCTTCTGTTTTGTTAGGGTCCCCGCATCTCTGGGTCCCTCCCCACCCTTTTTGTGGTTTTGCTTTTCTATCCTGGCTTCTCAGGGACAACTTTTTGTTCTTTTAGGGACCCGGCTTCTCTGGGTCCCTCCCCATCCCTTGTGTGATTTTGATTTTCTGCCCGGGCTTCTCTGGGACAGCTTTGGTTTTCTTAGGGTCCGGGCTTCTCTGGGTCCCTCCGCTTTATTGCGTGCTTTTGTACTTTACTGTCCCGGCTTCTCTGGTGCAGCCTTTAGCAGATCCTGTCTTATCCGGGTCTCTTCCCCATTTTTCTCGAGATGTATGGTTTGCGCGATTTCTATGCAC
The DNA here is from genome assembly GCF_964194025.1 of Convolutriloba macropyga. Classification (NCBI taxonomy): domain Eukaryota; kingdom Metazoa; phylum Xenacoelomorpha; order Acoela; family Convolutidae; genus Convolutriloba; species Convolutriloba macropyga. The sequence continues at coordinate 43,631,380 of NC_134479.1, forward strand.
CGCTTGACAGCGTGGCATTGATGTCACTCATTGAATGCATGTCATGATCACTTGCTGTTGCTGCCTCCCGGCTCCTTTCGCAGAGCTTCCGTATTGCTAGGGTCCCAGCATCTCTGGGTCCCTCCCACACCTTCCGTGATTTTTCTTTTCTTTCCGCGCTTCTCTGAGATAGCTTTGGTTTTCTTAGGGTCTCGGCTCCTTATTGCTTCCCTTCCCCTCTTTTCTCGAGATGCATGGTTTATAGGATTTCGATGCACCACTTGACAGCGTGGCATTTATATCACTCGTTGAATGCATCTCAATAACAATTGCTTTTGCTGCCTCACGGCTCCTTTGGTAACTTCTGTTTTGTTAGGGTCCCAGCTTCCCTGGGTCCCTCCCCACCCCTTGTGTAGTTTTGCTTTTATGGGACAGCATTTTGTTCTGTTAATATCCCGGCTTCTCTAGGTCCTGCCACATCTTGTGTGCTTTTGCTTTTCTGTCCTGGCTTCTCTGGGAGAGCTTTTGTATTGTTAGGGTCTCTGCTTCTCTGGGTCCCTCCCCACACCGTATGTGATTTTTCTTTTCTGTCCCGGCTTCTCTGTGACAGCTTTGGTTTTCTTATGATGACGGCTTCTCTGGGTCCCTCCGCCTTATTGCGTTTTTTTCTGCTTTACTGTCCCGGATTCGCTGGGACAGTCTTTTGCGGGTCTTGTCTTATCTGGATTCCTTCCCCTCTTTTCTCGAGATGCATGGTTTAGGTGATTTCGGTGCACCACTTGAAAGCGTGGCATTTATATAACTCGTTGAATGCATCTCATTAACAATTGCTTTTGCTGCCTCACGGCTCCTTTGGGAGCTTCTGTTTTGCTACGGGTCCCGGCATCTCAGGGTCCCTCCCCATCTCTTGTGTGCTTTTGCTTTTCTATCCTGGCTTCTCTGGGACAGCTTTTTGTTTTCTTAGGGACCCGACCTCTCTGGGTCCCTCCCCACACCTTGTGTGATTTTTCTTTTCTGTCCGGGCTTCTCTGAGACAGCTTTGGTTTTCTCAGGGTGCCGGCTTCTCTGGGTCTTCCGCCTTATTGTGTGTTTTGTGTGTTTTTGTGTTTTACTGTCCCGGCTTCTCTGTGACAGTCTTTGCGGATCCTGACTTATCTGGATCTTTTCCCCTCTTTTCTCGAGATGCATGGTTTGGGTGATTTGGATGCACTGCTTGACAGCGGGGCATTTATATCACTTGTTGAATGAATCACAAGAGCACTTGTTTTTGTTGCCTCACGGCTCTTTTGGGAGCTTCTGTTTTGCTAGGGTCCCCGCATCTCTGGGTCCCTCCCCACCCTTTTTGTGGTTTTGCTTTTCTATCCTGGCTTCTCAGGGACAACTTTTTGTTCTTTTAGGGACCCGGCTTCTCTGGGTCCCTCCCCATCCCTTGTGTGATTTTGATTTTCTGCCCGGGCTTCTCTGGGACAGCTTTGGTTTTCTTAGGGTCCGGGCTTCTCTGGGTCCCTCCGCTTTATTGCGTGCTTTTGTACTTTACTGTCCCGGCTTCTCTGGTGCAGCCTTTAGCAGATCCTGTCTTATCCGGGTCTCTTCCCCATTTTTCTCGAGATGTATGGTTTGCGCGATTTCTATGCACCGCTTGACAGCGTGGCATTGATGTCACTCATTGAATGCATGTCATGATCACTTGCTGTTGCTGCCTCCCGGCTCCTTTCGCAGAGCTTCCGTATTGCTAGGGTCCCAGCATCTCTGGGTCCCTCCCACACCTTCCGTGATTTTTCTTTTCTTTCCGCGCTTCTCTGAGATAGCTTTGGTTTTCTTAGGGTCTCGGCTCCTTATTGCTTCCCTTCCCCTCTTTTCTCGAGATGCATGGTTTATAGGATTTCGATGCACCACTTGACAGCGTGGCATTTATATCACTCGTTGAATGCATCTCAATAACAATTGCTTTTGCTGCCTCACGGCTCCTTTGGTAACTTCTGTTTTGTTAGGGTCCCAGCTTCCCTGGGTCCCTCCCCACCCCTTGTGTAGTTTTGCTTTTATGGGACAGCATTTTGTTCTGTTAATATCCCGGCTTCTCTAGGTCCTGCCACATCTTGTGTGCTTTTGCTTTTCTGTCCTGGCTTCTCTGGGAGAGCTTTTGTATTGTTAGGGTCTCTGCTTCTCTGGGTCCCTCCCCACACCGTATGTGATTTTTCTTTTCTGTCCCGGCTTCTCTGTGACAGCTTTGGTTTTCTTATGATGACGGCTTCTCTGGGTCCCTCCGCCTTATTGCGTTTTTTTCTGCTTTACTGTCCCGGATTCGCTGGGACAGTCTTTTGCGGGTCTTGTCTTATCTGGATTCCTTCCCCTCTTTTCTCGAGATGCATGGTTTAGGTGATTTCGGTGCACCACTTGAAAGCGTGGCATTTATATAACTCGTTGAATGCATCTCATTAACAATTGCTTTTGCTGCCTCACGGCTCCTTTGGGAGCTTCTGTTTTGCTACGGGTCCCGGCATCTCAGGGTCCCTCCCCATCTCTTGTGTGCTTTTGCTTTTCTATCCTGGCTTCTCTGGGACAGCTTTTTGTTTTCTTAGGGACCCGACCTCTCTGGGTCCCTCCCCACACCTTGTGTGATTTTTCTTTTCTGTCCGGGCTTCTCTGAGACAGCTTTGGTTTTCTCAGGGTGCCGGCTTCTCTGGGTCTTCCGCCTTATTGCGTGCTTTTGTGCCTTAATTTCCCGGCTTCGCTGGGACCGTCTTTTGCGGTACTTTGCTTATCGGGGTCCCTTCCCCTCTTTTCTCGAAATGCATGGTTTGCGTGATTTCGATGCACCACTTGACAGCGTGGCGTTTGTATCACTCGTTGAATGCATCGCAAGTGCACTTGCTTTTGCTGCCTCCCGGATCTTTTGGGAGCTTCTGTTTGTTAGGGTCCCGGCATCTCTGGGTCCCTTCCCACCTCTTGTGTTTGTTTTGCTTTTTTGTCCTGTCTCCTCTGGGACAGCATTTTGTTCTGTTAGGGTCCCGGATTCTCTGGGTTCCGCCACCCTTGTCTGGTTTTGCTTTTCTGGGACAGCATTTTGTTCTGTTAATATCCCGGCTTCTCTAGGTCCTGCCACATCTTGTGTGCTTTTGCTTTTCTGTCCTGGCTTCTCTGGGAGAGCTTTTGTATTGTTAGGGTCTCTGCTTCTCTGGGTCCCTCCCCACACCGAATGTGATTTTTCTTTTCTGTCCCGGCTTCTCTGTGACAGCTTTGGTTTTCTTATGGTGACGGCTTCTCTGGGTCCTTCCGCCTTTTTGCGTTTTTTTCTGCTTTACTGTCCCGGATTCTCTGGGACAGTCTTTTGCGGGTCCTGGCTTATCTGGATTCCTTCCCCTCTTTTCTCGAGATGCATGGTTTAGTTGATTTCGATGAACCACTTGACAGCGTGGCATTTATATAACTCGTTGAATGCATCTCAATAACAATTGCTTTTGCTGCCTCACGGCTCCTTTGGGAGCTTCTGTTTTGTTAGGATCCCGGCATCTCAGGGTCCCTCCCCACCTCTTGTGTTTGTTTTGCTTTTTTGTCCTGGCTTCTCTGCGACAGCAAATTTTTCAGGTACGGTGCCGGCTTCTCTGGGTCCTGTCACCCTTTCTGGGCTTTTGCTTTTCTGTTTCGGCTTCTCTGAGACAGCTTTTCTGTTGTTAGGGTCCCTGCCTCTCTGATTCCCTCACCCCTTATTGTGTGTTTTTGTGCTTTACTGTCCCGGCTTCTCTGGAACAGTCTTTTGCGGGTCCTGGCTTATCGGGATCCCTTCCCCTCTTTTCTCGAAATGCATGGTTTGCGTGATTTCGATGCACCAATTGACAGCCTGGCGTTTGTATCACTCGTTGAATGCATCTCAATAACAATTGCTTTTGCTGCCTCACGGCTCCTTTGGGAGCTTCTGTTTTGTTAGGATCCCGGCATCTCAGGGTCCCTCCCCACCTCTTGTGTTTGTTTTGCTTTTTGTCCTGGCTTCTCTGCGACAGCAAATTTTTCAGGTACGGTGCCGGCTTCTCTGGGTCCTGTCACCCTTTCTGGGCTTTTGCTTTTCTGTTTCGGCTTCTCTGAGACAGCTTTTCTGTTGTTAGGGTCCCTGCCTCTCTGATTCCCTCACCCCTTATTGTGTGTTTTTGTGCTTTACTGTCCCGGCTTCTCTGGAACAGTCTTTTGCGGGTCCTGGCTTATCGGGATCCCTTCCCCTCTTTTCTCGAAATGCATGGTTTGCGTGATTTCGATGCACCAATTGACAGCCTGGCGTTTGTATCACTCGTTGAATGCATCGCAAGAGCACTTGCTTTTGCTGCCTCCCGGCTCTTTTGGGAGCCTCTGTTTTGTTAGGGTCCCGGCATCTCTGGGTCCCTTCCCACCTCTTGTGTTTGTTTTGCTTTTTTGTCCTGGCTCCTCTGGGACAGCATTTTGTTCTGTTAGGGTCCCGGATTCTCTAGGTCCTGCCACATCATGTGTGCTTTTGCTTTTCTGTCCTGGCTTCTCTGGGAGAGCTTTTGTATTGTTAGGGTCTCTGCTTCTCTGGGTCCCTCCCCACACCGTATGTGATTTTTCTTTTCTGTCCCGGCTTCTCAGTGACAGCTTTGGTTTTCTTATGGTGACGGCTTCTCTGGGTCCTTCCGCCTTTTTGCGTTTTGTTCTGCTTTACTGTCCCGGATTCTCTGGGACAGTCTTTTGCGGGTCCTGGATTATCTGGATTCCTTCTCCTTTTTTCTTGAGATGCATGGTTTGGGTGATTTCGATGCACCACTTGACAGCGTGGCATTTATATAACTCGTTGAATGCATCTCAATAACAATTGCTTTTGCTGCCTCACGGCTCCTTTGGGAGCTTCTGTTTTGTTAGGGCCCCGGCATCTCAGGGTCCCTCCCCATCTCTTGTGTGCTTTTGCTTCTCTATCCTGGCTTCTCTGGGACAGCTTTTTATTTTCTTAGTGACCCGACCACTTTGGATCCCTCCCCCCACCTTGTGTGATTTTTCTTTTCTCTCCGGGCTTCTCTGAGACAGCTTTGGTTTTCTCAGGGTGCCGGCTTTTCTGGGTCTCCCGCCTTATTGCGTGCTTTTGTGCCTTAATTTCCCGGCTTTGCTGGGACAGTCTTTTGCGGTACTTTGCTTATCGGGGTCCCTTCCCCTCTTTTCTCGATATGAACGGTTTGGGTGATTTCGATGCAACACTTGACTGCCTGGAAGTTATATCACACATTGAATGCATCTCAAGAGCACTTCCTGCTGCTGCCTCCCGGCTCCTTTGTGAGCTCGTGCTTTGCTAGGGTCCAAGCTTCTCTGGGTCCCTTCCCACCTCTTGTGTTTGTTTTGCTTTTTTGTCCTGGCTCCTCTGGGACAGCATTTTGTTCTGTTAGGGTCCCGGATTCTCTGGGTTCCGCCACCCTTGTGTTCTTTTGCTTTTCTGTCCTGGCTTCTCTGGGACATTTTTTGTATTGTTAGGGTCCCTGCTTTGCTGGTTCCGCTCCTTATTGTATGCTTTTGTGCTTTACTGTCCTTGCTTCTCCGGGACAAAAATTTGTTCTGTCAGGGTCCCGGCCTCTCTGGGTCACACCACCCCTTTTGTGCTTTTGGTCTTCTGTTCTGGCTTTTCTGGGATAGCTTTTGTGTTGTTAGGGTCCCTGATTCTCTGGTTCCGTCCCCCTTATTGTGTGTTTTGTGTGTTTTTGTGCTTTACTGTCCCGGCTTCTCTGGGACAGTCTTCATTGATCCTGACTTATCTGGATCCCTTCCCCTCTTTTTTCGAGATGCATGGTTTGGTTGATTTCGATGCACCGCTTGACAGCGGGGCATTTATATCACTCGTTGAATGCATCACAAGAGCACTTGCTTTTGCTGCCTCCCGGCTCCTTTGGGAGCTTCTGTTTTGTTAGGGTCCCGGCATCTCTGGGTCCCTCCATACGCTTTTTGTGGTTTTGCTTTTCTGTCCAGGCTTCTCTGGGACATTTTTTGTATTGTTAGTGTCCCTTCTTCGCTGGTTCCCCCCTTATTGTGTGCTTTTGTGCTTTACTGTCCTTGCTTCTCTGGGACAAAATTTTGTTCTATCAGGGTCCCGGGCTCTCTGGGTCCCACCACCCCTTGTGTGCTTTTGGTCTTCTGTCCTGGCTTCTATTGGATAGCTTTTGTGTTGTTAGGGTCCCTGATTCTCTGGTTCCCTCCCCCCTTATTGTGTGTTTTGTGTGTTTTTGTGCTTTACTGTCCCGGCTTCTCTGGGACAGTCTTCATTGATCCTGACTTATCTGGATCCCTTCCCCTCTTTTTTCGAGATGCATGGTTTGGTTGATTTCGATGCACCGCTTGACAGCGGGGCATTTATATCACTCGTTGAATGCATCACAAGAGCACTTGCTTTTGCTGCCTCCCGGCTTCTTTGGGAGCTTCTGTTTTGTTAGTGTCCCGGCATCTCTGGGTCCCTCCATACGCTTTTTGTGGTTTTGCTTTTCTGTCCAGGCTTCTCTGGGACATTTTTTGTATTGTTAGTGTCCCTTCTTCGCTGGTTCCCCCCTTATTGTGTGCTTTTGTGCTTTACTGTCCTTGCTTCTCTGGGACAAAATTTTGTTCTATCAGGGTCCCGGGCTCTCTGGGTCCCACCACCCCTTGTGTGCTTTTGGTCTTCTGTCCTGGCTTCTATTGGATAGCTTCTGTGTTGTTAGGGTCCCTGATTCTCTGGTTCCCTCCCCCCTTATTGTGTGTTTTGTGTGTTTTTGTACCTTACCGGCTTCTCTGGGACAGTCTTTGTGGATCCTGACTTATCTGGATCCCTTCCCCTCTTTTCTCGAGATGCATGGTTTTGGTGATTTCGATGCACCGCTTAACAGCGGGGCATTTATATCACTCGTTGAATGCATCACAAGAGCACTTACTTTAGGTGCCTCCCGGCTCTTTTGGGAGCTCCCTCGCCATCCCTTGTGTGATTTTGCTTTCCTGTCCGGGCTTCTCTGGGATAGCTTTGGTTTTCTTAGGTTCCTGGCTTCTCTGGGTCCCTCCGCCTTATTGCGTGCTTTTGTACCTTACTGTCCCGGTTTCTCTGGGACAGTCTTTGTGGATCCTGACTTATCTGGATCCCTTCCCGTCTTTTCTCGAGATGCATGGTTTGGGTGATTTCGTTGCATCGCTTGAGAGCGTGGCATTTAGATCACTCGTTGAATGCATCACAAAAGCACTTGCTTTTGCTGCCTCCCGGCTCTTTTGGGAGCTTCTGTTTTGTTAGGGTCCCGGCATCTCTGGGTCCCTCCATACGCTTTTTGTGGTTTTGCTTTTCTGTCCTGGCTTCTCTGTTACCTTTTTGTATTGTTAGCCTCCCTGCTTCTCTGGTTCCCCCCCTTATTGTGTGCTTTTGTGCTTTACTGTCCTTGCTTCTCTGGGACAAAATTTTGTTCTGTCAGGGTCCCGGCCTCTCTGGGTCCCACCAACCCTTGTGTGCTTTTGGTCTTCTGTCCTGGCTTCTCTGGGATAGCTTTTGTGTTATTAGGGTCCCTCATTCTCTGGTTCCCTCCCCCCTTATTGTGTGTTTTGTGTGTTTTTGTGCTTTACTGTCCCAGCTTCTCTGGGACAATCTTTGCGGATCCTGACTTATCTGGATCCCTTCCCCTCTTTTCTCGAGATGCATGGTTTGGTTGATTTCGATGCACCGCTTGACAGCGGGGCATTTATATCACTCGTTGAATGCATCACAAGAGCACTTGCTTTTGCTGCCTCCCGGCTCCTTTGGGAGCTTCTGTTTTGTCAGGGTCCCGGCCTCTCTGGGTCCCACCAACCCTTGTGTGCTTTTGGTCTTCTGTCCTGGCTTCTCTGGGATAGCTTTTGTGTTGTTAGGGTCCCTGATTCTCTGGTTCCCTCCCCCTTATTGTGTGTTTTGTGTGTTTTTGTGCTTTACTGTCCCGGCTTCTCTGGGACAGTCTTCATTGATCCTGACTTATCTGGATCCCTTCCCCTCTTTTTTCGAGATGCATGGTTTGGTTGATTTCGATGCACCGCTTGACAGCGGGGCATTTATATCACTCGTTGAATGCATCACAAGAGCACTTGCTTTTGCTGCCTCCCGGCTCCTTTGGGAGCTTCTGTTTTGTTAGGGTCCCGGCATCTCTGGGTCCCTCCATACGCTTTTTGTGGTTTTGCTTTTCTGTCCAGGCTTCTCTGGGACATTTTTTGTATTGTTAGTGTCCCTTCTTCGCTGGTTCCCCCCTTATTGTGTGCGTTTGTGCTTTACTGTCCTTGCTTCTCTGGGACAAAATTTTGTTCTGTCAGGGTCCCGGGCTCTCTGGGTCCCACCACCCCTTGTGTGCTTTTGGTCTTCTGTCCTGGCTTCTATTGGATAGCTTTTGTGTTGTTAGGGTCCCTGATTCTCTCGTTCCCTCCCCCCTTATTGTGTGTTTTGTGTGTTTTTGTACCTTACTGTCCCGGCTTCTCTGGGACAGTCTTTGTGGATCCTGACTTATCTGGATCCCTTCCCCTCTTTTCTCGAGATGCATGGTTTTGGTGATTTTGATGCACCGCTTGACAGCGGGGTATTTATATCACTCGTTGAATGCATCACAAGAGCACTTACTTTTGCTGCCTCCCGGCTCTTTTGGGAGCTCCCTCGCCATCCCTTGTGTGATTTTGCTTTCCTGTCCGGGCTTCTCTGGGATAGCTTTGGTTTTCTTAGGTTCCCGGCTTCTCTGGGTCCCTCCGCCTTATTGCGTGCTTTTGTACCTTACCGTCCCGGTTTCTCTGGGACAGTCTTTGTGGATCCTGACTTATCTGGATCCCTTCCCCTCTTTTCTCGAGATGCATGGTTTGGGTGATTTCGTTGCATCGCTTGAGAGCGTGGCATTTAGATCACTCGTTGAATGCATCACAAGAGCACTTGCTTTTGCTGCCTCCCGGCTCTTTTGGGAGCTTCTGTTTTGTTAGGGTCCCGGCATCTCTGGGTCCCTCCATACGCTTTTTGTGGTTTTGCTTTTCTGTCCTGGCTTCTCTGTTACCTTTTGTATTGTTAGTCTCCCTGCTTCTCTGGTTCCCCCCCTTATTGTGTGCTTTTGTGCTTTACTGTCCTTGCTTCTCTGGGACAAAATTTTGTTCTGTCAGGGTCCCGGCCTCTCTGGGTCCCACCACCCCTTGTGTGCTTTTGGTCTTCTGTCCTGGCTTCTCTGGGATAGCTTTTGTGTTATTAGGGTCCCTCATTCTCTGGTTCCCTCCCCCCTTATTGTGTGTTTTGTGTGTTTTTGTGCTTTACTGTCCCGGCTTCTCTGGGACAATCTTTGCGGATCCTGACTTATCTGGATCCCTTCCCCTCTTTTCTCGAGATGCATGGTTTTGGTGATTTCGATGCACCGCTTGACAGCGGGGCTTTTATATCACTCGTTGAATGCATCACAAGAGCACTTACTTTTGCTGCCTCCCGGCTCTTTTGGGAGCTTCTGTTTTGTTAGGGTCCCGGCATCTCTGGGTCCCTCCCCATCCCTTGTGTGATTTTGCTTTTCTGTCCGGGCTTCTCTGGGATAGCTTTGGTTTTCTTAGGGTCCCGGCTTCTCTGGGTCCCTCCGCCTTATTGCGTGCTCTTGTACCTTACTGTCCCGGTTTTTCTGGGACAGTCTTTGTGGATCCTGACTTATCTGGATCCCTTCCCCTCTTTTCTCGAGATGCATGGTTTGGGTGATTTCGTTGCATCGCTTGAGAGCGTGGCATTTAGATCACTCGTTGAATGCATCACAAGAGCACTTGCTTTTGCTGCCTCCCGGCTCTTTTGGGAGCTTCTGTTTTGTTAGGGTCCCGGCATCTCTGGGTCCCTCCATACGCTTGTTGTGGTTTTGCTTTTCTGTCCTGGCTTCTCTGTTACATTTTTTGTATTGTTAGTGCCCTGCTTCGCTGTTTCCCTCCTTATTGTGTGCTTTTGTGCTTTACTGTCCTTGCTTCTCTGGGACAAAATTTTGTTCTGTCAGGGTCCCGGCCTCTCTGGGTCCCACCACCCCTTGTGTGCTTTCGGTCTTCTGTCCTGGCTTCTCTGGAGTAGCTTTTGTGTTGTTAGGGTCCCTGATTCTCTGGTTCCCTCCCTCTTATTGTGTGTTTTGTGTGTTTTTGTGCTTTACTGTCCCGGCTTCTCTGGGACAGTCTTTGCGGATCCTGACTTATCTGGATCTCTTCCCCTCTTTTCTCGAGATGCATGGTTTGCGTGATTTCGATGCACCGCATGACAGCGGGGCATTTATATCACTCGTTGAATAAATCACAAGAGCACTTGCTTTTGCTGCCTCCCGGCTCTTTTGGGAGCTTCTGTTTTGTTAGGGTCCCGGCATCTTTGGGTCCCTCCCTACACTTTTTGTGGTTTTGCTTTTCTATCCTGGCTTCTCAGGGACATTTTTTTGTTCTGTTAGGGACCCGGCTTCTCTGGGTCCCTCCCCATCCCTTGTGTGATTTTGCTTTTCTGTCCGGGCTTCTCTGGGATAGCTTTGGTTTTCTTAGGGTCCCGGCTTCTCTGGGTCCCTCCTCCTTATTGCGTGCTTTTGTACTTTACTGTCCCGTCTTCTCTGGTGCGGCCTTTAGCAGATCCTGTCTTATCCGGGTCTCTTCCCCATTTTTCTCGAGATGTATGGTTTGCGCGATTTCTATGCACCGCTTGACAGCGTGGCATTGATGTCACTCATTGAATGCATGTCATGATCACTTGCTGTTGCTGCCTCCCGGCTCCTTTCGCAGAGCTTCCGTATTGCTAGGGTCCCAGCATCTCTGGGTCCCTCCAACACCTTCCGTGATTTTTCTTTTCTGCCTCCCGGCTCTTTTGGGAGCTTCTGTTTTGCTAGGGTCCCGGCATCTCCGGGTCTCTCCATACGCTTTTTTTTGTGGTTTTGCTTTTCTGTCCTGGCTTCTCTGTAACATTTTTTGTATTGTTAGTGTCCCTGCTTCGCTGGTTCCCCCCTTATTGTGTGCTTTTGTGCTTTACTGTCCTTGCTTCTCTGGGACAAAATTTTGTTCTGTCAGGGTCCCGGCCTCTCTGGGTCCCACCACCCCTTGTGTGCTTTCGGTCTTCTGTCCTGGCTTCTCTGGAGTAGCTTTTGTGTTGTTAGGGTCCCTGATTCTCTGGTTCCCTCCCCCTTATTGTGTGTTTTGTGTGTTTTTGTGCTTTACTGTCCCGGCTTCTCTGGGACAGTCTTTGCGGATCCTGACTTATCTGGATCCCTTCCCCTCTTTTCTCCAGCGGGGCATTTATATCACTCGTTGAATGCATCACAATAGCACTTGCTTTTACTGCCTCCCGGCTCTTTTGGGAGATTCTGTTTTGTTAGGGTCCCGGCATCTCTGGGTCCCTCCCTACACTTTTTGTGGTTTTGCTTTTCTATCCTGGCTTCTCAGGGACATTTTTTGTTCTGTTAGGGATCCGGCTTCTCTGGGTCCCTCCCCATCCCTTGTGTGATTTTGCTTTTCTGTCCGGGCTTCTCTGGGATTGCTTTGGTTTTCTTAGGGTCCCGGCTTCTCTGGGTCCCTCCTCCTTATTGCGTGCTTTTGTACTTTACTGTCCCGTCTTCTCTGGGACAGTCTTTGTGGATCCTGACTTATCTGGATCCCTTCCCCTCTTTTCTCGAGATGCATGGTTTGGGTGATTTCGATGCATCGCTTGACAGCGGGGCATTTATATCACTCGTTGAATGCATCACAAGAGCACTTGATTTTGCTGCCTCCCGGTTCTTTTGGGAGCTTCTGTTTTGTTAGGGTCCCGACATCTCTGGGTCCCTCCATACGCTTTTTGTGGTTTTGCTTTTCTATCATGGCTTCTCAGGGACAACTTTTTGTTCTGTTAGGGACCCGGCGTCTCTGGGTCCCTCCCCATCCCTTGTGTGATTTTGCTTTTCTGTCCGGGCTTCTCTGGGACAGCTTTGGTTTTCTTAGGGTCCCGGCTTCTCTGGGTCCCTCCGCCTTATTGCGTGCTTTTGTACTTTACTGTCCCGGCTTCTCTGGGACAGTCTTTGCGGATCCTGACTTATCTGGATCCCTTCCCCTCTCTTCTAGAGATGCATGTTTTGCGCGATTTCGATGCACCGCTTGACAGCGGGGCATTTATATCACTCGTTGAATGCATCACAAGAGCACTTGCTTTTGCTGCCTCCCGGCTCTTTTAGGAGCTTCTGTTTTGTTAGGGTTCCGGCATCTCTGAGTCCCTCCATACGCTTTTTGTGGTTTTGCTTTTCTATCATGGTTTCTCAGGGACAACTTTTTGTTCTGTTAGGGACCCGGCTTCTCTGGGTCCCTCCCCATCCCTTGTGTGATTTTGCTTTTCTGTCCGGGCTTCTCTGGGATAGCTTTGGGTTTCTTAGGGTCCCGGCTTCTCTGGGTCCCTCCGCCTTATTGCGTGATTTTGTACCTTACTGTCCCGGCTTCTCTGGGACAGTCTTTGGGGATCCTGACTTATCTGGATCCCTTCCCCTCTTTTCTAGAGATGCATGGTTTGGGCGTTTTCGATGCACCGCTTAACAGTGTGGCATTGATGTCACTCATTGTATGCATGTCAAGATCACTTGCTGTTGCTGCCTCCCGGCTCCTTTGGGAGAGCTTCCGTATTGCTAGGGTCCCAGCATCTCTGGGTCTCTCCCACACCTTCCGTAATTTTTCTTTTCTGTCCGCGCTTCTCTGAGACAGCTTTGGTTTTCTTAGGGTCCCGGCTCCTCTGGGTCCCTCCCCCCTTATTGTATACTTTTGTGCTTTGCACTCCCGGCTTCTCTGGGACAGTCTTTTGCGGGTCCTGGCTTATCCGGTTCATTTCACCTCTTTTCTCGATATGCATAGTAAGGGTGAATTCGATGCACCAGTTGACAGCTTGGAATTAATATCACACATTGAATGCTCCTCAAGAAGACTTCCTGCAGCTGCCTCCCGGCCTCTTTCAGAGCTTCTGCTTTGTTAGGGTCCCAGCTTCTCTGGGTCCCTCCTCACCCCTTGTGTGCTTTTGCTTTTCTGTCCTGGCTTCTCTGGGACAGCTTTGTTTTTCTTAGGGTGACAGCTTCTCTGGGTCCCTCCCCACACCGTATGTGATTTTTCTTTTCTGTCCCGGCTCCTCTGAGACAGCTTTGTTTTTCTTAGGGTGAAAGAAAACCCTTCTCTGGGTCCCTCCGCCTTATTGAGTTTTTTTCTGCTTTACTGTCCCGGATTCTATGGGACAGTTTTTTGCGGGTCCTGGCTTATCTGGATCCCTTCCCCTCTTTTCTGGAAATGCATGGTTTAGGTGATTTCGATGCAACACTTGACAGCGTGGCATTTATATCACTCGTTGAATGCATCTCAATAACAATTGCTTTTGCTGCCTCACGGCTCCTTTGGGAGCTTCTGTTTTGTTAGGGTCCCGGCTTCTCAGGGTCCCTCCCCATCTCTTGTGTGCTTTTGCCTTTCTGTCCTGGCTTCTCTGGGACAGCTTATATTTATTTGGGACCCGGCTTCTCTGGGTCCCTCCCAACAATTTGTGTGCTTTTGCTTTTCTGTCTTGGCTTATCTGGGATAACTTATAAGTTTTGTGGGACCCGGCTTCTCGCGGTCCCTTCCCATCTCTTGTGTGCTTTTGCTTTTCTATCCTGGCTTCTCTGGGACAGCTTTTGTTTTGTTAGGGACCCGGCCTCTCTGGGTCCCTTCCCACACCTGGTGTGATTTTTCTTTTCTGTCCGGGCTTCTCTGAGACAGCTTTGGTTTTCTTAGGATGCCGGCTTCTCTGGGTCTTCCGACTTATTGTGTGCTTTTGTTCCTTAATTTCCCGGCCTCGCTGGGACAGTCTTTTGCGGTACTTTGCTTATCGGGGTCCCTTCCCCTCTTTTCTCGATATGAACGGTTTGGGTAATTTCGATGCACCACTTGACAGCCTGGAATTTATAACACTCATTGAATGCATCTCAAGAGCACTTCCTGCTGCTGCCTCCCCGCTCCTTTGTGAGCTTCTGCTTTGCTAGGGTCCCAGCTTCTCTGGGTCCCTCCCCACCTCTTGTGTTTGTTTTGCTTTTTTGTCCTGGCTCCTCTGGGACAGCGTTTTGTTCTGTTAGGGTAACGGATTCTCGGGGTTCCGCCAACCTTGTGTTCTTTTGCTTTTCTATCCTGGCTTCTCTGGGACAGTTTTTGTATTGTTAGGGTTCCTGCTTCTCTGGTTCCCTCGCCCTTAGTGTGTGCTTTCGTGCTTTACTACCTCGGCTTCTCTGGGCAGTCTTTTGCGGATCCTGACTTAACTGGTTCTCTTCCCCTTTTTTCTTGAGATGCATGGTTTGGGTGATTTCCATGCACCGCTTGACAGCGTGGCAGTTATATCACTCTTTGAAAGCAACTCAAGAGCACTTTCTTATGCTGCCTCCCGGCTCCTTTTGGAGGTTCTGTTTTGTTGGTGTCCCGGCATCTCTGGGTCCCTCCCCACCCCTTTTGTGGTTTTGCTTTTCTGTCCTGGCTTCTCTGAGACAGCGTTTTGTTCTTTTAAAGTCCCCGCTCCGGCTTCTCTGTGTCCCCTCCCACCCCTTGCTGTTGATTTTCTGTCCTGGCTTCTCTGTGAATGCTTTCGGTTCTTTAGGGTCCCCGCTTCTCTAACAGCTTTTTGCCGGTCCTGGCATATCCTAGTACTAATTTTCCCTACAACCAACCCACTGTTTTCTTTTTTTGCTCACTGGGAAACCCCTCATCTCAAACTTTTCCTGACAGGTATTCTAAAGAGTCTAAAATTTTCCTAGCAAAATTCTCACAGTGCCCATTTATCATACCAGGATTTCCTGATTTCTCAAAATTGCTAGTGGCAAAAGTGAGTACTTGCATATACTTACCACTACCTACAATTCTTGGTAGGTTTCCAAATAAAAACTTGGCCCAAAAAATGGGAAAGGTAGCACATGGTATCTAAACTATCCATCCATTCAAATGGAAATAAACGTTTTCTTCTCTCTTACTTAGATTCATTCAACATCACGCACTCTTTTTAATTTAATGTTTTACGTAACTCATCTAAAATAAGCGGTTGAAGAAATCTAAACATATTTAATGCATAAGCATAACCCAGATCAATATTAATATAAATCTCATCTGTCTTGGTCAAAACTTTCGTTCAATTTTCGTTGCTAATTTTTTTTAAAATAAATGTTGCCATTTTTAGATTAATTGCAGACATATATAAGCACAAAAAAAGTTTTAGTTTGAAGAGTGCACTTATTATGAGCAAAACCTCTGCTTACACCTTTTAAGTGATCGTAATCCTAAACGCAACCGTTGTCTAGCTCCTCATTACAATAATAGCAGTCAGTAGTTAATGGAGTAACAGTCTCTGCTTTAGGTGGTGGGTTTATTTCAAATAGATCTCCAAATAATTAATAAGCTTTTTTTATAAACCAATCAACAGAATAAGCACCAACCTTTTATACTAATTTGCTATCCAATTTAACTGAATCATCAAATTTAATAAACAAAGCACATGCAATAGGAATATGTTTATCATCTTTTATTTTACATTCAAAATCAGATACAATATTGAAAGGTATAAAGAGTTTTGTAAATGATCCTTGCAAACTTTAGCTAATCATCTCAGTGGAATGTTCTTTTTCTATATGTATCTCTGAACAATTTTCTTAATTTGTCTAAATCTAAATGTTCATTTGATTCATCCTAAGTTTGAATATCTCAGACACGTATAATAAAATGTTATTATTGTAAGGACGAGCTAGACAACGATTGCGTTTAGGATTACGATCACTTAAAAGGTTTAAGTAGTGGTTTTGCTCATAATAAGTGCAATCTTCAAGCTAAAACTTTTTTTGTGCTTATATATGTCTGAAATTCATCTAAATATGGCAATCAATTATTTTTAAAAAAAAATTAGCAAAGAAAATTGAACGAAAGTTTAGACCAAGACAGATGAGATTTATATAATTATTGATCTGGGTTATGCTTATGCATTAGGTATGTTTAGATTTGTTCAACCGCTTATTTTAGATGAGTTACGTAAAATATTAAGTTAAAAAGAGTGCGTGATGTTGAATGAATCTAAGTAAGAGAGGAGAAAATGTTTATTTCCATTTGAATGGATGGATAGTTAAGATACCAAGTGCTACCTTTCCAATTTTTTGGCCAATTTTTTATTTGGGAAACCTACCAAGAATTGTAGGTGGTGGTAAGTATATGCAAGTACTCACTTTTGCCACTAGCAATTTTGAGAAATCAGGAAATCCTAGTATGATAAATGGGCACTGAAAGAATTTTGCTAGGAAAATTTTAGACTCTTTAGAATACTTGTCAGGAAAAGTGTTAGGTGAGGGGTTTCCCAGTGAGCAAAAGAAGAAAACAGTGGGGTTGGTTGTAGGGAAAATTAGTACTAGGATGTGCCACGACCGGCAAAAGGCTGTCCCAGAGAAGCCCGGACAGTATAACACAAAAGCACACAACAAGGTGTAGGGACCCAGAGAAGCGGGGACCCTAAAGAACCGAAAGCATTCACAGAGCAGCCAAGACAGAAAAACAACAGCAAGGGGTGGGAATGGAACACAGAGAAGCTGGAGCCGGGGACTTTAAAAGAACAAAATGCTGTCCCAGAGAAGCCAGGACAGAAAAGCAAAACCACAAAAGGGGTGGGGAGGGACCCAGAGATGCCGGGACCCCAACAAAACAAAACCTCCAAAAGGAGCCGGGAGGCAGCATAAGAAAGTGCTCTTGAGATGCTTTCAACGAGTGATATAACTTCCACGCTGTCAAGCGGTGCATGGAAATCACCCAAACCATGCATCTCAAGAAAAAAGGGGAAGGGATCCAGATAAGTCAGGATCCGCAAAAGACTACCCAGAGAAGCCAAGGTAGTAAAGCACAAAAGCACACACTAAGGGCGAGGGAACCAGAGAATCAGGGACCCTAACAATACAAAAGCTGCCCAGAGAAGCCAGGACAGAAAAGCAAAAGGTTACAAGGGTGCCGGGACCCTAACAGAACAAAATGCTGTCCCAGAGGAGCCAGGATAAAAAAGCAAAACAAACACAAGAGGTGGGGAGGGACCCAGAGAAGCTGGGACCCTAGCAAAGCAGAAGCTCACAAAGGAGCGGGGAGGCAGCAGCAGGAAGTGCTCTTGAGATGCATTCAATGAGTGTTATAAATTCCAGGCTGTCAAGTGGTGCATCGAAATTACCCAAACCGTTCATATCGAGAAAAGAGGGCAAGAAACCCCGATAAGCAAAGTACCGCAAAAGACTGTCCCAGAGAGGCCGGGAAATTAAGGAACAAAAGCACACAATAAGTCGGAAGACCCAGAGAAGCCGGCATCCTAAGAAAACCAAAGCTGTCTCAGAGAAGCCCGGACAGAAAAGAAAAATCACACCAGGTGTGGGAAGGGACCCAGAGAGGCCGGGTCCCTAACAAAACAAAAGCTGTCCCAGAGAAGCCAGGATAGAAAAGCAAAAGCACACAAGAGATGGTGAGGGACCCTGAGATGCCGGCACCCTAACAAAACAGAAGCCCCCAAAGGAACCGGGAGGCAGCAAAAGCAATTGTTATTGAGATGCATTCAACGAGTGATATAAATGCCACGCTGTCAAGTGGTGCATCGAAATCGCGCAAACCATGCATCTCGAGAAAAGAGGGGAAGAGACCCGGATAAGACAGGACCCGCTAAACGCTGCACCAGAGAAGCCGGGACAGTAAAGTACAAAAGCACGCAATAAGGTGGAGGGACCCAGAGAAGCCAGGACCCTAAGAAAACCATACCTGTCCCAGAGAAGCCAGGATAGAAAAACAAAACCACAAAAAAGGTGGGGAGGGACCCAGAGATGCCGTTTCCCTAACAAAACAGAAGCTCCCAAAAGAGCCGGGTGGCAGCAAAAGCAAGTGCTCTTGTGGTGCATTCAACGAGTGATATCAATGCCCCGCTGTCAAGCGGTGCATCGAAATCACCCAAACCATGCATCTCGAGAAAAGAGGGGAAGGGATCCAGGTAAGTCAGGATCCGCAAAGACTGTCCCAGAGAAGCCGGGACAGTAAAGCACAGCATTCAACGTGTGATATAAACGCCACGCTGTCAAGTGGTGCATCGAAATCACGCAAACCATGCATCTCGAGAAAAGAGTGGAAGGGATCCCGATAAGCCAGGACCCGCAAAAGACTGTCCCAGAGAAGCCGGAACAGTAAAGCACAAAAACACATGGGGTTAGGGAATCAGAGAGGCAGTGACCCTAACAATAAAGCCCAGAAAGGTTGACAGGACCCAGAGAAGCCGGGACCGGAACTGAACAATTTGCTGTCCCGGAGAAGCCAGGACAGAAAAGCAAAACAAACACAAGAGGTGGGGAGGGACCCAGAGAAGCTGGGACCCTAGCAAAGCAGAAGCTCACAAAGGAGCCGGGAGGCAGCAGCAGGAAGTGCTCTTGAGATGCATTCAATGAGTGATATAAAATCCAGGCTGTCAAGTGGTGCATCGAAATCACCCAAACCGTTCATATCGAGAAAAGAGGGGAAGAAACCCCGATAAGCAAAGTACCGCAAAAGACTGTCCCAGCGAAGCCGGGAAACTAAGGCACAAAAGTACGCAATAAGGCGGAAGACACAGAGAAGCCGGCACCCTAAGAAAACCAAAGCTGTCTCAGAGAAGCCAGTACAGAAAAGAAAAATCACATACGGTGTGGGGAGGGACCCAGAGAAGCAGAGACCCTAACAATACAAAAGCTATCCCAGAGAAGCCATGACAGAAAAGCAAAAGCACACAAAATGTGGCAGGACCCAGAGAAGCCGGGATGCCAACAGAACAAAATGCTGTCCCAGAAAAGCAAAACCACACAAGGGGTGGGGAGGGACCCAGAGAAGCTGGGACCCTAACAAAACAGAAGCTCCCAAAAGAGCCGTGAGGCAGCAAAAGCAATTGTTATTGAGATGCATTCAACGAGTGATATAAATGCCACGCTGTCAGGTGGTGCATCGAAATCACCTAAACCATGCATCTCGAGAAAAGAGAAGAAGGGATCCAGATAAGCCAGGGCCCGCAAAAGACTGTCGCCGAGAATCCGGGACAGTAATGCAGAAAAAAACGCAATAAGGCGGAGGGACCCAGAGAAGCCGTCACCCTAAGAAAAACAAGTTGTCTCAGAGAAGCCAGGACAGAAAAGAAAAATCACATACGGTGTGGGGAGGGACCCAGAGAAGCAGAGACCCTAACAATACAAAAGCTATCCCAGTGAAGCCAAGACAGAAAAGCAAAAGCACACAGGATGTGGCAGGACCCAGAGAAGCCGGGATGCTAACAGAACAAAATGCTGTCCCAGAAAAACAAAACCACACGAGGGACCCAGAAAAGCTGGGAGCCTAACAAAGCAGAAGCTCTGAAAGAGACCGAGAGGCAGCTGCAGGAGGTCTTCTTGAGGAGCATTCAATGTGTGATATAAATTCCAAGCTGTCAACTGGTGCATCGAATTCACTCTTACTATGCATATCGAGAAAAGGGGTGAAATGAACCGGATAAGCCAGGACCCGCAAAAGAGAAGCCGGGAGAGCAATGCACAAAAGGACACAATAAGGGGGGAGGGACCCAGAGATGCCGGGACCCTAACAAAACAGAAGCTCCCAAAAGAGCCGGGAGGCAGCAAAAGCAAATACTCTTGTGATGCATTCAACAAGTGATATAAACGCCACGCTGTCAAGTGGTGCATCAAAATCACCCAAACCATGCATCTCGAGAAAAGGGGGGAAGGAATCCAGATAAGTCAGGATCCGCAAAGACTGTCCCAGAGAATCCGGGACAGTAAAGCACAAAAACACACAAAACACACAATAAGGGGGAGGGAACCAGAGAATCAGGGACCCTAACAACACAAAAGATATCCCAGAGAAGCCAGGACAGAAAAGCAAAAGCACACAAGGGGTGGTTGGACACAGAGAGGCCGGGACCCTGACAGAACAAAATTTTGTACCAGAGAAGCAATGACAGTGAAGCACAAAAGCACACAATAAGGGGGGACCAGCGAAGCAGGGAGAATAACAATACAAAAAATGTCCCAGAGAAGCCAGGACAGAAAAGCAAAACCACAAAAGGGGTGTGGAGGGACCCAGAGATGCCGGGACCCTAACAAAACAGAAGCTCCGAAAAGAGCCGGGAGGCAGCAAAAGCAAAAGCTCTTGTGATGCATTCAACGAGTGCTATAAACGCCACAATGTCAAGTGGTGCATCAAAATCACGTAAACCATGCACCTCGAGAAAATAAGGGAAGGGATCCCGAAAAGCCAGGACCCGCAAAAGACTGTCCCAGAGAAGCCGGGACAGTAAAGCACAAAAACACAAAATAAAGGGGTGAGGGAATCAGAGAGGCAGGGACCCTAACAATAAAAAAAGCTGTTTCAGAGAAGCCGGAATAGAAAAGCAAAAGCCCAGAAAGGGTGACAGGTCCCAGAGAAGCCGTGACCGTAACAGAAAAATTTGCTGTCTCAGAAAAGCACAAAAAAAGCAAAACCTTAGAAGGACAGAAAAGCAAAACCACAGAAGGGGCGAGGAGGGACACAGAGAAGCTGGAACCCTAACAAATTAGAAGCTCTGAAAGAGGCCGAGAGGCAGCTGCAGGAAGTCTTCTTGAGGAGCATTCAATGTGTGATATAAATTCCAAGCTGTCAACTGGTGCATCGAATTCACTCTTACTATGCATATCGAGAAAAGGGGTGAAATGAACCGGATAAGCCAGGACCCGCAAAAGAGAAGCCGGGAGAGCAATGCACAAAAGGACACAATAAGGGGGGAGGGACCCAGAGATGCCGGGACCCTAACAAAACAGAAGCTCCCAAAAGAGCCGGGAGGCAGCAAAAGCAAGTACCCTTGTGATGCATTCAGCAAGTGATATAAACGCCACGCTGTCAAGTGGTGCATCAAAATCACCCAAACCATGCATCTCGAGAAAAGGGGGGAAGGAATCCAGATAAGTCAGGATCCGCAAAGACTGTCCCAGAGAATCCGGGACAGTAAAGCACAAAAACACACAAAACACACAATAAGGGGGAGGGAACCAGAGAATCAGGGACCCTAACAACACAAAAGATATCCCAGAGAAGCCAGGACAGAAAAGCAAAAGCACACAAGGGGTGGTTGGACACAGAGAGGCCGGGACCCTGACAGAACAAAATTTTGTACCAGAGAAGCAATGACAGTAAAGCACAAAAGCACACAATAGAGGGGAACCAGCGAATCAGGGACAATAACAATACAAAAAATGTCCCAGAGAAGCCAGGACAGAAAAGCAAAACCACAAAAGGGGTGTGGAGGGACCCAGAGATGCCGGGACCCTAACAAAACAGAAGCTCCGAAAAGAGTCGGGAGGCAGCAAAAGCAAGTGCTCTTGTGATGCATTCAACTAGTGCTATAAACGCCACGCTGTCAAGTGGTGCATCAAAATCACGTAAACCATGCACCTCGAGAAAATAAGGGAAGGGATCCCGATAAGCCAGGACCCGCAAAAGACTGTCCCAGAGAAGCCGGGACAGTAAAGCACAAAAACACACAATAAAGGGGTGAGGGAATCAGAGAGGCAGGGACCCTAACAATAAAAAAGCTGTTTCAGAGAAGCCGGAATAGAAAAGCAAAAGCCCAGAAAGGGTGACAGGTCCCAGAGAAGCCGGGACCGTAACAGAAAAATTTGCTGTCTCAGAAAAGCACAAAAAAGCAAAACCTTAGAAGGACAGAAAAGCAAAACCACAGAAGGGGCGAGGAGGGACACAGAGAAGCTGGAACCCTAACAAAGCGGAAACTCCCAAAATAGCCGGGAGGCAGCTGCAGAAGGTGCTCTTGAGATACATTCAATGAGTGATATCAATTCCAAGCTGTCAAGTTGTGCATCGAAATCATTCAAACGGTTCGTCTTGAGAAAAGAAGTGAAGGGAACCGGATAAACGAGGTACGCAAAAGACTGTGCCAGGGAAGCTGGTGCAGTAAAGTACAAAAGCACACAATAAGGCGGAGGGACCCGGAGAAGCCAGGACCCTAAGAAAACCAAAGCTATCCCAGAGAAGCCAGGATAGAAAAGCAAAACCACAGAAAGGGTAGGGACCAGAGAAGCCGGGACCATAACAAAACGGGAGCTCTCGCAACGGAGCCGGGAGGCAGCAACAACAAGAGCCCTTGAGGTGCATTCAATGAGTGTTATCAATGCCACGCTGTCAAGCGGTGCATCAACGTCACCTTAACTATGCATATCGAGAAAAGAGGTGAAATGAACCGGATAAGCCAGGACCCACAAAAGACGGTCCCAGAGAAGTCGGGACAGTAAAGCACAAAACCACACAAAAAAGGGGAGGGACCCAGAGGATTTGGGACATTAACAAAACAAAAGCTGTCCCAGAAGCCAAGGCAGAAAAGCAAAAGCACTCAAGGGGTTAGGAGGGACCCAGAGAAGCCTGGTCCCTAACAGAATAAAAAGCTTTCCCAGAGAAGCCAGGAGAGTAACGCAAAAGCACACAAGGGATGGGGAGAGATCCAGAGAAGCAGGGACCCTAAGAAAACAAAAGCTGTCTCAGAAGCCAAGGCAGAAAATCAAACCACACAAGCGATGGGAGGGATCCAGAGAAGCAGGGACCCTAAGAAAACAAAAGCTGTCTCAGAAGCCAAGGCAGAAAAGCAAAATCACTCAAGGGGTTAGGAGGGACCCAGAGAAGCCGGGTCCCTAACAGAACAAAAAGCTTTCCCAGAGAAGCCCGGAGAGTAACGCAAAAGCACACAAGGGATGGGGAGGGACCCAGAGAAAACGAGACCCTAACAAAACAAAAGCTGTCCCAGAAAGACCAGGACAGAAAAGCAAAAGCACACAAGGACGGGGGAAGGACACAGAGAAGCTGGGATCCTAACAGAACGCAATGCTGTTCCAGAGAAGCCAGGACAAAAAAGCGTACAACACAACGGACGTGGAGGGACCCAGAGATGCGGGGACCCTAAGAAAACAAAAGCTATCCTAGAAAAGCCAGGACAGAAAAACAAAAGCACAAAAGGTGTGTGGAGGGACCCAGAGAAGCCGGGACCCTACGAAAAAAAGCTGTCACAGAGAAGCCAGGTTAGAAAAACAAAAGCACACAAGGGATGGGGAGGGAACCAGGGAAGCCAAGACCCTAACAAAACTAGAGTGTCCCATGGGAGCCGGAAGGCAGAAAACAGCAAGTGCTCTTGATATGCATTCAATGAGTGACATCATTGCCACGCTGTCAAGCAGTAAATCACAATCACCCAAACAATGCATCTCGAGAAAAGAGGTGACGAGACCCGGATAAGCCAGAACCCGCTAAAGACTGTACCAGAGAAGACGGGACAGTAAAGCACAAAATCACACATAAGAGGTGAGGGGCCCAGAGAAGCCGGGACACTAAGAAAACCAAAGCAGTCTCGGAGACGCCAGGACAAAAAAGCAAAATCTGACAAGGGGTGGAGAGGGAACCAGAGAAGCCGGGTCCCTGACAGAACAAGAAACTGACCCAGGGAAGCCACGATAGAAAAGCAAAAGCACACAAGTGGTTGAGAGGGACAAATGGAAGCCGGAAACCTAACAAAACTAAAGCTGTCCCATAGGAGCCCGGAGGCAGCAACATTAAGAGCTCTTGAGATGCATTCAATGATTGATATCAATGCCACGCTGTCAAGCCGTGCATCGAAATCACCCTAACTATGCAAATCGAGAAAAGAGGTGAAATGAACCGGATAAGACAGGACCCGCAAAAGACTGTCTTAGAGAAGCAGGGACAGTAAAGCCTAAAAGCACACAATAAGGGGGATGGACCCCAAGGAGCCAGGACCCTAACAAAACAAAAGCTTTCCCAGAGAATCCAGGGCAGAAAAGCAAACCACACAAGCGATGGGATGGATCCAGAGAAGCAGGGACCCTATGAAAACAAAAACCCTCCCAGAAAAGCCAAGGCAGAAAAGCAAAAGCACTCAAGGGGTTAGGAGGAACCCAGAGAAGCCGGGTCCCTAACAGAATAAAAAGCTCTCCCAGAGAAGCCAGGAGGGTAACGCAAAAGAACACAAGGGATGGGGAGGGACCCAGAGAAAACGGGACCCTAACAAAACTAAAGCTGTCCCAGAGACGACAGGACAGAAAAGCAAAAGCACACAAGGATGGGGGAGGGACACAGAGAAGCTGGGATCGTAACAGAACGCAGTGCTGTTCTAGAGAAGCCTGGACAAAAAACGGAACAACACAAGGGGCGTGGAGGGACCCAGAGAAGAGGGGACCTTAAGAAAACAAAAGCTATCCTAGAGAAGCCAGGACAGAAAAACAAATGCACACAAGGAGTGTGGAGGGACCCAGAGAAGCAGGGACCCTAAAAAAACAAAAGCTGTCCTGGAGAAGCCAGGACAGAAAAGCTAAAAGCACACAAGGGCTGGGAAGGGACCGCGAGAAGCCGGGTCTCATAAAAATTATAAGTTGTCCCAGATAAGCCAAGACAGAATAGCAAAAGCACACAAGTTGTTGGGAGGGACCCAGAGAACCCGGGTCCCAAAAAAATATAAGCTGTCCCACAGAAGCCAGGACAGAAAGGCAAAAGCACGCAAAAGATGAGGAGGGACACAGAAATGTCGGGACCCTTATAAAACAGAAGGTCTCCCAAAGAAGCCGGGAGGCAGCAATAGCAAGTGCTCTTGAGATGCATTCAATGAGTGATGTCAATGCCACGCTGTCTAGTGGTGCATCGAAATCACACAAACCAAGCGATCTCGAGAAAAGAGGGGAGGTGACCCGGATAAACCTGGCCCGCAAAAGACTGTCCCAGAGAAGCCGGGACAGCAAAGCACGATAGCACACAAAGGTGTGAACGACCCAGAGAAGCTGGGAACCTAACGAAACAAAAGTTGTCCCAGAGAAGCCAGGGCAGAAAAGCAAACCACACAAGCGATGGGATGGATCCAGAGAAGCAGGGACCCTATGAAAACAAACACCCTCCCAGAAAAGCCAAGGCAGAAAAGCAAAAGCACTCAAGGGGTTAGGAGGTACCCAGAGAAGCCGGGTCCCTAACAGAATAAAAAGCTCTCCCAGAGAAGCCAGGAGGGTAACGCAAAAGAACACAAAGGATGGGGAGGGACCCAGAGAAAACGGGACCCTAACAAAACTAAAGCTGTCCCAGAGACGACAGGACAGAAAAGCAAAAGCACACAAGGATGGGGGAGGGACACAGAGAAGCTGGGATCGTAACAGAACGCAGTGCTGTTCTAGAGAAGCCTGGACAAAAAACGGAACAACACAAGGGGCGTGGAGGGACCCAGAGAAGAGGGGACCTTAAGAAAACAAAAGCTATCCTAGAGAAGCCAGGACAGAAAAACAAATGCACACAAGGAGTGTGGAGGGACCCAGAGAAGCAGGGACCCTAAAAAAACAAAAGCTGTCCTGGAGAAGCCAGGACAGAAAAGCTAAAAGCACACAAGGGCTGGGAAGGGACCGCGAGAAGCCGGGTCTCATAAAAATTATAAGTTGTCCCAGTTAAGCCAAGATAGAATAGCAAAAGCACACAAGTTGTTGGGAGGGACCCAGAGAAGCCGGGTCCCAAAAAAATATAAGCTGTCCCACAGAAGCCAGGACAGAAAGGCAAAAGCACGCAAGAGATGAGGAGGGACACAGAAAGGTCGGGACCCTTATAAAACAGAAGGTCTCCCAAAGAAGCCTGGAGGCAGCAATAGCAAGTGCTCTTGAGATGCATTTAATGAGTGATGTCAATGCCACGCTGTCTAGTGGTGCATCGAAATCACACAAACCAAGCGATCTCGAGAAAAGAGGGGAGGTGACCCGGATAAACCTGGCCCGCAAAAGACTGTCCCAGAGAAGCCGGGACAGCAAAGCACGATAGCACACAAAGGTGTGAACGACCCAGAGAAGCTGGGAACCTAACGAAACAAAAGTTGTCCCAGAGAAGCCAGGGCAGAAAAGCAAACCACACAAGCGATGGGATGGATCCAGAGAAGCAGGGACCCTATGAAAACAAAAGCCCACCCAGAAAAGCCAAGGCAGAAAAGCAAAAGCACTCAAGGGGTTAGGAGGGACCAAGAGAAGCCGAGTCCCTAACAGAACAAAAAGCTCTCCCAGAGAAGCCAGGAGGTTAACGCAAAAGAACACAAGGGATGGGGAGGGACCCAGAGAAAACGGGACCCTAACAAAACTAAAGCTGTCCCAGAGAGGACAGGACAGAAAAACAAAAGCACACAAGGATGGGGGAGGGACACAGAGAAGCTGGGATCGTAACAGAACGCAGTGCTGTTCTAGAGAAGCCTGGACAAAAAAGCGAACAACACAAGGGGCGTGGAGGGACCCAGAGAAGCGGGGACCTTAAGAAAACAAAAGCTATCCTAGAGAAGCCAGGACAGAAAAACAAAAGCACACAAGGAGTGTGGAGGGACCCAGAGAAGCAGGGATCCTAAAAAAACAAAAGCTGTCCTGGAGAAGCCAGGACAGAAAAGCAAAAAGCACACAAGGGATGGGAAGGGACCGCGAGAAACCGGGTCTCATAAAAATTATAAGTTGTCCCAGATAAGCCAAGACAGAAAAGCAAAAGCACACAATTTGTTGGGAGGGACCCAGAGAAGCCGGGTCCCAAAAAAATATAAGGTGTCCCAGAGAAGCCAGGACAGAAAGGCAAAAGCACGCAAGAGATGAGGAGGGACACAGAGAGGTCGGGACCCTTATAAAACAGAAGGTCTCCCAAAGAAGCCGGGAGGCAGCAATAGCAAGTGCTCTTGAGATGCATTCAATGAGTGATGTCAATGCCACGCTGTCTAGTGGTGCATCGAAATCACACAAACCAAGCGATCTCGAGAAAAGAGTGGAGTTGACCCGGATAAACCTGGCCCGCAAAAGACTGTCCCAGAGAGGTCGGGACAGCAAAGCACGATAGCACACAAAGGTGTGAAGGACCCAGAGAAGCTGGGAACCTAACGAAACAAAAGTTGTCCCAGAGAAGCCAGGACAGAAAAGCAAACCACACAAGCGTTGGTGAGGGACCAAGAGAAGCCGGGACCCTAAGAAAAAAAGCTGTCCAAGAGAAGCCACGACAGAAAATCAAAAGCACACAAGGGTTGTGGAGGGACCCAGAGAAGCCGTACCCTAAGAAAACAACAGCTGTACAGAGACGCCAGGACAGAAAAGCAAAAGAATACAAGGGGTGGGGAGGGACCCAGAGAAACCGGGACCCTAAGAAAACAAAAGCGGTCTCAGAGAAGCCAGCAGAGAAAAGCAAAAGCACAAAAGGGAGGGGGAGGGACACAGAGAAGCCCAGACTCTAACACAGCAAAATTCTGTCCCAGAGAAGTCAGGACATAAAAGCAAACCACACAAGGTGTGGTGAGGGACACAGAGAGGCCGGGTGCCTAAGAAAACAAAAGCTATCCCAGGGAAGCCACGACGGAAAAGCAAAAGAATACAAGGGTTGGGGAGGGACCCTGAAAAACTGATACCCTAACAAAACAAAAATTGTCCCAGCGAAGCCACCACAGTAAAGCAAAAGCACACAAGGGGTGGGGAGGTACCAATAGAAAACGGGACTCTAAAACAATAAAAGCTGTCCCAGAGGAACCGGAACAGAAAAGCAAAAGCACACAAGGGGTGGGGAAGGACCAAGAGAAGCCGGGAACCAATCAAAACAGAAGTTCTCCAAAAGGAGCCCGGATGCAGCAACAGAAAGTGCTCTTGAGATGCATTCAATGAGTGATGTCAATGCAACGCTGTCAAGCGGTGCATCGATTTCACCAAAACCAGGTATCTCGAGAAAAGAGGGGAATGTGACCCGGTTAAACCAGGACCCGCACAAGACTGTCCCAGAGAAGCCGGGACAGTAAAGCACAAAATGATGGGGGAGGGACCCAGTGTAGCCGGGACCCTAACAAAACTAAAGCTTTCCCAGAAAAGCAAGCACCGGAAAGCAAAAGCACACAAGGTGTAAGGAGGGACCGAGAGAAGACGGGACCCTTAGAAAACAAAAGCGGTCCCAGAGAAGCCAGGACAGAAAATCAAAGGCACACAAGGGGAGAGGAGAGACCCAGAGAAGCCGTGTCCCTAACAGAACAAAAAATTGTCCCAGAGAAGCCAGGACAGGAAAGCAAAAGCACATAAAGGGACCGAGAGAAGCCGGGACCCTAAGAAAACAAAAGCGGTCCCAGAGAAGCCAGGACAGAAAGCAAAAGCACAAAAGGGGTGCGGAGGGACCCAGAGAATCCGGGACCCCAAAAGATCAAAATGCTGTCCCAGAGAACCCAGGACATAAAAGCAAACAACAAAAGAGGTGGGGAGGGACCCACAGATGCCGGGACCCTAACAAAACAAAAGCTGTCCCAGAGAAGCCAAGACAGAAAATCAAAAGCACACAAGGGGCGGGAGGGAGCCAGAGAAGCCGGGACCCTAAGAAAAAGGATGTCCCAGAGAAGCCAGGACAGAAAATCAAACTCACACGAGGGGCGGCGAGGGAGCCAGAGAAGCCGGGTCCCTAACAGAACGAAAAGTTGTCCCAGTGATGCCAGGACAGAAAAGCAAACCACACAAGCGTTGGGAAGGGAACCAGAGAAGACGGGACACTAAGTTAAAAAGCTGTCCCAGAGAAGCCAGGACAGAAAATCGAAAGCACACAAGGGGCGGGGAGGGACCCGGAGAAGCCGGGACCCTACGAAAAAAAGATGTCCCAGAGAAGCCAGGACAGAAAATCAAACTCACATGAGGGGCGGCGAGGGAGCCAGAGAAGCCGGGTCCCTAACAGAACGAAAAACTGTCCCGCTGATGCCAGGACAGAAAAGCAAACCACACAAGGGGTGGGGAGGGACCCCGAAGAGCCGGAACCTTGACAAAACCGAAGGTTTCCCAAAGGAGCCCGGAGGCAGCAACAGCAAGTGCTCTTGAGATGCATTCAATGAGTGATTTCAATACCGCGCTGTCAAGGGGTATATCGAAATCACCCAAACCATGCATACTGAGAAAAGAGGGGAACTGACCCGGATAAATCAGGAACCGGGAAAAGCAAAGCAAAAAAGCACATGTTAGGGGGGAGGGACCCAGAGAAGCCGGGACCCTAACAAAACAAAAGCTGTCCCAGAGAAGCCAGCTCAGAAAAGCAAACCACACAAGCTTTGCAGATGTGGGGACCCTAAGGAAAAACGTCTGTCCCAGAGAAGCCAGGACAGAAAATCAAAAGCGCACAAGGGGCGGGGAAGGACCCAGAGAAGCCGGGAACCTAAGAAAAAAAGATGTCCCAGAGAAGCCAGGAGAGAGAATCAAACGCACAAAAGCGGCGGGGGGACCCAGAGAAGCCGGGTCCCTAACAGAACGAAAAGCTGTCCCAGTGATGCCAGGACTGAAAAGCAAACGCACACAAGGGGCGGGGAGGGGCCCAGAGGAGCCAGTACCCTAAGAAAAAAAGATGTCCCAGAGAAGCTAGAACAAAAAATCAAACGCACACAAGGGGCGGGGAGGGACCCAGAGAAGCCGGGTCCCTAACAGAACAAAAAAACTGTCCCAGAGATACCAGGATAGAAAAACAAAAGCACACAAGGAGTGTGGAGGGACTCAGAGAAGCCGGGACCCTAAGAAAACAAAAGCGGTCCCATAGAAGCCATGAGAGAAAAGCAAGAGCACACAAGGGATTGGGATGGACCCAGAGAAGCCGGATCCTCAGAAAACAAAAGCTGTCCCACAGAAGCCAGGAAAGAAAAGCAAAAGCACAAATGGAGCGGGGAGGGACCCAGAGAAGCCAGGACAGAATAGCAAAAGCAAACAAGGTGTGTGGAGGGACCCAGAGAAGCAAGGACCCTAACAAATAAAAATGCCGTCCAAGAGAAGCTAGGACGTAAAAGCAAACCATACAAGGGGCCGAGAGGAAACCTTTAAAGCCGGGACCCTAAAAAATTTCCCAGAGAAGCCAGGACAGAAAAGCAAAAGCACACAAGGTGTTTGGAGGGATCCAGAGAAGCCGGGACCCTAAGAAAACAAAAATGGTCCCATAGAAGCTGAGATAGAAAATCAAAAGCACACAAGGGGTGGGGAGGGAACCAGAGAAGCCGGGACCCTAACAGATCAAAATGCTGTCCCTTAGAAGCCAGGACATAAAAGCAAACCATACAAGGAGTGGGGAGGGACCCAGAGAAGCCGGGACCCTAAGAAAACAAAATTTGTCCCAGAGAAGCCAGGAAAGAAAAGCAAAAGCACACAAGGGGTGGCAAGGGAACCAGAGAAGCCAGGACACAAAAGCAAAACCACACAAGGTGTGTGGAGGGACCTAGAGAAGCCGGGACCCTAAGAAGACAAAAGCTGTCCAAGAGAAACCAGCACAGAAAAGCAAAAGCA
Source organism: Convolutriloba macropyga (assembly GCF_964194025.1). Lineage (NCBI taxonomy): Eukaryota > Metazoa > Xenacoelomorpha > Acoela > Convolutidae > Convolutriloba > Convolutriloba macropyga. The sequence continues at coordinate 43,661,607 of NC_134479.1, forward strand.
CACAAGGGGTGGGGAGGGACTCAGAAAAGCCTGGACCCTAACAGAATAGAATGTTGCCCCAGAGAGGCCAGGGCACAAGATCAAACCACAAAAGGGTTGGAGAAGGACCCTAAAAAAAGTAGAGCTGTCCCAGAGAAACCAGGACAGAAAAGCAAAAGCAAACACAAGTGATGGGGAGGGACCCCGAGAGGACGGGACCCCAAGAAATCGGAAGTTGTCCCAAAGGAGCCGGGAGGCAGCAACCGTAAGTGCTCTTGAGATGCATTCAATGAGTGATATCAATGTCACGCTGTCAAGCGGTGCATCAAAATCACCCAAACCAAGCATCTCGAGAAAAGAAGGGAAGGAGCCAGGAAAAGACAGGCCCGCAAAAGACGGTCCCAGAGAAGCCAGGTCAGCAAAACACAAAAGCACACAATAAGGAGGGAGGGTCCCAGAGAAGCCTGGACCCTAACATAACAAACGCTGTCCCAGAGAAGCCAGCACAGAAAAGCAAAGCACACAAGGTGTGGAGGGGACCCAGAGAATCCGGGACTCTTAAACAATAAAAACTGTCCCAGAGAAGCCAGGACAGAAAAGCAAAAGCAGACAGGGGGTGGGGAGTGACCCAAAGAAACCGGATCCCAAAAAAACAAATTGGTGTACCAGAGAAGCCAGGACAGAAAAGCAAACCACACAAGGGTTGGGCAAGGACCAAGAGAAGCCGGGAACATAACAAAACTAGAGCTGTCCCAGAGAAGCCAGGACAAAAAAAGCAAAAGCAAACACAGGAGGTGGGGAGGGGCCCAGAGAGGCTGGGACCCCAACAACTCGGCTGCTCTACCAAAAGATCCAGGAAGCAACAACAGTAAGTGCTCTTGAGATGCATTCAACAAATGATATCAATTTCACGCTGTCAAGCGGTGCATCAAAATCACCCATTCCATGCATCTCGAAAAAAAAGGGAAGGAGCCAGGAAAAGACAGGCCCGCAAAATACGGTCCCAGAGAAGCCAGGACAGCAAAACACAAAAGCACACAATAAGGGGGAGGTTCCAGAGAAGCCTGGACCCTAACATAACAAACGATGTCCTAGAGAAGCCAGCACAGAAAAGCAAAAGCACACAAGGGGTGAGGAGGGACTAAAAGAAGCCCGGGAACCTAACAAAACAAAAGTTGTCCATGAGAAAACAACACAAAAAAGCAAAGCATACAAGGGGTCGAGGGGACTCAGAGAAGCCGGGACTCTTAAACAATAAAAGCTGTCCCAGAGAAGCCAGGACAGAAAAGCAAAAGCACACAAGGGTTGGGCAGGGACCCAGAGAAGCCTGGACCCTAACAAAAACTAAAAGCTGTCCCAGAGAAGCCAGGACAGAAAAGCAAAAGCACATAAGGGGCGGGGAGTGACTAAGAGAAGCCGGGAACCTAACAAAACAAAAGTTGTCCCAGAGAAACAAGGACAGAAAAGCAAAAGCACACACGGGGCAGAGGGGACCCAGAGAAGCCGGGACTCTTGAACAAGAAAAGCTGTCCCAGAGAAGCCAGGACAGAAAAGCAAAAGCACATAAGGGGTGGGGAGTGACCCACAGAAGCCGGGACCCAAAAAAAAACAAAATTCTGTACCAGAGAAGCCAGGACAGAAAAACAAACCACACAAGGGTTGGGCAGGGACCCAGAGAAGCCTGGACCCTAACAAAACAAAAGCTGTCCCAGAGAAACCAGGACAGAAAAGCAAAAGCACATAAGGGGCGGGGAGTGACTAAGAGAAGCCGGGAACCTAACAAAACAAAATTTTTCCCAGAGAAGCCAACACAGAAAAAGCAAAAGCACACACGGGGCGGAGGGGACCCAGAAAAATCGGGACTCTTAAACAAAAAAAGCTGTCCCAGAGAAGCCAGGACAGGAAAGCCAAATCACATAAGTGGTGGGGAGTGACCCACAGAAGCCGGGACCCAAAAAAAACAGAATTCTGTACCAGAGAAGCCAGGACAGAACAACAAACCACACAAGGATTGGGCAGGGACCCAGAGAAGCCTGGACCCGAACAAAACAAAAGCTGTCCCAGAGAAGCCAGGACAGAAAAGCAAAAGCACATAAGGGGCGGGGAGTGACTAAGAGAAGCCGGGAACCTAACAAATCAAAAGTTTTCCCAGAGAAGCCAACACAGAAAAAGCAAAAGCACACACGGGGTGAAGCCGGGACTCTTAAACAATGAAAGCTGTCCCAGAGAAGCCAGGACAGAAAAGCAAAAGCACATAAGGGGTGGGGTGTGACCCACAGAAGCCGGGACCAAAAAAAGAAACAAAATGCAGTACCAGAGAAGCAAGGACAGAAAAGCAAACCACACAAGGGTTGGGCAGGGACCCAGAGAAGCCGGGAACATAAAAAACTCGAGCTGTCCCAGAGGAGCCAGGACAAAAGAAGCAAAAGCAAACACAAGAGGTGGGGAGGGACCTAGAGAGGCCGGGACCCCAACAAATCGGCTGCTCTACCAAAAGAGCCGGGAAGCAACAACAGTAAGTGCACTTGAGATGCATTCAACGAGTGATATCAATTTCACGCTGTCAAGCAGTGCATCAAAATCACCCATTCCATTCATCTCGAGAAAAGAAGGGAAGGAGCCACGAAAAGACAGGCCCGCAAAAGACCTTCCCGGAGAAGCCAGGATAGCAAAACACAAAAGCCCAATATAAGGGGGAGGGACCCAGAGAAGCCTAGACCCTAACAAAACAAAAGCTATCCCAGAGAAGCCAGCACAGAAAAGCAAAGCACACAAGAGGTTGAGGGGACCCAGAGAAGCCGGGACTCTTAAACAATAAAAGCTGTCCCCGAGAAGCCAAGACAGAAAAGCAAAAGCACACAAGTGGTGGGGAGTGACCCAGAGAAGCCGGGAACCAAAAAAAATCAAAATGCTGTACCAGAGAAGCCAGGACAGAAAAGCAAACCACACAAGGGTTGGGCAGAGACCCAGAGAAGCCTGGACCCTAACAAAACAAAAGCTGTCCCAGAGAAGCCAGGACAGAAATGCAAAAGCACATAAGGGGTGATATGAATGTCACGCTGTCAAGCGGTGCATCAAAATCACCCATTCCATGCATCTCGAGAAAAGAAGGGAAGGAGCCAGGAAAAGACAGGCCCGCAAAAGACCTTCCCAGAAGATGCCAGGATAGCAAAACACAAAAGCCCAATATAAGGGGGAGGGACCCAGAGAATCCTAGACCCTAACAAAACAAAAGCTGTCCCAGAGAAGCCAGCACAGAAAAGCAAAAGCACACAAGTGGTGGGGAGGGACTAAGAGATGCCCGGGAACCTAACAAAACAAAAGTTGTCCCAGAGAAGCCAACACAGAAAAGCAAAGCACACAAGGGGTTGAGGGGACCTAGAGAAGCCGGGACACTTAAACAATAAAAGCTGTCCCAGAGAAGCCAGGATAGAAAAGCAAAAGCACATAAGGGGCGGGGAGGGACTAAGAGAAGCCGGGAACATAACAAAACAAAAGTTGTCCCAGAGAAGCCAAGACAGAAAAGCAAAGCACACAAGGGGTTGAAGAGACCCAGAGAATCCGGGACTCTTAAACAATACAAGCTGTCCCAGAGAAGCCAAGACAGAAAAGCAAAAGCACACAAGTGGTGGGGAGCGACCCAGAGAAGCCGGGAACCAAAAAAAAACAAAATGCTGTACCAGAGAAGCCAGGACAGAAAAGCAAACCACACAAGGGTTGGGCAGAGACTCAGAGAAGCCTAGACCCTAAGAAAACAAAAGCTGTCCCAGAGAAGCCAGGACAGAAATGCAAAAGCACATAAGGGGTGATATGAAAGTCACGCTGTCAAGCGATGCATCAAAATCACCCATTCCATGCATCTCGAGAAAATAAGGGAAGGAGCCAGGAAAAGACAGGCCCGCAAAAGACCTTCCCAGAGAAGCCAGGATAGCAAAACACAAAAGCCCAATATAAGGGGGAGGGACCCAGAGAAGCCTAGACCCTAACAAAACAAAAGCTGTCCCAGAGAAGCCAGCACAGAAAAGCAAAAGCACACAAGTGGTGGGGAGGGACTAAGAGATGCCCGGGAACCTAACAAAACAAAAGTTGTCCCAGAGAAGCCAACACAGAGAAGCAAAGCACACAAGGGGTTGAGGGGACCTAGAGAAACCGGGACACTTAAACAATAAAAGCTGTCCCAGAAAAGCCAGGATAGAAAAGCAAAAGCACATAAGGGGCGGAGAGGGACTAAGAGAATCCGGGAACATAACAAAACAAAAGTTGTCCCAGAGAAGCCAACACAGAAAAGCAAAGCACACAAGGGGTTGAGGAGATCCAGAGAAGCCGGGAATCTTAAACAATACAATCTGTCCCAGAGAAGCCAAGACAGAAAAGCAAAAGCACACAAGTGGTGGGGAGTGACCCAGAGAAGCCGGGAACCAAAAAAAAACAAAATGCTGTACCAGAGAAGCCAGGACAGAAAAGCAAACCACACAAGGGTTGGGCAGAGACCCAGAGAAGCCTGGACCCTAACAAAACAAAAGCTAACCCAGAGAAGCCAGGGCAGAAATGCAAAAGCACATAAGGGGTGATATGAATGTCACGCTGTCAAGCGGTGCATCAAAATCACCCATTCCATGCATCTCGGGAAAAGAAGGGAAGGAGCCAGGAAAAGACAGGCCCGCAAAAGACCTTCCCAGAGAAGCCAGGATAGCAAAACACAAAAGCCCAATATAAGGGGGAGGGACCCAGAGAAGCCTAGACCCTAACGAAACAAAAGCTGTCCCAGAGAAGCCAGGACAGAAAAGCAAAAGGACATAAGGGGCGGGGAGGGACTAAGAGAAGCCGGGAACATAACAAAACAAAAGTTGTCCCAGAGAAGCCAACACAGAAAAGCAAAGCACACAAGGGGTTGAGGGGACCCAGAGAAGCCGGGACTCTTAAGCAATAAAAGCAGTCCCAGAGAAGCCAAGACAGAAAAGCAAAAGCACACAAGTGGTGGGGAGTGACCCAGAGAAGGCGGGAACCGAAAAAAACAAAATGCTGTACCAGAGAAGCCAGGACAGAAAAGCAAACCACACAAGGGTTGGGCAGAGAACCAGAGAAGCCTGGACCCTAACAAAACAAAAGCTGTCCCAGAGAAGCCAGGACAGAAATGCAAAAGCACACAAGGGTTGGGAGGACCCAGAGAAGCCGGGACACCAAAACAACAAAAGCTTCTCTGGGACAGAAAAACAAAAGCACACAAGGGGTGGAGAGGGACCCGGAAAAGCCGGGTCACTAACAGAACAAAAAGTTGTCCCAGAGTAGCTAGTACAGAAAGACAAAAGCACACAAAGATTGTGGAGGGACCCAGAGAAGTCGGGACCCTAACAAAACTAGAACTGTCCCAGAGAAGCCGGAGCAGAAAAGCAAAAGCACACAAGGTGTGGGGAGGGATCCAGAGAAGCCAGGACCCTAACAGAATAGAATATGGTCCTAGAGAAGCCAGAACAGACAAGCAAATCGCACAAGGGGTGCTGAAGGATCTAAAGAAGCCGGGACCCTAAGAAAACAAAAGCTGTCCCAGAGAAGCCAGGTCAGAAAAGAAAACCACACATGGGATGGGGAGGGACCCAGAGAAGCCGGGACCATAACGAAATTAGAGCTGTCTCAGAGAATCCAGGACAGAAAAGCAAATCACACAAGGGATGAGAAGGATCCAAAAAGGCCAGGACCCTAAGAAAACAAAAGGTGTCCCAGAGAAGCCAAGACAGAAAAGAAAACCACACATGGGATGGGGAAGGACTCAGAGAGGCCGGGACCCCCCCCCAAAAAAACAAAATGATGTCCTAGAGAAGCTACGACAGAAAGGCAAACCAAACAAGGTGTGGGGAGGACCCAGAGAAGCCGGGACTCTAACAGAATAGAACATGGTTCCTGAGAAGCCAGGACAGAAAAGCAAATCACACAAGGGATGGGGAAGGATCCAAAGAGGCCAGGACCCTAAGAAAACAAGCCATGACAGAAAAGAAAACCACAGATAGGGTGGGGAGGGACTCAGAGATGTCGGGACCCTAAAAAAAACAAAATGATGTCCCAGAGAAGCTACGACAGAAAAGCAAACTACACAAGGCGTGGGGAGGGACCAAGAGAGGCCGGGACCCCAAGAAATCGGATGCTCTCCCAAAGGATCCGGGAGGCAGCAACAGCAAGTGCTCTTGAGATGCATTCAATGAGTGATATCAATGCCACGCTGTAAAGCGATGCATCGAAATCGCCCAAACCATGAATCTCGAGATAAGAGGGGAAGGGACCCGGATAAGTCAGGACCCGCAAAAGGCTGTCCCATAGAAGCCGGGACAGTAAAGCACAAAAGCACACAAAAAGAGGGGAGGGACTCAGAGGAGCCTGGACCCTATCAGAACAAAATGCTGTCTCAGTGAAGCCAGGACAAAGAGGCAAACCACACAAGGTGTGGAGACAGACCCAGAGGGGCCTGGACACCAACAAAACGGAAGCTCTCCCAAAGGAGCCGGGAAGCAGCAACAGTAAGTGCTCTTGAGATGCATACAATGAGTGATATCAATGTCACGCTGTCAAGTGGTGCATCGAAATCACCCAAACCATGCATCTCGAGAAGAGAAGGAGCCAGGATAAGACAGGCCCGCAATAGACGGTCCCAGAGAAGCCGGGACAGCAAAACACAAAAGCACACAAGGGGTGGGGAGGGACCCCGAGAAGACGGGAACCTGACAGAACAAAAGTTATCCCAGAGAAGCCAGCACCGAAAAACAAAAGCACACAAGGTTTGGGGAGAGACTCAGAGAAGCCGGGACTCTAAAACAACAAAAGCTGTTCTAGAGAAGCTAGGACAGAAAAGCAAAAGCACACAAGGTGTGGGGGGACCCATGGAGGCCACTTCGCTAACAGAACAAAAATGTGTCCCAGAGAAGCCAGTGCCGAAAAGCAAAAGCACAAAAGGGATGTGGAGGAACCCAGAGAAGCCGGGACTCAAACAAAACTAGAGCTGCCCCAGAGAAGCCGGGACAGAAAAGCGAAAGCACACAAGAGTTGGGGAGGGACCCAGAGAAACTGGGACCCTAACAGAACAGAATACTGTCCCAGAGAAGCCAGGACAGAAAAGCAAATCACACAAGGGGTGAAGAAAGACCCAGAGACTTCGGAACCTTAAGAAATCAAAAGATATCCCGGAGAAGCCAGGGCAGAAAAGAAAACCACACAAGGGGTGAGGAGGGACTCAGAGTCCGGGACCATAAAAATACAAAAAACTGACCCAGAGAAGCCAGGACAGAAAAGCAAATGAAACAAGGGATTGGGAGGGACCCAGTGAATCCGGGACCATAACAAAGTAGAGCTGTACCAGAAAAGCCAGGATAGAAAAGCAAAAACAAACAAAAAGGGTGAGGAGGGACCCAGATAGGCCGGGATCGCAACAAATCGGAAGCTTTCCCAAAGAAGCCGGAGGCAGCAGCTGCAAGTGCTCTTGAGATTCATTCAAAGAATGATATCAACGCCACGCTGTCAAGAGTTATATCGAAATCGCCCAAACAATGCATCTCGAGGAAATAGGGGAAGTGACTTGGATAAGCCAGGAACCGCAAAAGACTGTTCCATAGAAGCCGGGACAGTAAAGCACAAAAGCACACAAAAAGAGGGGAGGGACTCAGAGAAGCCGGGAACCTATCAGAACAAAATGCTGTCCCAGGGAAGCCAGGACAAAAAAGCAAACCAAACAAGGTGTGGAGACAGACCCAGAGAAGCCTGGGCCCTAACAAAACGGAAGCTCTCCCAAAGTAGCCGGGACGCAGCAACAGCAAGTGCTCTGGAGATGAATTCAATTAGTGATATCAATGGCACGCTGATAAGCGGTGCATCTAAATCAACCAAACCAGGCATCTCCAAAAAAGAGGGGAAGGAACCCGTATAATTCAGGATCCGCAAAAGGTTGTTCCAGGGGAGCCAGTATATTGAAGCACAAAAGCTCACAAAAACAGGGGAGGGCCCAGAGACGCCGGGAACCTAACAAAACAGAAGCGCCCTCAACGGAGCCAGGAGGCAGCAACAGCAAGTGCTCTTGAGATGTATTCAATTAGTGATATTAATAGCACGCTGAGAGAGGTGCATCTAAATCAACCAAACCAGGCATCTCGAAAAAAGAAGGGAAGGAACCCGTAAAATTCGAGACCCTTAAAGGGCTTTCCCAAAGGGGCCGGGACATTAAAGAACAAAAACTCGCAATAAGAAGGGTTGGGCCTAGAGAGGACTGGACCCTAACAAAACAGAAGCTCACCCAAAGGAACCGGGAAGCAGCAACAGTAAGTGATCTTGAGATGTATTCAATTAGTGATATCAATGCCACTTTGTAAAGTGGTGCATCGAAATCACCCAAACCATGCATCTTGATAAAACAGGGGAAGGAAATCGGATAATTCAGGACCCGCAAAATGCTGTCACAGAGGAGCCGGGACATTAAAGCACAAAATGACACAATAAGAGGGGAGGGACACAGAGAAACCGGAACCCTAACAAAACAGAAGCTCTCCCAAATTATCCGGGACGCAGCAACAGCAAGTGCTCTTGAGATGTATTTAATTAGTGATTTCAATGCCACGATGTCAAGCGGTGCATCGAAATCACCCAAACCAGGCATCTCAAGAAAAGAGCCGAAGGAACCCGTATAATTCAGGACCCACAAAATGCTGTCACAGAGGAGCCGGGACATTAAAGCACAAAAGCACGAAATAAGAGGGGAGCGACCAAGTGAGGCAGGAACCCTAACAAAACAGAAGCTCTCCCAAAGGAGCCGGGAGGCTGCAACGGTAAGTGCTATTGAGATGTAATCAAATAGTGATATCATTGCCACGCTGTCAAGCGTTGCATCGAAATCACCCAAACCATGCATCTCGAGAAAAGAGGGGAAGTGGCCAGGATAAGCCAGGACCCGCAAAAGGCTGTCCCATAGAAGCCGGGACAGTAAAGCACAAAAGCACACAAAAAGAGGGGAGGGACTCAGAGATGCCGGGACCCTATCAGAACAATATGCTGACCCACTGAAGCCAGGACAAAAAAGCAAACCACACAAGGTGTGGAGACAGACCCAGAGGAGCCTGGACCCCAACAAAACGGAAGTTCTCCCAAAGGAGCCGGGAGGCAGCAACAGCAAGTGCTCTTGAGATGTATTTAATTAGTGATATCAATGCCACGATGTCAAGCGGTGCATCGAAATTACCCAAACCAGGCATCTCAAGAAAAGAGCCGAAGGAACCCGTATAGTTCAGGACCCACAAAATGCTGTCACAGAGGAGCCGGGACATTAAAGCACAAAAGCACGAAATAAGAGGGGAGCGACCAAGTGAGGCAGGAACCCTAACAAAACAGAAGCTCTCCCAAAGGAGCCGGGAGGCAGCAACGGTAAGTGCTGTTGAGATGTATTTAATTAGTGATATCAATGCCACACTGTCAAGCGGTGCGTCGAAATCACCCAAACCAGGCATCTCGAGAAAAAAGGGGAGGCTCCCGGATAACCCAGGAACCGCAAAAGGCTGTTCCAGAGAAGCTGGGACAGTAAAAGACAAAAGCACACAATAAGAGGGGAGGATCCAGTAAATCCGGGACTCTAAGAAAACAAAAGCTGTCCCAAAACAAAAGCTCTCCCGAGAAGCCAGGACAGAGAATCAAAAGCACACAAGGGAGGGGGAGGCGCCCAGAGAAGCCGGGAACCTAAGAAAACTAGAGCGGTCCCAGAGAAGCCAGGACAGAAAAGTAAACCACACAAGGGTTGGGGAGGGATCCAGAGATGCCGGGACGCTAACAAAAGAGAAATTCTCCCAGAGAAGCCGGGACCCTAAATAAACAAAAGCTGTCCGAGAGAAGCCAGGACAGAAAAGCAAAAGGACACAAGGGGTTGGCGAGAGACTCAGAGAAGTTGGGACCCTAACAGAAAAACATGCAGTCCTAGAGAAGCCAGGACAGAAAAGCAAACCAAAAAAGGCGTGGGGACGGACCCAGAGAGGTCTGGACCCTAACAAAACGGAAGCTCTCCCAAAGTAGACGGGACGCAGCGGCAGCAAGTGCTCTTGAGATTTATTTAATTGGTGATATCAATGCCACACTGTCAAGCGGTGCGTCAAAATCACCCAAACCAGGCATCTAGAGAAATGAGGGGAAGGAATCGTTATATTTCAGGACCCGCAAATGGCTGTCCCAGAGGAGCCGGGACATTAAAGACAAAAGCACACCATAAGAGGGGAGGGGACACGGATAAGCCAGGACCTGCAGAAGGCAGTCCCAGAGAATCCGGGACCCAAAGAAACCAAAAGCTGTCCGAGAGAAACCAGGAGAGAAAAGCAAGAGCACACAAGGGATGGGTAGGGACCCAGAGAAGCCGGGACGCTAGAACAAAAAAAGCTGTCCGAGAGAAGCCAGTACAGAAAAGCAAAAATTACAAAAGGGCTGGGGAGAGACACAGGGTAGCCGGGACCCTAAAAGAACAAAAGGCAGTCCCAGGGAAGCCAGGACAAAAAAGCAAGAGCACAGAAGGTATGGGGACGGATCCAGAGAAACTGGAACCCTAACAAAACTGGAGCTGTCCCAGAGAAGCCAGGAGAGAAAAGCAAAAGCAAAGACAAGGGGGAAGGGAATCAGAGAGGCTGGGACCCCAACAAAACAGAAGCTCTCCCAAAGGAGCCCGGAGGCAGCAGCGGCAAGTGCTTTTAAGATAAATATCGAAATCACCCAAACAATGCATCTCGAGAAAAGAAGGGAAGTGACCCGGACAAGCCAGGACCCGCAAAAGACGGTCCCAGGAAAACCGGATCAGTAAAGCACTAAAGCACTGAATAAGGGATGATTGCCCCGGATGAAGCCGGGACCCTAAAAAACAAAAGCTGTCCCAGAGAAACCAGGAAAAAAAAGCAAAAACACACAAGGTGTGGGGAGGGAAAAGAGAAGCCGGGAGCCTAACAGAACAAAATGCTGCCTCAGAGAAGCCTGGACAGAAAAGCAAACCACCCAAGGGGTGGGGAAAGACCTAGATAAGCTGGGACCCCAACAAAACAGAAGTTCCCAACGGAGCCTGGAGGCAGCAGCAGCAAGTGCTCTTGAGAAGCCAGGACAGAAAAGCAAAAGCACACAAGGGATGGGGATGGATTCAGAGAAACGGGGACACCAACAAAAGTAGAGCTGTCCCAGAAAAGTCAGGTCAGAAAAGCAAAAGCAAACAAGGGATATGGAGGAATCCAGAGAAGGCGGGACTATAAAAAACAAGGGCTGTGCAAGAGAAGCCAGGACAAATAAGCAAAAGCACACAATGGGTGGGGAGGGACCCAGAGAACCCGGAACCCTAACAAAACTAGAGCTGTCCCGGAGAAGCCAGGACAGAAAAGCAAAAGCACACAGGGGAAGCGGGACTCTAAGAAAACTAAAAGCTATCCCTTGGAAGCCGGTCTAGAAAAGCAACATCACACAAGGGTTGGGTAGGGACCCAGAGAAGGTTGGAATATAAAAAACTAGAGCTGTACCATAGAAGCCAGGACATATAAGCAAAAGCACACAAAGGTTAGGGAGGGACCCAGAGAACCCGGAATTCTTACAGAACTAGAGCTGTCCCAGAGAAGACATGACAGAAAATCAAAACCACACAAGGGTCGGGGTGGGTCCCAGTGAGGCCGTGACACTAAACAAACAGAAGCTCTCCCAAAGCAGCCGGAAGGCAGCATTAACAAGTGACCAAGAGATGCATTCAATGAGAGATATCAATGCCAGGCTGTCGAGTGGGGCATCAAAATTACCCTAACAATCCATCTCGCGAAAAGAGGGGAATTGACCCAGATAAGACAGGACCCGCAAAAGACATCCCCAGAGAAGCCGGGACAGTAAAGCACAAAATCACACAATAAAAGGGGAGGTACCCAGAGAAAACGGGACTCTAAGATAACAAAAAGCTGTCCCTGAAAAGCCAGGACAGAAAAGCAAAAACACACAAGGGTTGAGGAGGGACCCAGAGAACCCGGAATTCTAACAAAACTAGAGCTGTCCCTGAGAAGCCAGGATCGAAACACAAAAGCAAACACAAGGGGTGGAGAGTGACTCAGAGAGGCTGGGACCCTAACAAAACAGACTCTTTCCAAAGGAGTCGGGAGGCAGCAACAGCAAGTGCTCTTGTGATGCATTCGATGACTGATACCAATGCCACAAGTTCAAGCGGTGAATTGAAATCACCCAAAAAATTCATATCGAGAAAAGAGGGGAAGGGACCCAGATAAACCAGGACCTGCAAAAGGCTGTAACTGAGAAGCCGGGAGAGTAAAGAACAGAAGCACACAAGAAAGGAGGAGGGACCCAGAGAAGCTGGGACCCTAAGGAAAGAAAAAGCTGTCCTATAGAAGCCGGGACATATAAGCAAAAGCACAGAAAGGCTGGGGAGGGATCCAGAGAGGCTGGAACCCTAACAAAACTAGAGCTGTCTCTGAGAGGCCAGTACAGAAAAGCAAAGCACAAAAGGGATGGGGATGGGTTCAGAGAAGCCGGGACACTAAAAGTACTAGAGCTGTCACAGAGAAGCCAGGCAGGGAGGCAGCAACAGCAAATGCTCTTGTGATGCATTCAATGACTGATAGCAATGCCACGCTGTCATTGAAATCACCAAAACGATTCATCTCGAGAAAAAAAAGGAAGGGACCCAGGTAAGCTAGGACCCGCAAAAGGCTGTCCAAGAGAAGCTTAAAGCAAAAGCACACAAGGGATATGGAGGAACCCAGAGAAGGCCGTAAAAAACTAGGGCTGTCCAAGAGAAGTCAGGACAAATAAGCAAAAGCACACAATGGGTGGGGAGGGACCTAGAGAACCCGGAACCCTAAAAAAACTAGAGCTGTCCCGGAGAAGCCAGGACAGAAGAGCAAAATCACACAAGGATTAGGGAGGGACTCAGTGAGGCCAGGACCCTAACAAAACAGAAACTCTCGCAAAGGAGCCTGAAGGTAGCAACAATTGCTCTAGAGATGCTTTCAATGAGTGATATCAATGTCACGCTGTCGAGCGGGGCATAGAAAACACCCAAATAATGCATCTCGCGAAAAAAAGGGGAAGTGACTCGGATAAGCCAAGACCGGCAAAAGACTTCCCCAGAGAAGCCGGGACAGTAAAGCACAAAAGCACACAATAAAGTGGGGACCCAGAGAAAACGGGACTCTAAGAAAACAAAAAACTGTCCCATAGAAGCCGGTCTAGAAAAACAACATCACACATGGGTTGGGTAGGGACCCAGAGAAGGTTGGAATACAAAAAAAACTAGAGCTGTACCATAGGCGCCAGGACATATAAGCAAAAGCACACAAAGGTTGGGGAGGGACCCAGACAACCCGGAATTCTAACACAACTAGAGCTGTCTCTGAGAAGACAAGACAGAAAAACAAAAGCACAGAAGGTATGGGGACGGATCCAAAGAAGCTGGAACACTAACAAAACTAGAGCTTTCTCTGAGAAGCCAAAACACAGAAGGAGTGGGGAGGGATCCAGAGAAGCTTGAACCCTAACAAAACTAGAGCTGTCTCTGAGAAGCCAGGACAGAAAAGCAAAGCACAGAAGGGATGGGGATGGGTTCAGAGAAGCCGGGACACTAAAAGTACTAGAGCTGTCACAGAGAAGCCAGGCAGGGAGGCAGCAACAGCAAATGCTCTTGTGATGCATTCAATGACTGATACCAATGCCACGCTGTCATTGAAATCACCAAAACAATTCATCTCGAGAAAAAAAGGAAGGGATCCAGGTAAGCTAGGACCCGCAAAAGGCTGTCCAAGAGAAGCTTAAAGCGAAAGCATACAAGGGATATGGAGGAACCCAGAGAAGGCGGGACTATAAAAAAACTAGGGCTGTCCAAGAGAAGTCAGGACAAATAAGCAAAAGCACACAATGGGTGCGGAGGGACCTAGAGAGCCCGGAACCCTAACATAACTAGAGCCGTCCCGGAGAAGCCAGGACAGAAAAGCAAAATCACACAAGGGTTAGGGAGGGACTCAGTGATGCCAGGACCCTAACAAAACAGAAGCTCTCGCAAAGGAGCCTGAAGGCAGCGACAATTGCCCTAGAGATGCTTTCAATGAGTGATATCATTGTCACGCTGTCGAGCGGGGCATAGAAAACACCCAAACAATGCATCTCGCGAAAAAAGGGGAAGTGACCCGGATAAGCCAAGACCGGCAAAAGAATTCCCCAGAAAAGCCGCGACAGTAAAGCACAAAAGCACACAATAAAGGGGGGGACCCAGAGAAAACGGGACTCTAAGAAAACAAAAAGCTGTCCCATGGAAGCCGGTCTAGAAAAACAACATCACACGTGGGTTGGGTAGGGACCCAGAGAAGGTTGGAATACAAAAAAAACTAGAGCTGTTCCATAGAAGCCAGGACATATAGGCAAAAGCACACAAAGTTTGGGGAGGGACCCAGACAACCCGGAATTCTAACAGAACTAGAGCTGTCCCAGAGAAGACAGGACAGCAAAACAAAAGCACAGAAGGTATGGGGACGGATCCAGAGAAGCTGGAACCCTAACAAAAACTAGAGCTTTCTCTGAGAAGCCAAAACACAGAAGGAGTGGGGAGGGATCCAGAGAAGCTTGAACCCTAACAAAACTAGAGCTGTCTCTGAGAAGCCAGGACAGAAAAGCAAAGCACACAAGGGTTGGCGAGGGACCCAGAGAACCCGGAAACCTAACAAAACTAGAGATTTCTCTGAGAAGCCAAAACACAGAAGGAGTGGGGAGGGATCCAGAGAAGCTTGAACCCTAACAAAACTAGAGCTGTCCCAGAAAAGCCACGATAGAAAAGGAAAAGCACACAAGGGGTGGGGAGAGACCCAGGGTCCCTAAAGTACAAAAGACTGTCCCAGGGAAGCCAGGGCAGAAAAGCAAAAGCACAGAAGGGATGGGGAGGGATCCAGAGAAGCTGGAACCCTAACAAAACTAGAGCCGTCCCAGAGAAGCTACGACAGAAAAGCAAAAGCACACAAGGAGTGGGAGAGGCCCAGGGTCCCTAAAAGAACAAAAGGCTGTCCCAGGGAAACCAGGACAGAAAAGCAAAAGCACAGAAGCGGTGGGGAGGGATCCAGAAAAGCTGGAAACCTAAAATAACTAGAGCTGTCTCTGAGAAGCCATGACAGAAAAGCAAAGCACACAAGGTTTGGGTAGGGACCCAGGGTACCTAAAGGAAAAAAGGTTGTCCCAGGGTAGCCAGGACAGAAACGCAGAAGCACAGAAGGGGTGGGGAGGGACCCAGAGAAGCTGGAACCCTAACAAAACTAGCGCCGTCCCAGAGAAGCCAGGACAGAAAAACAAAGCACACAAGGGGTGGGAGGGACCCAGAGAAGCTGAAACCCGAACAAAACTAGAACTGTCTCTGAGAAGCGTGGACAGAAAAGCAAAGCACACAAGGGATGGGAGGGACCAAGAGAGCCCGGAACCCTAACAAAACTAGAGCCGTCCCAGAGAAGCCACGACAGAAAAGCAAAAGCACACAAGGGGTGGGGAGAAACCCAGGGTCCCTAAAAGAACAAAAGACTGTCCCAGGGAAGCCAGGACAGAAAAGCAAAAGCACAGAAGGGATGGGGAGGGATCCAGAGAAACTGGAACCCTAACAAAACTAGAGCTGTATCTGAGGAGCCAGGATAGAAAAGCAAAGCACACAAGAGGTGGGGAGGTACCCAGAGAACCCGGAAACCTAACAAAAGTAGCGCCGTCCCGGAGAAGCCACGACAGAAAAGCAAAAGCACACAAGGGGTGGGGAGAGACCCAGGGTCCCTAAAAGAACAAAAGACTGTCCCAGGGAAGCCAGGACAGAAAAGCAAAAGCACAGAAGGGATGGGGAGGGATCCAGAGAAACTGGAACCCTAACAAAACTAGAGCTGTCACTGAGGAGCCAGGATAGAAAAGCAAAGCACACAAGAGGTGGGGAGGGACCCAGAGAACCCGGAAACCTAACAAAGTAGCGCCGTCCCAGAGAAGCCAGGACAAAAAAAACAAAAGCACACAAGGGGTGGGGAGAGACCCAGGGTAGCCGGGACCCTAAAAGAACAAAAGGCTGTCCCAGGGAAGCCAGGACAAAAAAACAAGAGCACAGAAGGTATGACGACGGATCCAGAGAAGCTGGAGCCCTAACAAAACTAGAACTGTCTCTGAGAAGCCAGGACAGAAAAGCAAAGCACACAAGGGGTGGGAGGGACCCAGAGAAGCTGGAACCCTAACAAAACTAGAACTGTCTCTAAGAAGCCACGACAGAAAAGCAAAAGCACACAAGGGGTGGGGAGAGACCCAGGGTCCCTAAAAGAACAAAAGACTGTCCCAGGGAAGCCAGGACAAAAAAACAAGAGCACAGAAGGTATGACGACGGATCCAGAGAAGCTGGAGCCCTAACAAAACTATAGCTGTCCCTGAGAAGCCACGACAGAGAAGCAAAATCACAAAGGGGTGGGACAGACCCAGGGTAGCCGGGACCCTAAAAGAACAAAAAGTTGTCCCAGGGAAGCCGGGAAAAAAGCAAGGTACAAACGGGATGGGGGTGGATTCAGAGAAGCCGGAACACCAAAAGAACTAGAGCTGTCACAGAGAAGTCAGGCAAGGAGGCAGCAACAGCAAGTGCTTTTGTGATGCATTCAATGACTGATATCAATGCCACGCTGTCAAGCGGCGCATTGAAATCAACATAACAATTCATCTCGAGAAAAGAAAGGAAGGGACGCGCAAAAGGCTGTCCCTGAGAAGCTGGGAGTGTAAAGCCTAAAAACACAAAAAAGGGGGAGGGATCCTGAGAAGCCGGGACAACAAAAAGCTGTCCAAGAGAAGCCAGGGCAGAAAAGCAAAAGCGCACAAGGGTTGGGGAGGGACCAATAGAAGCCAGGAACCTAACAGAACAAAAAACTGTCCCAGCGAAGCCAGGACAGAGAAGCAAAAGCACGCAAAGTGTGGGGAGGGTCCCGGAGATACCGGAATCCTAACAAAACTAGAGCTGTCCAAGAGAAGCCACGACAGAAAAGCAAAAGCACACAAGGGTTGGGGAGGGGCCAATAGAAGCCAGGACCCTAAAAGAACAAAAAATTGTCCCAGCGAAGCCAGGACAGAGAAACAAAAGCACGCAAGGTGTGGGGAGGGACCCGGAGAATCCGGAATCCTAACAAAACTAGAGCTGTCCCTGAGAAGCCAGGACAGAAACACAAAAGCACAAAAGGGTTGTGGAGGGACACACAGATGCGGGGACCCTAAGAAAACAGAAGCTCTCCCAAAGGAGCCGGAGGCAGCAACAGCAAGTGCTCTTGGGATGCATTAAATGACTGATAACAATGCCACGCTGTCAAGCGGTGCTTCGAAATCACCCAAAAAACTCATCTTGTGGAAAGAAAGGAAGGGTACCAGATAAGCTAGGACCAGCAAAAGGATGTCCCTGAGAAGCCGGGACAGTAAAGCACAAAAACATACAATAAAGTGAGAGGGACCATCTGAAGCCGAGACCATAACAAAACAGAAGCCGTCCCAGAGAAGCCAGGACAGAAAAGCAAAAGCACAAAAGGGGTACCGATGGACCCATTGAGTCTGGGACCCTGACAGAAAAAAAAACTGTCCCAGAGAAGCCAGGAGAGAAGAGCAAAGGCACACAAGATAACACTTAAAATCGAAACAGAAAGAAAAACATTTGGAGAGAAAAACTATCAGAAAAAATCTTTGGCTTGCGTATAACTACGCTACGATAGATCTCCTAGCTTTTGGTATTTGAATCAGGATGTAAGCAATAGTCTACTATGACCTCAAACAGTTTTGAAATTGTCTATTCAATTCGAAGAAATGATAAATCTTATACGCGAAAGTTGCCCAACAGAAAATTTGAGTTAAACTGTCATCCTAACCAACCAGTCAAGCTTTCAAAGACAAAACTTTTTGTAAATAGCATGAAATCTAACCATGCGTTAATATCGGACCAGTCATATGCGATAGATAACACGTAAAAACGAAAATTGAAGAAAATTTTGGGTTCATAATACCCCTTAAGTTGTGTTTTTGGGAGAAAAAATTACAGAAAAAAAACTTTCGCTAGTGTAAAACCGCGCTACGATAGTCTTTTGTTTTTGGTATTTAAGTCAGGATCCTAGTTTTTGGTATTTGAGTCAGGATGTAAGCAGTAGTCTCCTATGACCTCAAACAATTTTTGAAATGGTTTTTTTCTGATAATTAATCTCTCCAAAATTCAACTTAAGTGGTTAAATGAACCCAAAGTTTTCCTCAGTTTTCGTTTTACGTGTTATTTATCGCATATGACTGGTCGTGTATTGACGTATGGTTAAATAACATGCCATTTACAAAAAAGTCTTGTCTTTGAGAGCCCTACTGTTTGGGTAGGATTGCAGTTTAACTCAAATTTTTTGTAGGACAACTGTCGCAAATAAGATTTATCATTTCTTCGAAAGGAAAAGAAAATTTCAAAATTGTTTGAGGCCATTGGAGACTATTGCTTACATCCTGTTTCAAATACCAAAAGCAAGGAGGACTATCGTAGCCTGGTTTTACACTAGCGAAAGTTTTTTTTTTGATAATTTTTCTCTCCAAAACTCAAATTAAGAGGTTAAAAAAACCCAAAATTTTCTTCAGTTTTCGTTTTTACGTGTTATCTATCGAATATGACTCAAATACCAAAAACTAGGATCCTGACTTATTTACCAAAAACAAAAGACCATCGTAGCGCGGTTTTACACTAGCGAAAGGTCTTTTTTTCTGTAATTTTTTCTCCCAAAAACATTCGCGACAGTTGACCAACACAAAGTTTGAATTGAACTGTCATCCTAACAGTCCAGTAAGGTTCTCAAAGTCAACAATTTTTGTTATTAGCATGTTATATAAACATACGTCGATATCCCACCAGTCATATGCGGAAAGTATAATATGTAAAAACGAAAACAGAAAAAATTTGGGTTCATTTTACCACTCAAGTTGAGTTTTGGTGCGAAAAATGTCTGAAAAAACCTTTCCCTAGTTAAGAAATACGCTAAGATAGTCCTCCTATCTTTTGGTATTTGAATCAGGATATAAGCAATAGTATCCTATGATCTCAAACAATTTTGAAATGGTCTTTTCAATTCGAAGAAAAGATAAATCTCATTCGCGACAGTTGTCCATAACGAAGTTTGAATTTAATTGTCAACTTAAAAAATCAGTAAGGCACTCAAAGACCATCTTTTTTAACTGGCATTTTGTCCAACCATACGTCAATATACGACCAGCCAATTGCAAAAGATTACACGTAAAAAACGAAAACTGAAGAAAATTTTGAATTCATTTTACCCCTGAAATTGAATTTTGGAGAGAAAAATCATCAGCGAAAAATATTTCGCTAGTTTAGAACTAAGCTACAACAGTTCTCCTATCTTTTGGTATTAGAATCAGGATGTAAGCAACAGTCTCCTTGACTTCAAACAGTTTTGAGATGGTCTTTTCAATTCGAAGAAATGATAAATCACATTTGCGACAGTTGTCCAACACAAAGAATGAATTGAACTTTCATCCTAACAAACCAGTAAGGCTCTCAAGGACAACAATTTTTGTAAAAAGCTTGCTATCTAACCATACGTCAATGTAAGAACAGTCAAATACGAAAGATACACGTAACATCGAAAAATGATGAAAATTTTGGGTTCAATTCACCACTTAAGTTGAGTTTTGGAGAGAAAAATTATTAGAAAAAACATTTCGCTAGCGCAAAAACACGCTAAAAAACGAAGTTCGAATTGAATTGTCATCCTAACAAACCAGTAAGGCTAAACATCTGATCAGTCAAATGCGAAAGATAACACGTAAAAACGAAAATTGAAGAAAACTTTGGGTTAATTTAACCACTTAAGTTGAGATTTGGAGCGAAAAATTATGAGAAAAAACTTTTGCTAGTGTAAAACCACGTTACGATAGTTCTCCTAGTTTTTGGTAATTGAATCAGGATGTAAGCAATAGTCTCCTATGACCTCAAACAATTTTGAAATTGTCTTTTCAATTTGAAGAAATGATAAATCTTACTCGCGACAGTTGTCCAACAGAAAATTTATGGTAAACCACCATCCTAACCCACCAGTCAAGCTCTCAAAGACAAGAGTGTTTGTTATTAGCATGTTATCTAACAATACGTCAATATACGACCAGTCATATGCGATAGATAACACGTAAAAACGACTGAAGAAAACTTTGGGTTCATTTAACCACTTAAGTTGACATTTGGAGAGAAAAACTATCAGAAAAAATCTTTGGCTTGCGTATAACTACGCTACGATAGATCTCCTAGCTTTTGGTATTTGAATCAGGATGTAAGCAATAGTCTACTATGACCTCAAATAGTTTTGAAATTGTCTATTCAATTCGAAGAAATGATAAATCTTATACGCGAAAGTTGTCCAACAGAAAATTTGAGTTAAACTGTCATACTAACCAACCAGTCAAACTCTCAAAGACAACAGGTGTTGTTAATAGCATGTTATCTAACCATACGTCAATATACGACCAGTCATATGCTATAGATAACACATAAAAAATCTGAAGAAAATTTTGGGTTTAATTCACCCTTTAAGTTGAGATTTGGAGAGAAAAATTATTAGAAAAAACGTTTCGCTAGCGCAAAACCACGCTACGATAGTCTTCCAAGTTTTTGGTAATTGAATCAGGATGTCAGCAATAGTCTCCTATGACCTCAAACAATTTTGAAATTGTCTTCTCAATTGGAGGAAATGATAAATCTTACTCGAAACAGTTGTCCAACAGAAAATTTGAGTTAAACCGCTATCCCAACCAACCAGTCAAGCTCTCAAAGACAAGAGTTTTTGTTATTAGCATGTTATCTAACAATAAGTCAATATACGACCAGTCATATGCGATAGATAACACGTAAAAACGACTGAGGAAAACTTTGGGTTCATTTAACCACTTAAGTTGAGTATTGGAGAGAAAAACTATCAGAAAAAATCTTTGGCTTGCGTATAACTACGCTACGATAGTTCTCCTAGCTTTTGGTATTTGAATCAGGATGCAAGCAATAGTCTACTATGACCTCAAACAGTTTTGAAATTGTCTATTCAATTCGAAGAAATGATAAATCTTATTCGCGACAGTTGTCCAACAGAAAATTTGAGTTAAACTGTCATCCTAACCAACCAGTCAAGTTCTCAAGGACAAGAGTTTTTGTTAATAGCATGTTATCTAACCATACGTCAACATACGACCAGTCATATGCTATAGATAATACGTAAAAAAACTGAAGAAAATTTTGGGTTCAATTCACCACTTAAGTTGAGTTTTGGAAAGAAAAATTATTAGAAAAAGACTTCGCTAGCGCAAAACCACGCTCCGATAGTCCTCCTAGTTTTGGTAATTGAATCAGGATGAAAGCAATAGTCTCCTGTCACCTCAAACATTTTTGAAATTGTCTTTTGAATTGGAAGAAATGATAAACCTTACTCGCGACAGTTGTCCAACAGAAAATTTGAGTTAAACCGCTATCCCAACCAACCAGTCAAGCTCTCAAAGACAAGAGTTTTTGTTAATAGCATGCTATCTAACAATACGTCAATATACGACCAGTCATATGCGATAGATAACACGTAAAAACTACTGAAGAAAACTTTGGGTTCATTTAACCACTTAAGTTGACTTTTGGAGAGAAAAACTATCAGAAAAAACCTTTGGCTTGCGTAAAACTACGTTACGATAGTCCTCCTATCTTTTGGTATTTGAATCAGGATGTAAGTAATAGTGTCCTATGACCTCAAACAATTTTGAAATGTTCTTATCAATTCGAAGAAATGATAAATCACATTCGCGACAGTTGTCCATAACGAAGTTTGAATTGAATTGTCATCATAAAAAAGTAATGCTCTCAAAGACAATAATTTTTGTAAATAGCATTTTGTTGAACCATATGTCAATATACAACCAGTCATGTGCGAAAAATAACACGTAAAAACGAAAACTGAAGAAAACTTTAAGTTCATTTTACCTTTAAGTTGAATTTTGGAGAGAAAAAGTATTAGAAAAAACTTTTCGCTAGCGCAAAACCACGCTACGGTAGTCCTCCTAGTTTTTGGTAATTGAATCAGGATGTAAGCAATAGTCTCCTATGACCTCAAACAATTTTGAAATTGTCTTTTCAATTGGAAGAAATGATAAATCTTACTCGCGACAGTTGTCCAACAGAAAATTTTGAGTTAAACCGCCATCGTAACCAACCAGTCAAGCTCTCAAAGACAAGATTTTTTGTAAATAGCATGTTATCTAACAATACGTCAATATACAAACAGTCATATGCGATAGATAACACGTAAAAACGACTGAAGAAAATTTTGGGTTCATTTATCCACTTAAGTTGACTTTTGGAGAGAAAAACTATCAGAAAAGATCTTTGGCTTGCGTAAAACAACGCTATGATAGTCTGCCTAGCTTTTGGTATTGGAATCAGGATGTAAGCAATAGTCTACTATGACCTCAAACAGTTTTGAAATTCTCTATTCAATTCGAAGAAATGATAAATCTTATTTGCGACAGTTGTCCAACAGAAATTATGAGTTAAACTGCCATCCTAGCCAATCAGTCAGGCTTTCAAAGACAAGAATTTTTGTAAATAGCATGTTATCTAACCATACGTCAATATAAGACCAGTCATATGCGAAAGATAACACGTAAAAACGAAAACTGAAGAAAACTTTGTCTTCATTTAACCACTTAAGTTGAGTTTTGGAGAGGAAAATCATCAGAGAAATACTTTCGCTAGTGTAAAACCACGCTACGATAGTTCTCCTAGCTTTTGGTGTTCGAATCAGGATGTAAGCAATAGTCCACTATAACCTCAAACAATTTTGAAATTCTCTATTCAATTCGAAGAAATGATAAATTTTATTCGCGACAGTTGTCCAACAGAAATTATGAGTTAAACTGCCATCCTAGCCAATCAGTCAGGCTTCCAAAGACAAGGTTTTTTGTAATTAGCATGTATCTAACCATAAGTCAATATAAGATCACTCATATGCGATTGATAACACGTAAAAACGAAAACTGAAGAAAACTTTGGGTTCATTTAAACACTTAAGTTGAGTTTTGGAGAAAAAAATATCAGAAAAATCCTTTCGCTATTGTAAAACCAGGCTGCAACAGTCCTCCTAGCTTTTTGTCTTTGAATCAGGATTTACGCAATGATTTCCAATGACCTCAAACAATATTGAAATTGTCTTTTCAATTCGAAGAAATAATAAATCTTATTTGGGACAGTTGTCAAACAGAAAATTTGAGTTAAACTGAATCCTAACCAACTTGTCAGGCTCTCAAAGACAAGACTTTTTGTAAATAGCATGTTATCTAACCATACGTCAATATACAACCAGCTATATGCGATAGATAACTTGTAAATACGAAAACTGAAGAACATTTTGGGTTCATTTAACCACTTAAGTTGAGTTTTGGAGAGAAAAATTATCAGAAAAAAACTTTCGCTAGTGTAAAACCATGCTACAACAATTCTTTGATGTTTTTGTATTTGAACCAGGATGTTAGCAATAGTCTCCTATGACCTCAAATAATTTTGAAATGGTCTTTTCAATTCGAGGAAATGATAAATTTTATTCGCGACAGTTGTCCAACAACAAATTTGAGTTAAAATGAATCTTAGACAACCAGCCAGGCTCTCAAAGACTAGGTTTTTTGTAAATAGCAAGTTATCTAACCATACGTCAATATACGATCAGTCATATGCGAAAGATAACACGTAAAAACGAAAATTGAAGAAAACTTTGGGTTAATTTAACCACTTAAGTTGAGATTTGGAAAGAAAAATTATCAGAAAAAACACTTCGCTAGTGTAAAACCGCGCTACCATAGTCCTCCTATGTTTTTTTTATTTGAATCAGGACGTTAGCAATAGTCTCCTATGACCTCAAACAATTTTGAATTGGTCTTTTCAATTCGAAGAAAACATAAATCTCATTCGCGACAGGTGTCCAAAACAAAATTTGAATTGAACTTTAATCCTAACCAAAACTTCAGGCTCTCAGGTTAAGAATTTTTGTAAATAGCGTGTTATCTAACCATACGTCAATATACGACCAGTCACATGCGATAGATAACACGTAAAAAAGAAAACTGGTGAAAACTTTGGGTTCATTTTACAACTTTAGCTGAGTTTTGGAGAGAAAAAATTATCAGAAAAAATCTTTCGCTATTGCAAAAATACGCTAGTCCTCGTAACTTTTTTTGGATAACGATGGAAGCAATAGTCTCCTATGACCTCATACAATTTTGAAATGGTCTTTTCAATTCGAAGAAATGATAAATCTCATTCGCGACAGTTGTCCAAAACGAAGTTCGAATTGAATTGTCCTAACAAACCAGTAAGGCTAAATATCTGATCAGTCAAATGCGAAAGATAACACGTAAAAACGAAAATTGAAGAAAACTTTGGGTTAATTTAACCACTTAAGTTGAGATTTGGAGAGAAAAATTATGAGAAAAAATTTTCGCTAGTGTAAAACCACGTTACGATAGTTATCCTAGCTTTTGGTATTTGAATCAGGACGTAAGCAATAGTCTCCTATGACCTCAAACAATTTTGAATTGGTTTTTCAATTCGAACAAATTATAAATCTCATTCGCGACAGTTGTCCAACACAAAATTTGAATTGAACTGTAATCCTACCCAAACAGTAGGGCTCTCAAAGACAAGACTTTTTTGTAAATGGCATGTTATTTAACCATACGTCAACATACGATCAGTCATATTCGATAGATAACACGTAAAAACGAAAACTGAAGAAAATTTTGGGTTTTTTTAACCTCCTAATTTGAGTTTTGGAGAGAAAAATTATCAAAAAAAAACTTTCGCTAGTGTAAAACCAGGCTACGATAGTCCTCCTTGCTTTTGGTATTTGAAACAGGATGTAAGCAATAGTCTCCAATGGCCTCAAACAATTTTGAAATTTTCTTTTCCTTTCGAAGAAATGATAAATCTTATTTGCGACAGTTGTCCTACAAAAAATTTGAGTTAAACTGCAATCCTACCCAAACAGTAGGGCTCTCAAAGACAAGACTTTTTTGTAAATGGCATGTTATTTAACCATACGTCAATACACGACCAGTCATATGCCATAGATAACACGTAAAACGAAAACTGAGGAAAACTTTGGGTCCTCACTTTGGGTTTCATTTAACCACTTAAGTTGAATTTTGGAGAGATTAATTATCAGAAAAAACTTTTTGCTAGTGTAAAACCACGCTACCATAGTCCTCCTATCGATTTGTATTTGAATCAGGACCTAAGCAATAGTCTCCTATGACCTCAAACAATTTTGAATTGGTCTTTTCAATTCGAAGAAAAGGTAAATTTCTTTCGCGACATGTGTCCAACACAAAATTTGAATTGAGCTGTAATCCTGACCAAACTGTCAGGCTCTCAAAGACAAAAATTTTTGTAAATAGCATGGTATCTAACCATACGTCAATATACGACCAGGTATATGCTATAGATAACACGTAAAAAAACTGAAGAAAACTTTAGGTTCATTTTACTACTTTAGCTGAGTTTTGGAGAGAAAAAAATATCAGAAAAAATCTTTCGCTATTGCAAATTTACGCTACAACAGTCCGCGTACCTTTTTTGGATTACAATGGAAGCAATAGTCTCCTATGACCTCATACAAATTTGAATTGGTCTTTTCCAGTCGAAGGACTGATAAATCTCATTCGCGACAATTGTCCAACAGTAAATTTGAGTTGAAATGTCAATCTTACCAACTAATCAGTCTCTAAAAGACAGTAATTGTTTTTAATAGCTTCTTTTGTTACACTACGTAAATCTTCGACCAGTCATTTGCAAACGATAACAGTTAAAAACGAAAACTGAAAAAAAAATTGGGTTCATTTCAGCCCTAAAGTTGAGTTTTGGAGAAAAAAAAATACCAGAAAAACATTTCGCTAGTGTAAAACTAAGCTACAATAGTCCTCCTATAATTTGGTTTTTGAATCAGGATGTAAGCAATAGTCTCCTATGACCTCAAAAAATTTTGAAATGGTCTTTTCAATTCGAAGAATTGATAAATCTCATTCGCGACATTAGTCCAAAACTAAGATTGAATTGAATTGTCATCCTAAAAAAACAGTAAGGCTCTCAAAGGCAATGACTTTTGTAAATACCATTTTGTCTAGTCATACGTTACTATACGACCAGTCATATGCGAAATATAACACGTAAAAACGAAAACTGAAAAAAAATTTTGGTTCCTTTTACCCCTTAAGTTGAGCATTGAAGAGAAAATAGTATCAGAAAAAACGTTTCCCTAGTTTAGAACTACGCTACGGTAGTCCTCCTGTCTTTTGGTATTTGAATCAGGAGTTAGATGTAAGCAATAATGACCTAAAACAATTTGGAAATGGTCTTTTCAATTCAGAGGAATGGTAAATCTCATTCGCGACAGTTGTACAAAACGAAGTTTGAATTTAATTGTCATCCTAACAAACCAGTAAGGCTCTCAAAGACAATAATTTTTGTAAATAGCATTTTGTCCAAACATACGTCAATATACGACCAGTCATTTGCGAAATAGAACACGTAAAAACGAAAACTGAAGAAAATTTTGCTTTCATTTTAACCCTTAAGTTGCGTTCAAGAGAGAAAAATTTATCAGAAAAAATATTTTGCTTGGTAACATTACGCGACGATAGTCCTCCTGTATTTTGGTATTTGATTCAGGATGTAAGCAATAGTCTCTCATGACCTCAAACAATTTTGAAATGGTCTTTTCAATTCGAAGTAATGAAAAGTTCACGACAGTTGTCCAACACAAAAATTGAATTGAACTGTAATCCTAACCAAACAGTAAGGCTCTCAAAGACAAGAATTTTTTTAAATAGCATGTTATCTATTAATACGTCAATATACGATCAGTCAAGTGCGATAGATAACAGGTGAAAAAGAAAATTGAAGAAAATTTTTTGTTCGTTTTACTAATTTAGTTGTGTTTTGAAGAGAAAAAATTATCAGAAAAAACCTTTCGCTATTAAAAAACAACGCTACAAAAGTCCGCGTACCTTTTTTGGATCACAATGGAAGCAATAGTCTCCTATGACCTCATACAATTTTGAAATGGTCTTTTCAATTCGAAGAAATGATAATCTCATCCGCGTCAGTTGTCCATAACGAAGTTTGAACAGTTGTCCATACTGAATTCAATTGTCATCCTAACAATTCAGTAAGGCTCTCAAAGACAAAAATTTTCGTAAATAGCATTTGGTCTAACCATACGTCACTATACGATCAGTCACATGCGAAAGATATGTCGTAAAAGCGAAAACAGAACAAAATTTTTGGTTCTTTCTACAATTTAGGTTGAGCTTTGGAGAGAAAAAACTATCAAAAAAAACGTTTCCTTAGTTTAGAACTATGCTACGATAGTCCTCCTACCTTTTGGTATTTGAATCAGGATGTAAGCAATAGTGTCCTATGACCTAAAACCGTTTGGATATGGTCTTTTCATTTCGGAGAAATGATAAATCTCATTCGTAGTAGAGAGTTGTACAAAACAAAGTTTGAATTGAATTGTCATCCTAACAAACCACTAAGGCTCTCAAAGACAATATTGTTTATAATAGCTTTTTGTCTAACCATAAGTCACCATACGACCAGACATATGTGAAAGATAACACGTAAAAACGAAAACTAAACAAAATTTTCGGTTTTTTTAAGCCTTAAGTTGAGCTTTGGAGAGAAAAAACTATCAGAAAAAACGTTCCCTAGTTTAGAACTATTTTCAATTCGGAGAAATAATAAATCTCATTCGCGACAGTTGTCCATAACGAAGTTTGAACAGTTGTCCACAATGAATTTAATTGTCATCCTCATTCGCGACATTAGTCCAAAACTAAGATTGAATTGAATTGTCATCCTAAAAAAACAGTAAGGCTCTCAAAGACAATGACTTTTGTAAATACCATTTTGTCTAGTCATACGTTACTTTACGACCAGTCATATGCGAAATATAACACGTAAAAACGAAAACTGAAAAAAAATTTTTTGGTTCCTTTTACCCCTTAAGTTGAGCTTTGAAGAGAAAATAGTATCAGAAAAAACCTTTCCCTAGTTTAGAACTACGCTTCTGTAGTCCTCCTGTCTTTTGGTATTTGAATCAGGAGTTAGATGTAAGCAATAATGACCTAAAACAATTTGGAAATGGTCTTTTCAATTCAGAGGAATGGTAAATCTCATTCGCGACAGTTGTACAAAACGAAGTTTGAATTTAATTGTCATCCTAACAAACCAGTAAGGCTGTCAAAGACAATAATTTTTGTAAATAGCATTTTGTCCAAACATACGTCAATATACGACCAGTCATTTGCGAAATAGAACACGTAAAAACGAAAACTGAAGAAAATTTTGCTTTCATTTTAAACCTTAAGTTGCGTTCAAGAGAGAAAAATTTATCAGAAAAAATATTTTGCTTGGTAAAATTACGCTACGATAGTCCTCCTATATTTTGGTATTTGATTCAGGATGTAGGCAATAGTCTCACATGACCTCAAACAATTTTGAAATGGTCTTTTCAATTCGAAGTAATGAAAAATTCACGACAGTTGTCCAACACAAAAATTGAATTGAACTGTAATCCTAACCGAACAGTAAGGCTCTCAAAGACAAGAATTTTTTTAAATAGCATGTTATCTATTAATACGTCAATATACGATCAGTCAAGTGCGATAGATAACAGGTGAAAAAGAAAATTGAAGAAAATTTTTTGTTCGTTTTACTAATTTAGTTGTGTTTTGAAGAGAAAAAATTATCAGAAAAAACCTTTCGCTATTAAAAAACCACGCTACAAAAGTCCGCGTACCTTTTTTGGATCACAATGGAAGCAATAGTCTCCTATGACCTCATACAATTTTGAAATGGTCTTTTCAATTCGAAGAAATGATAATCTCATCCGCGTCAGTTGTCCATAACGAAGTTTGAACAGTTGTCCATACTGAATTCAATTGTCATCCTAACAATTCAGTAAGGCTCTCAAAGACAAAAATTTTCGTAAATAGCATTTGGTCTAACCATACGTCACTATACGATCAGTCACATGCGAAAGATATGTCGTAAAAACGAAAACAGAACAAAATTTTTGGTTCTTTCTACAATTTAGGTTGAGCTTTGGAGAGAAAAAACTATCAGAAAAAACGTTTCCTTAGTTTAGAACTATGCTACGATAGTCCTCCTACCTTTTGGTATTTGAATCAGGATGTAAGCAATAGTGTCCTATGACCTAAAACCGTTTGGATATGGTCTTTTCATTTCGGAGAAATGATAAATCTCATTCGTAGTAGAGAGTTGTACAAAACAAAGTTTGAATTGAATTGTCATCCTAACAAACCACTAAGGCTCTCAAAGACAATATTGTTTATAATAGCTTTTTGTCTAACCATAAGTCACCATACGACCAGACATATGTGAAAGATAACACGTAAAAACGAAAACTAAACAAAATTTTCGGTTTTTTTAAGCCTTAAGTTGAGCTTTGGAGAGAAAAAACTATCAGAAAAAACGTTCCCTAGTTTAGAACTATTTTCAATTCGGAGAAATAATAAATCTCATTCGCGACAGTTGTCCATAACGAAGTTTGAACAGTTGTCCACAATGAATTTAATTGTCATCCTCATTCGCGACATTAGTCCAAAACTAAGATTGAATTGAATTGTCATCCTAAAAAAACAGTAAGGCTCTCAAAGACAATGACTTTTGTAAATACCATTTTGTCTAGTCATACGTTACTTTACGACCAGTCATATGCGAAATATAACACGTAAAAACGAAAACTGAAAAAAAATTTTTTGGTTCCTTTTACCCCTTAAGTTGAGCTTTGAAGAGAAAATAGTATCAGAAAAAACCTTTCCCTAGTTTAGAACTACGCTTCTGTAGTCCTCCTGTCTTTTGGTATTTGAATCAGGAGTTAGATGTAAGCAATAATGACCTAAAACAATTTGGAAATGGTCTTTTCAATTCAGAGGAATGGTAAATCTCATTCGCGACAGCTGTACAAAACGAAGTTTGAATTTAATTGTCATCCTAACAAACCAGTAAGGCTCTCAAAGACAATAATTTTTGTAAATAGCATTTTGTCCAAACATACGTCAATATACGACCAGTCATTTGCGAAATAGAACACGTAAAAACGAAAACTGAAGAAAATTTTGCTTTCATTTTAACCCTTAAGTTGCGTTCAAGAGAGAAAAATTTATCAGAAAAAATATTTTGCTTGGTAAAATTACGCTACGATAGTCCTCCTATATTTTGGTATTTGATTCAGGATGTAGGCAATAGTCTCACATGACCTCAAACAATTTTGAAATGGTCTTTTCAATTCGAAGTAATGAAAAATTCACGACAGTTGTCCAACACAAAAATTGAATTGAACTGTAATCCTAACCGAACAGTAAGGCTCTCAAAGACAAGAATTTTTTTAAATAGCATGTTATCTATTAATACGTCAATATACGATCAGTCAAGTGCGATAGATAACAGGTGAAAATAAAACTGAAGAAAATTTTTAGTTCATTTTACTAATTTAGTTGTGTTTGAAGAGAAAAAATTATCAGAAAAAACCTTTCGCTATTGCAAAACCACGCTACAAAAGTCCGCGTACCTTTTTTGGATCACAATGGAAGCAATAGTCTCCTATGACCTCATACAATTTTGAAATGGTCTTTTCAATTCGAAGAAATGATAATCTCATCCGCGTCAGTTGTCCATAACGAAGTTTGAACAGTTGTCCATACTGAATTCAATTGTCATCCTAACAATTCAGTAAGGCTCTCAAAGACAAAAATTTTCGTAAATAGCATTTGGTCTAACCATACGTCACTATACGATCAGTCATATGCGAAAGATATGTCGTAAAAACGAAAACAGAACAAAATTTTTGGTTCTTTCTACAATTTAGGTTGAGCTTTGGAGAGAAAAAACTATCAGAAAAAACGTTTCCTTAGTTTAGAACTATGCTACGATAGTCCTCCTACCTTTTGGTATTTGAATCAGGATGTAAGCAATAGAGTCCTATGACCTAAAACCGTTTGGATATGGTCTTTTCATTTCGGAGAAATGATAAATCTCATTCGTAGTAGAGAGTTGTACAAAACAAAGTTTGAATTGAACTGTCATCCTAACAAACCACTAAGGCTCTCAAAGGCAATATTTTTTAATAGTAGCTTTTTGTCTAACCATACGTCAATATACGACCAGACGTATGTGAAAGATAACACGTAAAATCGAAAACTGAAGAAAATTTTGGTTTCATTTTACCCCTTAAGTTGAGTTCAAGAGACAACAAATTATCAGAAAAAAAACATTTTCCTTGTTTAAAATTACGCTACGATAGTCCTCCTATAGTTTGTTATTTGAATCAGGATGTAAGCGACAGTCTCCTATGACCTCAAACAATTTTGAAATGGTCTTTCAATTCGAACAAATGATAAATCTCCTTAGCGAGAGTTGTCCAGAACGAAGTTTGTATTGAACTGTCATCCTAACAAACCAGTAAGGCTCTTGAAGACAATTTTTCTAAATAGCATTTTGTCTAACAATACGTCAATATACGTCCATTCATATGCGAAAGAACACACGTAAAAACAAAAACTGAAGAAAACTTTTTGATCATTTTACCCCTTAAGTTGAGTTCAAGTTGAGTTCATTTTAGCCCTTAAGTTGAGTTCATTTTACCCCTCAATTTGAGTTCAAGAGACAACAAATTAACAGAAAAAACCTTTTGCTCGCTTAAAAATACGCTACGATAGTGCTCCTATATTTTGGTATTTGAATCAGGATGTAAGCAAAAGTGTCCTAAGACGTCAAACAATTTTGAAATGGCCTTTTCAATTCGAAGAACTGATAAATCTCATTCGCGACAATTGTCCAAAACGAAGTTTGAACAGTTGTCCATAATGAATTGAATTGTCATCCTAACAAACCAGTAAGGCTCTCAAAGACAAAAACTTTTGTAAATAGCATTTTGCCTAACAAAACGTCACTAAAAGACCAGTCATATGCGAAAGATAACACGTAAAAACGCAAACTGAACAAATTTTTTGGTTCTTTTTACCACTTAGGTTGAGCGTTGGAGAGAAAAAAACTATCAGAAAAAACGTTTCCCTAATTTAGAACTACGCTACGATAGTCCTCCTATCTTTTGGTATTTGAATCAGGATGTAAGCAATAGTGTCCTATGACCTGAAAACAATTTGGAAATGGTCTTTTTAATTCGAAGAAATGGTAAATCTCTTTCGCAACAGTTGAACAACACAAAGTTTGAATTGAACTGTCATCCTAACAGTCCAGTAAGGCTCTCAAAGACAACAGTTTTCGTTAATAGCATGTTATCTAACCATACGTCATTATCCAACCGAAAACTGAAGAAATTTTATATTCATTTTACCACTTAAGTTGAGTTTTCGAGGAGAAAAATGTCAGAAAAATCTTCCCCTAGTTTAGAACTACGCTAAGATAGTCCTCCTATCTTTTGGTATTTGAATCAGGATGTAAGCATCAGTGTCCTATGACCTCAAACAATTTCTAAATGTTCTTTTCATTTCGAAAAAATGATAAATTTTACTCGCGACAGTTGGCCAACAGTAATAGCATGTTATTTTACCATATGTCAATATACAACCAGTCTTGTGCAAAAAAATAACACGTAAAAACCAAAACTGAAGAAAACTTTAGGTTCATTTTACCCCTTAAGTTGAATTTTGGAGAGAAAAATTATCAGAAAAAAACTTTTCGCTAGTGTAAAAGCACGCTATCATAGTCCGCCCATTTTGTTGTATTTTAATCAGGACGTGAGCAGTAGTCTCCTATGACCTCAAACAATTTTGGGTTGGTCTTTTCAATTCGAAGAGATGACAAACCTTATTCGCGACAGTTGTCCAACACAAAATTTGAATTGAACTGTCATTCTAACCAAACAGTCAGGCTCTAAGATACAACACTTTCGGTAAATAGTTTGTTTTGAAACCACAATTCAATATATGACCAGTCATATACGAAAGATAACCCTTAAAATGAAACCTGAATAAAAGTTTGAATTCATTTTACACATTAAGTTGAGTTTTGGAGAAAAAAATTATTAGAAAAACATGGCGCTAGCGCAAAACCACGCTACGATAGTCCTCCTAGTTTTTGGTAATTGAATCAGGATGTAAGCAATAGTCTCCTATGGCCTCAAAAAATTTGAAATTGTCTTTTCAAATTGAAGAAATGATAAATCTCATTCGCAACAGTTGTCCATAACGAAGTTTGAATTGAATTATCATACTAAAAACCAGTAATACTCTCAAAAACAATAATTTTTGTAAATAGCATTTTGTTGAACCATACGTCTTTATACGACCAGTCATATGCGGAAGATGACACGTAAAAACAAAAACTGAACAAAATTTTTCGGTTCTGTTCACGCCTTAAGTTGAGCTTTGGAGAAAAAGATTATCAGTAAAAACCTTTCCCTAGTTTAGAACTACACTATGTTACTCCTCCTATCTTTTAGTATTTGAATCAGGATGTAAGCATTAGTCTCCTATGACTTCAAAAATTTTGAATGGTCTCAAAAAAGTTTGAACTGAATTGCCATCCTAACAAACCAGTTCGGTTTTCAGAGAAAAAAATTTTTGTAAATAGCGTTCTGTCCAACCATACGTCAAATTATGAGAAACAACCTTTTGCTTGTTTAAAATTACGCTACGATAGTCCTCCTTGATTTTGGTACTTGGACAATATGTAAATACAAGACAATATGTAAAAACGAAAACTAAAAGAAAATTTTGGGTTCATTTTACCACTTAAGTTGAGTTTTGGAGAAAAAAATTGTCAGAAAAAACCTTTCGCTAGTGTAAAACTGCGCTACGGTAGTCGTCCTTTCTTTTGGTATTTGAATCAGGATGTAAGCAATAGTCTCCTATGACCTCAAACAATTTTGAAATGGTCTTTTCAATTCGAAGAAATGATAAATCTCATTTGCGACAGTTTTCCAACCCTAAATTTGAATTGAACTGTCATCCCTAACAACCAGAACGCTTTCAAAGGCAATCTTTTTTGGAGATATTATGTTATCTAACCATAGCTCAATATATGATCAGTCATTTGCGAAAGATAACACGTAAAAACGAAAAATGAAAAAAAATTGGGTCCGTTTTACCCCTTAAGTTGAGTTCAACAGACAACAAATTATCAAAAAAAACCTTTTGCTAGTGTAAAAATACGCTACGATAGTCCTCCTTGTTTTTCGTGTTTGAGTCAGGATGTAAGCAATAGTCTCCTATGACCTCAAACAATTTTGGAATGGTCTTTTCAATTCGAAGAAATGATAAATCTCATTCGCGACAGTTGACCAACGCAAAGTTTGAATTGAACTGTCATCCTAACAGTCCAGTAAGGCTCTCAAAGACAACAATTTTTGTTAATAGCATGTTATCTAAACAAACGTCAATATCCCATCAGTCATATGCGTAAAAACAAAAACAAAAAAAACTTTTGGGTTCAATTTACCACTTAGGTTGAGTTTTGGAGAGAAAAATGTCAGAAAAAACCTTTCGCTAGTTTAGAACTACGCTAAGATAGTCCTCCTTTCTTTTGGTATTTGAATCAGGATGTAAGCAATAGTGTCCTATGACATCAAACAATTTTTAAATGGTCTTTTCAATTCGAAGAAATGATAAATCTCATTCGCGACAGTTGTCCATAAAGAAGTTTGAATTGAATTGTCATACTAAAAAACCATTAAGGCTCTCCCAGACAAATTTTTTTTTAATAACATTTTGTCTAACCATACGTCACTATGCGACTAGTTATATGCAAAAGCTAACACGTAAAAACGAAAACTGAACAAAATTTTTCGGTTCTGTTCACGCCTTAAGTTGAGCTTTGGAGAAAAAAGAATTATCAGCAAAAACATTTCCCTAGTTTAGAACTACACTACGTTACTCCTCCTATCTTTTGGTATTTGAATGAGGATGTAAGCAATAGTCTCCTATGACTTCAAAAAATTTGAATGGTCTCAAAAAAGGTTTGAACTGAATTGCCATCCTAACAAACCAGTAAGGATCTCAGAGAAAATAATTTTTGTAAATAGCTTTTTGTCCAACCATACGTCAAAATACGAAAGATAACACGTAAAAACGAAAACTGAAGAAAATTTGGGGTTCTTTTTACCACTTAAGTTGAGTTCAGGAGACGACAAATTAGCAGAGACAACCTTTTTCTTGTTTAAAATTAGGCTACGATAGTCCTCCTTGATTTTGGTACTTGAATCAGGAAGTAGGAAGTAAGCAATAGTCTCCTATGACCTCAAACAATTTTGAAATGGTCTTTTCAATTCGAAGAAATGATAAATTTCATTCGCGACAGTTGTCCAACACAAAGTTTGAATTGCACTGTCATCCTAACAATCCAGTAAGGCTCCCAAAGACAGCTATTGTTTGTTAATAGCATGTTATCTAACCACACGTCAATATCCCACCAGTCATATACGAAAGATAATATGTAAAAAAAAACAGAAAAAAGTTTGGGTTCATTTTACCAATAAAGTTGAGTTTTGGAGAGAAAAAAATGTCAGACAAACCTTTTCGATAGTTTAAAACTGCACTATCTAATTTTGGTGTTTGAAATAGGAAGTAAGCGATTGTCTCCTATGACCTCAAACAATTTTGAAATGGTCTTTTCAGTTCGATGAAATGATAAATCTCATTCGCAACAGTTGTCCAACAACAAATTTGTATTGAACAGTCATCCTAATAAAACAGTCAGGCTCTCAAAAACAACACTTTCTGTAAATAGCTCGTTTGGTAACCATACTTCAATATATGACCACCCATATACCAATGTTAACACTTAAAAACGAAACCTGATGAAAAATTTGGGTTCATTTTAACCCTTAAGTTGAGATTTGGAGAGAAAAAACTGTCAGAAAAACCTTTCACTAGTTTAAAACTACTGCGCTAAGAAAGTCCTCCTATCTTTTTTAATTTGAATCAGGATGTAAGCAATAAAATCTTACGACCTCAAACACTTTTGAAATGGTCTTTTCAATTCGAAGAATTGATAATTCTCATTTGCGACATTTTTCCAGCACGAAATTTGAATTGAACTGTCATCCTAAGAACCAGTAAGGCTCTTAAAGACAACAAATTTTGTATATACCATGTTATCTAACCATACGTCAATCGTCGACCAGTCATATGCGAAAGATAACACTTAAATTCGAAAACTGAAGAAAAATTTGGGATCATTTTACCCCTTAAGTTGTATTTCGGAGGGGAAAAATTATCGGAAAAAACCTTTCGCTAGTGTGAAACCACGCTACAAAAGTCCTTCTATCATTTGATCTTTGAATCAGGATGTAAGCAATAGTCTCCATTGACCTCAAACAATTTTGAAATAATCTTTTCAATTCGGAGAAATGATAAATCTTATTTGCGACAATTGTCCAACACCAAATTTGAATTGAACTGTCATCCTAACCAAACAGTCAGGCTCAAAAATACAACACTTTCTGTAGATATCTCGTTTCGTAACCATAATTCAATATAGGACCAGTCATATACGAAAGATAGCACTTAAAATGAAAGCTGAATAAAACTTGGGTTCATTTTACCCCTTAAGTTGAGATTTGGATAGAAAAAATTATCGAAAAAACCTTTCGCTAGTGTAAAACCACATTAGAATAGTTCTCCTATTATTTGGTTGTTAAATCAGGATGTAGGCAATAGTCTTCTATGACCTCAAACATTTTTGAAATGGTCCTTTCAATTCGGAGAAATGATAAATCTCATTTGCGACAATTGTCCAACAACAAATTTGAATTGAACTGTTATCGTAATCAACCAATCAGGCTCTCAAAGAAAAAATTTTTTGTAGATAGCATGTTATCTAACCATACGTCAATATACGACCAGTCGTATGCGATAGATAGCTTAAAAAACGAAAACTAAAG
This sequence comes from Convolutriloba macropyga, assembly GCF_964194025.1. Taxonomy (NCBI): domain Eukaryota; kingdom Metazoa; phylum Xenacoelomorpha; order Acoela; family Convolutidae; genus Convolutriloba; species Convolutriloba macropyga. The sequence goes on from NC_134479.1 coordinate 43,698,569, forward strand.
AAAAGTTTGGGTTCAATTTACACCTTAAGTTGAGTTTTGGAGAAGCAAAAATATGAGAAAAAACTTTTTGCTAGTACAAAACCACGCTACTATAGTCCTCCTATCTTCTGGTTTTTGAATCATGATGTGAGCAATAGTCTCCTATGACCTCAAACTTTTTAGAAATGGTCTTTTCAATTCGAAGAATTGATAAATCTCATTTGCGAAAGATTTCCAACACAAAATCTGAATTGAACTGTCATCCTAAAAACCATTAAGGCTCTCAATTATCATGTTATCTAATCATTCGTCATAATTCGACCAGTCATATGCAAAAGAAAACACTTATAATCAAAAACTAAAGAAAATTTTGGGTTCAATTTACCCCTTAAGTTGTATTTCGGAGGGGAAAAATTATCAGAAAAAACCTTTCGCTAGTGTAAAACCACAGTACAATTGTCCGTCTATCATTTGGTTTTTGAATCAGGGTGTAAGCAATAATCTCCATTGACCTCAAACAATTTTGAAATGGTCTTTTCAATTCGGAGAAACAATAAATCTCATTTGCGACAATTGCCCAACACCAAATTTGAAATGAACTGTCATCCTAACCAAACAGTCAGGCTCTCCACAATTTCTGTATTTAGCTCGTTTTGTAACCATACTTCATTATATGACCATATACCAAAGTTAACACTTAAAAACGAAACCTGATGAAAAGTTTGGGTTCCTTTTACCCCTTAATGGGATTTGGAGAGAAAAAAGTATCAGAAAAACCTTGCACTAGTGTAAAACTACTAAGCTAAGATAGTCCTCCTATCTTTTCTAATTTGAATCAGGATGTAAGCAATAATCTCCTATGACCTCAAACACTTTTGAAATGGACTTTTAATTTCGAAGATTTGATAAATCTCATTTGCGACAGTTTTCCAACACGAAATTTGATTTGAACTGTCATCCTAAAAAACCAGTAAGGTTCTTAAAGACAACAGTTTTTATAAACAACATGTGATGTAACCATACGTCAATATACGATCAGTCATATGCGCTAGATAACATCAAAAACGAAAACTGAAGAAAAGTTTGGGTTCAGTTTACCCCTTAGGTTAAATTTCGGAGCAGACAATTTGTCCGAAGAAATCTTTAGCTAGTGTAAAAGCACGCTACGATATTTGTAGTTTGTATATATCATGTTATCTAAACATACGTCAATGTTTGACCAGTCATATGCGAAAGATAACATTTAAAATCGAAAACTGAAGAAATTTTTTGTGTTCATTTTACCTCTTAAGTTGTGTTTCAGAGGGGAAAAATTATCAGAAAAAACCTTTCGCTAGTTAAAAACAACGCTACAATAGTCCGTCTATCATTTGGTTTTTGAATCAGGATGTAAGCAATAGTCTCCATTGACCTCAAATAATTTTGAACTGGTCTTTTCAATTCGGAGAAATGATAAATCTTATTTGCGATAAATTGTCCAACACCAAATTTGAATTGAACTGTCATCCTAACAAACCAGAAGGGCTGTCAAAAACGACAATTTTTGAAAAACAGTATGTTATCTAACCAACCGTCAATATACGACCAGTCATATGCCTAGATAACATCATCAAAAACGAAAACAGAAGAAAATTTTGTGTTCATCTTACCCCTTAAGTAGACTTTTGGAGAGAAGACTGCAACAAAAAAAATGTTGCTAGTTTAAAACCACATTACGATAGTCTTCATATCTTTAGTTTTTGAATCAGGATGTAAGCAATAGTCTCCTATGACCTAATGACCTACAAAAATTAAAAATGGTCTTTCCAATTCGAGGAAATGATAAATCTCATTCGCGACAGTTGTCCAACACGAAATTTGAGTTCAACTGTCACCCTTAAAAACCAGTAAAGATATCAGAGAAGACATTTTTTAAAAAAGCATGTTATCTAGCAATACCTCAATACACGACCAGTCATATGCGAAAGATAACACTTAAAAACGAAAACTGAAACTAGTTTTGGGTTCATTTTACCACTTAATTTGCGTTTCGGAGAAACAAAAATATCAGAAAAACCTTTCGCTAGTGTAAAACCACGCTACAATAGTCCTCCTATCTTTTGGTTTTTGATTCAGGATGTAAACAATATTCTCCTATGAAATAAAAAAATTTAGAAATGGACTTTGCAATCCGAAGAAATGATAAATCTCAATCGCGACAGTTGTCCAACACGAAATTTGAGTTGAACTGTCATCCTTAAAAACCATTAAAGATATCAAAGAAGACATTTATTAAAAAGCATGTTATCTAGCAATACATCAATACACGACCAGTCATATGCGAAAGATAAAACTTAAAAACGAAAATTGAAACTAGTTTTGGGTTCATTTTGCCACTTAATTTGCGTTTCGGAGAAACAAAAATATCAGAAAAACCTTTCGCTAGTGTAAAACCACGCTACAATAGTCCTCCTATCTTTTGGTTTTTGATTCAGGATGTAAACAATAGTCTCCTATGACCTAAAAAAATTAGAAATGGTCTTTTCAATTCGAAGAAATGATGAATTGCATTCGCGACAATTGCCCAACATCAAATCTGTATTGAAATGTCATCCTAAAAGCTATTAAGGCTTTTAAAGACAACAATTGTTGCGAAAAGTGTGTTGTCTAACAATATATCAGTACACGACCAGTCATATGCGATAGGTAACATCAAAAACAACAACTGTAGAAAAGTTTGGGTTCAATTTACCACTTAAGTTGAGTTTTGGAGAGAAGAATGTATCAAAAAAAACTTTTGCTAGTTTAAAACTTTTGGTTCAATTTACACCTTAATTTGGGTGTCGGAGAGACAAAAATATGAGAAAAAACTTTTGGCTAGTACAAAATCAAGCTACGATAGTCCTCCTACCTTCTGGTTTTTGAATCAGGATGTGAGCAATAGTCTCCTATGACCTCAAATTCTTTAGCAATGGTCTTTTCAATTCAAAGAAATGATAAATCTCATTCGCGACAATTGTCATCACCAATTCTGAATTGAACTGTCACCCTAACAAACCAGTAGGGCTCTCGATAACACTAATTTTTGACAAACAGTATGTTATCTTACCAAACGTCAGTATACGACCAGTCATATACTATAGATAACATCAAAAACATAAACTGAAGAACAATTTGTGTTCATCTTACCCCTTAAGTTGCTTTTTGGAGAGAAGAGTGTATCAAAAAAAAGCTTTTTTTAAGTTTAAAACCACATTACGATAGTCCTCCTATCTTTTGGTTTCTGAATCAGGATGTAAGCAATAGTCTCCTATGACATAAAAAAAATATAGAAATGATCTTTTCAATTCAAAGAAATGATGAATCTCATTCGTGACAATTGTCCAACACCAAATCTGAATTGAACTGTCATCCTAACAAACCAGAAGGGCTGTCAAAAACAGCAATTTCTGAAAAACAGTATGTTATCTAACCAAACGTCAATATACGACCAGTCATATGCTAGAGATAACATCATCAAAAACGAAAACAAAAGAAAATTTTGAGAAACAAAAAAAACTGTTGATAGTTTAAAACCACATTACGATAGTCTTCGTGTCTTTAGTTTTTGAGTCATGATGTAAGCAATAGTCTCCTATGACCTAAAAAAATAGAAATGGTCTTTCCAATTCGAAGATATGATAAATCTCATTCGCGACAGTTGCCCAACACTAAATTTGAGTTGAACTGTCATCCTTATAAACCAGTAAAGATATCAGAGAAGACATTTTTAAAAAAGCATGTTATCTAGCAATACCTGAATACACGACCAGTCATATGCGAAAGATAACACTTAAAAACGAAAACTGAAACTAGTTTTGGGTTCATTTTACTACTTAAGTTGCGTTTCGGAGAAACAAAAATATCAGAAAAAACCTATCGCTAGTATAAAACCACGCTACAATAGTCCTCCTATATTCTGGTTTTTGAATCAGGATGTAAGCAACAGTCTCCTATGACCTAAAAAAAACTGAGAAATGGTCTTTTCAATTCAAAGAAATGATGAATCTCATTCGCGACAATTTTCCAAAACCAAATCTGAATTGAACTGTCATCCTAAGAAACCAGAAGGGCTGCCAAAAACAACAATTGTTGAAAAACAGTCTGTTATCTAACCAAACGTCAATATACGACCAGTCATATACTATAGATAACATCAAAAACAAAAACTGAAAAAAAAATTTGTGTTCATCTTACCCCTTAAGTGGAGTTTTGGAGCGAAGACTGTAACAAAAAAAACTTTTGCTAGTTTAAAACCACATTACGATAGTCTTCATATCTTTAGTTTTTGAATCAGGATGTAAGCAATAGTTTCCCATGACCTAATGACCTACAAAAATTAAAAATGGTCTTTCCAATTCGAGGAAATGATAAATCTCATTCGCGACAGTTGTCCAACACGAAATTTGAGTTCAACTAACACCCTTAAAAACCAGTAAAGATATCAGAGAAGACATTTTTTAAAAAAGCATGTTATCTAGCAATACCTCAATACACGACCAGTCATATGCGAAAGATAACACTTAAAAACGAAAACTGAAACTAGTTTTGGGTTCATTTTACTACTTAAGTTGCGTTTCGCAGAAACAAAAATATCAGAAAAAACCTTTCGCTAGTATAAAACCACGCTACAATAGTCCTCCTATATTCTGGTTTTTGAATCAGGATGTAAGCAACAGTCTCCTATGACCTAAAAAAACTTAGAAATGGTCTTTTCAATTCAAAGAAATGATGAATCTCATTCGCGACAATTTTCCAAAACCAAATCTGAATTGAACTGTCATCCTAAGAAACCAGAAGGGCTGTCAAAAACAACAATTGTTGAAAAACAGTCTGTTATCTAAACAAACGTCAATATACGACCAGTCATATACTATAGATAACATCAAAAACAAAAACTGAAAAAAAATTTTGTGTTCATCTTACCCCTTAAGTTGAGTTTTGGAGCGAAGACTGTAACAAAAAAAAACTTTTGCTAGTTTAAAACCACATTACGATAGTCTTCATATCTTTAGTTTTTGAATCAGGATGTAAGCAATAGTCTCCTATGACCTAATGACCTACAAAAATTAAAAATGGTCTTTCCAATTCGAGGAAATGATAAATCTCATTCGCGACAGTTGTCCAACACGAAATTTGAGTTCAACTGTCACCCTTAAAAACCAGTAAAGATATCAGAGAAGACATTTTTTAAAAAAGCATGTTATCTAGCAATACCTCAATACACGACCAGTCATATGCGAAAGATAACACTTAAAAACGAAAACTGAAACTAGTTTTGGGTTCATTTTACCACTTAAGTTGCGTTTCGGAGAAACAAAAATATCAGAAAAAAATTCTCTAATGTAAAACCACGCTACAGTAGTCCTCCTATCTTCTGGTTTTTGAATCAGGATGTAAGCAAAAATCTCCTATCACCTCAAACTATTCAGAAATCGCCTTTTCAATTCGAAGAAATGAAAAATCTCATTCGCAACACATGTCATCACCAAATCTGAATTGAACTGTCATCCTAATAAACAACAATTTTTGGAAAACAGTATGTTATCTAAGCAAACAGTATGTTATATAAGCAAACCAGTCATATATTATAGATAACATCAAAAACGAAAACTGAAGAAATTTTTGTGTTCATCTTACCCCTTAAATTGAGTTTTAGAGAGAAGACTAAATCAAAAACACACATTTGCTAGTTTAAAACCACATTAAGATAGTCCTCCTATCTTTTGGTTTTTGAATCAGGATGTAAGCAACAGTCTCCTATGACCTAAAAAAATGGTCATAAGAGACTATTGCTTACATCCTGATTCAAAAACCAAAAGATATCTAGAAATCTCATTCGCGGCAGTTGTCCATTACCAAATTTGAATTGAACTGTCATCCTAACAAATCAAAAAGGCTCTCAAAAACAATAATTTGTGGAAAATAGTTTGTTATCTAACCGTACGTTATTATAAGACCAGTCATATACAACAGATAACATCAAAAATGAAAATTTTTGTTTCATTTTACACCTTAAGTTGAGTTTTGGAGAGAAGAATGTATCAAAAAAGCATTCGCTAGTGTAAAACCACGCCACGATAGTCCTCCTTTCTTTGGATTTTTGCATAGAAGATATATGCAATAGTCTCCTAAGACCTAAACCAATTTTGGAATGGTTTTTTTTCGAAGAAATGATAAATCTCATTCGCAAAAGTTGTCCAACACAAAACTGAACTGTCATCCTAATCAATCAGCCAGGCTATCAAAGACAACAGTTCTTGTAAATAGTATTTTGTCTAACCAAACGTCAAAAGACGACACTTTTTTGTAAGTAACTCGTTTGGTAACCATACGTCATTATATTATTAGTCAAATACAAAAAAAAATCAGTTAAAAACGAAAATTGAAGAAAATTCTGGCTCAATTTTACGCCATAAGTTAAGACTTGGAGAGAAAAAATTATCAGAAAAAACATTTTGCGGTTGTAGAACCACCTTACAGTAATCCTCCTATCTTTTAGTATTGGATTCAGGATGATAGAAATAGTCTCGTATGACCTCAGAACCTCTTGAAAATTGACTTTCCAATTTGAAGATATGATAAACCTCATTCGCGACAGTTAACCAACACAAAATTTGAATGAACTGTCAGACTAACCCACCAGTGGGAGTTGCAATGACAAATTTGTTTTGAATAGCTTGTTATCTAGCCATACCTCAATACACGACCAGCCATATGCGAAAGATAACGCTTATAAACAAAAAATGAAGATAATTTTGGGTTCATTTTAACACTTAAGTTGAGTTTTGGAGAAAAAAAATATCAGAAAAATCCTTTCGCCAGTGTAAACAACGCTACGATGGTCCTGCTATGTTTTTATATTTGCATAAGGATGTACGCAATAATGTCCTATGACCTCAAACAGTTTTGAAACGTTCTTTTCAATTCGAAGAAATGATAAATCTCATTCGCCACAGTTGTCCAACACGAAAAATGAATTGAACTGTCATCCTAATCAAGCAGTAAGAATCTCAGAGACAACGATTGCTTTAAACAGCATATTATCTAGCCATACTTCAGTAATTTCGGATTCATTTTACCATTTATTTTGAGTATTGGAGAGAAAACTTTATCAGGAAAAACTTGTCGCTAGTGTAAAATCACGCCACGATAGTCCTCCAACCTTTTGTTATTTGAATCATGATGTAAGCAATAGTCTCCTATGACCTCAAACAATTTCGAAAGGGTCCTTTCAATTCGAAGAATTGATACCTCCCATTCGCCATAGAATTAGAATTGAAATGTTATCCTACCCAACCAGTCAGGCTCTCAAAGAAAACACCATTTGAAAATAGCATGTTATCTCACCCTACGTCAATATATGACCAGTCATATGCGATAGATAAAATCAAAATCAAAAATTAAAGAAAACTTTGGGTTCATTTTAGCCCTTAAGTTGAGCTTTGGAGAGATAAAATTATCAGAAAAAAACATTTGCTAGTGTAAAACCACCTTAAAGCAGTCCTCCCATCTTTTGATATTGGATTCAGGATGTAAACAATAGTCTCGCATGACCGCAAACAGTTTTGAAATTGACTTATCTTTTCGAAGAAATATAAATCTCATTCGCGACAGTTGTCCATTAACAAATTTGAATTGAGCTGACATCCTAACAAACCCTTGAAGCTCTCAAAGACAACAGTTTTCTTAAATAGCATGATATCTAGCCATAACCCAATGCGCGACCAGTCATTTGCGATTGCTACACTTAAAATTCAAACACTTGAAATTCATACACTTAAAAATGAAAACTGAAGATCTTTTTGGGTTCATTTCACATCTTAATTTGAGTTTTGGTGAAAAAAAAATATCAGAAAAAATCTTTCGCTAGTGTAAAACCACCTCACAATAGTCCTCCTATCTTTTGGTATTATATTAAGGATGTAAGCCATAGTCTCGCATGATCTCAAAGATTTTTGAGATTGACTTATCAATTCGAAAAAATGAAAAATCTCATTCGCGACAGTTTTCCAACACGAAATTTGAAATGAACTGTGAACCTAGCAAGCCTGTAAGGCTATCAAAAACAACAAATTTTTTAAATAGCATGTTATTAGGCCATACCTCAATACACGATCAATCATATGCGATTGATATCACTTAAAAATGAAAACTGAAGATAATTTTGGGTCCATTTTACCGCTTAAGTTGAGTTTTGGAGAGAAAAAATTATCCGAAAAAACCTTTCGCTAATGTACAACCACCTCACAGTAGTTTTTCTATCTTTTGGTATTGGATTTAGGATGTAAGCCATAGTCTTGAATGATCTCAAACAGTTTTAAATCGATTTATCAATTCGAAGGAATGATAAATCTTATTCGCGACAGTTTTCCAACACGAAAACTGAATTGAACTGGCATCCTAACAAACCGGTGAAGCTCTCAAAGACAACAATTTCTTTAAATAGCTTGTTATCTAGCCATACTTCAATACACGATTAGTCATATGCGATTGATATCACTTAAAATTGAAAACTGAAGATAATTTTGGGTTCATTTTAGCCCCTAAGTTCAGTTTTGAAGAGAAAAAATTATCAGAAAAAATCTTTCCCTTGTGAAAAACCACCTTACAGTAGTCCTCCTATCCTTTGGTATTGGGTTTAGGATGTAAGCAATAGTCTCGAATGATCTCAAACAGTTTTGAAATCGATTTATCAATTCGAAGAAATGATAAATTTCCTTCGCGACAGTTTTTTAACAAAAAATTTGGATTGAACTGCCATCCTAACTAACCGGTGAAGCTCCCAAAGACAACAATTTTTATAAATAGCATTTTACCTAGCCATACCTCACTACACGACCAGTCATATGCAAAAGATAACACTTAAAAATCAAAACTGAAGATAAATTTGTGTTCCTTTTACCCTCTAAGTTGAGTTTCGGAGAGAAAAAATCAGAAAAAACTTTAGCTAGTGCAAAAGCGCGCTACGATAGTTCTCCTATGAATCAGGATGTTTTTTGAATCAGGATGTAAGCAATAGTCTCCTATGACCTCAAACATTTTGAAATGGTCTTTTTGATTCTAAGAAATGAAAAGTCTCATTCCTGACAGCTGTCCAACACCAAAGTTGAACTTAACAGCCACCTTAACCAACCAGTCAGGCTCTCACAGACAACACTTTTTGTAAAAAGCTTGTAAAAAAAGCATTTGTCAAAATACGACCAGTCAATTGCAAAAAATAACATCAAAATTGAAAACTGAAGAAAATTTGGGTTCATTTTACCACTTAAATTGAATTTTGGAGAAGAAAATGTGTCCGCAAAAACTTTTCGCAATTGTAAAACCACGCTAAGATAGTCTCCTATCTTTTGGTATTGAATCAGGATGTATGTAATAGTCTCTTTTGACCTCAAACAAATTTGGATTGGTCTTTTTTTGATTCTATGAAATGAAAAGTCATTCGCGACAGCTGTCCAACACCAAATTTGAACTTAACAGCCACCCTAACCAACCAGTCAGGCTCTCACAGACAACACTTTTTGTAAAAAGCTTGTAAAATAACCATTTGTCAAAATACGACCAGTCATTTGCAAAAAATAACATCAAAATTGAACACTGAAGAAAATTTGGGTTCATTTTACCACTTAAATTGAATTTTGGAGAAGAAAATGTGTCCGCAAAAACTTTTCGCAATTGTAAAATCACGCTATGATAGTCTCCTATCTTTTGGTATTGAATCAGAATATAAGCAATAGTCTCCTTTGACCTCAAACAATTTTGATATGGTCTTTTTGATTCTATGAAATGATAATTCTCATTAGCGACAGTTGTCCGACAAAAAAAAATGTATTGAATTTCCATCCTAACCAACCAGCCAGGCTCTCAAAGACAACAATTCTTATAAAATGCATGTTATCTAAACATACGTCAATTTACGACTACTCATCTGCAATAGCTAACATCAAAAACGAAAACTGAAGGAAACTTTGGGTTCAGGTTACCACTTAGGTTAAATTTTGGAGAAGAAAATTTGTCAGAAAAAACCTTTAACTAGTGTAAAAGCACGCAACGATTGTGCTCCCGTTTATTTGTTTTTGAATCAGGATGTAAACAATAGTCTCTTATGGCCTCAAACAATTGTGGAACGGTCTTTTCTGGACGGTTTTAAACAATTGTGGAACGGTCTTTTCAATTGTGGAACGGAATTTGAATTGAACTGTCATTAAAACAAACCAGCAGGGCTCTCAAAGACAATTTGCAAATAGCATGTTATCTAACCATACGTCAATATAAGACCAGCCATATGCGCTAGATAACACGTAAAAAAGAAAACTGAAGAAAACTTTGGGTTCATTTTACAACTTTAGTTGAGTTTTGGAGAGAAAAAATTATGAGAAAAAATCTTTCGCTATAGCAAAAATACGCTACAATAGTCCTCTTAACTTTTTTGGATCACGGTGGAAGCAATAGTCTCCTATGACCTCATACAATTTTGAAATGGTCTTTTCAATTCGAAGAAATGATAAATCTCATTAGCGACAGTTGTCCAAAACGAAGTTCGAATTGAATTGTCATCCTAACAAACCAGTAAGGCTAAACATCTGATCAGTCAAATGCGAAAGATAACACGTAAAAAGGAAAATTGAAGAAAACTTTGGGTTCAGTTTAGCCCTTAGTTTAAATTTTGGAGGAGAAAATTGGTCAGAAAAAATCTTTAGCTAGTGTAAAACCACGGTACGATAGACCTCCTATCTTTTAGTATTGAATCAGTATGAACTCCTTCAATCAGTATGAATAGTCTCCTTCAACCTCAAACAGTTTTCATATTGTCTTTTCAATTCTAAGGAATGATAAATCTCATTAGAGACAGTTGTCCAAAAAATGAATTGAACTCCCATCCTAACCAACCAGTCAGGTTCCTAAAGACAACAATTTTTGCAAATAGCATTTTATCTAAACATACGTCAATATAAGACCAGCCATATGTGCTAGATAACATCAAGAACCAGAACTGAAGAAAATTTTGGGTTCAGTTTACCCCTTAGTATTACTTTTGGAAAAGAAAATTTGTCAGAAAAAATCTTTAGCAAGTGCAAAAGCAAGCTACGGTAGACTTCCTATCTTTTGCTTTTGAATCATGATGTAAGCAATAGTCTCCTATGATCTCAAGCAATTTTGACATGGTCTTTTCGACTCTAAGAAATGATGAATCTCATTAGCGACAGTTGTCCAACAAAAAGTTTGAATCGACCCCTATCCTAACCAAACAGCCAGGTTCTTAAAGACAACAATTTTTATAAATAGCATGCTATCTAACCATACGTCACTATACGACCAGTCATATGCGCTAGATAACATCAAAAATGAAAACGAAGAAACTTTGGGTTCAGTTTAACCCTTAGGTTAAGTTTTAGAGATGACAGTTTGTCAGAAGAACCTTTAGCTTGTGTAAAAGCACGCTACGATAGTCCTCCTATCTACTTGTTTTTGAATCAGGATGTACGCAATAGTCTCCGTTGACCTCAAACATTTTGAAATGGTCTTTTCTGTCACTATAACAAACCAGCAAGGCTCTCAAAGACAACAATTTTTGCAAATAGCATGTTATTTAACCATACGTCAATATAAGACCAGCCATATGCGAAAGAAAACTTTGGGTTCATTTTACCCATTAAGTTGAATTTTGAGAAGAAAATGTGTCTGAAAAACCTTTCGCTAGTGTAAAACCGCGCTAAGATAGTCTCCTGTCCTTTGGTATTAAATCAGGATGTAAGCAATAGTCTCCTTTGACCTCAAACAAATTTTACATGCTCTTTTTGATTCTAAGAAATGATAAATCTCATTAGCGACAGTTATCCAACAAAAAATTTGAATTGAACTCCCATCCTAACAAACCAATGAGGCTCTCAAGGACACCACTTTTTGTAAATCGCATGCTATCTAACCATACGTCAATTTAAGACCAGTCATATGCGTTAGATAACATCAAAAACAAAAACTGAAGAAAAATTCGGGTTCATTTTACCTCTTAGGTTGAATTTTGGAGAAAACAATTTGTCACAAAGCTTTGGCTAGTGTAAAACCACGGCACGATAGACCTTTATCTTTTAGTATTGAATCAGGATGTAAGCAATAGTCTCCTTTAGTTCCAATAATCTCAAACAATTTTGACATGTGTTTTCGATTCTAAGAAATGATAAATCTCATTAGCGACAGTTGTCCAACAAAAAAGTTGAATTGAACTCCTATCCTAACCAACCAGTCAGGTTCTCAAAGACAACAGTTTTTATAAACAACATGTGATGTAACCATACGTCAATATACGATCAGTCATATGCGCTAGATAACATCAAAAACGAAAACTGAAGAAAAGTTTGGGTTCAGTTTACCCCTTAGGTTAAATTTCGGAGCAGACAATTTGTCCGAAGAAATCTTTAGCTAGTGTAAAAGCACGCTACGATATTCCTTCTATCTACTTGTTTTTGCATCAGGATCAATGCAATAGTCTCTTACGACCGCAAACCTTTTGATATGGTCTTGTCGATTCGAAGAAATGATAAATCTCATTAGCGACAGTTGTCCAAAAAAATGAATTGAAATCCCATCCTAACATTTCAGTCAGGCCCTTAAAAACAACAATTTTTTATAAATAGTATGTTATCTTGCCATACGTCAAAATACGAACTGTCATATGCGATAGATAACATCAAAAATGAAGGCTGAAGAGAATATTTGGTTCAGTTTAGCCCTTAGGTTAAATTTTGGAGAAGAAAATTTGTCAGAAAAAAACTTTAGCTAGTGTAAAAGCACGCTACGCTAGACCTCCTATCTTTTGGTATTAAATCAGGATGTAGGCAAAAGTTTTCTAAGACGTCAAACAATTTTGAAATGATCTTTTGATTCTAAGAAATGATGAATCTCATTAGCGACAGTTGTCCAACAAAAAAATTGAATTGAACTCCTATCATAACCAACCAGTCAGGTTCTTGATGACAACAGTTTTTATAAATAGCATGGTGTCTAGCCATACGTCAAAATACGACCTGCCATATGCGATAGATAACGTCAAAAATGAAAGCTGAAGAAAACTTAGGGTTCAGTTTACCCCTTAGGTTAAATTTTGGAGAAGACAGTTTGTCAGAAAAATCTTTAGCTAATGTAAAAGCACGCTACGATAGTCCTGCTATCTGTTTGTTTTTGAATCAGGATGTAAGCAATAGTCTCCTATGACCGCAATCTTTTTGAAATGGTCTTGTCGATTCTAAGAAATGATAAATCTCATTGGCGACAGTTATCCAAAAAAGTGAATTGAAATCCCATCCTAACAAACCAGTCAGGCTCTTAAAGACAACAATTTTTTTATAAATAGCATGTTATCTAGTCATACGTCAAAATACGACCTGTCATATTCGATAAAAAACATCAAAAATGAAAGCTGAAGACAACATTGGGTTCAGTTTAGCCCTTAGGTTAAAATTTGGAGAAGAAAATTTGTTAGAAAAAATCTTTAGCTAGTGTAAAAGCACGCTACGATAGACCTCCTATCTTTTGGTATTAAATCAGGATATAAGCAATAGTTTCCTATGACATCAAACAATTTTTGCTTGATCTTTTCGATTCTAAGAAATGATGAATCTCATTAGCGACAGTTGTCACCAAAAAATCTGAATTGAACTCCTATCCTAACCAACCAGTCAGGTTCTTAAAGACCACAATTTTTTAAATAGCATGTTATCCAACCGTACGTCAATATACGACCAGTTATTAGCGCTAAATCAAATCAAAATGAAAACTGAAGAAAACTTTGGGTTCAGTTTACCCTTAGGTTAAATTTTGGAGAAGACAGTTTGTCAGAAAAAATCTTTAGCTAATGTAAAAGCATGCTACGATAGTCCTCCTATCTACGTTTTTTGAATCAAGAAGTAGGCAATAGTCTCCTATGAACGCAAATATTTTGAATTGGTCTTGTCGATTCTAAGAAATGATAAATCTCATTAGCGACAGTTGTCCAAAAAAAAATCGAATTGAAATCCCATCCTAACAAACTAGTCAGGCTCTTAAAGACAACAATCTTTTAAAAATATCATGTTATCTAGTCATACGTCAATATACGACCTGTCGTATTCGATAAATAACATCAAAAATGAAAGCTGAAGACAACATTGGGTTCAGTTTAGCCCTTAGGGTAAATTTTGGAGAAGAAAATTTGTTAGAAAATCTTTAGCTAGTGTAAAAGCACGCTACGATAGACCTCATATCTTCTGGCATTAAATCAGGATATAAGCAATAGTTTCCTATGACATCAAACAATTTAGACATGATCTTTTCGATTCTCAGAAATGAGGTATCTCATTAGCGACAGTTGTCACCAAAAAATTTGAATTGAACTCCTATCCTAACCAACCAGTCAGGTTCTTAGAGACAACAATTTTTTAAATGGCATGTTATGTAACCGTACGTCAATATAAGACCAGTTATTAGCGCTAGATCACATCAAAATGAAAATTGAAGAAAACTTTGAGTTCAGTTTACCCTTAGGTTAAATTTTGGAGACGGCAGTTTGTCAGAAAAAATCTTTAGCTAATGTAAAAGCACGCTACGATAGCCCTCCTATCTACTTTTTTTGAATCGAGATGTATGCAATATTCTCCTATGAACGCAAACATTTTGAATTGGTCTTGTCGATTCTAAGAAATGATAAATCTCATTAGTGACAGTTGTCCAAAAAAAATCGAATTGAAATCCCTTCTTAACAAACCATTCAGGCTCTTAGAGACAACAATCTTTTTACAAATAGCATGTTTTCTAGCCATACATCAAAATACGACCTTTCATATGCGATAGATAACATGAGTCTCCTTAGAGAAAGTTGTCCAACAAAGAATTTGATTTGAAATCCTATCCTAACCAACCAGTCAGGTTCTTAAAGACAACAGATTTTATAAACAGCATGTTATCCAACCGTACATCAATTTACGGCCAGTCATATGCGCTAAACCACATCAAAACGAAAACTGAAGAAAAGTTTGGGTTCAGTTTACCCTTATGTTAAGTTTTGGAGGAGACAGTTTGTCAGAAAAAAATCTTTAGCTAATGTAAAAGCACGCTACGATAGTCCTCCTATCTACTTCCTTTTGAATCAGGATGTAGGCAATAGTCTTCTATGAACACAAACTTTTTGAAATAGTCTTGTCGATTCTAAGAAATGATAAATCTCATTAGCGAAAGTTGTCCAAAAAAAATCGAATTGAAACCCCATCTTAACAAAACATTCAGGCTCTTTGAGACAACATTTTTTTTTACAAATAGCATGTTTTCTAGCCATACATCAAAATACGACCTTTCATATGCGATAGATAACATCAAAAATGAATGCTGAAAATAACGTTGGTTTCAGTTTAGCCCTTAGGTTAAATTTTGAAAAAGAAAATTTGTCAGAAAAAATCTTTAGCTAGTGTAAAAGCACGTTACGATACACCTCCTATCTTTTGGTATTAAATCAGGATATAAGAAAAAGTTTCCTATGACATCAAACAATTTTTGCTTGATCTTTTTGATTCTAAGAAATGATAAATCTCATTAGTGACAGTTGTCCAAAAAAAAATCGAATTGAAATCCCATCTTAACAAACCATTCAGGCTCTTAGAGACAACAATCGTTTTACAAATAGCATGTTTTCTAGACATTCATCAAAATACGACCTTTCATATGCGATAGATAACATCAAAAATGAATGCTGAAAATAACATTGGTTTCAGTTTAGCCCTTAGGTTAAATTTTGAAAAAGAAAATTTGTCAGAAAAAATCTTTAGCTAGTGTAAAAGCACGTGAAGATAGACCTCCTATCCTTTGGTATTAAATCAGGATGTAAGCAATATTTTCCTATGACCTCAAAGAATTTTGACATGGTCTTCCCGATTCTAAGAAATGATGAATCTCCTTAGCGGAAGTTGTCCAACAAAGAATTTGATTTGAACTCCTATCCTAACCAACCAGTCAGGTTCTTAAAGACAACAGATTTTATAAACAGCATGTAATCTAACCATACATCAATTTACGGCCAGTCATATGTGCTAAACCACATCAAAACGAAAACTGAAGAAAACTTTGGGTTCAGTTTACCTTTAGGTTAACTTTTGGAGAAGACAGTTTGTCAGAAAAAAATCTTTAGCTAATTAAAAAGCACGCTACGATGATCCTCCTATCTACTTCCTTTTGAATCAGGATGTAAGCAATAGTCTCCTATGAACACAAACATTTTGAAATAGTCCTGTCAATTCTAAGAAATGATAAATCTCATTAGTGACAGTTGTCCAAAAAAAATCGAATTGAAATCCCATCTTAACAAACCATTCAGGCTCTTAGAGACAACAATCGTTTTACAAATAGCATGTTTTCTAGCCATACATCAAAATATGACCTTTCATATGCGATAGATAACATCAAAAACGAATGCTGAAAATAACATTGGGTTCAGTTTAGCCCTTAGGTTAAATTTTGAAAAAGAAAGTTTGTCAGGAAAAATATTTAGCTAGTGTAAAAGCACGCTAAGATAGACCTCCTATCCTTTGGTATTAAATCACGATGTAAGCAATAGTTTCCTATGACCTCAAAGAATTTTGACATGGTCTTCCCGATTCTATGAAATGATGAATCTCCTTAGCGGAAGTTGTCCAACAAAAAATTTGAACTGAACTCCTATCCTAGCCAACCAGTCAGGTTCTTAAAGACAACAGACTTTTAAAATATCATGTTATATAACCATACGTCAATATATGACCAGTCATATGCGCTAGATAACATCAAAACGAAAACTGAAGAAAACTTAAAACTTTGGGTTCAGTTTACCCTTAGGTTAAATTTTGGAGAAGACAGTTTGTCAGAAAAAATCTTTAGCTAATGTAAAAGCACGCTACGATAGTCCTCCCATCTACTTCCTTTAGAATCAGGATGTAAGCAATAGTCTCCTATGAACGCAATCATTTTGAAATGGTCTTGTTGATTATAAGAAATGATAAATCTCATTAGCGAAAGTTGTCCAAAAAAAATCGAATTGAAACCCCATCTTAACAAAATATTCAGGCTCTTTGAGACAACATTTTTTTTACAAATAGCATGGTTTCTAACCATACGTCAAAATACGACCTGTCATATGCCATAGATAACATCAAAAATGAAAGCTGAAGATAAACATTGGGTTCAGTTTAGCCCTTAGGTTAAATTTTGGAGAAGAAAATTTGTCAGAAAAAATCTTTAGCTAGTGTAAAGGCACGCTACGATAGTCCTCCTATCTACTTCCTTTTGAATCAGGATGTAAGCAATAGTCTCCTATGAACACAAACATTTTGAAGTGGTCTTGTCGATTCTAAGAAATGATAAACCTCATTAGCGACAGTTGTCCAAAAAAATCGAATTGAAATCCCATCTTAACAAATCTTTCAGGCTCTTTGAGACAACAATTTTTTAACGAATAGCTTGTTATCTAGCCATACGTCAAAATACAACCTGTCATATCTGATAGATAACATCAAAAATGAAAGCTGAAGACAACATTGGGTTCAGTTTAGCCTTTGCTTAAATTTTGTAGAAGAAAATGTGTCAGAAAAAATCTTTAGCTAGTATAAAAGCACGCTACGATAGACCTCCTATCCTTTGGTATTCAATCAGGTTGTAACCAATAGTTTTCTATGACCTCAAAGAATTTTGACATGATCTTTTCGATACTAAGAAAAGATGAATCTCATTAGCGACAGTTGTCCAACACAAAATTTGAATTGAACTGTCATTATAACAAACCGGCAAGGCTCTCAATGACAACAATTATTGCAAATAGCATGTTAAATAACCATACGTCAATATACGACCAGTCATATGCGAAAAAAAACTTTGGGTTCCTTTTGCCCCTTAAGGTGAATTTTGGAGAAGAAAATGTGTCTGAAAAACCTTTTGCTAGTGTAAAACCACGCTAAGATAGTCTCCTATCTTTTGGTATTGAATCAGGATATAAGCAATAGTCTCCTTTGATCTCAAACAATTTTGACATGGTGTTTTCGATTCTAAGAAATGATAAATCTCATTAGCGACAGTTGTCCAACAAAAAAGTTGAATTGAACTACCATCCAAACCAACCAGCCAGGCCCTTAAAGACAAAAAATGTTATAAATAGCTTGTTACCTAGCCATACGTCAATATACGACCATTCATCTGCGATAGATAACATCAAAAACGAAAACTGAAGAAAACTTTGGGTTGAAATTACACCTTATGTTAAATTTCGCAGAAGAAAATTTCTCAGAAAAAATCTTTAGCTAGTTTAAAAGCACGCTACTATAGTCCTCCTATCTACTTCTTTTTGAATCAGGATGTAGGCAATAGTCTCCTATGAAACCAAACATTTCGAAATGGTCTTGTCGATTCTAACAAATGATAAATCTCATTAGCGACAGTTGTCCAAAAAAAAATCAAATTGAAATCCCATATTAACAAACCTTTCAGGCTCTTTGAGACAACAATTTTTTAACGAATAGCTTGTTATCTAGCCATACGTCAAAATACAAACTGTCATATCTGATAGATAACATCAAAATGAAAGCTGAAGACAACATTGGGTTCAGTTTAGCCTTTGCTTAAATTTTGTAGAAGAAAATGTGTCAGAAAAAATCTTTAGCTAGTATAAAAGCACGCTACGATAGACCTCCTATCCTTTGGTATTCAATCACGTTGTAACCAATAGTTTTCTATGACCTCAAAGAATTTTGACATGATCTTTTCGATACTAAGAAAAGATGAATCTCATTAGCGACAGTTATCCAACAAGAAATTGGAATTGAACTCCTATCCTAACCAACCAGTCAGTTTCTTAAAGACAACAATTTTTTTGAATAGCATGTTATCTAACCATACGTCAAAATACAACCAGCCATATGCGCTAGATAACCTCAAAAACGAGAACTGAAGAAAACTTTGGGTTCCGTTTATCCCTTCGGTTAAAACTTGGAGAAGACAGTTTGTCAGAAAAAATCTGTAGCTAGTGTAAAAGCACGCTACGATCGTCCTCCTATCTATTTGTTCTTGAATCGGGATTTAAGCAATAGTCTCCTATGACCGCAAACAATTTGAAATGGTCTTTTTGATTCTAAGAAATGATAACTCTCATTCGCGACAGTTGTCCAAAAAAATCGAATTGAAATCCCATCTTAACAAACCTTTCAGGCTCTTTGAGACAACAATTTTTTAACGAATAGCTTGTTATCTAGCCATACGTCAAAATACAACCTGTCATATCTGATAGATAACATCAAAAATGAAAGCTGAAGACAACATTGGGTTCAGTTTAGCCTTTGCTTAAATTTTGTAGAAGAAAATGTGTCAGAAAAAATCTTTAGCTAGTATAAAAGCACGCTACGATAGACCTCCTATCCTTTGGTATTCAATCAGGTTGTAACCAATAGTTTTCTATGACCTCAAAGGATTTTGACATGATCTTTTCGATACTAAGAAAAGATGAATCTCATTAGCGACAGTTGTCCAACACAAAATTTGAATTGAACTGTCATTATAACAAACCGGCAAGGCTCTCAATGACAACAATTATTGCAAATAGCATGTTAAATAACCATACGTCAATATACGACCAGTCATATGCGAAAAAAAAACTTTGGGTTCCTTTTGCCCCTTAAGGTGAATTTTGGAGAAGAAAATGTGTCTGAAAAACCTTTTGCTAGTGTAAAACCACGCTAAGACAGTCTCCTATCTTTTGGTATTGAATCAGGATATAAGCAATAGTCTCCTTTGATCTCAAACAATTTTGACATGGTGTTTTCGATTCTAAGAAATGATAAATCTCATTAGCGACAGTTGTCCAACAAAAAAGTTGAATTGAACTACCATCCAAACCAACCAGCCAGGCCCTTAAAGACAAAAAATGTTATAAATAGCTTGTTACCTAGCCATACGTCAATATACGATCATTCATCTGCGATAGATAACATCAAAAACGAAAACTGAAGAAAACTTTGGGTTGAAATTACACCTTATGTTAAATTTCGCAGAAGAAAATTTCTCAGAAAAAATCTTTAGCTAGTTTAAAAGCACGCTACGATAGTCCTCCTATCTACTTCTTTTTGAATCAGAATGTAGGCAATAGTCTCCTATGAAACCAAACATTTCGAAATGGTCTTGTCGATTCCAACAAATGATAAATCTCATTAGCGACAGTTGTCCAAAAAAAATCAAATTGAAATCCCATGTTAACAAACCATTCAGGCTCTTAGAGACAACAATTTTTTTTTTACAAATATCATGTTTTCTAACCATACGTCAAAATACGACCTGTCATATGCGATAGATAACATCAAAAATGAAAGCTGAAGACAACATTGGTTCAGTTTAGCCCTTAGGTTAAATTTTGGAGAAGAAAATTTGTCAGAAAAAATCTTAAGCTAGTGTAAAAGCACGCTACGATAGACCTCCTATCCTTTGGTATTAAATCAGGATGTAAGCAATAGTCGTCAAAGAAATTTGACATGGTCTTTCCGATTCTATGAAATGATGAATCTCCTTAGCGACAGTTGTCCAACAAAAAATTTGTATTGCACTACCATCCTAACCAACCAGCCAGGCCCTTAAAGACAAAAATTGTTATAAATAGCTTGTTATCTAGCCATATGTCAATATACGACCAGTCATATGCGCCAGATAACATCAAAACGAAAACTGAAGAGAACTTTGGGTTCAGTTTACACTTAGGTTAAAATTTGGAGAAAACAGTTTGTCAGAAAAAATCTTTAGCTAATGTAAAAGCGCGCTACGATAGTCCTCCTATCTACTTCTTTTTGAATCAGTATGTAAGAAATGGTCTCCTATGAACGCAAACATTTTGAAATGGCCATTTCTAAGAAATAATAAATCTCATTAGCGACAGTTCTGCAAAAAAAATCGAATTGAAATCCCATCTTAACAAACCATTCAGGCTCTTAGAGACAACAATTTTTTAACAAATAGCTTGTTATCCAGCCATACGTCAAAATACGACCTGTCATATGCGATAGATAACATCAAAACTGAAAGCTGAAGACAGCATTGGGTTCAGTTTAGCCTTAGGTTAAATTTTGGAGAAGAAAATTTGTCAGGAAAAATCTTTAGCTAGTGTAAAAGCACGCTACGATAGTCCTCCTACCTACTTCTTTTTGATTCAGGATGTAAGCAATAGTTTCCTATGACCTCAACGAATTTTGACATGATCTTTTCGATACTAAGAAATGATGAATCTCATTAGCGACAGTTGTCCAACAAAAAATTTGAATTGATCTTATATCCTAACCAACCAGTCAGGTTCTTAAAGAGAACATTTTTTTGAAATGGCATGTTACCTAACCATACGTCAAAATACGACCGGTAATATGCGCTAGATAACATCAAAAACGAAAACTGAAGAAAACTTTGGGTTCAGTTTACCCCTTAGGTTAAAACTAGGAGACAGTTTGTCAGAAAAAATCTTTAGCTAGTGTAAAAGGACGCTACGATAGTCCTCCTATCTATTTGTTTTTGAATCAGAATGTAGACAATAGTCTCCTATTACCGCAAACAATTTGAAGTGGTCTTTTTGATTCCAAGGAATGATAACTCTCATTCGCGACAGTTTTCCAACACAAAATTTATATTGAAATACCATCTTAACCAATCAGCCAGGCTCTTAAACACAAAAATTGTTATAAATAGCTTGTTATCTAGCCATACGTCAATATACGACCAGTCATCTGCAATAGATAACATCAAAAACGAAAACTGAAGAAAATTTCCGGCTCAAATTACCCCTTAGGTTAAATTTTGGAGAAGAAAATTTCTAGGAAAAAACTTTACCTTGTGTAAAAGCACGCTACGATAGTCCTCCTATCTGTTTTTTTCTGAATCAGGATGTAAGCAATAGTCTCCTAAGACCCCAAACTTTTTGAAATGGTATTTTCTATTCTAAGAGATGATAAATCTCATTCGCGAGAGTTGTTCAACACAAAATTTGAATTGAACTCCCATCCTAGCCAACCAATCAGGCACTCAAAGACACCACTTTTTGTAAATCGCATGTTATCTAACCATACGCCAATTTAAGACCAGTCATATGCGCTAGATAAAATCAAAAACGAAAACTGAAGGAACATTCGGGTTCATTTTACCTCTTAGGTTGAATTTTGGAGAAAAAAACTTGTCATAAGAAAACTTTGGCTAGTGTAAAACCACGATACGATAGACCTCCTATCTTTTAGTATTGGATCAGGATGTAAGCAATAGTTTCATTTGATCGTTTTTGACATGGTCTTTTCGATTCTAAGAAACGATAAATCTCATTAGCGACAGTTGTCCAAAAAAATTTTGAAATGAGCTCCCATCCTAGCCAACCAGTCAGGCTCTTAAAGACGGCAATCTTTATAAATAGCATGTTATCTAGCCATACGTCAATATATGACCTGTCATATGCGATAGATAACATCAAAAATGAACGCTGAAGAGAATATTGGGTTCATTTTACAGGTTAAGTTGAGTTTTGGAGAAAAGAATTTGTCAAAAAAAATCCTTCGCCAGTTAAAAAACCACGCTACGATAGGCCTTCTATCTTTTGGTATTTGAGTCATCAGGATGTCAGCAATAGTCTCCTATGACCTCAAACTATTTTGACATGGTCTTTTTGATTCTAAGAAATGAGAAATGTCATTCGCGAAAGTTGTCCAGCAGAAAGTTTGAATTGAGCTCCCATCCTAATCAACCAGTCAGGCCCTTAAAGACAACACTTTTTGTAAATCGCTTGTTATACAACCATAAGTCAATATACGACCTGTCATATGCGATAGATAACATTTAAAAACAAAAACTAAAGAAAAATTTGGGTTCATTTTACCACTTAGGTTGAATTTCGGAGAAGAAAATTTGTCCGAAAAAACCTTCCGCTAATATAAAACCACGATAAGATTTACCTCCTATCTTTTGGTATTGAATCTGGATGTAAGAAATGGTCTCCTATGACCTCAAACAATTTTGACATGGTCTTTTTGATTCTAAGAAATGAGAAATGTCATTCGCGAAAGTTGTCCAACAAAAAAATTGAATTGAACTCCCATCCTAATCAACCAGTCAGGCCCTTAAAGACAACACTCTTTGTAAATCGCTTGTTATACAACCATACGTCAATATACGACCTGTCATATGCGATAGATAACATCAAAAGTGAAAGCTGAAGAGAAGTTTGGTTTCATTTTACCAGTTGAGTTGAGTTTTGGAGAGAAGAATTTGTCAGAAAAAATCTTTCACTAGTGAAAAAACCACGCTACCATAGTCCTCCTATCTTTTGGTCTTTGAGTCAGGATGTAAGCAGTAGTCCTCTATGACCCCAAACAAACTTGACATGGTCTTTTTGATTCTAAGAAATGAGAAATCTCATTCGCGAATGTCGTCCAACAAAAAATTTGAATTGAATTCCCGTCATAAACAACCAGTCACGCCTTCAAAGACAACACTTTTTGTTATTCGCTTGTTATCTAACCATACGTCAAATTACGACTAGTCATATGAACTAGATATCATTTTACCCCTTAGGTTGAAATTCGGAGAAGAAAATTTGTCAGAAAAAACTTTCCGCTAATATAAAACCACGATATGATTTACATTCTATCTTTTGGTATTGAATCTGGATGTAAGAAATAGTCTCCTATGACCTCAAACAATTTTGACATGGTCTTTTCGATTCTAAGAAATGATAAATCTCATTAGCGACAGTTGTCCAAAAAATTTTTGAATTGAGCTCCCATCCTAACCAAACAGTCAGGCTCTTCAAGATCACAATTTTTATAAATAGCATATTATCTAGCCATACGTCAATATATGACCTGTCATACGCGATAGATAACATCAAAAATCAAAGCTGAAGAGAAATTTGGTTTCATTTTACCAGTTGAATTGAGTTTTGGAGAGAAGAATTTGTCAGAAAAAATTTTCGCTAGTTAAAAAACCACGCTACCATAGTCCTCCTATCTTTTGGTCTTTGAGTCAGGATGTAAGCAATAGTTCTCTATGACCCCAAACAAATTTGACATGGTCTTTTTGATTCTAAGAGATGAGAAATCTCATTCGCGAATGTCGTCCAACAAAAAATTTGAATTGAATTCCCGTCATAAACAACCAGTCACGCCTTCAAAGACAACACTTTTTGTTATTCGCTTGTTATCTAACCATACGTCAAATTACGACTAGTCATATGAACTAGATATCATTTAAAAACAAAAATTAAAGAAAATTTTGGGTTCATTTTACCCCTTAGGTTGAAATTCGGAGAAGAAAATTTGTCAGAAAAAACTTTCCGCTAATATAAAACCACGATACGATTTACATTCTATCTTTTGGTATTGAATCTGGATGTTAGAAATAGTCTCCTATGACCTCAAACAATTTTGACATGGTCTTTGCGATTCTAAGAAATGATAAATCTCATTAGCGACAGTTGTCCAACAAAAATTTTGAATCGAATTCCCGTCATAATCAACCAGTCACGTCTTCAAAGACAACACTTGTTGTTATTCGCTTGTTATCTAACCATGCGTCAAATTACGACTAGTCATATGCACTAGATAACATTTAAAAACAAAAACTAAAGAAAATTTTGGGTTCATTTTACCCCTTAGGTTGAATTTCGGAGAAAAAAATTTGTCAGAAAAAACCTTCCGCTAATATAAAACCACGATACGATTTGCCTCCTATCTTTTGGTATTGAATCTGGATGTAAGAAATAGTCTCTTATGACCTCAAACAGTTTTGACATGGTCTTTTCGATTCTAAGAAATGATAAATCTCATTAGCGACAGTTGTCCAAAAACTTTTGGATTGAGCTCCCATCCCAACCAACCAGTCAGGCTCTTAAAGAAAACAATCTTTATAAATAACATGTTATCTAGCCATACGTCAATATATGACCTGTCATATGCGATAGATAACATCAAAAATGAAAGCTGAAGGGAACATTGGGTTCATTTTACTAGTTAAGTCGAGTTTCGGAGAAAATAATTTGACAAAAAAGTCCTTCGCTAGTTAAAAAACCACGCTACGATAGTCCTCCTATATTTTGGTATTTAAAGCAGGATGTATGCAATAGTCCCCTATGACCCCAAACAATTTTGACATGGTCTTTTCGATTCCAAGAAGTGATAAATCTCATTAGCGACAGTTGTCCAAAAAATTTTGAATTGAGCTCCCATCCTAACCAACCAGTCAGGCTCCTAAAGACAGCGGTCTTTATAAATAGCATGTTATCTAGCCATACGTCAATATATGACCTGTCATATGCGATAGATAACATCAAAAAAGAAAGCTGAAGAGAACATTGGGTTCATTTTACTAGTTAAGTTGAGTTTTGGAGAGAAGAATTTGTCAGAAAAAATCTTTCGCATGTGAAAAAACCACGATACCATAGTACTCCTATTTTTGGTCTTTGAGTCAGGATGTAAGCAATAGACCCCATGACCCTAAACAATTTTGACATGGTCTTTCTGATTCTAAGAAACGAGAAATCTCATTCGCGAATGTCGTGCAACAAAAAGTTTGAATTGAATTCCCATCATAATCAACCAGTAAGGCCCTTAAAGACAACACTTTTTGTAAATCGCTTGTTATGCAACCATACGTCAACATACGACCTGTCGTATGCGATAGATAACATCAAAAATGAAAGCTGAAGAGAACTTTGGTTTCATTTTACTAGTTAAGTTGAGTTTTGGAGAGAAGAATTTGTCAGAAATTAGCGACAGTTGTCCAAAAAATTTTGAATTGAGCTCCCATCCTAACCAACCAGTCAGGCTCCTAAAGACAGCGGTCTTTATAAATAGCATGTTATCTAGCCATACGTCAATATATGACCTGTCATATGCGATAGATAACATCAAAAAGCTGAAGAGAACATTGGGTTCATTTTACTAGTTAAGTTGAGTTTTGGAGAGAAGAATTTGTCAGAAAAAATCTTTTGCTAGTGAAAAAACCACGCTACCATTGTCCTCCTATTTTTGGTCTTTGAGTCAGGATGTAAGCAATAGTCGCCCATGACCCTAAAAAATTTTGACATGGTCTTTTTGATTCTAAGAAATGAGAAATCTCATCCGCGAATGTCGTCCAACAACACATTTGAATTGAATTCCCACCATAATCAACAAGTCACGCCTTTAAAGACAACATTTTTCTTATTCGCTTGTTTTCTAACCATAGGTCAAATTACGACTAGTCATATGCACCAGATAACATTTAAAAACAAAAATTTTGGGTTCATTTTACCCCTTAGGTTGAACTTCGGAGAAGAACATTTGTCAGAAAAACCCTTACGCAAATATAAAATCACGATACGATTTACCTCCTATCTTTTGGTATTGAATCAGGAAGTCAGCAGTAGTCTCCAATGACCTCAAAGAATTTTGACATGGTCTTTTCTATTCTAAGCAATGCTAAACCTCATTAGCAACAGTTGTCCAACAAAAAATTTGAATTGAACTCCCATCCTAGCAAAACAGTCAGGCTCTTAAAGACAACAATTTTTATAAATAGCATGTTATCTAGCTATACGTCAAAATACGACCAGTCATATGCGATAGATAACATCAAAAACGAAAGCTGAAGAGAACTTTGGGTTCATTTTACCAGTTGAGTTTTGGAGAGAAGTATTTGTCAGAAAAAATCTTTCGCTAGAAAAAAACACGCTACGATTGTTCTCCTATCTTTTGGTATTTGAATCAGGATGTAAGAAATAGTCCCCTACACCTCAAACAATTTTGACATGGTCTTTTTGATTCTAAGAAATAAGAAATCTCATTCGCGACAGTTGTCCAACAAAAATTTTGAATTGAACTGCCATCCTAATCAACCAGTCAGGCCCTTAAAGACAAAACTTTTTGTAAATCGCTTGTTATCTAACCATACGTCAATATACGACTTGTCATGTGCGGTAGATAACATCAAAAATGAAAGCCGAAGAGAAATTTGGTTTCATTTTACCTGTTAAGTTGAGTTTTGGAGAGAAGAATTTGTGAGAAAAAAATATTTCGCTAGTGAAAAACCCACGCTACGATAGTCCTCCTGTCTTTTGGTATTTGAATCAGGATGTAAGCAAAAGTCCCCTATGACCTCAAACAATTTTGACATACTCTTTTTGATTCTAAGAAATGAGAAATCTCATTCGCGACAGTTTTCCTACAAAAAACTTGAAATCAATTCCCATCCTAATCAACCAGTCAGGCCATTACCGACCACACTTTTTGTAAATCGCTTGTTATCTAAGCATACCTCAAATTACGACCAGTCATATGCACTAGATAACATTTAGAAACAAAAACTAAATAAAATTTTGGGTTCATTTTACCCTTAGGTTGAATTTCGGAGAAGGAAATTTGTCAGAAAAAATCTTCCGCTAATATAAAACCACGATACAATATACCTCCTCTCTTTTGGTATTTAATTAGGATTTAGGAAATAGTCTCCTATGACCTCAAACAATTTTGACATGCTTTTTTCGATTCTAAGCAATGATAAATCTCATTGGCAACAGTGGTCCAACAAAAAAAATTGAATTGAACTCCCATCCTAACAAAGCAGTCAGGCTCCTAAAGACAACAATTTTTATAAATAGAATGTTATCTAGCCATACGTCAAAATAAGACCCGTATTAAGCGAAAGGTAACATCAAAAACGAAAGCTGAAGAGAACTTTGGGTTCATTTTACCAGTTAAGTTGAGTTTTGGAGAGAAAAATTTGTCAGAAAAAACCTTTATTAGGTTTACTAATCATTAGCAACAGTTGTCCACCAAAAAATTTGAATTGAACTCCCATCCTAGCAAAATAGTCAGGCTCTTAAAGACAACAATTTTTATAAATAGCATGTTATCTAGCCATCCGTCAAAATACGACCAGTCATATGCGATAGATAACATCAAAAACGAAAGCTGAAGGGAAATTTGGGTTCATTTTACCAGTTAAGTTGAGTTTTGGAGAGAAGAATTTCTCAGAAAAAAACCTCTCGTTATTGAAAAAAAACCACGCTACAATAGCTTCTTATCTTTTGGTATTTGGATCAGGATGTAAGCAATAGGCTCCAATGACTTCAAACAAATTTGAAATGGTCTTGTCGGTCCTAAGAAATGATAAACCTCATTAGCGACAGTTGTCCAAGAAGAAATTTGAATTGAAATCCCATCCTAACAAACCAATCCGGCTCTTAAAGACAACAATTTTTATAAATAGCAAGTTATCTAGCCATACGTTGAAATACGACTAGTCATTTGCGATAGATAACATCAAAAACAAAAGCTGAAGAGAACTTTGTTTCATTTTACCAGACAAGTTGAAATTTAGAGAGAAGAATTTGTCAGAAAAAATCTTTCGCTAGTGAAAAAACCACGCTACGATAGTCCTCCTATCATTTGGTATGGTATTTGAATCACGATGTAAGAACTAGTCCCCTGTGACCTCAAACAATTTGGACAAGGTCTTTTTGATTCTAAGAAATGGAAATGTCATTCACGACAGTTGTCCAACACAAAATTCCAATTGAACTCCCATCCTAATCAACTTGTCAGGCTCTGACAGACAACACTTTTTGTAAGTCGCTTATTATATAACCATACGTCAATATACGATCAGTCATATGCGCTAGTTAACATCCAAAAATAAAAACCGAAGAAAACTTTGGATTCATTTTAGCACTTAGGATCAGTTTTCGCTAGTGTA
Source organism: Convolutriloba macropyga (assembly GCF_964194025.1). Taxonomy (NCBI): domain Eukaryota; kingdom Metazoa; phylum Xenacoelomorpha; order Acoela; family Convolutidae; genus Convolutriloba; species Convolutriloba macropyga. Next base: position 43,727,294 of record NC_134479.1, read on the forward strand.
AAACCACGCTACAATAGTCTTCCTGTCTTTTGGTATTTGGATCAGGATGTAAGCAATAGTCTCCAATGACCTCAATTAATTTTGAATTGATTGGTCTCTTCGATTCAAAGGAATGATAAATCTTATTCGCGACAGTTGTCCGACACCAAATTTGCATTGAACTGCCATCTTAACCAACCAGTGACAACCATCTTCTCAGAGACAACAGTTTTTGTAAATAGCATTTTATCTAACCATACGTCAATAAGCGACCAGTCATATGCGATAGATAACATCAAAAACGAAAACTGAAGAAAATTTTGGCTTCATCTTACCCATTAAGTTGAAATTTAGAGGAGTGAAATTGTCGGAAAAACCTTTCGCTCATGTAAAACCGCGCTACGACAGTCCTACTATATTTTGGAACTTGAATCAGAATTTAAGTCATAGTCCCCTATGACCTCAAACAACTTTGAAATGTTCTATCGATTCGAAGAAATGACAAATCTCATTCGCGAAAGTTATCCAACACCAAATTTGAATTGAACTCCCATCCTAACCAACCAGTCAGGCTCTCAAAGACAACGCTTTTCGTATATAGCATGTTATCTAACCATACGTCAATATACAACCAGACTAATGTATTAGATAACATCAGAAACGAAAACTGAAGAAAAAATTGGCTTCAATTTACCATTTAATTTGAGTTTTGGAGAGAAGAATTTGTCATAAAAAACCTTTCGCTATTGAAAAAAACTACGCTACATTATCCATCCTATCTTTTGGTATTTGGATCAAGATGTGAGCATTAGTCTCCAATGACCTCAAACAATTTTGAATTGGTCTTTTCGATTCAAAGGAAAGATAAATCTTATTCGCGAAAGTTGTCCGACACCAAATTTGCATTGAACTGCCATCTTATCCAACCAGTGACAACCATCTTCTCAGAGACAAAAGTCAATAAGCGACCAGTCATATGCGATAGATAACATCAAAAACGAAAACCGAAGAAAATTTTGGCTTCATCTTACCCATTAAGTTGAAATTTAGAGATGTGAAATTGTCAGAAAAACCTTTCGATCATGTAAAACTGCGCTACGATAGTCCTCCTATATTTTGGAACTTGAATCAGAATGTAAATCATAGTCCCCTATGACCTCAAACAACTTTGAAATGTTCTTTCGATTCGAAGAATTGATAAAACTCAATCGCGAAAGTTGTCCAACACCAAATTTGAATCCAACGGTCATCATATTCAACAAATCAGGTTCCCAAAGACAACAATTTTTGTAAATAGCCTGTTATCTAAACATAGCTCAAAATACGACCAGTTATATGAGATAGGTAACACGAAAAACTAGAACTGAAGAAAGTTTTGGTTTCAATTGAACCCTTAAGTTGAGTTCTGAAGAGAAAAAAATATCAGAAAAACCTTTCACTAGTGCATAACCACGCGACAATAGTCCTCCTATCTTTCGGAATTTGAATAAGGATGTAAGGATGTCCTATGACCTCAAACAATTTTGAAATGGTTTTTTCGATTCTAGGAAATGATAAAGCTCATTCGCAATAATTGTTAGCGCAAACTTTGAATTGATCTCCCTTTCTAGCCGAACTTTCAGGCTCTCAAAGAAAACACTTTTTGTAAATAGCTTGTTATCTAACCATTTGTCAATATACAACCAGTCATATGCGATAGATAACATCCACAACGAAAACTGAAGAAAACATTGGGTTCATTTTACCCCTTAAGTTGAGTTTTAAAGATGAGAAATAATCAGAAAAATACATTGTTAGTGTAAAATTACGCTACGATAGTCCTCCTATCTTTTTTTCTCCTATGACCACAATGACTTTCGAAATTGTATTTTCGATTCGAAGAAATGACAAATCACAATCGCGACAGTTATCCAACACCAAATTTGAATTGAACTCCCATCTTAACCAACCAGTCAGGCTCTCAAAGACAACGCTTTTTTAAATAGCATGTTATCTAACCATACGTCAATATACAACCAGTCTTATGTATTAGATAACATCAGAAACGAAAACTGAAGAAAAAATTGGCTTCAATTTACCACTTAAGTTGATTTTGGAGAGAAGAATTTGTCAGAAAAAACCTTTCGCTATTAAAAAAAACCACGCTATATTAGTCCTCCTATCTTTTGGTATTTGAATCAGGATGTAAGCAACAGTCTCCTATGACCTCAAAGAATTTTGAAATTGTATTTTCGATTCGAAGAAATGACAGATCTCATTCGCGACAGTTATCCAACACCAAATTTGAAATGAACTCCCATTTTAACCAACCAGTCAGGCTCTCAAAGACAACGCTTTTTGTAAATAGCATGTTATCTAACCATACGTCAATATACAACCAGTCTTATGTATTAGATAACCTCAGAAACGAAAACTGAAGAAAAAATTGGCTTCAATTTCCACTTAAGTTGAGTTTTGGAGAGAAGAATTTCTCAGAAAAAAACCTTTCACTATTGAAAAAAACCACGCTACAATAGCGTCTTATCTTTTGGTATTTGAATCAGGATGTAAGCAATAGTCTCCTATGACCTCAAAGAATTTTGAAATTGTATTTTCGATTCGAAGAAATGACAAATCTCATTCGCGACAGTTATCCAATACCAAATTTGAATTGAACTCCCATCTTAACCAACCAGTCAGGCTCTCAAAGACAACGCTTTTTGTAAATAGCATGTTATCTAACCATACGTCAATATACAACCAGTCCTATGTATTAGATAACCTCAGAAACGAAAACTGAAGAAAAAATTGGCTTCAATTTCCACTTAAGTTGAGTTTTGGAGAAAAGAATTTCTCAGAAAAAAACCTCTCGCTATTGAAAAAAAACCACGCTACAATAGCTTCTTATCTTTCGGTATTTGGATCAGGATGTAAGCAATAGTCTCCAATGACCTCAAACAATTTTGAATTGGTCTTTTCGATTCAAAGGAATGATAAATCTTATTCGCGACAGTTGTCCGACACCAAATTTGCATTGAACTGCCATCTTAACCAACCAGTTATCTTCTCAGAGACAACAGTTTTTGTAAACAGCATTTTATCTAACTATACGTCAAAATACGGCCAGTCATATGCGATAGATAACATCAAAAACGAAACTGAAGAAAACTTTGGTTTCATTCTACCAGTTAAGTTGAGTTTTGGAGAAAAGAATTTGTCAGAAAAAACCTTTGCTAGTGAACAACCAAGCTACGAGAGTCCTTCTATCTTTTGGTATGTGAATCAGGATGTAAGGAATAGTCTCCTATGACGCCAAACAATTTTGAAAAGGTCTTTTTGATTCGAGGAAATGATAAATCTCATTCGCGACAGTTGTCCACCACCAAATTTGAATCGAACTGTCATCCTAACCTACCAGTCAGGCTCTCGAAGAAAATAATTATTGTAAATAGCATGTTATCTGGCCATACATCAATATACGACCAGTCATATGCGACAGATAACATCAAAAACGAAAACTGAAAAAAACTTTGGGTTCATTATAACCCATAAGTTGATTTTTGGAGAGGAGCATTTGTCAGAAGAAAACTTTCACTAGTTTAAAAGCACGCTAAGATAGTCCTTTTAACTTTTGGTATTTGAATCAGGTTGTAAGCAATAGTCTCCTATGGCATCAAAAAAATTTGAAATCGTCATTTTCAATTCAATGAAATGATAAATCTTTTTCGCGACAGTTGTCCAACACCAATTTGAATCGAACTGTCATCCTAACCTACCAGTAAGGGTCTCAAAGACGATAATTATTGTAAATAACATATTATCTAAACATACGTCAATATACGACCAGTCATATGCGTTAGATAACATCTAAAACGAAAAGTGAAGAAAACTTTGGGTTCATTTTAACTCATTAGTTGATTTTTGGAGAGGAGCATTTGTCAGAAGAAAATTTTAATTAGTTTAAAAGCACGCTAAGATAGTCCTCTTAACTTTTGTTATTTGAATCAGGATGTAAGCAATAGTCTCCTATGGCATCAAAAAAATTTGAAATTGTCATTTTCTTTTCAAAGAAATGATAAATCTTTTTCGCGACAGTTGTCCAACACCAATTTAAATCGAACTGTTATCCTAACCTACCAGTCACGATCTCAAAGACAACATTTTTCGTAAATAGCATCTTATCTAACCATACGTCAAAATAGGACCAGCCTTATGCGATAGATAACAAAAAAAAACGCGAAATGAAGAAAATTTTGGTTTCATTTTACCCTTTAAGTCTAGTTCTCGAGAAAAAAATTTATCCCACAAACACATTTCGCTAGTATAACACCACGAATAGTCCTCCTCTCATTTTGTCTTGGAATCTTGATGTAAGCAATAGTCCCCTATGACCTCAAACAGTTTTGAAATGGTCTTTTTGATTCGAATAAATGATAAATCTCATTCACGACAGTTGTCCAACAACAATTTGAATCGAACTGTCATCCTAACCAACCAGTCAGGCTCTCAAAGACAACATTTTTTGCAAATGGCTTGTTATCTCACCATACGACAAAAGACGACCAGTTATATGCAATAGATAACAAAAAAAAACAAAAACTGAAGAAAACCTCGGGTTCATTTTACCAGTTAAGTTGAGTTTTGGAGAGAAGAATTTGTCAGAAAAAAACTTTTTGCTAGTGAAAAAACTAAGCTACGATAGTCTTTCTATCTTTTGGTATTTGAATCAGGATGTAAGCAATAGTCTCCTAAGACCTCAAACAATTTTGAAATGGTCTTTCAATTCGAAGAAATGATTAATCTCATTCGCGACAGTTGTCCACCACCAAATTTGAATCGAACTGTCATCCTAACCTACCAGTCAGGCTCTCAAAGACGATAATTATTATAAATAGCATGTTATCTAAACAAACGTCAATATACGACCAGTCATATGCGATAGATAACATCAAAAATGGAAACTGAAGAAAATTTTGGGTTCATTTTACCTTATAAGTTGATTTTTGGAGAGGAGCATTTTCAGAAGAAAACTTTCACTAGTTTAAAAGCGCGTTAAGATAGACCTCATAACTTTTGGTATTTGAATCAGGATGTAAGCAATAGTCTCCTATGGCATCAAAAAAATTTGAAATTGTCTTTTTCAATTCAAAAAAAATGATAAATCTTTTTCCCGACAGTTGTCCAACACCAATTTGACTCGAACTGTCATCCTAACCAACCAGTCAGGCTTTCAAAGACAACAGTTCTTGTAAATAGTATTTTGTCTAACCAAACGTCAAAAGACGACAAGTCATATGCGATAGATAACATGAAAAAACAAGAAATGAAGAAAATTTTGGAATCATTTTACCCTTGAATTGAGATCTGGAGAGGAAAAATTATCCCAAAAACACATTTTGCTAGTGTAAAATCGCGCTAAAATATTCCTCCTCTATTTTTGTCTGTGAATCAAGATGTAAGCAATAGTCCCCTATGACCGCAAACAATTTTGAAATGGTCTTTTCAATTCGAAGAAATGATAAATCTCATTCGCGACAGTTGTCCACCACCAAATGTGAATCGAACTGTCATCCTAACCAACCAGTCAGGCTATCAAAGACAGCAGTTCTTGTAAATAGTATTTTATTTAACCAAACGTCAAAAGACGACCAGTCATATGCGATAGATAACATCAAAAATGAAAGCTGAAGAAAACTTTGGGTTCACTTTACCCCACAAGTTGATTTTTGGAGAGGAGCATTTTTCAGACGAAAACTTTCACTAGTTTGAAAGCACGTTAAGATAGTCCTCATAACTTTTGGTATTTGAATCAGGACGTAAGCAATAGTCTCCTATGGCATCAAAAAACTTGAAATTGTCTTGTTCAATTCAAAGAAGTGATAAATCTTTTTCGCGACAGTTGTCCAACACCAATTTGAATCGAACTGTCATCCTAACCAACCCTTCAGGCTCTCAAAGACAAAATTTATTGTAATTAGCATCTTGTCTAACCATACGTCAAAATACGACCAGCCTTATGCGATAGATAACATAAAAAAAACGAGAAATGAAGAAAATTTTGGGTTCATATTAAGCTTTAAGTCGAGTTCTCGAGAAAAAAATTTATCCCAAAAACACAATTCGCTAGTATAACACCACGAATAGTCCTCCTCTCTTTTTGTCTTGGAATCTTGATGTAAGCAATAGCCCCTATGACCTCAAACAGTTTTGAAATGGTCTTTTTGATTCGAAGAAATGATAAATCTCATTCACGACAGTTGTCCAATACCAATTTGAATCGAACTGTCATCCTAACCAAGCAGTCAGGCTCTCAAAGACAACAATTTTTGTAAATGGCATGTTATCTCACCATACGTCAAAATACGACCAGTCATATGCGATAGATAACATAAAATACAGAAACTGAAGAGAACCTCGCGTTCATTTCACCAGTTAAGTTGAGTTTTGGAGAGAAGAATTTGTAAGAAAAAACCTTTTGCTAGTGAAAAATTCAAACTACGATAGTCTTGCTATCTTTTGGTATTTGAATCAGGATGTAAGCAATAGTCTCCTAAGACCTCAAACAATTTTGAAATGGTCTTTTCAATTCGAAGAAATGATAAATCTCATTCCCGACAGTTGTCCACCACCAAATTTGAATCGAACTGTCATCCTAACCTACCAGTCAGGCTCTTAAAGACAATAATTATTGCACATAGCATGTTATCTAAACATACGTAAATATACGACCAGTCATATGCGATAGATAACATTAAAAAAAACAAGAAATGAAGAAAATTTTGGGTTGATTTTACCCCTTGAATTGAGTTCTGCAGAAAAAAAATTATCCCAAAAACACATTTCGCTATTGTAAAATCGCGCTAAAGTATTCCTCCTCTCTTTTTGTCTGTGAATCAAGATGTAAGCAATAGTCCCCTGTGACCTCAATCAATTTTGAAATGGTCTTTTCGATTCAAAGAAATGATAAATCTCATTCGCGACAGTTGTCCAACACCAAATTTGAATCGAACTGTTATCCTAACCAACCAGTCAGGCTATCAAAGACAACAGTTCTTGTAAATAGTATTTTATTTAACCAAACGTCAAAAGACGACAAGTCATATGCGATAGATAACATGAAAAACGAGAAATGAAGAAAATTTTGAGTTCATTTTAACCCGTAAGTTGAGTTGTGGAGAAAAAAGTTATCCGAAAAACAGATTTCGCTAGTTTAAAACCAAGCTAAAATAGTCATGTTCTCTTTTTGTTTTTGAAACAGGATGTAAGCAATAGTCCCCTATGACCTCAAACAATTTTGAAATGGTCTTTCCGATTCGAAGAAATGATAAATCTCATTCGCGAAAGTTGTTAACTAAGCAGTCAGGCTCTCAGAGACAACAATTTTTGTTAATAGCATGTTATCTAACCATACGTCAGTATACGACCAGCCATATGCGATAGATAACATGAAAAACGAGAAATGGAGAAAATTTTGAGTTCATATTACCCCTTGAATTGAGTTCTGCAGAAAAAAAATTATCCCAAAAACACATTTCGCTAGTGTAAAATCGCGCTAAATTATTCCTCCTCTCTTTTTGTCTGTGAATCAAGATGTAAGCAATAGTCCCCTGTGACCTCAATCAATTTTGAAATGGTCTTTTCGATTCGAAGAAATGATAAATCTCATTCGCGACAGTTGTCCAACACCAAATTTGAATCGAACTGTCATCCTAACCAACCAGTCAGGCTATCAAAGACAGCAGTTCTTGTAAATAGTATTTTATTTAACCAAACGTCAAAAGACGACAAGTCATATGCGATAGATAACATGAAAAACGAGAAATGAAGAAAATTTTGAGTTCATTTTAACCCGTAAGTTGAGTTGTGGAGAAAAAAAATATCCGAAAACAGATTTCGCTAGTTTAAAACCACGCTAAAATAGTCATGCTCTCCTTTTGTTTTTGAATCAGGATGTAAGCAACAGTCCCCTTTGACCTCAAACAACTTTGATAATGTCTTTTCGATTTGAAGAAATGGGGTTCATTTTACCCTTTGAGTCGAGTTCTCGAGATGAAAAGTTATCTCAAAAACACATTTCGCTATTACAAAAACCACACTAAAATAGTCCTCCTCTCTTTTTGTCGTTGAATCATGATGTAAGCATTAGTCCCCTATGATCTCAAACAATTTTGAAATGGTCTTTTTGATTCAAAGAAATGATAAATCTCCTTCGCGACAGTTGTCCAACACCAATTTGAATCGAACTGTCATCCTAACCAAGCAGTCAGGCTCTCAAAGACAACAATTTTTGTAAATGGCATGTTATCTCACCATACGTCAAAATACGACCAGTCATATGCGATAGATAACATAAAAAAAAACAAGAAATGAAGAAAATTTTGGGTTGATTTTAACCCTTGAATTGAGTTCTGCAGAAGAAAATTTATCCCAAAAACACATTTCGCTAGTATAAAATTGCGCTAAATTATTCCTCCTCTCTTTTTGTCTCTGAATCAAGATGTAAGCAATAGTCCCCTATAACCTCAATCAATTTTGAAATGGTCTTTTCGATTCGAAGAAATGATAAATCTCATTCGCGACAGTTGTCCAACACCAAAATTGAATCGAACTGTCATCCTACCCAACCAGTCAGGCTATCAAAGACAACATTTCTTGTAGATAGTATTTCATTTAACCAAACGTCAAAAGACGACAAATCATATGCGATAGATAACATGAAAAACGAGAAATGAAGAAAATTTTGAGTTCATTTTAATCCGTAAGTTGAGTTGTGGAGAAAAAAATCATCCGAAAAACAGATTTTGCTAGTTCAAAACCACGCTAAAATAGTCATGCTCTCCTTTCGTTTTTGGATCAGGATGTAAGCAACCTCTGACCTCAAACAACTTTGATATGGTCTTTTCGATTCGAAGAAATGATAAATCTCATTCGCGACAGTTGTCCAATGCCAAATTTGAATCGAACTGTCATCCTAAACAACCAGTCAGGCGCTCAGAGACAAAAATTATTGTATATTGCATGTTTTCTAACCATGCGTCAATCTACGACCAGTCATATACGGTAGATAACATCAAAAACGAAAACTGAAGGAAACTATGGGTTCATTTTACCCCAAAAGTTGAATTTTGCGGAGGAGAATTTGTCAGAAGAAAATTTTCTTTCACTAGTTTAAAATCACAATACAAAAGTTTGCCTGTCTTTTGGTATTTGAATCAGGACTTAAGCAATATTCTCCTATGACTTTGAAAATTTTGAAATGCTCTTTTCGATTCGAAGAAATGATAAAGCTCATTTGCGACAGTTGTCCAACGACAAATTTGAATGGAACTGTCATCCTAACCAACCAGTCACGCTCTCAAAGACAATAATTTTTTTTAAATAGCACGTTATCTAATCAAACGTCAATATACGACCAGTCATATGCAGTAGAAAACATCAAAAACGAAAACTGAAAGAAAATTTTGGGTTCATTTCACCCCAAAAGTTGAGTTTTGCAGAGGAAAACTTTTCAGAAGAAAACTTTCACAAGTGTGACATTAGGCTACAATAGTCTGCCTATCTTTTGGTATTTGAATCAGGACTTAAGCAATAGCCTCCTATGACCTCAAAAATTTTTAAAACAGTTTCTCAAATAAAAAAAATTACGAATCTCATCCAGGACAGTTGTCCAACACAAGATTTGAATCGAACTGTCATCCTAACCGACCAGTCAGGCTCTTAAAGCCAACAATTGTTGTAAAGACCATGTTTTCTAACCATAAGTCAAAATACGACCAGTCATATGCAATAGTTAACGTGAAAAACGAGAAAGGAAGAAAATTTTGGGTTCATTTTACCCCTTAAGTTGAGTTCTGGAGAAAAAAAAACTATGAGAAAAAACTTTTCGCTAGTGTAAAACCACGCCAAATTAGTCCTCCTATCTCTGTGTTTTTGGATCAGGATGTAAGCAATTGTCCCCTATGACCTCAAACAATTTTGAAATGGTCTTTTCGATTCGAAGAACCGATAATCCTCATTCGCGACAGTTGTCCAACGCCAAATCTGAATTGAAGTGTCATGTTAACCAACCAGTCAGGCTCTCAAAAGACAAAAATTCTTGTAAATTGCATGTTATCTAACCATACGTCAATATACGACCAGTCATAAACGATAGATAACATCCAAATCGAAAACTGAAGGAAAGTTTGGGTTCATTTTACCCCTTAATTCAGTTTTGCGGAGGAGAATTTGTCAGAAGAACTTTTTCACTAGTGTAAAATCACGCTACAATAGCTTGCCTATCTTTTGGTATTTGAATCAGGACTCAAGCAATAGTCTCCTATGTCCTCGAAAAATTTTAAAATGGTTTTTTCAATTCAAAAAAAATTATGAATCTCATTCAGGACAGTTGTCCAACACCAGATTTGAATCAAACTGTCATCCTAACCAACCAGTCAGGCTCTCAAAAACAACATTTTTTTGTAAATACCATGTTATCTAACCATACGTCAAAAGACGACCAGTCATATGCAACAGATAACATGGAAAACGAGAATTGAAGAAAATTTTGGGTTCATTTTACCTCTTAAGTTGAGTTCTGGAGAAAAGTTTTATCAGAACAAACTTTTCGCTAGTGTAAAACCACGTCAAAATAGTCCTCCTATCATTTCGTTTGTGAATCTGGAGGTAAGCAATAGTCCCATATAACCTCAAACAATTTTGAAATGGTCTTTTTGATTCGAAGAAATGGTAAGTCTCATTCGCGACAGCTTTCCAACGCCAAATTTGAATCGAAGTGTCATCTTAACCAACAACCAGTCAGGCTCTCAAAGACAAAAATTATTGTAAATTGCATGTTATCTAATCAAACGTCAATATAGGACAAGTCAAATACGATAGATAACATCAAAAACAAAAACTGAAGGAAAATTTGGGTTCATTTTACTACATAATTTGAGTTTTGGAGAGCAGAATTTGTCAGAAGAAAACTTTCGCTAGTGTAAAATTACGCTACAAAAATCTGCCTGTCTTGTGGTATTTGTTTCAGGACTTATGCAATTTTTTCCTATGACCTCAAAATTTTTTAAAATTGTATTTTCAATTCGAAAAAATTATGAGTCTCATTCAGGACATTTGTCCAACACCAGATTTGAATCGAACTGTTATCCTAGCAAACATTCAAGGTCTCAAAGACAATAATAATTGTAAATTGCATGTTATCTAACCATACGTCAATATACGACCAGTCATATACGCTAGATAACATCAAAAACAAAAACTGAAGGAAAATTTGGGTTCATTTTACTACATAAGTTGATTTTTGGAGAGGAGAATTTGTCAGAAGAAAATTTTCACAAGAGTAAAATCACGTTACAAAAATCTTGTCTTGTGGTATTTGATTCAGGACTTATGTAATATTCTCCTATGACCTCAAAAAATTTTAAAATTGTTTTTTCATTTCGAAAAAATTATGAGTCTCATTCAGGACAGTTTTCCAACACCAGATTTGAATCGAACTGTTATCCTAACCAAACAGTCAGGCTCTCAAAAACAATAATTTTTGTAACTAGCATGTTATCTAATCAAACGTCAATATACAATCAGTCATATGCGATAGATAACATCAAAAACGAAAACTGCAGAAAACTTTGGGTTCATTTTACCCCTCAAGTTGAGTTTTGGAAAGGATAGTTTGTTAGAATAAAAATTTCGCTAGCGTAAAATCACGCTGCGATATTTTTCTTATCGTTTGGTTTTTGAATCATGATGTAAGCAATAGTCTCCCATGACATCAAACACTTTTGAAATTGTCTTTTCAATTCAAAGAAACGATAAATCTTTTTCGCGACAGCTGTCCAACAACAAATTTGAATCAAACTGTCATCCTAACTAACCAGTCAGGCTCTCAAAGACAAAAATTTTTGTAATTAGCAGGTTATCTAACCATACGTCAAAATAACACCAGTCATATGCGATACATAACATGAAAAACGAGAACTGAAGAAAATAATTTGGGTTCATTTGACCCCTTAAGTTGAGTTCCGGTGAGGAAAAATTTTCATAAAAACCTTTGGCTTGTGTAAAACTACGCTTCGATAGTCCTCCTATCTTTTGGTAATTGTATCAGGATTTAAGCAATAGTGTCCTGTGACCTCGAAAAAATTTAAAATTGTTTATTCAACTCGAAGAAAAGATAAATCTCATTCGCGACAGTCGTCCAACACACAATTTGAATTGAACTGTCATCCCAACAAATCAGCGAGGCTCTCATAGAATTTAATTTTTGTAAATAGTTTGCTATCTAGCCATAACCAACCAGTCATATGCGAAAGATAACACTTAAAATCGAAAACTGAAGATAACTTGGGTTCATTTTACCAGTTAAGCTGAGTTTTGCGGAGAACAAATTATCAGAAAAAATCTCTCACTAGTGTAAAACCATGCTAAAATAGTCCTACTATCTCTCGATATCTGAATCAGGATGTAAGCAATAGTCTCTTATGACCTCAAACAATTTTGAAACGGTCTTTTCAGTTCGAGGAAATGATATGTCTCATTCGGGACAGTTGTGCAACACAAATTTTGAATTGAGCTGTCCTCCTAACAAACCAGGGAGGCTCTCCAGGAAAACAATATTTGTAAATAGCATGTTATCTAGCCATACCTCAATACAAGACTAGTCATATGCGAAGATAAGACTCAAACACGAAAGCTGAAGAAAATTTCGGGTTCGTTTTACCCCTTATGTTGAGTTTTGCAGAAAACAAATTATCACAAAAAACTTTCACTAGTGTAAAACCACGCTATGACAGTCTTCCTACCTTTTGATATATGAGTCATGATGTAAGCAATAATTTCTTGCGACCTCAAACAATTTTGGAACGGTCTTTTCAATACCAAGAAATGATAAATCTCATTCGCGACAGTTGTCCAACACAAAATTTGAAATTAATTTTCATCCCAACAAAACAACGAGGTTCTCATAGAAAATAATCTTTGTAAATAGCGTGTGATCTAGCCATACCTCAGTTCACGACCAGTCATATGCGAAGATAACACTTAAAATCAAAAACTGAAGATAACTTTGGGCTCATTTTACCAATTAAGTCGAGTTTTGCAGAGAACAAGTTATCAGAAAAAATCTTTCGCTAGTAGAAAACTACGCAACGATATTTCTCCTATCGTTTGATATCTGAATCAGGTTGTAAGCAATAGTCCCTTATGACCACAAACAATTTTGAAACGGTCTTTTCAATTCGAAGAAATGATAAGTCTCATTCGCGACAGTTGTCCAACACGAAAAGTGAGTTGAACTGTCAACCTATCAAACCGGCAAGGCTCAAAAAGACAAACATATTCGAAAATAGCGTTTTATCTAGCCATACTTGAAAACACGACTAGTCATATGCGTAGATAAGACTTGGAAACGAAAGCAGAAAAAAAACTGGGTACATTTTACCCCTTATGTTGAGTTTTGCAAAAAAACAAATTATCAGAAAAAAACTTTTGCTAGAGTAAAACCACTCTAGGTCAGTCCTCCTATCTTTTGATATCTGAGTCATGATGTAAACAATAGTCTCTTACGACCTCAAACAATTTTGGAACGGTCTTTTCAATACCAAGAAATGATAAATCTCATTCGCGACAGTTGTCCAACACAACATTTGAATTGAACTGTCATTATAACAAACCAGCAAGGCTCTCAAAGACCATAATTTTTGCAAATAGCATATTAACTAACCAGACGTCAATACACGACCAGTGATTTGCGAAGATAAGACTTAAAAACGAAAGCTGAAGAAAACTTTTTTTTTATCACTTAAGTTGTTCATTTTATCACTTAAGTTGAGTTTTGAGAGAAGAAATTATCAGAAAAGACCTCTCGCTAGCGTAAAACCACGCTATAATAGTTTTCTTATCTCTTGGTTATTGGATTGAGGATGTAAGCGATGGTCTCTTTGACGCCAAACAATTTTGAAATTGTCTTTTGAATTCGAAGAAAAGATAAATCTCATTCGCGACAGTTGTTCAACACAAATATTGATTTGAACTGTCATCCCAACAAACCAACGAGGCTCTCATAGACAATTTTTTTTTTAAATGGCTTGTGATCTAGCCATACCTCAGTACACGGTCAGTCAAATGCGAAAAATTACACTTAAAATCGAAATCTGAAATTAACTTGGGGTTCATTTTACCAGTTAAGTTGAGTTTTGCAGAGAACACATTATCAGAAAAAGTGTTTAGCTAGTGTAAAACTACACAACGATAGTCTTCGTACCTTTTGATATCTGAATAATGATGTGAGCAATAGTCTCTTACGACCTCAAAGAATTTTGGAACTGTCTTTTCAATACCAAGAAATGATAAATCTCATTCGCAACAGTTGTCCACGCAAAATTTGAATTGAACTGTCATCCCAACAAACCAACGAGGCTCTCATAGACAAAAATTTTTTTCAAATGGCATGTGATCTATCCATACCTCAGTACACGACCAGTCATATGCGAAAGATTACACTTAAAATTGAAAACTGAAGATAACTTTGGTTTCATTTTACCCCTTATGTTGAGTTTTGCAGGGAACAAATTATCAGAAGAAAATTTTTGCTAGTGTAAAACCACGCAACGATAGTCCTCCTACCTTTTGATATCTGAATCAGGATATAAGCAATAGACTCCTATGACCTCAAACAATTTTGAAACGGTCTTTTCAATTCGCAGAAACGATAAGTCTGATTTGCGAACGTTGTCCAACACGAAATTTGAGTTGAACTGTAATCCTAACCAAACAGTCAGGCTCTCAAAGACAATAATGTTTGCAATTATCATATTAACTATCCATACGTTAACATACGACCAGTCATATGCGAAAGATAAGACTTAAAGCGAAAACTGAAGAAAATTTTGGGTTCATTTACCACTTAAGTTGAGATTTGGAGAGAAATATTTTTCGGGAAAAAACTTTTTTTGTGTAAAACCACGCTAGAATAGTCTTCCTATCTTTTGGCATTGGATTCAGGATGTAAGAATCTCCTATGACCTCAAACAATTTTTAAGTGGTCTTTTCAATTCGATGAAATGATAAATCTCATTCGCGAAAATTTTGCGACACAAAATTTGAATTTTGCAACATTATATGCGAAAGATAAGACTTAAAGCGAAAACTGAAGAAAATTTTGAATTCCTTTACCCCTTAAGTTGAGTTTTGGAAAGAAAAATTTATCAGAAAAAAAACTTTCGCAAGTGTAAAACCACGCTACATAGTCTTCCTATCTTTTGGCATTGGATTCGGAGAGAAATATTTTTCTTTTGGCATTGGATCTTTTGGCAATGGATTCGAAGAGAAAGATTTGGAGAGAAATATTTTTCAGAAAAAAACTTTTTTTTGTGTAAAAACACGCTAGAATAGTCTTCCTATCTTTGGCATTGGATTCAGGATGTAAAAATCTCATTCGCGAAAATTTTGCAACACAAAATTTGAATTGAACTGTCATTTGAAAAAACCAGCAAGGCTCTCAAAGACAACAATTATTGCAAATAGCATGTTAATTGACCATATGTCAAAATACGACCATTCATATGCGAAATAATGCTACAATAGTCTTGCTATCTTTTGGCATTGGATTCAGGATGTAAGCAATAGTCTCCTATGACCTCAAACAATTTTGAAACGGTCTTTTCAATTCGAAGAAAAGATAAGTCTCATTTGCAAAATTGTCCAACACCTAATTTGAGTTGAACTGTCAACCTAACAAACCTGCAAGGCTCTCAAAGACAACAATATTTGCATATAGCATGTTAACTATCCATACGTTAATATACGACTAATCATATGCGAATGATAAGACTTAAAGCGAAAACTGAAGAAAATTGTGAACTCCTTTATCACTTAAGTTGAGTTTTGGACAGAAAAATTTATCAGAAAAAAAACTTTCGCAAGTGTAAAACCACGCTACATAGTCTTCCTATCTTTTGGCATTGGATTCAGGATGTAATAATCTCCTATGACCTCAAACAATTTTGAAACGGTCCTTTCAACTCAATTAAATGATAAATCTCAATAGTAACACTTGTGCAACACAAAAATTGAAATGAACTGTCATCCTAACAAACCAAAGACAACCAAAGACAACCATATCCTCTCAAAGACAACCATATTCGTAAATAGCCAGTTATCTAGCCATACCTCAATACAAGAATAGTTATATGCGAAGAGAAGACGGGTTCAAATTTTGGGTTCATTTTACACCTTAAGTTGAGTTTTGCAGAAAACAAATTATCAGAAAAAACCTTTCGCTAGTGTAAAACCACGCTACGAAAGTCCTCCTATCTTTTGATATCTGAGTCAAGCTGTAAGCAATAGTCTTCTCTGACCTCAAACAATTTTGGAACGGTCTTTTCAATACCAAGAAATGATAAATCTCATTCGCGATAGTTGTCCAACATGAAATTTGAAATTGACTGTCATTATAAAAAACCAGCAAGGCTCTCAAAGACAACAATTTTTGAAAGTAGCATTTTAACTAACCATACGTCAATATATGACAAGTCCTATGCGAAAGAAAATTTTGGGTTCGTTTTACAACTTAAGTTGAGTTTTGAGGGAAAAAAATTAATATAAAAAACGCTATAAAAGTTTTCTTATCTGTTGGTTATTAGATTGAGGATGTAAGCAATGGTCTCTTATGACGTCAAACAATTTTGAAATTGACTTTTGAATTCGAAGAAATGATAAATCTCATTCGCGACAGTTGTCCAACACAAAATTTGATTTGAACTGTCGTCCCAACAAACCAACGAAGCTCTCATAGACAAAAGTTTTGTAAATAGCTTGTGATCTAGCCATAACTCAGCCATATGCGAAAGATATCACTTCGAAAACTGGAGATAAATGTGGGTTCATTTTACCGATTAAGTTGAGTTTTGCAGAGAACAAATTACAGGAAAAAATTTTTTGCTAGCGTAAAACCACGCAACGATAGCCCTCTTATCTTTTGATATCTGAATCAGGATGTAAGCAATTGACTCCTATGACCTCAAACTATTTTGAAACGGTATTTTCAATTCGAAGAAATGATAATTCTCATTCGCGACAGTTGTCCAACACGAAGTTTGAGTTGAATTGTCAACCTAACAAACCGGCAAGTTTCTCAAAGACAACAATGTTTGCACATATCATGTAAACTATCCATACGATAATATACGACCAGTCATATGCAAAAGATAAGACTTAAAGCGAAAACTGAATAAAATTTTGGGTTCATTTACAACTTAAGTTGATAAGTTGAGTTTCGGAGACAAAAACTTTTGCTTGAGTAAAAGCAAAAAAAAATCAGAAAAAAAACTTTTGCTTGAGTAAAAGCACGCTAGAATAGTCTTTCTATCTTTAGGCATTGGATTCAGGATGTAATAATCTCCTATGACCTCAAACAATTTTGAAATGGTCTTTTCGATTCGATGAAATGATAAATCTCAATCGCGACAATTTTTCAACTGTCATTATACCGAACCAGCAAGGCTCTCAAAGGCAATAATTATTGCATATAGCATGTTAACTAACCATACGTCAAAATACGACCAGTCATATGCGAAAGAAAATTTTGGTGTCATTTTACCACTTAAGTTGAATTTTTGAAGGGAACAATTTATCAGAAAAAAACTCTCGCTAGCGTAAAACCAAGATACAATAGTCTTGCTATCTTTTGGCATTGGATTCAGGATATAAGCAATAGTCTCCTATGACCTCAAACAATTTTGAAATGTTCAACTCGAAGAAAAGATAAATCTCATTCGCGATAGTGGTCCAACACAAAGTTTGAATTGAACTGTCATTATAACAAACCAGCAAGCTCTCAAAGACAATTTTTTTGCAAATAGCATGTTAACTAAACATACGTCAATAGACGACTAGTCACAAGCGAAAGAAAATTTTGGGTTCAATTTACCACTAAAGTTGAGTTTTGGAGAGAACAAATTATCATAAAAAAACTTCTCACTAGCGTAAAACCACGCTCCAATAGTGTTCTTATCTTTTGGTATCGGATTGAGGATGTAAGCAATAGTATCTTATGACGTCAAACAATTTTGAAATTGTCTTTCAATTTGAAAAAATGATAGATCTCATTCGCGACAGTTGTCCAACACAATGTTTGAATTGAACTGTCATCCCAACAAATCAACAAGGCTCTCATAGACAAAAGATTTTTTTAATGTCTTGTGATCTAGCCATACTTCAGTACCTGACTAGTCATATGCGAAAGATTACACTTAAAATCGAAAACTGAAGATAACTTTGGGTTAATTTTACCAGTTAAACTGAGTTTTGCAGAGAACAAATTATCAGAAAAAATGTTTCGCTAGTGTAAAACTACGCAACGATAGTCCTCCTACCTTTTGATATCTGAATCAAGATGTAAGCAATAGTCTCTTACTTCCTCAAACAATTTTGGAACGGTCTTTTCAATACCAAGAAATGATATATCTCATTCGCGACAGTTGTGCAACACAACATTTGAATTCAAATGTCATCGTAACAAACAAGTAAGGCTCTCAAAGACAACACTTTTTGCAAACAGCATGTTAACTAACCAACCATACGTTAATATACGACCATTCATACTACTGTAAAACCACCTCTCATCTTTTGTCATTGAGTTCAGGACATAAGTAATAGTTTCCTTTGAACTCAAACAATTTTGAAATGGTCTTTACAATTCGAAGAAACGATAAATCTCATTCGGGACAGTTTTGCAGCACAAAATTTGAGTTTATCTGTCATCCTAACAAACCAGTAATGCCCTTAAAGCCAACATTTTTTGTAATTAGCTTTTTCTCTAGCAGACGTCAATATACGACCAGACATGTGCAAAGATAAGATTTAAAAACGAAAGCTGAAGACAATTTTGGATTCATTTTATCACTTAAGTTGAGTTCTGGAGAGAAAAATAATCAAAATGCCTTTTGCTAGTGTAAAAACACGCTATGATAGCCCTTCTATCTTTTGATATCAGAATCAGGATGTGAGCAATAGTCTCCTATGACCTGAAACGTTTTTGAAACGGTTTTTTCAATTCCAAGAAATGATAAATAACATTCGCGACAGTTGTCCAACACAACATTTGAATTGAACTGTCATCGTAACAAAACGGCAAGGCTTTCAAAGACAATCACTTTTGCAAATAGCGCTTTAACTGACCATACGTCGATATACGACCAGTCAAATGCGAAAGACAAGACTTAAAAACGAAAACTGAAGAAAATTTTGGATTCACTTTAGCACTTACAATAGTCTCCTCATCTTTTGTCATTGGGTTTAGGATGTAAGCAATAATTTCTTATGAACTCAAACAACTTTGAATTGGTCTTTTCAATTCGAAGAAATGATAAATCTCATTCGCGACAGTTGTCCAACACAACATTTGATTTAAACTGTCATCCTAACAAACCAGTAAGGCTGCTAAAGACCACAAATTTTGTTATTGGTATTTTATCTAACCATACGTCAATATACGACCAGTCATATGAGAAAGATAAGACTTAAAAACGAAAACTGTGAAGATAATTTTGTATTCATTTTACCACTCAAGTTGAGTTTTGGAGAGAAAAAATTATCAGAAAAACATTTTGCTAGTGTAAAACCACGCTACAATAGTCCTCTCATCTTTTGTCATTGGGTTCAGGATGTAAGCAATAGTCTCCTATGACCTCAAACAACTATGAAACGGTTTTTCAATTCCAAAAAATGATAAATCTCTTTCGCGACAGTTTTCCAAGACAACATTTGAATTAAACTGTCATCCTAACAAAACAGCAAGGCTCTCAAAGACAACAGTTTTTGCAAATAGCATGTTAACTAACCAGACGTCAATATTCGAACAGTTATATGCAAACATAAGATCTAAAAAACGAAAGCTGAAGAAAATTTTGGATTCATTTTACCACTTAAGTTGAGTTTTGGAGAAAAAGTTATCAGGAAAACTTTTTTGCTAGTTTGAAACCACTCTACAATAGTCATTTCATCTTTTTTCATTGGGTTCAGGATGTAAGCAATAGTTTCCTTTGACCTCAAACAATTTTGAAACAGTTTTTTCAATTCCAAGAAATGATAAATCTCAATCGCGACAGTTGTCCAACACAACGATTGAAATGAACTGTCATCGTAACAAACCAGCAAGGCTGTCAATGTCAACAATTTTTGCGAAGAACATTTTAACTATTTAACTAACCATACGTCAATATACGACCAGTCATATGCAAAGATAAGACTTAAAAACGAAAGCTGAAGAAAATTTTGGATTCATTTTACCACTTAAGTTGAGTTTTGGAGAGAAATTTTTCAGAAAATTTTTTTGCTGGTGTAAAACCACGCTACAAAAGTCATCTCACCTTTTTTCTTTGGGTTCAGGATGTAAGCAATAGTTTCCTTTGACCTCACACAATTTTGAAACAGTTTTTTCAATTCCAAGAAATGATAAATCTCAATCGCGACAGTTGTCCAACACAACGATTGAAATGAACTGTCATCGTAACAAACCAGCAAGGCTGTCAATGTCAACAATTTTTGCGAAGAACATTTTAACTATTTAACTAACCATACGTCAATATACGACCAGTCATATGCAAAGATAAGACTTAAAAACGAAAGCTGAAGAAAATTTTGGATTCATTTTACCACTTAAGTTGAGTTTTGGAGAGAAATTTTTCAGAAAATTTTTTTGCTGGTGTAAAACCACGCTACAAAAGTCATCTCACCTTTTTTCTTTGGGTTCAGGATGTAAGCAATAGTTTCCTTTGACCTCACACAATTTTGAAACAGTTTTTTCAATTCCAAGAAATGATAAATCTCAATCGCGACAGTTGTCCAACAAAACGATTGAAATGAACTGTCATTGTAACAAACCAGCAAGGCTGTCACAGAAAACAACTTTTGCAAAGAACATTTTAACTATTTAACTAACCATACGTCAATATACGACCAGTCATATGCGAAAGATAAGACTTATAAAAGAAAACTGAAGAAAATTTTTGGATTCAAATTTCCACTTAAGTTGAGTTTTGGAGAAAAAAAATATCAAAACAACCTTTTGCTAGTGTAAAACCACGCTACAATAGTCCTCTCATCTTTTGTCATTGAGTTCAGGATGTAAGTAATAGTCTCCTATGACCTCAAACAACTTTGAAACGGTTTTTCTTTTGCAAGAAATGATAAATCTCTTTCGCGACAGTTTTCCAAGACAACATTTAAATTAAACTGTCATCCTAACAAAACAGCAAGGCTGTCAAAAACAACAATTTTTGCAAAGAACACTTTAACTATTTAACTAACCATACGTCAATATACGACCAGTCATATGCGAAAGATAAGACTTAAAAACGAAAACTGAAGAAAATTTTTGGATTCAGTTTTCCACTTAAGTTGCGTTTTGGAGAGAAAAAAATATCAAAACAACCTTTTGATAGTGTAAAACAACGCTACAATAGTCCTCTCATCTTTTGTCATTGAGTTCAGGATGTAAGTAATAGTCTTCTATGACCTCAAACAACTTTGAAACGGTTTTTCTTTTGCAAGAAATGATAAATCTCTTTCGCGACAGTTTTCCAAGACAACATTTGAATTAAACTGTCATCCTAACAAACCAGCAAGGCTCTCAAAGACAACAATTTTTGCAAATAGCATGTTAACTAACCAGACGTCAATATTCGACCGGTGATATGCAAAGATAAGACCTAAAAGACGAAAGCTGAAGAAAATTTTGGATTCATTTTACCACTTAAGTTGAGTTTTGGAGAGAAATTTTTCAGAAAATTTTTTGCTGGTGTAAAACCACGCTACAAAAGTCATGTCACCTTTTTTCTTTGGGTTCAGGATGTAAGCAATAGTTTCCTTTGACCTCACACAATTTTGAAACAGTTTTTTCAATTCCAAGAAATGATAAATCTCAATCGCGACAGTTGTCCAACAAAACGGTTGAAATGAACTGTCATTGTAGCAAACCAGCAAGGCCGTCACAGAAAACAACTTTTGCAAAGAACATTTTAACTATTTAACTAACCATACGTCAATATACGACCAGTCATATGCGAAAGATAAGACTTACAAAAGAAAACTGAAGAAAATTTTTGGATTCAAATTTCCACTTAAGTTGAGTTTTGGAGAAAAAAAAATATCAAAACAACCTTTTGCTAGTGTAAAACCACGCTACAATAGTCCTCTCATCTTTTGTCATTGGGTTCAGGATGTAAGTAATAGTCTCCTATGACCTCAAACAACTTTGAAACGGTTTTTCATTTCCAAGAAATGATAAATCTCTTTCGCGACAGTTTTCCAAGACAACATTTGAATTAAACTGTCATCCTAACAAAACAGCAAGGCTGTCAAAAACAAAAATTTTTGCAAAGAACATTTTAACTATTTAACTAACCATACGTCAATATACGACCAGTCATATGCGAAAGATAAGACTTAAAAACGAAAACTGAATAAAATTTTTGGATTCAGTTTTCCACTTAAGTTGCGTTTTGGAGAGAAAAAAATATCAAAACAACCTTTTGATAGTGTAAAACAACGCTACAATAGTCCTCTCATCTTTTGTCATTTAGTTCAGTATGTAAGCAAAATTCTCCTATGACCTCAAACAACCTTGAAACGGTTTTTCATTTCCAAGAAATGATAAATCTCTTTCGCGACAGTTTTCCAAGACAACATTTGAATTAAACTGTCATCCTAACAAACCAGCAAGGCTCTCAAAGACAACAATTTTTGCAAATAGCATGTTAACTAACCAGACGTCAATATTCGACCGGTGATATGCAAAGATAAAACCTAAAAAACGAAAGCTGAAGAAAATTTTGGATTCATTTTACCACTTAAATTGAGTTTTGGAGAGAAAGTTATCAGGAAAACTTTTTTGCTAGTTTAAACCACTGTACAATAGTCATTTCACCTTTTTTCATTGGGTTCAGGATGTAAGCAATAGTTTCCTTTGAGCTCAAACAATTTTGAAACAGTTTTTTCAATTCCAAAAAATGATAAATCTCAATCGCGACAGATGTCCAACACATCATTTGAAATGAACTGTCATCGTAACAAACCAGCAAGGCTGTCAAAGACAACGGTTTTTGCAAAGAGCATGTTACCTATTTAACTAACCATACGTCATTATACGACCAGTCATATGCGAAAGATAAGACTTGAAAACGAAAACTAAAGAAAATATTGGATTCATTTTACCTTTTAAGTGGATTTTTCGGAGAGAAAAAGTTGTCAGAAAAACCTTTTGCTACTGTAAAACTACGCTACAATAGTCCTCTCATCTTTTGTCATTGGGTTCAGGTTGTAAGCAATAGTCTCCTATGACCTCAAACAACTTTGAAACGTTTTTCATTTCCAAGAAATGATAAATCTCTTTCGCGACAGTTTTCCAAGACAATATTTGAAATAAACTGTGATCCTAACAAACCACCAAGGCTCTAAAAGACAAAAAATTTTGCAAATAGCATGTTAACTAACCAGACGTCAATATGCGACCAGTCATATGCAAATATAAGACTTAAAAACAAAAGCTGAAGAAAATTTCGGATTCATTTTAAAACTTAAGTTGAGTTTTGGAGAGAAAGTTATCAGAAAAACTTTTATGCTAGTGTAAAACAACTCTACAATAGTCATCTCATCTTTCTTCATTGGGCTCAGGATGTAAGCAATAGTTTCCTTTGACCTCGAACAATTTTGAAACGGTTTTTTCAATTCCAAGAGATGTTAAATCTCAATCGCGACAGTTGTCCAACACAACAATTGAAATGGACTGTCATCGTAACAAACCAGCAAGGCAGTCAAAGACAACAATTTTTGCAAATAGCATGTTAACTAGCTAACTAACCATACGTCAATATACGACCAGTCATATGCGAAAGATAAGACTTAAAAATGAAAATTGAAGAAAATTTTGGATTCCTTTTAACACTTAATTGAGTTTTGGAGAGAAAGTTATCAGAAAAACTTTTATCCTAGTGTAAAACAACTCTACAATAGTCATCTCATCTTTCTCCATTGGGCTCAGGATGTAAGCAATAGTTTCCTTTGACCTCGAACAATTTTGAAACGGTTTTTTCAATTCCAAGAGATGTTAAATCTCAATCGCGACAGTTGTCCAACACAACAATTGAAATGGACTGTCATCGTAACAAACCAGCAAGGCAGTCAAAGACAACAATTTTTGCAAATAGCATGTTAACTAGCTAACTAACCATACGTCAATATACGACCAGTCATATGCGAAAGATAAGACTTAAAAATGAAAATTGAAGAAAATTTTGGATTCATTTTAACACTTAATTGAGTTTTGGAGAGAAAGTTATGAGAAAAACTTTTTTGCTAGTGAAAAACAACTCTACAATAGCCTCTCATCTTTTGTCATTGAGTTCAGGGCATAAGTAATAGTTTCCTTTGACCTCAAACAATTTTGAAATGGTCTTTTCAATTCGAAGAAATGATAAATCTCAATCGCGACAGTTGTCCAACACAACATTTGAAATGAACTGTCATCGTAACAAACCAGCAAGGCTGTCAAAAACAACGATTTTTGCAAATAGCATGTTAATTAGTTAACTAACCATACGTCGATATACGACCAGTGCTTGCGAAACATAAGACTTAAAACCGAAAACTGATGAAAATTTTGGATTCATTTTACCACTTAAGTTGAGTTTTGGAAAGAAAAAATTATCAGAAAAACCTTTTGATAGTGTAAAACTGCGCTAACATAGTCCTCTCATCTCTTGTCATTGGGTTTAGGATGTAAACAATAGTCTCCTATGACTTCAAACAGTTTTGAAACTGTTTTTCATTTCCAATAAATGATAAATCGCTTTCGCGACAGTTTTCCAAGACAACATTTGAATTAAACTGTCATCCTAACAAACCAGCAAGGCTCTCAAAGACAGAAATTTTTGCAAATAGCATGTTAACTAACCAGACGTCAACGTACGACCAGTCATTTGCAAAGATAAGACTTAGAAACGAAAGCTGAAGTAAATTTTGGTTTCATTTTACCACTTAAGTTGATTTTTGGAGAGAAAGTAATCAGAAAAACTTTTTGCTAGTGTAAAACCACGCTACAGTAGGCGTTTTATCTTTTTTCATTGGGTTAAGGATGTAAGCAATAGTTTCCTTTGACCTCAAACAGTTTCGAAACGGTTTTTTCAAATCCAAGAAATGATAAATCTCAATTGCGACAGTTGTCCAACACAAAATTTGAAACGAACTGTCATCGTAAAAAACCAGCCAGGCTGTCAAAGACTACGATTTTTGCAGATAGCATGTTAACTAGTTAACTAGCCATACGTCAATAAACGACCAGTCATATGCGAAAGATAAGACTTAAAAATGAAAATTGAAGAAAATTTTGGATTCATTTTAACACTTAAGTTGAGTTTTGGAGAGAAAGTTATGAGAAAAACTTTTTTGCTAGTGTAAAACAACTCTAAAATAGTCATCTGATCTTTCTTCATTGGGCTCAGTATGTAAGCAATAGTTTCCTTTGACCTCGAACAATTTTGAAACGGTTTTTTCAATTCCAAGAGATGTTAAATCTCAACCGCGACAGTTGTCCAACACAACAATTGAAATGGACTGTCATCGTAACAAACCAGCAAGGCAGTCAAAGACAACCATTTTTGCGAATAGCATGTTAACTAGTTAACTAACCATACGTCAATGTACGACCAGTCATATGCGAAAGATAAGACTTAAAAATGAAAATTGAAGAAAATTTTGGATTCATTTTAACACTTAAGTTGAGTTTTGGAGAGAAAGTTATGAGAAAAACTTTTTTGCTAGTGAAAAACCACGCTACAATAGCCTCTCATCTTTTGTCATTGAGTTCAGGGCATAAGTAATAGTTTCCGTTGACCTCAAACAATTTTGAAATGGTCTTTTCAATTCGAAGAAATGATAAATCTCAATCGCGACAGTTGTCCAATACAACATTTGGAATGAACTGTCATCGTAACAAACCAGCAAGGCTGTCAAAGACAACGATTTTTGCAAATAGCATGTTAACTAGTTAACTAACCATACGTCAATATACGACCAGTGATATGCGAAACATAAGACTTAAAACCGAAAACTGATGAAAATTTTGGATTCATTTTACCACTTAAGTTGAGTTTTGGAAAGAAAAAATTATCAAAAAAACCTTTTGATAGTGTAAAACTGCGCTAACATAGTCCTCTCATTTTTGTCATTGGGTTCAGGATGTAAACACTAGTCTCCTATGACCTCAAACAATTTTGAAACTGTTTTTCATTTCCAATAAATGATAAATCGCTTTCGCGACAGTTTTCCAAGACAACATTTGAATTAAACTGTCATCCTAACAAACCAGCAAGGCTCTCAAAGACAGT
This sequence comes from Convolutriloba macropyga, assembly GCF_964194025.1. Taxonomy (NCBI): domain Eukaryota; kingdom Metazoa; phylum Xenacoelomorpha; order Acoela; family Convolutidae; genus Convolutriloba; species Convolutriloba macropyga. The sequence continues at coordinate 43,753,633 of NC_134479.1, forward strand.
AATTTTTGCAAACAGCTTGTTAACTAACCAGACGTCAATATACGACCAGTCATTTGCAAAGATAAGACTTAAAAACGAAAAATGAAGTAAATTTTGGTTTCATTTTACCACTTAAGTTGATTTTTGGAGAGAAAGTAATCAGAAAAACATTTTGCTAGTGTAAAACCACGCTACAGTAGGCGTTTTATTTTTTTTCATTGGGTTAAGGATGTAAGCAATAATTTCCTTTGACCTCAAACAGTTTCGAAACGGTTTTTTCAAATCCAAGAAATGATAAATCTCAATTGCGACAGTTGTCCAACACAAAATTTGAAACGAACTGTCATCGTAAAAAACCAGCCAGGCTGTCAAAGACAACGATTTTTGCAGATAGCATGTTAACTAGTTAACTAACCATACGTCAGTATACGACCAGTCATATGCGAAAGATAAGACTTAAAAATGAAAATTGAAGAAAATTTTGGATTCATTTTAACACTTAAGTTGAGATTTGGAGAGAAAGTTATGAGAAAAACTTTTTTGCTAGTGTAAAACAACTCTACAATAGCCCTCTCATCTTTTTGTCATTGAGTTCAGGGCATAAGTAATAGTTTCCTTTGACCTCAAACAATTTTGAAATGGTCTTTTCAATTCGAAGAAATGATAAATCTAATTCGCGACAGTTGTCCAACACAAAATTTGAATTAAACTGTCAAAGCAGTAAGACTCATAAAGACAACAATTGTCGTGAATAGCAAATTATATAATCATATGTCAATGTACGACCAGTCATATGTGAAAGATAGGATTTAAAAACGAAAACTGAAGAAAATTTTGGATTCATTCTACCACTTAAGTTGAGTTTTGGAGAGAAAAAATTATCAAAAAACCATTTGCTAATTTAAAACCACGCTTAAATATTCGTCTCATCTTTTGTCATTAGGTTCAGCATGTAAGCAATAGTTTCCTATGACCTCAAACAATTTTGAAATGTTCTTTTCGATTCGAAGAAATGAAAAATCTCAACCGCGAGAGTTGTCCAACAACATTTAAAAAACAATGTCATCCTTACAAACCAGTAAGGCTCTTACAGACAACAATTTTTGTTAATGGCATTTCATCTAACCATACGTCAATATACGACCAGTCATATGCGAAAGATAAGTCTCAAAAACGAAAACTGGAGAAAATTTTGGATTCATTTTACCACTTAAGTTGAGTTTTGGAGTGAAAAACTTATCAGAAAAATATTATCTAGTGTAAAACCACGCTACAATAGTCCTCTCGTCTTTTGTCCTTGGGTTCAGGATTTAATCAATAGTTTCCTATGACCTCAAACAATTTTGAGAAGGTCTTTTCAATTCGAAGAAATGATAAATCTCATTCGCGACAGTTGTGCAGCCCAAAATTTGAAATTAACTGTCATTCTAACGAACCAGTAAGTTTCAAAAAAACGAAAAAAATTTTTTAATAGCAAATTATCTAACCATATGTCAATATACGACCAGTCATATGCGAAAGATAACACTTAAAAACGAAAACTGAATAAAGTTTTGAGTTCATTTTAACCCTTAAATTGAGTTTTGGAGAAAAAATATCATAAATAACCTTTGGCTAGGGTGAGTCTACGCTGCAACAGTCCTACTATCTTGGGGTATTTAAATTAAGATGTAAGCAATAGACTCCTATTACCTCAAACAAATTTGAAATGACCTTTTCGATTCGAAGAAATGAAAAATCTCAACCGCGACAGTTGTAAAACAATATTTGAATTAAACTGCCATCCTAACAAACCAGTAAGGCTCCTAAAGACATCATTTTTTGCTAATGGCATTTTATCTAACCATACGTCAATATACGGCCAGTCATTTGCGAAAGATAAGACTTAAAATCGAAAACTGAAAAAAATTTGGATTCATTTTAAGTTGAGTTTTGGAGAGAAAAATTTATCAGAAAAACATTTCGCTAGTGTAAAACTAAACTACAATAGTCCTGTCATTTTTTGTCATTGGTTGAGGATGTAAGCATTAGTATCCTTTGACCTCAAACAGTTTTGAAATGGTCTTTTCAATTCGAAGAAATGACAAATCTCATTCGCGACAGTTGTGCAGCACAAAAATTGAGTTTATCTGTCATCCTAACAAAACAGTAGGGCTCTTAAAGACAACAATTAATAATTAGACTTTTATCTAACCATATGTCAATAAACGACTAGTCATATGCGAAAGATAACAATTGAAAACGAAAACTCAAAAATGTTTCGGGTTCAATTTACCCATTAAATTGAGTTTTGGAGTAAAAAAAATATCGTAAATACCCTTTCGCTAGGGTAAGTCCACTATGCAATAGTCCTACTATCTTTGGGTATTTAAATTAGGATGCAAGGAATAGACTCCTATGACCTCAAACAATTTTGAAATATTCTTTTCGATTCGAAGAAATGAAAAATCTCAACCGCGAGAGTTGTCCAACAACATTTGAAAAACACCGTCATCCTAACAAACCAGTAAGGCTCTTACAGACAACAATTTTTGTTAATGGCATTTTATCTAACCATACGTCAATATACGACCAGTCATATGCGAAAGATAAGACTCAAAAACGAAAACTGGAGAAAAATTTGGATTCATTTTACCAGTTAAGTTGCGTTTTGGAGAGAAAAAATTATCAGAAAAACATTTTCTAGTGTAAAACCACGCTACAATAGTCCTCTCGTCTTTTGTCATTGGGTTCAGGATGTAAACAATAGTTTCCTATGACCTCAAACAATTTTGAGAAGGTCTTTTCAACTGGAATAAATGATAAACCTCATTCGCGACAGTTGTGCAGCACTAAATTTGAAATTAACTGTCATTCTAACGAACCAGTAAGGTTCACAAAAAAACATTTTTAAATAGAAATTTATCTAACCATATGTCAATATACGACCAGTCATATGCGGAAGATAACACTTAAAACGAAAACTGAATAAAGTTTTGGGTTAACTTTAACCCTTAAATTGACTTTGGGAGAAAAAAATATCAAAAAAAAACCTTTCGCTAGGGTAAGTCCACGCTGCAATAGTCCTACTATCTTGGGGTATTTAAATTAAGATCTACGAAATAGACTCCTATTACCTCAAACAATTTTGAAATGATCTTTTTGATTCGAAGAAATGAAAAATCTCAACCGCGACAGTTGTAAAACAACATCTGAATTAAACTGTTATCCTAACAAACCAGTTAGGCTCCTAAAGACAACCTTTTTTGTTAATGGCATTTTATCTAACCATACGTCAATATACGACCAGTCATTTGCGAAAGATAAGACTTAAAAACGAAAACAGAAAAAAATTTGGATTCATTTTACCACTTAAGTTGAGTTTTGGAGAGAAAAATGTATCAGAAAAACATTTCGCTAGTGTAAAACCACGCTACAATAGTCCTGTCATTTTTTGCCATTGGGTTCAGGATGTAAGCATTAGTTTCCTTTGACCTCAAACAATTTTGAAATGGTCTTTTCAATTCGAAGAAATGACAAATCTCATTCGCGACAGTTGTGCAGCACAAAAATTGAGTTTAACTGTCATCCTAACGAAACAGTAGGGCTCCTAAAGACAACAATTATTTAATAGACTTTTATCTAACCATATGTCAATATACGACCAGTCATTTGCGAAAGATAACAATTAAAAAAGAAAACTCATTAAAGTTTCGGGTTCAATTTAACCCTTAAATTGAGTTTTGGAGAAAAAGTATCATAAAAAACCTTTCGCTAAGGTAAATCCACGCTGCAATAATCCTCTTATCTTTCGATATATAAATTAGGATTTAAGCAATAGTCTCCTATGACTTCAAACAATTTTGAAATGTTCTTTTCAATTCGAAAAAATGAAAAAATCTCAATCGCGACAGTTGTCCAACACAACAAACGGACTGTCATCGTAACAAACCAGTAACGCTCTCAAAGAGAAAATCTTTTTCAAATAGCATGTTAACTAATCAAACGTCAAAATACGACCAGTCATATGCAAAAGATAAGACTTAAAAACGAAAACTGAAGAAAATTTGGAATCATTTTACCATTTTAGTTGAGTTTTGGAGAGAAAAAATTAGCAGAAAAACATTTTCTAGTATTAAACCACGCTACAATAGTCCTCTCGTCTTTTGTCATTGGGTTCAGGATGTAAGCAATAGTTTCCTATGACCTCAAACATTTTTGAGAAGGTATTTTCAATTGGAATAAATGATAAATCTCATTCGCGACAGTTGTGCAGCACAAAATTTGAAATTAACTGTCATTCTAACGAACCAGTAAGGTTCAAAAAAAACATTTTTTTAATAGAAATTTATCTAACCATATGTCAATATACGACCAGTCATATGCGAAAGATAACACTTAAAAACGAAAACTGAATAAAGTTTTGGGTTCATTTTAACCCTTAAATAGACTTTTAGAGAAAAAAAATATCAAAAAAACCTTTCGCTAGGGTAAGTCCACGCTGCAATAGTCCTACTATCTTGGGGTATTTAAATTAAGATCTACGAAATAGACTCCTATTACCTCAAACAATTTTGAAATGATCTTTTCGATTCGAAGAAATGAAAAATCTCAACCGCGACAGTTGTAAAACAACATCTGAATTAAACTGTTATCCTAACAAACCAGTTAGGCTCCTAAAGACAAAATTTTTGTTAATGGCATTTTATCTAACCATACGTCAATATACGACCAGTCATTTGCGAAAGATAAGACTTAAAAACGAAAACAGAAAAAAATTTGGATTCATTTTACCACTTAAGTTGAGTTTTGGAGAGAAAAATTTATCAGAAAAACATTTCGCTAGTGTAAAACCACGCTACAATAAACTTGTCATTTTTTGCTATTGGGTTCAGGATGTAAGCATTAAGTTTCCTTTGACCTCAAACAATTTTGAAATGGTCTTTTCAATTCGAAGAAATGACAAATCTCATTCGCGACAGTTGTGCAGCACAAAAATTGAGTTTAACTGTCATCCTAACAAAACAGTAGGGCTCCTAAAGACAACAATTATTTAATAGACTTTTATCTAACCATATGTCAATATACGACCAGTCATATGCGAAAGATAACAATTAAAAACGAAAACTCATTAAAGTTTCGGGTTCAATTTAACCCTTATATTGAGTTTTGGAGAAAAAGTATCATAAACAACCTTTCGCTAAGGTAAATCCACGCTGCAATAATCCTTTTATCTTTGGATATTTAAATTAGGATTTAAGCAATAGTCTCCTATGACTTCAAACAATTTTGAAATGTTCTTTTCAATTCGAAAAAATGAAAAATCTCAATCGCGACAGTTGTCCCACACAACAAACGGACTGTCATCGTAACAAACCAGTAAGGCTCTCAAAGAAAATTTTTTTTTCAAATAGCATGTTAACTAATCAAACGTCAAAATACGACCGGTCATATGCAAAAGATAAGACTTAAAAACGAAAACTGAAGAAAATTTGGATTCATTTTACCATTTTAGTTGAGTTTTGGAGAGAAAAATTTAACAGAAAAACCTTCTGCTAGTGTAAAACCACGCTACAATTTGTCATCATTTGTCATTGGGTTCAGGATGTAAGCGATAGTTTCCTATGACCTCAAACAATTTTGCAATTGTCTTTTCAATCCGAAGAAATGATAAATCTCATTCGCCACAGTTGTGCAGCACAAAATTTGATTTTAGCTGTCATCCTAACAAACCAGTAAGGCTCCTAAAGACCGCAATTTTTGTTAATAGCTTTTTATCTAACCATAAGTCAATATACGACCAGTAATATTCGAAAGATGAAACTTAAAAACGAAAAACTGAAGAAAGTTTGGGTTCATTTTACACCTTAAATTGAGTTTTGGAAAAAAAATATTTAAAAAACCCATTCGCTAGTGTAAATCCACGCTGCAAAAGTTCTCCTATATTTGGATATTTAAATTAGGATGCAAGCAAAAGTCTCCTATGACATCAAACAATTTTGAAATGTTATTTTCGATTCGAAGAAAGGAAAATCTCAATCGCGACAGTTGTCCAACATAACATTTGAAATGAACTGTGATCCTAACAAACCAGCAAGGCTCTGAAAGACAACAATTTTTGCAGATAGCATGTTAACTAACTAGACGTCAAAATTTGACAAGTCATATGCAAAGATAAGACTTAAAAACGAAAACTGAATAAAAATTTGGATTCGTTTTACCACTTAAGTTGAGTTTTGAAGAGAAAAAATTATCAAAAAAACTTTTTGCTATTGTAAAACCACGCTACAATAGTCTTCTCATCTTTTGTAATTGGGTTCAGGATGTAAGGAATAGTTTCCTATGACCTCAAACAATTTTGAAATGGTCTTTTCAATTCGGAGAAATTCGCGACAGTTGTTCTTCACAATATTTGAATTTAGCTGTCATCCTAACAAACCAGTAAGGCTCTTAAAGACCACAATTTTTGTTATTAGCATCTTATCTAACTATATGTCAATATACGACCAGTCATATGCGAAAGATAAGACTTAAAACCGAAAAACCGAACAAAGGTTTGGGTTATTTTTACACCTTGTTTTGAGTTTTGAAGAAAAAATATCAAAAATAACCTTTCGGTAGTTTAAAACTACGCTACATTAGTTCTCCTATCTTTGGCATTTGAAACAGGACGTAAGCAAAGTCTCCTATGACCTCAAACAACTTTGAAATGTTTTATTTTTCGATTCGAAGAAAGGAAAAATCACAGTCGCTCCAGTTGTCCAACATGAAATTTCAATTGAACTGTCATCCTAGCCAATCAGTCAGGCTCTAAAAGACAATATTTTTATAAATAGTATGTTGTCCAACCATACGTCAAAATACGACCGGTCATATGCGATAGATGACATCAAAAACGAAAACTAATGGAAATGTTGGATACATTTACCGCTTAAATTGAGTTTTGGAGAGAAAAAAATATCATTAAAAACCTTTCACTAGTTTAAAACTACGCTACATTAGTTCTCCTATCTTTGGCATTTGAAACAGGACGTAAGCAATAGTCTCCTATGACCTCAAACAATTTTGAAATGTTTTCTTTTTCGATTCGAAGAAAGGAAAAATCACAGTCGCGACAGTTGTCCAACATGAAATTTGAATTGAACTGTCATGCTAGCCAATCAGTCAGGCTCTAAAAGACAATATTTTTATAAATAGTTTGTTGTCCAACCATACGTCAATATACGACCAGTCATATGCGATAGATGACATCAAAAACGAAAACTAATGGAAATGTTGGATACATTTACCGCTTAAGTTGAGTTTTGGAGAGAAAAAAATATCATAAAAAACCTTTCACTAGTTTAAAACTACGATACATTAGTTCTCCTATCTTTAACATTTGAAACAGGACGTAAGCAAAAGTCTCCTATGACCTCAAACAATTTTGAAATGTTTTCTTTTTCGATTCGAAGAAAGGAAAAATCACAGTCGCTACAGTTGTCCAACATGAAATTTGAATTGAACTGTCATGCTAGCCAATCAGTCAGGCTCTAAAAGACAATATTTTTATAAATAGTATGTTGTCCAACCATACGTCAATATACAACCGGCCATATGCGATAGATGACATCAAAAACGAAAACTAATGGAAATGTTGGATACATTTACCGCTTAAGTTGAGTTTTGGAGAGAAAAAAATATCATGAAAAACCTTTCACTAGTTTAAAACTACGCTACATTAGTTCTCCTATCTTTGGCATTTGAAACAGGACGTAAGCAATAGTCTCCTATGACCTCAAACAATTTTGAAATGTTTTCTTTTTCGATTCGAAGAAAGGAAAAATCACAGTCGCGACAGTTGTCCAACATGAAATTTGAATTGAACTGTCATCCTAGCCAATCAGTCAGGCTCTAAAAGACGATATTTTTATAAATAGTATGTTGTCCAACCATACGTCAATATACGACCGGTCATATGCGATAGATGACATCAAAAACGAAAACTAATGGAAATGTTAGAAAATTTACCGCTTAAATTGAGTTTTGGAGAGAAAAAAATATCATAAAAAACCTTTCACTAGTTTAAAACTACGCTACATTAGTTCTCCTATCTTTGGTATTTGAAACAGGACGTAAGCAATAGTCTCCTATGACCTCAAACAATTTTGAAATGTTTTCTTTTTCGATTCGAAGAAAGGAAGAATCACAGTCGCGACAGTTGTCCAACATGAAATTTGAATTGAACTGTCATCCTAGCCAATCAGTCAGGCTCTAAAAGACAATATTTTTATAAATAGTATGTTGTCCAACCATACGTAAATATACAAGCGGCCATATGCGATAGATGACATCAAAAACGAAAACTAATGGAAATGTTGGATACATTTACCGCTTAAGTTGAGTTTTGGAGAGAAAAAAATATCATAAAAAACCTTTCACTAGTTTAAAACTACGCTACATTAGTTCTCCTATCTTTGGCATTTGAAACAGGACGTAAGCAATAGTCTCCTATGACCTCAAACAATTTTGAAATGTTTTCTTTTTCGATTCGAAGAAAGGAAAAATCACAGTCGCGACAGTTGTCCAACATGAAATTTGAATTAAACTGTCATCCTAGCCAATCAGTCAGGCTCTAAAAGACAATATTTTTATTAATAGTATGTTGTCCAACCATACGTCAATATACGACCGGTCATATGCGATAGATGACATCAAGAACGAAAACTAATGGAAATGTTAGAAAATTTACCGCTTAAATTGAGTTTTGGAGAGAAAAAAATATCATAAAAAACCTTTCACTAGTTTAAAACTACGCTACATTAGTTCTCCTATCTTTGGCATTTGAAACAGGACGTAAGCAATAGTCTCCTATGACCTCAAACAATTTTGAAATGTTTTCTTCTTCGACTCGAAGAAAGGAAGAATCACAGTCGCGACAGTTGTCCAACATGAAATTTGAATTGAACTGTCATCCTAGCCAATCAGTCAGGCTCTAAAAGACAATATTTTTATAAATAGTATGTTGTCCAAACATACGTCAATATACAACCGGCCATATGCGATAGATGACATCAAAAACGAAAACTAATGGAAATGTTGGATACATTTACCGCTTAAGTTGAGTTTTGGAGAGAAAAAAATATCATAAAAAACCTTTCACTAGTTTAAAACTACGCTACATTAGTTCACCTATCTTTGGCATTTGAAACAGGACGTAAGCAATAGTCTCCTATGACCTCAAACAATTTTGAAATGTTTTCTTTTTCGATTCGAAGAAAGGAAGAATCACAGTCGCGACAGTTGTCCAACATGAAATTTGAATTGAACTGTCATCCTAGCCAATCAGTGAGGCTCTAAAAGACAATATTTTTATAAATAGTATGTTGTCCAACCATACGTCAATATACGACCGTCATATGCGATAGATGACATCAAAAACGAAAACTAATGGAAATGTTAGAAAATTTACCGCTTAAATTGAGTTTTGGAAAGAAGAAAATATCATAAAAAACCTTTCACTAGTTTAAAACTACGCTACATTAGTTCTCCTATCTTTGGCATTTGAAACAGGACGTAAGCAATAGTCTCCTATGACCTAAAACAATTTTGAAATGTTCTCTTTTTCGATTCGAAGAAAGGAAAAATCACAGTCGCGACAGTTGTCCAACATGAAATTTGAATTGAACTGTCATCCTAGCCAATCAGTCAGGCTCTAAAAGACAATATTTTTTATAAATAGTATGTTGTCCAACCATAAGTCAATATACAACCGGCCATATGCGATAGATGACATCAAAAACGAAAACTAATGGAAATGTTGGATACATTTACCGCTTAAGTTGAGTTTTGGAGAGAAAAAAATATCATAAAAAACCTTTCACTAGTTTAAAACTACGCTACATTAGTTATCCTATCTTTGGCATTTGAAACAGGACGTAAGCAATAGTCTCCTATGACCTCAAACAATTTTGAAATGTTTTCTTTTTCGATTCGAAGAAAGGAAAAATCACAGTCGCGACAGTTGTCCAACATGAAATTTGAATTGAACTGTCATCCTAGCCAATCAGTCAGGCTCTAAAAGACGATAATTTTATAAATAGTATGTTGTCCAACCATACGTCAATATACGACCGGTCATATGCGATAGATGACATCAAAAACGAAAACTAATGGAAATGTTGGATACATTTACCGCTTAAGTTGAGTTTTGGAGAGGAAAAAATATCATAAAAAACCTTTCACTAGTTTATAACCACGCTACATTAGTTCTCCTATCTTTGGCATTTGAAACAGGACGTAAGCAATAGTCTCCTATGACCTCAAACAATTTTGAAATGTTTTCTTTTTCGATTCGAAGAAAGGAAGAATCACAGTCGCGACAGTTGTCCAACATGAAATTTGAATTGAACTGTCATCCTAGCCAATCAGTCAGGCTCTAAAAGACAATATTTTTATAAATAGTTTTTTGTCCAACCATACGTCAATATACGACCGTCATATGCGATAGATGACATCAAAAACGAAAACTAATGGAAATGTTAGAAAATTTACCGCTTAAATTGAGTTTTGGAGAGAAGAAAATATCATAAAAAACCTTTCACTAGTTTAAAACTACGCTACATTAGTTCTCCTATCTTTGGCATTTGAAACAGGACGTAAGCAATATTCTCCTATGACCTAAAACAATTTTGAAATGTTCTCTTTTTCGATTCGAAGAAAGGAAAAATCACAGTCGCGACAGTTGTCCAACATGAAATTTGAATTGAACTGTCATCCTAGCCAATCAGTCAGGCTCTAAAAGACAATATTTTTTATAAATAGTATGTCGTCCAACCATAAGTCAATATACGACCGGTCATATGCGATAGATGACATCAAAAACGAAAACTAATGGAAATGTTGGATACATTTACCGCTTAAGTTGAGTTTTGGAGAGGAAAAAATATCATAAAAAACCTTTCACTAGTTTATAACCACGCTACATTAGTTCTCCTATCTTTGGCATTTGAAACAAGACGTAAGCAATAGTCTCGGGTGACCTCGAACAATTTTTAATCGGTTTTTTCAATTCGAAGAAGTGATAAATCTCATTCGCGACAATTGTCCAACGCAAAATTTGAAATCAACTGTCATCCTAGCCAATCAGTCAGGCTCTAAAAGACAATATTTTTATAAATAGTATGTTGCCCAACCATACGTCAATATACGACCCGTCATATGCGATAGATGACATCAAAAACGAAAACTAATGGAAATGTTGGATACATTTACCGCTTAAGTTGAGTTTTGGAGAGAAAAAAATGTCATAAAAAACCTTTCACCAGTTTAAAACTACGCTACATTAGTTCTCCTATCTTTGGCATTTGAAACAGGACGTAAGCAATATTCTCCTATGACCTCAAACAATTTTGAAATGTTTTCTTTTTCGATTCGAAGAAAGGAAAAATCACAGTCGCGACAGTTGTCCAACATGAAATTTGAATTGAACTGTCATCCTAGCCAATCAGTCAGGCTCTTAAAGACAATATTTTTTATAAATAGTATGTTGTCCAACCATACGTCAATATACGACCGGTCATATGCGATAGATGACATCAAAAACGAAAATTAATGGAAATGTTGGATACATTTACCGCTTAAGTTGAGTTTTGGAGAGAAAAAAATATCATAAAAACCTTTCACTAGTTTAAAACCACGCTACATTAGTTCTCCTATCTTTGGCATTTGAAACAGGACGTAAGCAATAGTCTCCGGTGACCTCGAACAATTTTTAATCGGTTTTTTCAATTCAAGGAAATGATAAATCTCATTCGCGACAATTGTCCAACGCAAAATTTGAAATCAACTGTCATCCTAGCCAATCAGTCAGGCTCTAAACGACAATATTTTTATAAATAGTATGTTGTCCAACCATACGTCAACATACGACCGGTCATATGCGATAGATGACATCAAAAACGAAAACTAATGTAAATGTTGGATACATTTACCGCTTAAGTTGAGTTTTGGAGAGAAAAAAATATCATAAAAACCTTTCACCAGTTTAAAACTACGCTACATTAGTTCTCCTATCTTTGGCATTTGAAACAGGACGTAAGCAATAGTCTCCTATGACCTCAAACAATTTTGAAATGTTTTCTTTTTTGATTCGAAGAAAGGAAAAATCACAGTCGCGACAGTTGTCCAACATGAAATTTGAATTGAACTGTCATCCTAGCCAATCAGTGAGGCTCTAAAAGACAATATTTTTATAAATAGTATGTTGTCCAACCATACGTCAATATACGACCGGTCATATGCGATAGATGACATCAAAAACGAAAACTAATGGAAATGTTGGATACATTTACCGCTTAAGTTGAGTTTTGGAGAGAAAAAAATATCATAAAAAACCTTTCACTAGTTTAAAACCACGCTACATTAGTTCTCCTATCTTTGGCATTTGAAACAGGACGTAAGCAATAGTCTCCGGTGACCTCGAACAATTTTTAATCGGTTTTTTCAATTCAAAGAAATGATAAATCTCATTCGCGACAATTGTCCAACGCAAAATTTGAAATCAACTGTCATCCTAGCCAATCAGTCAGGCTCTAAAAGACAATATTTTTATAAATAGTATGTTGTCCAACCATACGTCAACATACGACCGGTCATATGCGATAGATGACATCAAAAACGAAAACTAATGTAAATGTTGGATACATTTACCGCTTAAGTTGAGTTTTGGAGAGAAAAAAATATCATAAAAACCTTTCACCAGTTTAAAACTACGCTACATTAGTTCTCCTATCTTTGGCATTTGAAACAGGACGTAAGCAATAGTCTCCTATGACCTCAAACAATTTTGAAATGTTTTCTTTTTTGATTCGAAGAAAGGAAAAATCACAGTCGCGACAGTTGTCCAACATGAAATTTGAATTGAACTGTCATCCTAGCCAATCAGTGAGGCTCTAAAAGACAATATTTTTATAAATAGTATGTTGTCCAACCATACGTCAATATACGACCGGTCATATGCGATAGATGACATCAAAAACGAAAACTAATGGAAATGTTGGATACATTTACCGCTTAAGTTGAGTTTTGGAGAGAAAAAAATATCATAAAAAACCTTTCACTAGTTTAAAACCACGCTACATTAGTTCTCCTATCTTTGGCATTTGAAACAGGACGTAAGCAATAGTCTCCGGTGACCTCGAACAATTTTTAATCGGTTTTTTCATTTCAAAGAAATGATAAATCTCATTCGCGACAATTGTCCAACGCAAAATTTGAAATCAACTGTCATCCTAACCAAACAGTCAGGCTCTCAAGGACAACATTGTTTGAGAATAGCAGGTTTTCTAACCATACGCCAATATACGACCTGTCAAATTTGATACATAACATCAAAAACGAAAACTGAAAAAAAATGTAGAGTTTTGAAGAGAAGAATTAAACCTTTCAGAAAAAAACCTTTAGCTAGCGTAAGAGCACGCTAATTTAGTCCTCCTATTTTTGGGCGTTTGAATCAGTAAGTAAGCAAAAGTCTCCTATGATCTCAAACAATTTGTAAATTCTCTTTTCAATTCGAAATGAAAAATCTCATTCTCGAAAATCAAATTAAATTCGAGAAAACGCACTGAAAAGTGGAACACTAAGAAAGAGGTTTTCAATAGATAATGTAAATGAGTTTTAGCATTTCTTTTGTACGCTCCGTAGGCTAAAGCAACTTTCAGATGAAAGTGAGTGGATTCAAATAGCATTGACGACAATGATGCCAGAGGTTCCATCTTTTTCGCCTGGTCAGCTAGATGACCGATAAAATGCATATTGTAAGTTTGAGACACTTCTCCAAAAAATTTAGGAACAAAGTTCCAAAAAAGTTTGATAAGAACCTAAGCTTTGTCATAACTCAGCTATCTGACTGGTTCAATTAAATATCGTATTGCAGTACTCAGCAGATAAAATTTCACAAACATGGGCACTGAGAGAACACCAAAAAAGACACAGAGCCGAATTAGAGAAACAACTTCAGTTCTGTAGCCTTCCAATATTTTAGTGTTTCTAGAGATCGCAATTGTCTTTGGTTATCAGTTCCTCGCTCCTTACATTTTAAAAGCTTGTCTTACACTTGCGTTTTATTCCGGCCCAAAAAAATTCTCGATCAGTTGATTCTGCAGAGAAGCGGTTTGACAACACCAAGGAGCACTTGATGCAAGTAGTCTATCAGCATTTCATCAGGGAGAGTCACAATATTTTCAATTATTGAGGGCTCTAAGAAAAATATCCACAACAATTATATAATTCCTAAACAAGTTATTAAGCGACTCTAGGAAAAAAAAGCAGTCTATAACAAATCATTCTTAAACTGGAGCTATGCGGTTATGGAAAAGAAAAGATCAAATAAATTACCCCTTGAATCATATAATGATCTGCACTCTAATCCCAGGCATTCCAAAATAACTGCCGCGTTTGCTGTTCTTTGAGACACATCAATTTGTGGACCCATAAAGCCCATTAAACTGCGTTTGGTTCACTAGAGATTCTTTTATTACCATATCAACAATTTTGTATTTTAGCTTCACAGTGAGCGTATAGTAACTCCCATTTATCTGCAGAACCTTTGGCTAACTGAAACCTGACAGAATTTTGACTGCATGTTTCATCAGATTTTCACAATGCGGTTTTTTCCTCCATAAAATAATGAAACTAAGAGTAAATTTGGGTAGCTAACACGTCGCCTTGCGGGTAAGTTGAGAAGCATGAGGCAGAATGGTACAGAGAAAACTTTCCTGAGTTAAAAGAAGAAACCCTGCCAGTGCTTAGAGCAAAATCTAAACAGAAATAGTTCGATTTCGGTAAACACAAGTCAGTCTGGAGTTGATAACCTTCAGTGCTAACCAGATCAAAATTTTCACTGAGCAAGTGAATGAGTTGTCGCTCAAAATTAAGGTTATACAGGAGGCCTTCTGGTATTTGGATTTCACCAAGACCATATAGTGAAATTACTTCTTGTTGTCTTAGTGAACATAATCTTGGCAAATTATTAGCCGCAGGTAAATACAAAGAAAGAATTGCGCCCAAAAAGGCAATGGAAAAACATGAATGTCAGCTAATTTTTTTAAATTAGAGCAAAATGATCGGTTAGACAAACTCCAACCCAAACAGATCATCTCTTGATTTTCAGAGCTATTTGTCATGTTCGATTTTTTACGCCTTTCATCATCAGAGTGATCAACTCTAGACCCAGTTGGCTCTACATTCTCTTCGTAGTTTTCCGATGCGAAGTCAATTCTATTAGGCCTTCAGCATTCCTTTTTTTTAAATTGTCAAAAAAATTAGCTTTTGATAAATTGCCTAGATTTTCAGTTTCTGATATATCGGGCGACGCAGCAAAAGAGCTCGAAGACTCGGAAGATGTTTCGTATCTGACTCTGTACCGAGACTTCCTAATTCTTCGCGGCTGGTAATTGGCCCAACATTTCGATGTCGCCTACAAAGTTTTTGAAGAGCTCGTTGCTCTGTCGTACTTTTCACGAGCCATTCGCTAACCGTGCTTAGGCCTCTAACTTTTCCAGAGCTTAGGCTTCTAACTTAGGCTTCTAACTTTGAATTGGACGTTCTTTATCGTACATTTCAGAGAAGGAACATTCGCAATGCACTCTACTTGGGCCAAAACAATCAACACTGTATAACACCAGGATCAGACCGTCTCTCGAAGTCACTCGAACGCTCACCTTCGTTCGCTTTGAATTCCCAACATAAGTAAATTTTTCCCTGCAAACAGAATTGAGGAAGGAAATGCCTCATATCATGACAATCCCGTATGATGACAAATAAACTGACACATCGTTAACACCCTCAACAATTATGCTTTCCTAACTCGGAGCCGAGAAACCAACAAGACAAGGTATAACATCTCCTTTCACTAATCTTCTCCTAGCAAAGAGCCAAAGCTTGTGAAACCGTTGTCCGTTTTAAATTTTGAAAAAAAGGGCTCAATACGATTAGCAAAGACAAGTATATTCCTTCTCAATTTCGTTTTTCCGATGACTGAATCACGAGTGGTTTTTAAGAGTTAAGTCACAGACAATTTTTTGTGAAGCTTTGCCGTCCGAATAAATACACTTTGAAGTGAGTTCATCCTCTGCTAACGCTAAATCATGCCAAAAAAGACGACGATTTGAGTTTCGTACTGAAGTACGAAACAAAACGAGTCAACTGGGTGTGGAAAATTTAGGAAAAAGCATTTTCAAACAATTTTAAACACAGACCGGGTAGTATAAGTTCGATCTCAATCCCCTAACTAGCGTGATTTGAACGACGTTGAAGTTGGAACAACCAAAAAAATTTGACTAAAAGGAGAAATTGCTTTGGCTAAAGTTTTAACCTATCTTAATTGTTTTATCTCACATGGCGAAGCAGTCGGAACGGGTTAAAATGGGAACTGAAGCGAAACACTAGAAGCCCAGAGAGTGTTAGTTTAAAAAGAAACAAAACATTCCATGCATCGCTGGATCACATTATAGCATTTCAAAAAATAGTTTATTTCAAAACATTATTAACACAACAGCAATATGTTTTAAGAAAAGGGGATAATCAAGCTCAGTGATCGTTACTCAGTGTTCCGGTTAACTTTTTTTCCAGCAGAGAATTTCGGATTCCACAAAGCAATCTTTCCAACTAAATTCTCCACACTTAGGACATCCTACAAAGTCAGCAGTTGTGGTTTTGACCTTTATGCGACATAACTTATACCGTAGTGGCAAGAAGGAGCCAATACTTGAAGTCAAATTCCGTTTCTTGAAGCTTTGCCACCATTCAGTTCTTGCTGCCTGCCGTTCACGCCAATTTGCATGGAAGTTCACATCATAGTCTTTCCCCTTTTGATAAACATATCCCAGTATTGCTTGAGGACTCCTTTTCTCTGAGAGCAACAATCTTTGATATCAGTAGCCGTAGCTGCCCATTGGATTCTGTTGAACACGTTCCTCTGAGCAGGATAATTGGTCTTCAGCCTCCCTATTAGTGTACCCAGTGGCACACCTGTAGACCGTGCAACATATCTTGCTCCATAATTTTCCTCTTGCACCAAAAAACACCATCTTCAAATCATACTCTGTGTTGCTATGAGCGGTTTTCTTGTTCGTTGGATCTAGGCATTTTGCATCTTAAACAGTTAAACAAATGGAAACAATAATCGTTTCAAAAAGTGATGCGTTATCTATGCTATCTAGTAAAAGGTTTCACAAAGATGTATCGTAAAAATCAGAATCTAAAAAACCGTTTAATTCATTTGCAAGTTCTTCAGGGGACAACAAAACAAAAATTCCAGGTTGGAATTGTTTAATTCAAAAAACATTGAGCTGAAAAAAGGAAGAGACAGAAAATAAAAAAAATGATGCTAAATTGTGACCTCTTTTATCTTAGCTGCTGAGAACTCTCGCACTAAATCGCGAGGTGTCTTTGAAAAATTTTTAATACTACTCAGCTCGGTTGTCCTTGTCTCTAGCTCCTCTCCATCTCCGCTTGAAGTTTTTGCCTCTTCTGCGAGCATTTCGGAGACGGGGCATTCGCAAAACATTCTGTTTGGGCCAATAAAGTGTCACAGTATAGCACAAAAATTTCCGTACCAGGGAAAGCTCTGTCTCTTGAATTCACTCGAATACCCACCTTCGTTCGCTTTGAACTACAAATATAAATAGAGTTTTCTTTGAAACTAGAAATGACGAAGGAAACGCCTCCTGGCATAATTGTCGGTCCCCGTATGATGACGATAAATTGACACTTTGTTAACACCCTCAACAATTCTGCTTTCTTTGATCAGAACCAAGAAACAAACACGACCAGATAAAAAATCTCCGTTCACAAATCTTTCTTAGAAAAAGACGCCAAAGCTCGCGAAACCGTTGTTCATATTAAAGTTGGAAGAAAGAGCTCGATACCCAACGTCTAACAAAGACTAAACATATTCATTCTCAACTTCGTTTTTCAGATGACTGAATCCCCACTGGTTTTTAGGAGATAAGTCACAGACAACTTTGTGGGAATTTTCGCCGTCCGAATAAATATACTTTGAAGTAAGTAGAGCCTCTGCTAACGCAAAGTCATGCCAAAAAACGACGATTCATGTTTCGCACTGAAGAATGAAACAAAAGGAGTCAACTGGGCGTGGAAAAACATAGAAAACAGCATTTTCAAACAATTTATAACACAGACTGGTCTATGTAAGTTTGATCTCAATCACGTCATTGGCACCATTTCAACGAGGTTAAAACTGGATCAACCAGAAAGAAAGACTAAAAGCAAAAACTGGTTTGGCTATGCGTTTACTACATTTTACATGTTTTATCCCAAGTTGCGGAACAGTCGACAATGATGATGATAACAGGTGTGATAATGATAACAGTAAAAGATTGCAAAAAAAACTAGGAGCCAACAGAAGGTGAACTTATCAATACCGAAAACTTTTTACCACCAATGAGAGTCACTTTAAAACGCTGGCAAAGATAAAATACTTGTATCAAAGCAATATCAACACAACAGCATCGGTCAAGTGAAGTATAATTCAAAAACTTCTGTTTTAAAAAGGAGTATTATCTCTGTATTGAACACTGTTTGAGAAAAGCTGTATAGACCAGGAAACGATCTATCATAATTGCTCGAACTGTTTTCAAATCGAATGTTAACTCCTAGTTTAAGGCCAAAGGTTCATCATTATTTCCGGAGTTGCTAACCGTAGCTGCTAGTTTCTTCAAGTCTCTGCCTTTCTGACTGATTGCCTTCTGGCTTCTTCACAATTATTGCCGAACATGCTCACAATAGTGCTTTCGATAAGACTTTTTCTCTGTCAGAAATTTTCTGTGGGCATATTATTCCCTCTCGCAGTTCGTCTTCCGTAAACAGTTCACTTGCCAAACGGACTCCATATGCCCCAGGAGTTGCACCAGTTTTCAATTTCAAACCACTGTCACTCTTGGAAATTCACTGATGGTCTTTTGCTGGGGTTGAGGTGTCGGCTGCTTGGTTTTAAGTTTTCGCTAGTTTATGATACGGGGCCCTCTCGTTGCACCTACTTAAGTCTTCCTGCAAACGCCTGCTCTCTACTCTAGCCTTTTTAAATGAAATTTTGAGCTTTTCGAACGCGGATTCTAAACTTTTTTCAAGCTTAGTGTTCTTTTTCAACTTCTAGAAATAAAGCAAAAATGAAAATTTCTTAGTTAATTTGTTTTGTCCTAAACGATGCATGCCATTACTAATACCCAAACTTCTGTTGATATTTTGAAACGCTTCAAACATTTGAGTATCTGGAAAAACTTAGAAAACAGCTTTTTGAAACAATTTTGAACAAAGCCCGCTATCCAATTTAACAACAGCTATCTATCTATCACCCTTTGAACGAGGATAAAAATGAATCAAACAAAAAAGACTAAAAGAGATGTTGCTTTGGTTAAAGCTTCGTTTCATTTGAATTGTTCTATCACATTTCGCGAAAGAGTCGACATGGGTGATAATGAGAGAGGAAAAACTTGCTGCAAAAATCTAGAAGACCAGAGAAGGCAAAATTAATAATACCAAAAAATTAGTGTCAAGGAGAATCACATGTTCTGGTAAACGCTTTAGTCGCACGATGGTCTGGACAATGGTTGCACTATGGTCTGATCAGAGAGCAAATTCAGGGAAATGTTTCTTCGCCTGCAATTTTTTATCACTGTTTTTGATGACTCAATATTTTATCAATCAATTTGGTTCTAACTTTAACAAGATGTACTAAGTTATTAAAATTTAAGTTGAGTAGTATATAGTTTTGAATTGAATAATTTAAACAAATAACAACGGAATATAACATGTGTTCAGGAGTGGTCTGATCAGAGAGAGCGTTGGTTGCAATAAAGTCTCACAATATGTTAGGTCGCACCAGAGGCACACGAAATATTTGGGTCGCACAATGATCTGATCAGAGGTCTTTTGGGTCACACAATGGTCGCACAATTTGTTGGGTCGCACTATTGTCTGAGCAGAGGGCTTTGGGTTGCACGATGATGTGATAAGAGGGCAAAATGGTCTGATCAGAGCGGTCTAGGGTCGCGCACCTATATCTGGGTTTAGCTTACTATGACTGACTTTTCTGGTTGTCTCTGGGGCAGAATGTGGCACAACGCTGGTGTTTATGGCACAAAGTGTCTCGGCCATTTTGCAGTAATGGCGCGCATAAGGGGCCGAAATTGGGTCGACCAGTGGGATTGTAGGTATAGGTGGATCGTTCATGCTGTTGAGTAAAAAATCATTGTCAATGTATGTTTGAGGGCATAAAAGTAGACCCCGTTCAAAAAGCGTGCTTCATAAACGAGGACAAACGAAAACCTGGTTCAGAGATCGGTCTATCAATACTATTGGTCTTATTATTTCCTTAACTTAGCCATTGAGTCATTTAAGATACTAATCACTATTTTTAACTTAAACTATCAGGAACATTCCGCAACCTTGGACGCTATAATGAAAAAAAAACATTATTGAATTCTGTTCGCAAAGCATACTGTTCATAAAAGGGGGTAATTTCTATTGCATTCAAGCAAACGATGCAAATTGGAGCGTAATTGCAAATTGTTCTTGCATTCGAGCATATTTTGTCGCTGTTCTTTAGATTTTATTGGAAATTTTTTAGAGTTATTTCGTTGCATGGTTTACTAGATCTTGAAAAAAAGTTGTTCTTGAATCAGCAGAAAATGAAAACAATCGACTTATGTCATATTTTCTTTCGGTTCCTTTTATGAATTAGAGACGTGACTGACTATTAAGTAGATTAAACTACCAACTTCATCGCTTCGCTAATTAAGGTCACCTTAAATTTCACTCAAGTCGATATAAGTAACTCTTCTTCGAATTCTAGCTCTTCAATATTTATATGGTCACGTCTATTTTGTCATTATGCGAAATCTTTCTTTATCAAGCGGCCTGACAGGTCAGGTATGTTCAAGATTTGTGACTTCTACTAGAGAAATTAGACGTTTCTATATTTAAAATCTCATTTCATAATCGTGACTTCTGATAATAGTCAAACGTTCACGGGGCAGTCCATTTTTTGCGGGGATTTCAAGTATAAAATTAGATGTTCTTCAGCATTTGTCATTCAAAAAAGCCGCTGTTGTAGAAATTGTCGAGAGACGCTGAAGAACTAGTTCAAACTTCTGAAAAGCTTGAAAAATGGTAAGCTCAAAAGTGCTTCTTAAACTTTGCAAAGTTTTTTATTTCATTTATGCTTCAATTCGTGAGCGCAACATTGAACAAAAGTGTTTTTTATCACTAACTTGAGAATTGGATTCAATTTTTTTTGTAATCGTTGCTGATAACTGTTAATTACTAGTTTCAGGAATCAACCTGTCATATATGTCTTTAGTATTAGATTCTCGTATCAGGTACAAAGTTACTCGTTTGAACATATTAGTACAACGGGTTTTGGAAACATTACTTCTCCTTGTTTCAAAAGAAAAAAAGCTCAAATACTTTTTCTGTTTTTAGGCTTTGATGAAGTCTATTATTGTTAACTGTTTTTTTCGGTTACAGAAACTCTTCCTAGCTGTGTTGGCAATTGCTGTCCTCTTCTGTGTGGATGAAACTTGGGGATTTGCGGGGGGTCCGAGACCCTCTTGGGATGGATCATGTCACTCAGACTCTTCTTGTGAAACGGCAATGACATGCAACGTTCCCCGTGGTTCCTGCGAGAGGAGATCTTGCCGTATCAGCTCAGATTGCCCTGGGACTGCGAGGTGTACCAATGACCTATGCTACGCTTAGGATTTTGCAAATTGACAGAAGTTAAGGAAGAACCAAATCAAATAGGCCTGGGAAAGAGAAGAAATTAGCCTTCACTTGCTGCTCAAAGGACAGATTCAAGATGCTAGTTGAACTTATTACTTAAAAATGAGCTATTTTTCTCAATTTGCTCCAATATTGAATGAAAATGTTTAGCATTGGAAATTTATGCTATAATTCTGGTTCGACTAATAGAGCTCAGTTAAAGTTATTATATATTTTAACATAAGTAAACATTAATTGACGCTAATTTCAATGAACACTGAATTTAAAATTTAAAACACTTCTTTTTTCTCTCAAGGGTAGAACACATTTTCGGTCGAAACAAGATGATTATATTGGAAAAACTTGCGCAGTTCACTCACATAAAATGAGACTAAGGTATGACAACTTTTAACGCATCATCACTTTCATGCAGCGGATAAGATATTCACAACCCTGTGAAAAATAAAAATTGGCACACGTGTTGCAGCATCTCATCAGGCCGCATAATACAAAACTGTTGTTATACAAAACTGTTGTTTAAATAATTCTTTTTGTAGTACTCGAAACTGTCATAAATATTAGCAAACTTGGCCGATTTCAAATTTTAACTACTAATTCAACTTCAATTTAATGTAGCCCACTGTTAACAGAATTTTACTGCGGTTCAAATTAAAACATATGGTGCCGTACTATCACCTCAACAAGTTTTCGACTTACTTCACCAAGCTGCGCTGAAAGTTTAACTCTCCTCATTCATTTTTTTATCTACTATTCCCACTCTCAATATTTATTACTTCTTGAATATTTAATTTTAATAAACGACTTTTTTTACTTTGAATAAAAAATTATTGATATCTTACCACGAATAGAAAAACGACGAACTAATCAACTTCTACGAGGCTAGCCAAGAACACCAAGAAAAATAGTAAAAGCAAGCACCAGCAGAAGCCCTTCCCGGCACTTGAAATGGCTCACAGCAACAAGAGCAATTAATTGGTTTTAAAGGAAAAAAACTCTGTATGTAAAACAGGAGCCTCAACTCATCTTTCCGAAATTTTGAACTTTCTATTTTACTTACTGATGCCTTTTAAATTGATTGAACTTGATTGTACATACATTACTAATAATAAGAATAATAATAATAACAATAATAATAATAATAATAATAATAATAATAATAATAATAATAATAATAATAATAATAATAATAATAATAATAATAATAATAATAATAATAATAATAATAATAATAATAATAATAATAATAATAATAATAATAATAATAATAATAATAATAATAATAATAATAATAATAATAATAATAATAATAATAATAATAATAATAATAATAATAATAATAATAATAATAATAATAATAATAATAATAATAATAATAATAATAATAATAATAATAATAGTGATTAACTCTCCTCATTTGTCCAAATCAAGGGAAAAATGGCTGCATGCGTAAGCATTAGTATAAAAAAACTCTTTTCCGTGTTATCAACGTTCTTGTCATCAGTTTCCGCAACAGTTTCCGCAACTTAAACTTAAATGCTTAAATTTTCGTATTGTACTATGTTTTTAAACAGAATATGTGGGAAAATTTTCCAATTCTCCCTTAACTTTTATTATTTTCAATTGTTTTATTTCTGGGCTGACTAGATGAATTTTTTTTGCTTATATCAGCATATTTGCATTATATAAGCTCGGAAGTTGGTGGCAGAGCGCTGAATCAGCACTGAATCAGTCTAGAGATATTTTGTTTTTTTTCTGAATATCTCGAACTCTGTTCATGTAAAACTTCACGCTGGCAGGTTACAAGTACCACCGCAGAATTCCGAATGACATAGCAACTTTTCAGCGTAAGATAGTCACTGTTAGTACATGAAAAAAAAACGTGTTCAGCTTAACTCCCGCCAACAACCCAGGTTGAGGTCCAGACCGAAATGGCCTCATATCAAGCCATCAAAGACAGAAGTGACTTCTGATCAGGCCGAAGCAGATTGATTTGTCCTCTGATCAAACTAGAGTGCGCTCGAATCCGACTGTGATCAGACTGAAGTGCGCTAGAAATCGTTTCTGATCAAACTGAAGAGCTCTCCATATTGCCTTCGGTCGGGATAAAGTGCGCTAGAAGTTGCGTCTGCTCAGACTGAGGTAAGTTCTAAACATTTTTATCAGAGGATAGATTGGAACATGAACAAATCTGTCAAAGTTGTTATAGTATAATCATTTCATGAAAATTGATGTTTTCATTAATGCATTCAGAAAAGCCAATTCTAGTAGTATTTCTAATGACAAAAAATCCAATTGCCGAAAAAAAATTATTGAATATGCCATGAAATCATGTTTTTGACTGATTAAATGAACTTAGACAGCTTTGCTTAATAACAATTTCATCCACAATTATCAAACTTTTCAAAGCAATGAGCTGTTCATCTACAATTATCAATTATCAAAGCAATGAGCTGGACCCCTTGTTACTGATCAACCCATCAGACTCTCGATGAGTCTTTGTTCAGAATGCTGCTGCATTGTTGACTCATGGCAGAGACCTCATCGGCTAGTAAAAGAACAAAAACTTGAAAACAGAAATTGCTCAAATCAGCCTCTGATCAGACTAGTGTGCGCTCGAAAAAGCCTCTGGCCAGACCGAACTGACCTCTGCCCAGAAAATTTCCAGACCATTGTGCAGACGAAAGTGCGCTTGAAGCCTTTTTCCAGAACATGCGATTCAAGCGCAATGAGATTATGCGTGCGCCCAAAGATGGTCTGGCGATAGATCAGCTCGGTGTGGCCAACTCTACCTGGGATGGTCTGCTTTATGTGATTCGAAATTTCGCAGGGAATTTTTGAAAGTTAAGTTGTGTAAAAGGTTGCAACCACTATGCTATATATGTTTTGTGGTAATTACCTGCAGCCTAGACTAAAATAAAAATGGCTTATACTACTATCTTAATTACCAGTTAAAAGCAACAACAGTATGAAATTATATTGCACAGACTTAAGTTTGCGATATGTGTATCTTTCAGACTACAGAGGATAAATTTAACATGAGCGAACTCTTTAATATAAGCATAATGAAGAAATTCTGCGCATAAAGAAACACAAAACCTTCAGGAGCTGCAGTGTGTCAGGTCAGAAGTGAATTAAGTTTTTTCTCTTGAAGTCTGCTGGATCAGCACTGAAACTCAAGTCGGGGAGTATTGATTCTGAAGTACTTAAAATCCCAAGGTCACATTTTAAATCGTTTTCATTGTGCAGAATGAGTGGGTTACTTGAAAAATCTTTCAAGTTGACTGACGGTTAAATTTTGAAAACATTTGAATTCGTTAAATAATTTGAAGGAGCTGTAAATTTTGATTGGGAAAAGCATACAAGGTGAGTTATTGACTTATAAGACATTATAAGAAAAACGATTGGCTTGTAAAAACTTATGTTTTGTTTGTTTGTATTTTATCCCAAGATTTTGCTCTTTCTGATTTTTTTTATGAAATCACAAACTGACTTGTTTTCATGTCAGTTTCAGAATTGTGAATTTCGGTTTCCGAAACGAGAAAAGCTCGCAATTTTAGATGTAAAATAAGCCCCGGAGGAAATGAGCCCTTGCTTAATTGTGTCAAGGCGCACTTGGTACGTTTGTCTAAACTTGGCGGGCCGTGGTTATGATTTAGTGACACGTGGGACCCCGATTTGATGCTATCACAACCAAACAACGTAAACAAACCAGGTTTAAGATTTAACTTGAATGCTTGTTTACGAGGTTTTTTCCTGTGGTTTTAATCCAGTCTGAACCCAGTGTCTCAACACTCAAAAA
The DNA here is from genome assembly GCF_964194025.1 of Convolutriloba macropyga. Taxonomy (NCBI): domain Eukaryota; kingdom Metazoa; phylum Xenacoelomorpha; order Acoela; family Convolutidae; genus Convolutriloba; species Convolutriloba macropyga. The sequence continues at coordinate 43,779,173 of NC_134479.1, forward strand.
TTTTATGCCCTCAAACATTTAAGTCAGGGCAAGATCTGATGACACCTTTTTTGCTACTATAACAGAAAGTGTGGACCAAAGTACATAGCGGCAATTTACATTGACTTGTTCAGTCTGTAATGGTAGCAAAAGTCGTGTCATCAGATATTGCTCTGAATTGAAGATTTGAAGATATGAGGGAATACAATTTCTGAGGGTTGAGACCCTTGTTACAGACTGGATTGAAACCACAGTGAAAAATACCTCGCATCTTATCATGGTTCCACTAAATCATGGTCATGGCCCGCCAGGCCTCGTCAAACGCAGCAAATGCGCTGCACTTTAAACGATCAAGTGAGGTTTCGTTTCCTTCGGGGTTTGTTTTATATCTAAAATTAAGTGTTTTCAATTTCGGGAAAAAAAACTAACCATTCTGAAAACGAAAATCACCACTCAATCTATAATTCATAAAAGAAACCAGAAGACGTACATTTTGAAATAAATCATCTGATAATAATTTTTGGTAGTCATCTTTTTGCACATAAATTTCGGATAAAAAAGGAGCGAAGTAGCAATACATCTATACATCAAGGCGCCTTGTTGTTTAGATGTATGGCTTGCCCTTCTTTTTACATCCGAAAATTGTGAGCAGAAGGATGTCTACCAGAAACTTATGTCAGATTAATTGGTGCTGTTTCATGGCACAAAACTTTACGCAGTTTACGAAAATATTGTTTCCACATACTTCGATATTCACATTTAAGATCCTAAGTAGTTTTAATATGATTTGTTCTGCTTGCTATAGATGTGATTACAGTTTCACGGCCTTAAAATTTGTATAAATGACTGAAAGGTTTGTCCCGTACCTATCTTTCAGAGTAATTCAGTACAGATTCAAGAGGTTTTTCAGAAACAACTTAGTACTGACTCAGAGTTTTTTCAAGTCAAATTTTGCTCTGATATTGTCTGATTGAGACTGAATCGGACTCTGAACCAGACTCTGATTTTTTTCCGATTCAGACTCAGATTCAGACTCTGAATAAGTTTCTGAATCAGACCCTGATTTTTGTCTGAAATATATTAACTTCACAACTATTTTCATGAGCCAAACTAGGTTTTACAATTGCTTCGCTCTCAAGTCCCTAAAATATAAATTCATACAAAACTTGTAGAAACTGAAAAAAAACTATGGAATAGGTTGTCGGAATTTTTCTCAACTCCAGTTAAAACCGACTTTTTGAGATTTTCCATTATGCTTTATGTTCTTCCTCATTTTTGATGATGGTATAGCAAGATAAAAAAACCCATGCTTTTTAGTGGTTAAAAACGAAAACAAGGCAAAAACAAACAGAAAAACAGGACAAGACTATGTAAAAAACAGAATATACCTCAAAGGTTGTTGAAAATTAGCAAAAAATTGCAAAAAAGAACGCTTTTTTTAAAACCACTAACATCCTGAATTAACAATTATTTTTTAGGAGGGTTCTGAGCCCCACAAGTGTTCAGAGTTTACCTATGTTTCCACAATAAAATTGTTCAGAAAGCGATTAAACTCAAAAAACCGTTTAAAGAACAGTTAAATAAATGATGTGAAGTTTTTTGTGTGTGTCGGTAGTTTTGAGAAAAATTTCCAAATTTCACTGTGGTCCAGAGCAGAACAAAAAAAATTTTTAAATTTTTCTCTGACTCAGAGCAATTCAGAGATCATAGGTTTCTTATTTTGCTCTGATTCAGAGACGTTTCAGAATCAAGGCAAAAACACTTCTCAAAACTTTTGAATCAGCACTGCAAAGTGATATCATTCTGAAAACGTTCCGATTCAGTTCTGATGCTCACTAAACACAAGTTAATGAAAACATTGATCTCCTGAACACTAACACGTCAAACGTTCGCATTCATAATTCTTTTTTTTGTAAAAATCTAAGAACCTCGGGTCTGTTTATAAGAGGGGCAGTACTCATTAAATTTAACAAAGTTCAGCCAGGGCCTTCTTTTCTTGAAAAGCAACAGTTCTTAACTTTTCAACACTGACACTGTCAGTGATGGTTGAAACCCGAAAATCAACCAAATAGCTGCTTTTATGGCGCAAACAAACGTAATCATTTGATAAGGTTAGAAAAACCAATAGAAAAACAAAACAGAAGAAAATATATAGAGGCGGGTTGTTGAGGATAAAAAAAAGTTTTCATAAACCTTTAAGCTAACAAACAAAATTTTTTATAAGGTATAAAGGGTAAGTAGCAATAGGGTGAGCGACAGTCCCCGGGGGGGGGGGGGTGAAGACCCCATGTATTAAGATTGGTTATAGCGGGTTTGACAGCTTAGGGTCTTCCCTAATGTATTAAGTTGGGAATAGATTAGCATGTACTAAGATTAGGTATAGCGGTCTTAATGTATAAAGATTAGGTACAGGCGACATGTATTAAGATTAGGAATAGCCGCCACCATGTATTAAGATTAGTTATAGCCGCCGCCATGTATTAAGATTAGTTATAGCCGCCGCCATTTATTAAGATTAGGTATAGGCTACATGTATTAAGATTACGTATAGCCGCCGACATGTATTAAGATTAGTTATAGTCGTTGACATGTATTAAGATTAGGAATAGGATCTTTTTTACAGAATTTTTGCAGAGTTTTTTGCAAAATTTTCTGTTTTTGGGTTAAAATTACGTCATAGTTGTCGCTCGGGGTCAATATTTTGGCTAGTAATGATCCGCGCTTACTGGATTAGATAATTAGGATCCGCTCCATTAATAATAGACGTATGTTAATTTTTATCAGTTTATAGTTTTTTCAATAAATTCCAAATACTCTCTTCTGATTGGTTAAAAATGACATCTTTTTTTAAAAAATTGAATTGGAAAAGTTATAAATAACAGACACAGTATAAATTATGCACATCAAACTACAAAATCACTCGAACATTTACATTAAATAGGTATAAATTAATATCAATATAAGTGAAAACCGAGGTACATTTAGCCGAGCTCGTTAATAAAGTCGACAAAAATGAAAAACTTGCGTAGCTAACTGAGTAAATGGTACAATTGTTAAAAACTAATGTCGACTTTATTGACCATCAGCTTAGTGTATAACCCAGTAATCAATCTTACATATAATAACTAATAAAATTTAGTAGATGCACATCATGAACATTGTTCAAGTTTGTTTGTAAAAATTGAAATAGATGAAATGCAGCATAAATAGTGTAGAACCCACACAAGTTTTGCATTTTCTGAGGTGGTCTGTGTATCATTTTCTGATACTTTTTATTCAAAAATTTGTAATGTGTGACTTTTCGTGCTAGAGAATCCGCATAGTAATAGTTCCTATTGAGGCGACCAATCATTATCCAATGTTCACCAACCTCAGTGCTTGGGGAAGTGTTGATGATTGCAAAACTAAATTTGGGTAAATTAGGAACAAAATCTGCTGGAAAGGATCCAATATACCGGAATTTGAGCTCTGGAATACGTTCAATAATGTCACGAAGTGAGGTGTTATCCATGACAAATAAGTTTTCTTTTCTTTATCTCACAAGCACCGTTTGTACAAGAATTCATGACAGAGCAATCAAGTTGAAAACTTTCGTTCTGTTGTGCGAAGCAACAATCTTTGGATTTTGTATTTTTTTCGACCGTTTCTTCCTGGGTGCTGGGATAAAACAAAACAAAAATTATAAAAAGTCCAAGGAAAATTAGCAAAGGAAGATAAATATATATATTTGAAGTTAATCTACCCCAGTTGACATCCATTAGTTAGTTATTTCGATGTAGAGAACAACAGCAAGATAAAGAGGATAAACCTACAAATTTTCCAACAAAGTTTATATAATCGTAGACAAAAGCGAAATCTCAGATTTTTTTAGCAACAGTTCCAAACTGATCAATTTTAACAGTGGTCATCCTTTCTCCCATAACAATTATTTCTGTCACGTTTCTTAGCGAACGATCGATAAACATTTCCAATCGAATACTTTCACCACTGAGTTCAGGATAATGAATGTTTTCTCCAGCATCTTTAAGTGAAGTGAGATCGAATACCAGTATGTAGTGGTTCTGAAATTGATGATTCGGTAACGCAGGAATTTCCTCGTTAAAATTCATTGCTTTCATTGTTGTAACGTATGCTCTACAGTCATTAGTTGTATCAAGTGATACTATGGCTCTTCCTCCGCGAACAATTCTAAGTTCTCGCAGACCAAATTTCTGATAATGGAAAGGATTTTCTTGAAAATGTCCTGTGAATGCCGAATTGGTGTTCATCGCAATAGCTACTCTTCTGATTGGAGCATTGTTAAAAACGTTTTCCTGAACAAACTGGTTCTGTCCTGAGGGAATAATAAATGTACGTGCAATTGTTTCCATAAAGTTGTAACAGGCAGGTTGATTAGTTAATTGATATTTAATAGTCTGGTGATACACTTCGTTAACAAACACGCGTCGTGTAAATAAGGAACAGTCAAGAACCTTAAGGGAAACGTGAGGATTATAGGAAATCATGTAAAAATTAGGTTTGGCACGAATCAATTTCAGTCTAACTTTTGTATTTGGAAGCAACAACTTTTCTCATTGGAATAAATCAATAGCTAATTTACTGCAGTAAGTGCTTCCATTTTTCAGCAGAAGTTCTTCTTCTCGGTCTATAAACGGGCTCTTCTCATAAACACTAGGTTCTTTTTCAAATTCGTATCCATGAAAAGCCAAAATACCTTTATTATTTCTCGTTGAAGCATTAAATTCATTGGAAATTAAAGCCGTGTGTCCATAGAGACCATTCGAGTTGTACACTTGTTGATTGTTCAGATACACTTCACAGTTGGAGAAAAGTGAGTGTAATATATTGTTGACGTGAGTTAGATAATGTAAATCGTCATCTGTGAAAGACATACCCATATTTGGTTTTCCATGCTCATCTTTTTTCATAAAGTCATCAAACAATCTTCCCTTTTGTAGTCCAACTTTGATTTGAAGGTGGATATCTCTCATATAAAGATAGATGCTTATATCTGTTTCAAATTCAAATTCAATGCTGCTTTCATCCAGTGAAGTACTAGGATAAACTTCTTGAACATGAGAAGACTCAATTGGTTTCAAAACAGGAATTTTGTCAAAAGTCTCCAAGCAAGAGTTTGTAAAGTGGCCACATCGAAAATTAGAATTGTTTGTTGATCTAGAATTCATTTTAGATTAGCAAATATATCTTTTCTTGTTCGACGACCTCGACTGATTTTTGGAGGTGATCTACGAATAATGCGACGCTTTCTTATTTTTCCTGCACCTAGCTGTTTACGAAAAGTTTTCTTTCCAACATCAGCAGCAACAGATTTGAGTTCCTTCTTCCCAGTCAAAACAATTCCAATTTCAGGTGCAGCCGTTTCAATTAAATCAGCTCCCACTCTTTTTGCTGCTGGGGCAACATATCGTCTCAAAAACGGAATTGCTGTCCTCCCAATTGTTTGCGCTACAGCTCCACTACCCCTTTGTCTGGCATATCCGCGAAAATACGGTTAATCACTATCAGCGACCATTTTTTACAGTCTTAATTCTAAAAATGATTTTCAGAAGTTTTTCTAAACATAAGGACTGCTCTAGTTACTCCAACAGAGTTGAAAGGTACTTTTTCACCATAAGAGTCTCGGAGCTCTAGTTTTATGCTATGGAATGAATTTTTCAGAATTTTTTTAAATTGTAGGTTTGGAAAATTTTGATAATTCATGTACTGCCCAGTTGAGATGATGTCTCCATTCTTAACCTTTGATATGAAAGGAATGCATCGTAAAAGAGCAGCTTTTGTATCACCCACAATGTTATATTCAACAATATCAGTATATATATCATCAAGGTATGTATTCGTACAATGTCATAAGGGAACTTGGGAAAATGTGGACCAGCACCACTCATGAAAACATCCATCCCATAAACAGCTTCTTCACATCCAAAGACATGACAAAGATCGGCACTAAAAATAACAAGTAAAGAATTCTCATTGGGAAGACTCAAAGTAATTCGCTGTGTAATTTTGTTAACGTGTAATCTGATTGGTGTTTTTTCATACTTTTCACGTTCCTGAATTTTTTTGTTCATTTCGTTTACAATATCAGAGATCGAAGGATATAGACCTGGATCAAGTGTGTAATAGTCTGATGGTTTTGTATTCGGTGTTGCTTCATCTAGATAGAAGAATTTCCCTTCCGTGATGTTTTGGTAAAAGGAAGGATAAGATAGTTCTGTAATTGCAACCTCCCATTCTCCTTCGAGATTAATTTGTTCCGGAAGAAAGTTTGTAAAAGAACTTAGTGTATTATTTGGGTAACAATCAAAAGAAGCATTCGAAACCAACTCTACAGTAAGAGAATTCATCTCTAAATGATACACTTTGCAAGTTCTTGTTCATAAAATTTGCCTAGAATTTCGTCACCTTGTTGTCCGTGAAGGTTATAGGTTGGTGGTTTGAAAGTCGCAATTTTAACAATTTGAAAAATCTCACTTGTAAATTGAGACTTCTAACCTTTTCTGAATGGGATATCGTACTTGGAGATTCTTACTTTGTCTCCAATTTTAAAGCGTGGTTTTTTGTACTCAATAATAGGGTTTTTATAAAAAAAATGACAAAAAATCTGAATTTTTAACGTTTTTGGGGGATTTACCTATAGATCTATTCACTCTTGTGTTCATAATGTTAACAAAACTATCCATTTTGTGAACGTATTTATCACCGTTTTCCTCCATGTAGCGATAATTAATGTTTTTTAAAGAACTAATTGCTCTTTCTGCTACAGCAGCTTTCGTTTCAATTCTTGTAGAGTAGATTTTGATGTCTTTACTCTTGCAAAATTTTTTGAATACTCCCCCGAACTCAGTACCTTGATCAACCCACACTCTATAAGGTTTAGTGTTCATCCTTAACATCTTTTTAAAGGCAGCTACAGCGTCAGAGGCATATTTTGACTTCATTGATTGAACACGAACCAACCGAGAAAAGACGTCAACACATATCAATAAGTATTTCACACCGTTATTAAATTCAGACAATTTATCCACAAAAGCCAAATCAAGACACCGAATCTCATTGATGCGTTTTGCAGAAGCAGGTAATCTTTTGAAATGTCCAATCGCTTGTCGAAATTTAGTGTAGGAATTCTTTCTGTATAAAAAATCAGTAACCTTTTTCTTTGACAACCTACTGGCTTTCTGAAGGTTTTGAACTGACCCATATGCGGCTTTTCCTTCCCTGTACAACCTCTGTAGCTTAGCTTTTTCAAATTTGGAAAGGGATCCGGCTTCCTCGTTCTTTGCTTTTGGCATCTTTGTTTATAATTTTATATGGATTTAAGCCAATTGCGTCAAGAATTGTGTAATAAATATCAAGACATTCAACGTTTTTCTTCGGAGCGCAAACAAAATCGACAAATGCAACGTTTGTATCTCTTCCGTCTAATAAAGTGGAGTCAGATAGGGATAGCTTAATGCGAGGTGAATTTAAAATTTCATTGATAAGTGATTCGTTGCTGGAAGACTTCGTCTTAGCGTTAACTTTTCTATTAACAGTTTCCAAATTTTTTGGAACCGAATCCTGTTTTTCGTTATGTTTGTCCAATCTTTGAGGTGATAACCTAATTTTTTGATCATAAAGTTGTTGAGGAATTAAAACAAACTGATCCATTTCAAGAGAGACGATTAATGATTGAAGGAGTTAAAATTGATATAAGACTGATCATTTTTTTGGAGCTCAGGATCTGTCTTCTTTTACTGAGACTAGTTCTTTTTAAAATATGAAGATGAATTTCTTCTCTGAACTTTAAAACTTCTTGTTTTTGAATTTCTCTTAGCTCTCCTCTTAGAAGGTTTACTATGCACTCGTTTAGAAACTGGATGAAGTCTTTGGGAAAATTTTTGAGAAAAGTTATTTTGAAGCTCTGGTAATATTTCTGGAACGCGATCAGAGTAGAGCGATGTTGTGTGCTCATCGTTCAAAAATGTAATCTGTTGCGTGCTTTGAGGTAGAAAAAATAAAATGTTGAACCACTGTTAGTACAGTATCTTAGAGAGTCGACTGTTTTTGGAGTCAAGTCAATAAATAAATGACCATAGGGAACTGAAGTTGCTGTGGTATACCAGTCTTTTAGTTGACTGAGCGTGTTGATTTGTAAGACGTCTCTGGGTGATTTGAAAAAAACAGTATGGGTGATCTGTAGTTGAATATCCCTTCCTAGTCTGCTTTGATGAAAGAGATTGTGTTTTATGTACACTGTACTTAAACCTTTTTGTCTACCAGCAGTAGCCATTTTCACAATTTGAACTAGAAATTTCTTCACAAGAGTCATCAAAAATAAGTAAATACTTTGTTCCATTGTTAGTTAAATTCTGTATCAACTCAAAATCAACACCTTGAACGAACTCAATGTTTTTCATATTTTTTGACATTAGTCCGTAAATAGATTGATAGTGTTGATAAAAAATAGTAAATTTTGTCAAAATCTGGTTGAAAAGTTCCAAAAACTAACCAATCATGGATGAGATGAGATTTCCCCGATCGACTTGGTCCAACCAATGAAATAAAAACTCGTTCTTTTGTGGAAATTATTTTGTTCATATATTTGGAGAAGGTAAAGTATATCCAACTGTACTCGACAAAATGGCAATCCAAACTGTTGTCTCCTCACAAGTCTCAGCTAATGTAATTCTTACGATACAACAAGCTAAAATCAATAGTATGACAAAAAAACTAGGACAGAAAAACTACTAAAGACCGGTTACACGTCTGTCCAAAACATTTCCGAGATTGACGTTCTTGATTATTGTCATCAAAGACAAAATTACCTAATTGAAGTCCCTTATCAGTGTGGTCAGTCATTTATACGCTATCTTCTCCGCTAGGGGTAAAGGAACTGTGCAACTGAATTGAAACGTAAACAACATTAAAAATGCCAAAAATTAACAAAAAGATAAGTGAACTAAACATAACACACAGCCAAAATATTGTTCCGTCAAAGGAATCTGTGAGAAAAAGCATCAAAAATGAAAAAAGTACCAACGTTAGGAGCAAGACTATGAAAGAATAATAAAATATGGGAACACAGTATTTATAGTAGATATTTTTTAACCAACTCATTTTCTAATACTAATTTCAGAGAAAAAAAAATACGAACGAAAATGATAAACTACAATCACGAATACAAAAATTAAATATTATCAAAAAATTTCAAAGTCCATTTCCCATAAGCGTATGCTTTCTTTTCTGCACAGTGAAGATGTGTCTTCTTGTGTCGATAATGGTAGTTGCTGCAATTCCATTCAGCATCATCGTTTTCTAATAGCTTGGAAGCCTTCGGACAACCAAGATCATCAAAATTTTCAACACCCTTACACAAGTAGGGTGATAAAATTTTGCATTTTTCAAGTCCTTTAGCAAAGTACTCTGTTGTTGGTGAGCAATGTTGATGTATAATAAAAGCCAGCTCAGAATAATCAAGCTTTCCATGGTTCCAATTTATACCGTGCATATTTTTTGTATTCCATTTTGCTTGAAAAGTCGGTTTGTAGTCCTTAGGTGGGAAAGAACTGTACCCAAGTACAATTCCGTCCTTAAAGATTCCCAAATCTTTGACAATTTTTCCTTCTAAGCATTCAATATCTAGTACAACGAGAGTCATTCTTTCTTTTGGGATGATTTTCAAAAAATGATCAACAGTCTAACATTTGGAAAATATGTGGATGACAAATTTTTATAAAGATACAAAAGAACAGACCAGTAATGTGACCCAAGAGACATGAGCTTGGAATTTGAGGAAACTTGTAACAATAACCCGGTCCTTGGTTTGTAGTTGCTTTAACCGCTCCAGCAGAATCGTGTAAAATTGCATGTAAACGAAACACTTTCGATCTTGCTAAAAAAAGTCCAGAATTGAATTACCGTAACCAATAAGTCCTCCATGGGGGAAATTTTGGTCAATTTCCTCCAAATTAATGTTTTGATCCCAAATTTTACATGCAGCCAGGAAACAGTTTTTTCGTTTTTCGTTGTTGGGAAACATTGGAAAAATACTACTGTAACAATTAAAAATGCTTAGAAGTGTGACAATATCCATCAATTTTTTCTTTATTTATCAAAATGATACTAGTCTTTTTGAAAGTCTCTACATCAGAAAGAAGGTCAGGAAGAAGTTCCAATAATTTTTTGTATTCCTCTTTTTTTAGTTCAATTTTTGTCAAAAAACTCCATTGAACTCCGTTCCAACGATGTTGTGAAATGGATATTTCTTGTTTTTCAGATTGATATATTAAATTAGTGCGTCGTAATCTGTTATGAATAAACCACTTTAGTTCTGAAAAATTGGACTCACTGTCAAGTTTATCAATTTTGGGGAAAATTTAGAGCTTCAAGAACTGTATAAGAAGACTTTTTTAGTTCGTAGTGAAGTATAACGTGGAATACTTTTGATTATTTCTTAGACTCAAAAAATATTTCTGGAGGAACCAATATTCCAACTCATTTTCAGGTTGAAAAAAGGAAAAATGATTCAAATAATATGAATTAAAAAGACAAATACATTATAAATTTACACATTTATTGAAATGTACATTGTTGAATATTGTTGAAAAGTTCTTCAAATTTTTTATCAGCTCCTTGAATTCATCCAGAGTGTAACTGATATAAGTCACTTGTTTGAACTCGCTGATCTCCTTTCGACAAAAAATTCGAATTTGTACATAAGTTGAAGCTGGGTTGTCCTTGATGTATTGGAGGAAAGTAACATAGAGTCTGCGGTTTCGTCCAATGCTAATCTCTCTCACTTTGTGACACTGTTCCAGCACGTGTTCCATGCCTATATTTTGTCGAATTGAGGCTGGTTTTCTCTCATCTCCAGTTATCCATTGAGAAGATCCTCCTTGAGGAAGCAGAATTTCTTAAACTCATAGTCTCCAATTCGCAGTTGCTGGTACTTTTCAAAAGTCCCAGATTTGTCTTTTCTAAAGACTTGGAAGGTTGGTTCAGTATAAATTTGTCCGTTTCTTGAAATCTGGGACATAGTAAATCTCCCAAATGTTTTTGAATTGGATCCAAAGTCCATATAAAAAGGAACCGAATCAGTCCCTGGTTTTGGTGAGGATTGAGTGTACATTGAAGGAGCACTCGAAAGAAAGGGTGATACTTTAGAGAGAGACATTTCAACAACTTGAGCTGAGAGTAAAAAACAAAATAAATGATTTGTATTTGTATGCAAATCCTCTCAATAACTTAAAATTTCCTTCTATGGTAATGACCTCATGTATAGCCATAAAAGGTATGAGAAATGACGTTATTTCCTTATATGGTAATCTATTCGGAAATCTTGAGGTTCGCAAATTTTTTAACCAGATTTTCAAACGGATCCTGGTGTTTAGCTCGTCTGTGTTGCATTAAAGAAAAATAGTGATTGAAATATTTTGAACAAGTATAATAACGAATTTTTTTAGTCTTCTGTTTCTTGATCTGCATGATTATGAAAATGATTTTTTAGCTTTTTATGGAAACAGAAATTGCAACCTCTAAAAAAAGAAAAAATTGCGTTACCGTACTTTTTGTTTACCTATATAGGTTCTATTCTGTTATCCCCATATAGAAATGGCAGCAATAATGTGTCAGGTTTTTCCTCAATTTTACAGAGATTATAATGACAAGACATTATTCCTTTCTGTATCTGTTAAGGAGTATAAACCTTATCTACTCACTAAAAATTACTGCGTTGCTACTCATAATGACAATTTTTGTCCATTAAAGACTTGTTGCTAACACATTCTTCTCATTTCATCCTCAGTGAAGGAGACACTAGAGAAACTAGAAAATTTGTCTTATGTTTATCAAAAAGTTGATTGCTTGTACACACTCTATAAACACCAGTTCTTTGGTTCCATTAAAGAAGAGTCAGGACTGGTCTTTGCTCAGTTAACCAGAGCGGTGAAGCACAACTTGGAGAATAAGTACGTGGAAAAAGTGCCCAGTATATCTAAAAAAAAGATTGAGCAGAAAGAAGTTCAAGCGTCACCTACTACGCGCTGAGCAAAGAAATGCGAGCACTCAAACCCTTGGATCATCTTTTCTAGATAGGGTGCATTCCCTTAGAATTTCAAAGTATGAGAGTGAACTTATAAAGATTGTTGATTGTTTGTTAGATGGACATGGCATAATTGATAATCATCTTTTGTATCTTGAAATTAGAAAATAAAGTATAGAATTTTTTGTTTGTGATTTGTATTTGTCTGTATAATTTGAAAGAACGTATTGATAATAATCAATTTTACAAAAACTTTTCTTAAAAATCGAAAATTCAAACAACTTTTCTGTTAAAAATCGAAAAAATTTTCAATGCTTTCTCTTAAAAATCGAAAATTTTTTCAACAATTTCTCTTAAATATCAAATCTTGAGTTCTAACAAATTTCTTAAATGTCGAAAACATTTTCAAAATATGTCATTTAAAAACGTAAAAAAATATTCATTTTTCTTCGTTTTACGGTATGATATTGCGCAAAAAAAGAAATTTTCTTTACATTTTAAAATGACAACATTCAAACTTGTTTTGTTTCAATAAATATCAATTTTCAAAACAAAGATTTCTATTAAAAATCGAAAAAAAATTCAGTTATTTTCTTAAAAATCAATTTTTAAATCGACTTTTTCGTTAAGAAGCAGAAATTTAATCAAAGTAATTATAAAATTTTGACAAAAGTTGCTGTGTTTTTGCTTGAAAATAGCCTGCATAGTGTTTGAAGTAAAGAAATAGTTCAACTTCAAAAGAAATGAATTAAAACAAAAGTATAAATACATCACAAAGTACTTTAAAAGAATTCAAGTATAAAGTTTACAATATCAAATTTATTCAAAAAGAGTTCTCACAACGTATTCTGACAAGATTTGAATTTCATTGCCAAATGGACGGACTCTTTCAACGATTGCTGGCGGTTCTGTAGGTCGAACAATTATGGGAGTTATCGGAGCCTCATCAGTCAGCACAATGGGGTTGTGAGCTGTTCTGTCCTCTATGGAGGTGGTTGTCATTGACGGTGTAGTCGACATATCAGTCGATCCATAATATTGAGCTGGATCGAAGTTTTCCAGATCGTTAAATGACCACGTGGTGCTAGTATCGACACTCAATTCGCTTTGTTCACTGCTGCCAGCATTGCTAACTATCTGGAGAAGGCTGTTTTGCGGCTCTGGACTGGATACTTGACTTGTCTCTGGTGTATTGAACCAGTTGTTGGGAATCTGTCCTTCCTCCCACGGAAATGTGTACTGAATGCTTCCAGGAACGTAGTTGTCGGGAAAATCTGTTCCATTTACGTGAGGATAGTGATGTCCACTGATCACAGCAATTTCGTGACCCATTGCGTGAGTTCCAAGCTGATTCTCCGTGATTGGAACCTGTCCCTGATGAAATGTGTCAAAATGTTGTCGCTGTTGCTCAAAAATGTGCCACACTGTAATAAGCAGGGTTAGAATTGACTCGTAGTGCCCATTCGATAGGTCTCTGATGCTTATCCGAGCAGTCTCCTCTGTGAAAGAAACTGAGTAGAGAAGACTGTTGTTCTGCACTCTAAATTCCCTTTCTCAGTGTGGTGAGATGAGAAGAAGGATTAGAGTTAAAGGTAGTTGAGACAGAGGTGATGTTGTTTTAAGAGAAGAGAAAGCAAGTGATGTTGGATGAATTTTCAGCTCTATTTATACTAAACTCCAACCAATGGGAACAGAATTTCCAAAAAGGGTAATGTTTAGCAGAAAAAGTGACGTTATTATCCAGAAAAGGAAATTTATCAGTGATAAAGTTACCAAAGAAGGAATCAACTCATAGAAAATCTAACAATACTATACGAAACAAGTAAGCTCAATATTGAATAGTGACCAGAGAAGGTAACTTTTGCACGTGTTATACTAATTAACAGCCAAAGATGGATAAATTAGAGGAAATGAGTTGACGTAATTTACCAAAAAAGTCAAGCTTTGATAAATTCTCTCCATCTCGTTAAATTGATCTCGGAAAATTCTCCAAGTTTGGAACTAAATTTTTGTATATAAATGTTGGGGAGTCGTATTCCAAATCGTACTCTTACACCCTCTGCATTGTAGTCCTTGTAATAATGAAAGAACAGCGCACTCTGCAGAGATGAAGTAATTGTTACTGGTTCAGGAATAGGGATATAATTAGATTGAGTCAGATTTCTGTACTGTTCCATTATCTCTGGAACAAAATTCAAAATGAAAAGCATTTCATACTTGTTGATGTGTAGTTCTGACGATAAATCGAAAGATTGTTTTGTTATGTAGTCATCAAACTCGAATTTTTTGATAGAGAAGGTTGCATATTCGAATCCTTTACTAAATCGGATGATTCTGTTATTTTGAGTTAAAACGTCCAAGAAATTGTAAAAGAAATAAGAATCAACATCAATTTCATCTACTCTGTAAGCATCAGCGATTCCTTCCTTTCTTTTATAAATTTTTTCCAAAAGTTGTAAGTGATTCTTGATCAACATTTTTCACAAATGAATACAGTATCAAAAAAAAACCCTGTTGACATAAAAGAAAAAAAAATAGAAAAGCAATGCATAGAATGATATCGTTTATCTTGAGAATTAGATTTCTAAAGCTGAAGTCTGATTGGAAGGGAGGTTCTATTACAACAACAACATTAAGTTGTACAACGTAAACTTGTTCTTCAATAACAGATGGAAATTTTTTCTTGATCTCTCTCTGATTGTTTTGAAAGCACATTTATGCGCTAGTTTCTATTTTCAATAAAAACTAAATTTGATCTCAGACAGTAAATTTTATCAATATTTGAGATACACACTACATCTATTCAAAATACTGTAACAATCGGAAATTTTTAAAGAGTAATTTTCTTGTTGTATTTTCTTTGATGAAAAAATCTGTGGTGGAAAGGAAAAATTCAAGTAAAGGTTAACAAATAAGAGTGAGAAGAAAATGAGAAAATGTAAAGTTCGGATTATTCGCCACGGAATGAGTTTATACATTTAAGCAGAAAGTTAGTAAATTATATGTAGAACTGTCGCAATCGGGATCATATATTCCTTCTTGAATGTTCTCTCATAATGCCTGAATCTAAAAATAGACATGACGTCATTTCCATATATGGAAGTGATGAGTCATCGTCGAGTAGCTCAAAGTTACATAGCAACTTTTAATCATTATACTTTCTGTTTTTTCAGATTCAGTTGTTCCGCAATTTACCTGACTTTTACTCAATTCTTCTTGAACTAACATAACAATGCCTGCTCTCGATAGAAATCTCCCAATGAAATGCCCAAAGTGCAACAAAATGGTTGCTAAACTAAACATGGCCAGACAGAAGAAATCCTGTGATAGTGGGACTTTATCATGTCCCAAATGTCCTAATTTTTATACAAAGAAGAAGGAAGACTTGATTTATCACCTTGCCAAGCAACATGCCCCGAAAGATATTAAACTTAGTACTGTGTGTACTTTGTGTCTGGAAGAGTTCCCAAGCTTCTCTTCTCTTCGACGACACAAGAGGAGAAAGCATGGAACTTCAACAAAAAGAGGATCCAAATCTAGTAGAAAGCTCAAAGAAGTTCTAGAATCAGAGGAGCTAGACTGAACAACGAGCAATTGCAGCAGGAACCAAGTGCTTGCCAGCACTTCACTGACGATACGGAAATGGAGAATGGGAGACATCGAGTGTTCAACTTCAAATTGTCCAATCTCGATCCCAATGAGATCAACGAGAAACTAAAAGAAATTTTTGAAAAATTAAATTGTGCTGCCAAAGTGAATCTGGCTCTTGGATTTATCTTGCGCAATGTGGACACAGACGAGTATCGGTACTTTTATGCGCATGAGAACAACATTTTCTTTGAAAAATCTCATTTGCTCTGCTCAAAAGGAGACTTGGTCTCTCTTCAAGACAGAGTAGAGAAAATGGATCTAGTGGAGACGTGCGCACAAGAGAGGGAAAATACAAAGTGGTGATTTGCTTTGACTACTAACGTAACAATATTCTGCGCTCTCCTAAATAACTTTCCAATGGGATGTATCGATGCTGTTCTTCCTGAACAGTTACTTAGACGACCAGATGTGAATTGTCTTGTATCGAACGGTTACGGTGAGACTTACAAAGATTATTTTTGCCTGTTCAGAGCTATAGCTGTTCATTTGTACGGATCATCTGAGTTGGAAACGAGTGCATCAAATTTGTTTAGTGCTTTTCTTCATGAATCTGGACATGACGCAATCAACTTCAGGGGAGTATCAATCGACCACCTCGTGTTTGTTGGAAATGCGATAAAGCATAACATCTTTATTTATGATATTGATATAGAGGAAGGAGAATTTGTCGGAGAACTTGCGAGAAGAAGTGTTGAAATGTATGAGAAAAATATTAACTTACTGCAATTCAACAACCATATATGCTACGTGGATGATATTAACACATTCTTTAAACGATTTCGTTGTCCCAGTTGCGATATATTTATAAAGCACGCAAGTAATTTCAACCGTCATTTAAAATCCTGCAAAGACCGAGTACAGCATATTCACCCAAAGAGTGTGTATACTCTGCGAGAGAGTTTGTTTGATAAACTCGATGCATTCGGTATTTCTTACAACGATGATCAAAAATTGTTTTAAAAACTTGGCTATTTTTGACTTTGAATCTATCTGCGTTCCCACCGAAGAGCTAAAAGATACAAATACAACTACTTGGATTGGGAAACATGAGCCAATATCTGTCTCCATTTCCTCCAATTTGATTGAAGAACCTGTGTTTCTATGTGACAAAGACCCTAAGAACCTGATTGTTTCTTTTGTCGAAGCTCCTGAGGAGTTAGCCAACAAGAGTAAAACCGAAATGTAAACAAAATTTGCTTCAATTCAGAAGATAATCAGTAGCCGAGTTAAAGCCATCTTTGAAAAATTGAACGAAAGGAAAGGTCACACAACTCCTGCATTTGATTTCGCAGATGCGTGTATTGAGGAGGAAGAAGAGGAAGCTGATATGTCTACTCAGTTCCTACAAATGCAGAAAAATCAACTTTCGGACTTGCAACAACACTTTGAGCGTTATATCAACACATTACCTGTATTTGGGTTCAACAGTGGAAAGTACGATTTGAATCTCATCAAATCCTATCTTCTACCTTATCTCATTCATGAACGGAATATTCAACCTACAGTTATCCAAAAGGCAAATCTTTTTGTTTCCTTCAAGTTCGGTGACGTTCAGTTCCTTGATCTTCTAAATTTCCTTGGAGGAGCTACATCTCTCGATTCATTCCTCAAAGCTTACAAGACCAGCGAGACTAAAGGATTCTTCCCATATGAATGGTTCGATTCCCCAAATAAATTGACGCAACTTTTCTACCCCCCTATGAATGTTTCTTCAGTAAATTGAAGGATCACAACGCCTTGGAGAAAGAATTCACTGATTTTACAAAATTTCTGAACAGTGGACTATCTCAACAAGAAGCTCTGAAAAAGTTGAGACTGAAAGACGTTCCCCCATCTGGAGTCGATAACTACAATTATTTGAAAGTGATTTGGGAGGAAGAGCAAATGTCTTCATTTAGAGATTTTGTCAAGTGGTAGAACAACAAGTATGTTGTTCTAACACTGGAAGCAATGCAAAAAAAGATGGAATTTTGCCACAACAAAGGAATCGAAATGTTAAAACTCGGATGTACCCTCCCCAATTGAGCAAACATTTGTCTTCACAAGTCAACAAATCACAAATTATTCCCATTTGTTGAAAGTGACAAGGAGTTACATGATAAAATACGCGAGGACATGACTGGTGGACCTTCTATTGTGTTCACAAGAAAGGCAGTAGTTGATCAAACCTACATCAGGAATTCACAAAATATATGCAAATCTATCGTGGGTATTGATGCTAGTCAACTCTATCCCTTTTCAATGTGTCAAGAAATGCCAACAAGGATTTACACACGATGGGAGCTCGACACAAATTCTCAAAAATTCAAAGCTCGAACCAATAAATCTCGAACATTTGAGAACATGGTCATGTCTTATCTCCAATCACAACGCCCAGAATGCACAATTGAAAGCTATTATTTAACCGGGAAACAGAAAAAGATTGACTGTTTTAGCGTGGACGGTTTTTGTGCTCATTGCGAGACAGTATTCAAAGCCATGGGTTGTTATTTCCATTTTTGCCCATGCCAAGAATCTCGAGCAAGTCTCTCGGAGGAGGAAATGCAGAGAGGAAACAGAAAAAAAGAACATGATGAACTGAGAAGAGATTATTTGAGAAACAAAGGATACAATATTGTTGAAGTCTGGGAGTGTAAATGGTGGGAAAGAGTTAAAGAAGAGGAAAATGTCAGAAATCACGTGAGGAAGAACTTTCCCTTCAAACTGCCTATGAAGCAAGAGTCTCTTTTAGCGAAAATAAGAGACGGGAAAATGTTTGGATATTTACAGTGCGATCTCGAAGTTCCAGACGGATTAAAGTACAAGTTCTCTAATTTCCCTCCCATTTTTAAGAACTTTAATGTCAGTCGAGCCGATTTTGGAGATTATATGAGAGAGTATGCAATTGAAAACAACCTTCTCAAACAACCTCAACGAATGTTGATTTCAAGCTTCAAGTTGGAAAATGGGACAATCATTACTCCTTTGCTCAACTTTTATCTCAGTCTTGGTCTGAAATGCACAAAAATTTATAGATTTGTACAATACACACCCAAAAAATGCTTCAACAATTTTGTTCAGTCAGTGGTAGATGCTAGAAGAGCGGGTGATGAAAATACTGATTCTAGCGTTGTGGCTGAGACAATGAAATTGTTGGGTAACAGCTCTTATGGATATCAAATTATGGAGAGAAGTAGATACACAGAGACCAAGTACCTGAATGATGAGAAGACGCACAAAGCAATCAATGGGAAAATGTTTAAGCGTCTGAACAATGTGTCAAAAGAAATTTACAAATTTGAGCTTGCAAAATCCAAAATTGAGCATCGAGAACCTATAATAGTTCGGTTTTTTATACTTCAATACGCTAAGCTACGTATGTTGGAGCTCTATTACAACTTTTTTGATAAATTTTGCGATGTTGACAAGTTTGAGGAGTTGGAAATGGACACCGATTCTCTTTATTTAGCGCTAGCGCACGAGAACTTGTACGATTGCATTAGACCTGCTAAAAAGGAAGACTGGGAGACTTTGCGAGAGAAGGACTGTGATGATTCCTTCAGAGCAGATGCCTCACACAATGTTGCTCAAAGCACAAGAAGCACGATAAAAGAGAGCCAGGACTCTTCAAAGAAGAATTCAGATGCACCGAAATGATTTATCTCCGCAGTAAAACCTATTGCTGCTACGATGCCAAGTCTGACAAGTACAAATTTAGTAGCAAAGGCCTGAACAAAAGAACTCTGGAGGAGACTGGAGATGGACCAATGGAAAAATATCTACGAGTGATGGATGAAATTATCAACCTTACTTCGACAAACAGAGGGTTCAGAACAATAAATCATTGCGTTGCTACATATGAACAGACGAAGAAAGGGCTGTCCTATTTCTATCCCAAACGAGTAGTTCTAGCTGACGGTATCCATACCGAACCCCTCAAATTGTAGAGTTTTTATAATAATTTTTCTTTTTGTTGTTTAATATCTGATATTTTCATTATTTTGTCTTTGTGATTTTTTGTAACTATGCTATATAATTTATACCTATTTAATGTAATTGTTCGAGTGATTTTGTAGTTTGATATGCATAATTTATACTGTGTCTGTTATTTATAACTTTTCGAATTCAATTTTTTAATAAAAGATGTCATTTTTAACCAATCAGAAGAGAGTATTTAGAATTTATTGAAAAAACTATAAACTGCTAAAAAAATACATACGTCGATTATTAATGGAGCGGATCCTAATTATCTAGTCCAGTAAGCGCGGACCATTAATAGCCAAAATTTTGACCCCGAGCGACTACTATGACGTAATTTTAACCCAAAAAGAGAAAATTTTGCAAAAAATTCTGCAAAAATTCTGCAAAAAAGATCCTATTCCTAATCTTAATACATGTCAACGACTATAACTAATCTTAATACATGTCGGCGGCTATACCTAATCTTAATACATGTAGCCTATACCTAATCTTAATACATGGCGGCGGCTATATCTAATCTTAATACATGGCGGCGGCTATAACTAATCTTAATACATGGTGGCGGCTATACCTAATCTTAATACATGTAGCCCATACCTAATCTTTATACATTAAGACCGCTATACCTAATCTTAATACGTGCTAATCTATTCCCTATCTTAATACATTAGGTAAGACCCTAAGCCGTCAAACCCGCTATAACCAATCTTAATGCATGGGGTCTTCACCCCCCCCGGACTGTCGCTCACCCTATTACTACTAGAGTATAGGGTACACTTGTGACCGAGAATACGAGACGAATCCAAAATGTGGTATTGGTAGTGGCGCAAAAACTATTCAGTTTTCGATTTCAAAATTTCAAAATTTGAATGTTTTAATTACTTCTCTGCTTCCTAACCAGATCTATACAGACCTCCTTCAACCACAGTCTTTCATTTAAGCAGTTTGCACATATTTTTGCAACGGAAACAGGAACGGGGAACGGAACCAGTACAAAAATTTTTCGAAAAGTAAAACAAATATAAGCAATCATGTCCGCAAAATAGGTAGTCAATTTTTTACTAATAACATTTGGACAGTTGCGTGCGTAATATAGAAAGCCAAATAATTTTCGGTGTCACAATGTGGTTTCTGTTTTTTTGATAGAAAAAACATTAACTGAATAGTTTTTTTCAAAAAAATTTTTTAAGCCAAAAACATTTCAAAGAGAAGCAATGCGCTTATTGCAAAAGTTGCCCATAGAACAAGGATAAAGACCATGCTGAAATTGTTAGTGATAGTTGAAACCCTAAAATCAACCAAATTGCTGCTTTTATGGGGAAAACAAACGTAATTATTCGATAAGTTTTCCCGATAGGAAACCAACACAGAATATAATATATAGAGGGGGTTGTTGAGAATGAAAAAAGTTTTGATAAATCCTCAAACTAATAAACAAACTTTTATATAGTGTATGCTGCAGATTGTGACCAAGAATACCAGACGAATTCAAATTGTGGTATTGCGAGAGGCGCAAAACTCTTTCAGCTTTGGATTTCAATATTTCAAAATTTTTGATGCTTTAATTACTTCTCTGCTCCCTAACCAGATCTCTCCAGACATCCTCCAACCACTATATTTCAATTTATTCAATTTGTACATACTTTTGGAGATGAACCAGGAATTGAACCAGGACAATGATATTTCAAAAATATAACACATATATGCAATCATATCTGCCACATAGGTAGTCGATTTTGAACTAGTAATATTTGGACAATTGCGTGCGTAATGGAAAAAGCCAAACACTTTTTGGTGTCGCGAAGTGGTTTCTGCTTTTTTAAATGGAAAAAACATAAACTGGTTAGTTTTTCAAGATAACAGTTGAGGCCAAAAAAAAACAAATTTAAATGAGAAGCAATGCGCTTATTGCATTACTTGCTCGTACAACCAGGATTCGAACCGTGCTTACATTGTTACTAATGGTTTAAACGCGACAATCAACCAAAATGATCCTTTTGAAGGCAGACAAACCTAATCATTAGATAAGCTTTCCCAATAGGAAAACAAAACAGAAGAAAATAAGTGGAAAGGAGTTGTTGAGCACAAAAAATAGCTAAGGTAATTCCTTAAATTAACAAGCAAACAGTTATACAGGTTATTCAGCATTGTGTGACCGACAATATTGTGACCAAAACGAAGTGTGTTATAAGATGAGGCGCAAAGTATTTTCATATTTGCCGTTAATATGAATTAGTCCAACTTGTTGGTTCCCGGTTTTTCCAACTATTGGTATCAAGAGTATCAGAATAGCATTTGATTGCCTTCTTCTTTTCTCTGCTTCATTAGTTAGATGTTCTGAGATGACATTCAACCACAATTCTTTAGTTTAAGCAAAAAATTCTTACCTGGTTGTTTTCGTATTTGATATTTTTATGAATATCTTTTCTTCTGTATCAGTGACCGAACATGATAATTTGATAATTATGTACATCGAATGTGTTATGCTTAACTGCGAGAGAGCTTAGGGGACAATTTTCTAAGCCTAAATGAACTTGTTTTTTATATGAACCTTTCAGTTTTGATACAGTTTTGGGCGTTGGGCTGTCCCAATTCTCATATCCCTCCTTGTAAAAATATTTAAGTTAATCGGGTCAGCCTTTTATGGAAAAGATTGATCTCCTGTTGCTAACACTTCAAACGTTCGCATTTTTAAAACTTTTTTGGTAAAAATCTAAGAACTCCGGGTCCGTTTATAAGAGGGGCAGTGCTCATCAACTTATACAAAATCTACCCAAGGCCTTCTTTTCTTAAAAAGCAACAAAATTTTTTAAGTTATCAACACTGATAAGGGTTTCAGCACTGAAAATGTTAGTGATGGTTCAAACCCGAAGGTAAACCAAATTGCTGTTTTTGAGGGCAAACAAACGTGATCATTTGATAAGGTTTCCCAAAAGGAAACTAAACAGAAGAAAACACATTGAGGGAGTTTTTGAGAATAAAAAAAAATTGATACATCCTTAAACTAACAAAAAAAAACTTTTATATAGGGTATGCTGCAACTTGTGACCGAGAAGACGAGACGACTCCAAAATGTGGTATTAGGAGAGGCGCAAAACTCTTTCAGTTTTTAATTTCAAAGTATCAATATTTGATTGTTTTAATTACTTCTCTGCTTCCTAACCAGATCTCTCCAGACATCCTTCAACCAAAATTTATCATTTTAAACAATTTTTACGCACTTGGTTGTTTGTATAGTTAAAAAGTTACGTTGATAAATTCTTCACTGAAACAGAAAATGAATAAAGGTACGTCGGATGTTTTATATAACGCTGCGCGGGAGCTTAGGGGACAACAGCCTGAGCCTAATTTTGAGAACTCGGGTCGAGGAACTCGTCAAAATTTATGTAAGAAATGCGCTGACAACCGCTGAAAAAAAAATATTTTTCAGCGGATAAATCTTACACATTAATTTGCTTTAGCTGGTTATTTTTCAGCACTTTCTTACATCATTTCAGCTCTTTTCACCAGATTAAGCGGATATTTATATAAGATCCAACTGCTGAAAATAAAATTTTTTAGCGGCTGTCAGCGCATTTCTTACATAACTTTCATGACTTACAATAAACAATATCAGCACTTATCTTATGCATTTTCAACGGTTCCCTTGTACAAGTTGAAACTTTTTGAGTTGTTTTTCCTGCTGTACATTCAGAGGCAGCAACTGTGCAAGACTAAAATTCATTGCACTAGGGCAGTTCAACGTAAAAACAGTTGGATATCTGCCAAAAGACTTAAGAATTGCTCTTCAGAAGTGCAAAAGGTGAAGGAGCCTACATGCTGACTACGTTATAAGCAATAGTGATCAAAAAAAGTTGCACGTAAAGTTATGTAGGAAAAGCGCTGAATCTGTTGAACTTAATATTTTCACGAGTGCTGAAAATATGTAAGAAAGGCGCCGACAACCGCTGAAAAAAAATTTTCAGCGGTTAAATCTTACATATTAATTTGCTTTAGCTGGTTATTTTTCAGCACTTTCTTAGATAATTTCAGCTCTTTTCAGCAGATTGAGCGGATAATTATAAAGGATCCAACTGCTGAAAATAAAATTTTTCAGCGGCTGTCAGCGCATTTCTTACATAACTTTCAGGACTTAAATTACACAATATCAGAACTTATCTTATGCATTTTCAACGGTTTCCTTGTACATGTTGAAACGTTTTGAGTTTTTTTTCTTGTTGTACATTCATAAGCAGCAACTGTGCAAGACTAAAAAGCATTGCACTAGGGCAGTTCAACGTAAAGACAGTTGGATATCTGCCAAAAGACTTAAGAATTGCTCTTCAGAAGTGCAAAAGGTGAAGGAGCCTACATGCTGACTACGTTATAAGCAATAGTGATCAAAAAAAGTTGCACGTAAAGTTATGTAGGAAAAGCGCTGAATCTGTTGAACTTAATATTTTCACGAGTGCTGAAAATATGTAAGAAAGGCGCCGACAACCGCTGAAAAAAAATTTTCAGCGGTTAAATCTTACATATTAATTTGCTTTAGCTGGTTATTTTTCAGCACTTTCTTAGATAATTTCAGCTCTTTTCAGCAGATTAAGCGGATAATTATAAAGGATCCAACTGCTGAAAATAAAATTTTTCAGCGGCTGTCAGCGCATTTCTTACATAACTTTCAGGACTTAAATTACACAATATCAGAACTTAACTTACGCATTTTCAACGGTTTCCTTGTACATGTTGAAACGTTTTGAGTTGTTTTTCTTGTTGTACATTCATAAGCAGCAACTGTGCAAGACTAAAAAGCATTGCACTAGGGCAGTTCAACGTAAAGACAGTTGGATATCTGCCAAAAGACTTAAGAATTGCTCTTCAAAAGTGCAAAAGTTGAAGGAGCCTACATGCTGACTACGTTATAAGCAATAGTAATCAAACAAATTGCACGTAGAGTTATGTAAGAAAAGCGCTGAATCTGCTGAACTCAAAATTTTCACGGGTGCTGAAAATATGTAAGAAAGGCGCCGACAACCGCTGAAAAAAATTTTTTTCAGCGGTTAAATCTTACATATTAATTTGCTTTAGCTGGTTTTTTTTCAGCACTTTCGTACATAATTTCAGCGCTTTTCAGCAGATTAAGCGGATATTTATATAAGATCCAGCTGCTGAAAATAAAATTTTTCAGCGGCTGTCAGCGCATTTCTTACATAACTTTCAGGACTTACATTACACAATATCAGAACTTATCTTATGCATTTTCAACAGTTTCCTTGTACAAGTTGAAAATTTTGAGTTGTTTTTCTTGTTGTACATTCAAAAGCAGCAACTGGGCAAGACTAAAAAGCATTGCACTAGGGCAGTTCAACGTAAAAACAAATGGATATCTGCCAAAAGACTTAAGAATTGCTCTTCAGAAGTGCAAAAGGTGAAGGAGCCTACATGCTGACTACGTTATAAGCAATAGTGATCGAACAAATTGCATGTGAAGTTATGTTGGAAAAGCGCTGAATCTGCCGAATCTAAAATTTTCACGACTGCTGAAATTATATACCAAAGTCGTTGACAACCGCTGAAAAAAATGTTTTTCAGCGGGTAAATCTTACATTTTAATTTGCTTAATCTGGTTATTTTTCAGCACTTTCTTACATAATTTCAGCTCTTTTCAGCAGATTAAGCGGATATTTATATAAGATCCAGCTGCTGAAAATAAAATTTTTCAGCGGCTGTCAGCGCATTTCTTACATAACTTTCAGGACTTACATTACACAATATCAGCACTTATCTTATGCATTTTCAACGGTTTACTTGTACAAGTTGAAACTTTTTGAGTTGTTTTTCCTTCTATACATCCAGAAGCAGCAACTGTGCAAGAGTAAAAAGCATTGCACTAGGTCAGCTCAACGTAAAAACAGTTGGATATCTGCCAAAAGACTTAAGAACTGCTGTTCGGAAGTGCAAAAGGTGAAGGAGCCTAGATGCTGACTACGTTATAAGCAATAGTGATCAAACAAATTGCACGTAAAGTTATGTAAAAAAAAGGCTGAATCTGCTGAACTTAAAAATTTCACGAGAGCTGAAATTATGTAAGAACGGCGCTGACAACCGCTGAAAAAAGTAATTTTCAGCGGGTAAATCTTACATATTAATTTGCTTAATCTGGTTATTTTTCAGCGCTTTCTTACAGAATTTCAGCTCTTTTCAGCAGGTTAAGCGCATATTTTTAAAAGATCCAACTGCTGAAAATAAAATTTTTCAGCGGTTGTCAGCGCAATTCTTACATAACTTTCAGGACTTACATTACACAATATCAGCACTTATCTTATGCATTTTCAACGGTTTCCTTGTACAATTTGAAACTTTTTGAGTTGTTTTTCCTGCTGTACATTCAGAAGCAGCAACTGTGCAAGACTAGAAGCATTACACTAGGGCAGTTCAACGTAAAAACAGTTGAATATCTGCCAAAAGACTTAAGAATTGCTCTTCAGAAGTGCAAAAGTTGAAGGAGCCTACATGCTGACTACGTTATAAGCAAAATTGATTGAACAAACTGCACGTAAAGTTATGTAGGAAAAGCGCTGAATCTGCTGAACCTAAAAATTTCACGAGTGCTGAAATTGTGTAAGAAAGGCGCTGAATCCGCTGAATTAAAAATTTGCGGAAAAAATTTACTTTTGGAATTGAACCAGGAATTGAACCAGGACAATAATATTTCAAAGATAAAACACATATGTGCATTCATATATGCCACATAGGTAGTCGATTTTGAACTAGAAATATTTGGACAATTGCGTGCGTAATGGAAAAAGCCAAACACTTTTTGGTGTCGCGAAGTGGTTTCTGCTTTTTTAAATGGAAAAAACATAAACTGGTTAGTTTTTCAAGATAACAGTTGAGGCCAAAAAAAAACAAATTTAAATGAGAAGCAATGCGCTTATTGCATTACTTGCTCGTACAACCAGGATTCAGACCGTGCTGACATTGTTGCTAATGTTTTAAACGCGAAAATCAACCAAAATGATCCTTTTGAAGGCAGACAAACCTAATCATTAGTTAAGCTTTCCCAATAGGAAAACAAAACAGAAGAAAATAAGTGGAAAAGAGTTGTTGAGCACAAGATGATAGCTTAGGTAATTCCGTAAATTAACAAGGACACAGTTATACAGGTTATTCTGTATTGTGTGATCAACAATATTGTGACCAAAACGAAGTGTGTGATAAGATGAGGCGCAAAGTATTTTCATATTTCCCGTTAATATGAATTAGTCCAACATGTTGGTTCCCGGTTTTTTTCCAACTATTGGTATCAAGAGTATCAGAATAGCATTTGATTGCCTTCTTCTTTTCTCTGCTTCATTAGTTAGATGTTCTGAGATGACCTTCAACCACAATTCTTTAGTTTAAGCAAAAAATTCTTACCTGGTTGTTTTCTTATTTGATATTTTTATGAATATCTTTTCTTCTGTATCAGTGACCTAACATGATCATTTGATAATTATGTACATCGAATGTGTTATGCACAACTGCGAGAGAGCTTAGGGGACAATTTTCTAAGCCTAAATGAACTTATTTTTTATATGAACCTTTCAGTTTTGATACAGTTTTGGGCGTTGGGCTGTCCCAATTCTCATATCCCTCCTTGTAAAAATATTTAAGTTAATCGGGTCAGCCTTTTATGGAAAAGATTGATCTCCTGTTGCTAACACTTCAAACGTTCGCATTTTTAAAACTTTTTTGGTAAAAATCTAAGAACCCCGGGTCCGTTTATAAGAGGGGCAGTGCTCATCAACTTATACAAAATCTACCCAAGGCCTTCTTTTCTTAAAAAGCAACAAAATTTTTTAAGTTATCAACACTGATAAGGGTTTCAGCACTGAAAATGTTAGTGATGGTTCAAACCCGAAGGTAAACCAAATTGCTGTTTTTGAGGGCAAACAAACGTGATCATTTGATAAGGTTTACCAAAAGGAAACAAAACAGAAGAAAACACATTGAGGGAGTTTTTGAGAATAAAATAAAATTGATACATCCTTAAACTAACAAAAAAAAACTTTTATATAGGGTATGCTGCAACTTGTGACCGAGAAGAGGAGACGAATCCAAAATGTGGTATTAGGAGAGGCGCAAAACTCTTTCAGTTTTGAATTTCAATGTTTCAATATTTGATTGTTTTAAATACTTCTCTGCTTCCGAACCAGATCTCTCCAGACATCCTTCAACCATAATTTATCATTTAAAACATTTTTTACGCACTTGGTTGTTTGTATAGTTAAAAAGTTACGTTGATAAATTCTTCACTAAAACAGAAAATGAATATAGGTACGTCGGATGTTTTATATAACGCTGCGCGGGAGCTTAGGGGACAACAACTTGAGCCTATTTTCGAGAGCTCGGGTCGAGGAACTCGTCAAAATTTATGTAAGAAATGCGCTGACAACCGCTGAAAAAAAATATTTTTCAGCGGATAAATCTTACAAATTAATTTGCCTTAGCTGATTATTTTTCAGCACTTTCTTACATAATTTCAGCTCTTTTCAGCAGATTAGGCGGATAATCATAAAGGATCCAACTGCTGAAAATAAAATTTTTCAGGGGCTCTCAGCGCATTTCTTACATAAATTCCTTGTACAAGTTGTACAAGGAATTTATGTAAGAGTACAAGTTGAAATTTTTTGAGTTGTTTTTCCTAATGTAAATTCAAAAGCAGCAACTGGGCAAGACTAAAAAGCATTGCACTAGGGCAGTTCAACGTAAAAACAAATGGATATCTGCCAAAAGACTTAAGAATTGCTCTTCAGAAGTGCAAAAGGTGAAGGAGCCTACATGCTGACTACGTTATAAGCAATAGTGATCAAACAAATTGCACGTGAAGTTATGTTGGAAAAGCGCTGAATCTGCCGAATCTAAGATTTTCACGAGTGCTGAAATTTTGTAAGAAAGGCGCTGACAACCTCTGAAAAAAAAGGTTTTTCAGCGAGTAAATCTTACATATTAATTTTCTTAATCTAATTTTTCTTCAGCACTTTCTTACATAATTTAGCACTTTTCAGCAGATTAAGCGGATAATTATATAAGATCCTACTGCTGAAAAAAAAATTTTTTCAGCGGCTGTCAGCGCATTCCTTACATAACTTTCAGGACTTGCATTACACAATATCAGCACTTATCTTATGCATTTTCAACGGTTTCCGTGTACAAGTTGAAACTTTTTGAGTTGTTTTTCCTGCTGTACATTCAGAAGCAACAACTGTGCAAGACTAAAAAGCATTGCACTAGGGCAGCTCAACGTAAAAACAGTTGGATATCTGCCAAAAGTCTTAAGAACTGCTCTTCAGAAGTGCAAAAGGTGAAGGAGCCTACATGCTGACTACGTTATAAGCAATAGTGATCAAACAAATTGCACGTGAAGTTATGTTGGAAAAGCGCTGAATCTGCCGAATCTAAGATTTTCACGAGTGCTGAAATTTTGTAAGAAAGGCGCTGACAACCGCTGAAAAAAAAGGTTTTTCAGCGAGTAAATCTTACATATTAATTTTCTTAATCTAATTTTTCTTCAGCACTTTCTTACATAATTTAGCACTTTTCAGCAGATTAAGCGGATAATTATATAAGATCCTACTGCTGAAAAAAAAAATTTTTCAGCGGCTGTCAGCGCATTCCTTACATAACTTTCAGGACTTGCATTACACAATATCAGCACTTATCTTATGCATTTTCAACGGTTTCCGTGTACAAGTTGAAACTTTTTGAGTTGTTTTTCCTGCTGTACATTCAGAAGCAACAACTGTGCAAGACTAAAAAGCATTGTACTAGGGCAGCTCAACGTAAAAACAGTTGGATATCTGCCAAAAGTCTTAAGAACTGCTCTTCAGAAGTGCAAAAGGTGAAGGAGCCTACATGCTGACTACGTTATAAGCAATAGTGATCAAACAAATTGCACGTAAAGTTATGTAAGAAAAGCGCTGAATCTGCTGAACTTAAAATTTTCACGAGTGCTGAAATTATGTAAGAAAGGCGCTGAGAACCGCTGAAAAAAATATTTTTCAGCGGGTAAATCTTACATATT
The DNA here is from genome assembly GCF_964194025.1 of Convolutriloba macropyga. Classification (NCBI taxonomy): domain Eukaryota; kingdom Metazoa; phylum Xenacoelomorpha; order Acoela; family Convolutidae; genus Convolutriloba; species Convolutriloba macropyga. Next base: position 43,808,848 of record NC_134479.1, read on the forward strand.
AAATTTGTTAATCTGGTTTTTTTTCAGCACTTTCTTACATAATTTCAGCTCTTTTCAGCAGATTAAGCGGATACTTATAAAAGATACAACTACTGACAATAAAATTTTTCAGCGGCTAAAAGCGCATTTCTTACATAACTTTCAGGACTTACATTACACAATATCAGCACTTATCTTATGCATTTTCAACGGTTTCCTTGTACAATTTGAAACTATTTGAGTTGTTTTTCCTGCTGTACATCCAGAAGCAGCAACTCTGCAAGACTAAAAAGCATTGCACTAGGGCAGTTCAACGTAAAGACAGTTGGATATCTGCCAAAAGACTTAAGAATTGCTCTTCAGAATGCAAAGGTGAAGGAGCCTACATGCTGACTACGTTATAAGCAATAGTGATCAAACAAATTTCACGTAAAGTTATGTAAGAAAAGCGCTGGATCTGCTGAACTTAAAATTTTCACGAGTGCTCAAATTTTGTAAGAAAGGCGCTGACAACCGCTGGAAAAAAATGTTTTTCATCGAGTAAATCTTACATATTAATTTGCTTAATCTAATTATTTTTCAGCACTTTCTTACATAATTTAGCTCTTTTCAGCAGATTAAGCGGATAATTATATAAGATCCTACTGCTGAAAATAAAAGGTTTCAGCGGCTGTCAGCGCATTCCTTACATAACTTTCAGGAATTGCATTACACAGTATCAGCACTTATCTTATGCATTTTCAACGGTTTCCGTGTACAAGTTGGAACTTTTTGAGTTGTTTTCCTGCTGTACATTCAGAAGCAGCAACTGTGCAAGACTAAAAAGCATTGCACTAGGGCACCTCAACGTAAAAACAGTTGGATATCTACCAAAAGTCTTAAGAACTGCTTTTCAGAAGTGCAAAAGGTGAAGGAGCCTACATGCTGACTACGTTATAAGCAATAGTGATCAAACAAATTGCACGTAAAGTTATGTAAGAAAAGCGCTGAATCTGCTGAACTTAAAATTTTCACGAGTGCTGAAATTATGTAAGAAAGGCGCTGACAACCACTGTAAAAAATATTTTTCAGCGGGTAAATCATACATATTAATTTGCTTAATCTGGTTATTATTCAGCGCTTTCTTACATAATTTCAGCTCTTTTCAGCAGATTAAGCGGATAATTATATAAGATCCAACTGCTGAAAAAAAATTTTCAGCGGCTGTCAGCGCATTTCTTATATAACTTTCAGGACTTACATTACACAATATCAGCACTAATCTTATGCATTTTCAACGGTTTCCGTGTACAAGTTGGAACTTTTTGAGTTGTTTTTCCTGCTGTACATTCAGAAGCAGCAACTGTGCAAGACTAAAAAGCATTGCACTAGGGCACCTCAACGTAAAAACAGTTGGATATCTACCAAAAGTCTTAAGAACTGCTTTTCAGAAGTGCAAAAGGTGAAGGAGCCTACATGCTGACTACGTTATAAGCAATAGTGATCAAACAAATTGCACGTAAAGTTATGTAAGAAAAGCGCTGAATCTGCTGAACTTAAAATTTTCACGAGTGCTGAAATTATGTAAGAAAGGCGCTGACAACCGCTGAAAAAAAAATATTTTTCAGCGGGTAAATCTTACATATTAATTTGCTTAATCTGGTTATTTTTGAGCACTTTCTCACATAATTTCAGCTATTTTCAGCAGATTAAGCGGATAATTATATAAGATCCAAATGCTGAAAAAAAATTCAGCGGCTGTCAGCGCATTTCTTACATAACTTTCAGGACTTACATTACACAATATAAGCACTTATCTTATGCAAATTCAACGGTTTCCTTGTACAATTTGAAACTATTTGAGTTGTTTTTCCTGCTGTACATTCAGAAGCAGCAACTGTGCAAGACTAAAAAGCATTGCACTAGGGCACCTCAACGTAAAAACAGTTGGATATCTACCAAAAGTCTTAAGAACTGCTTTTCAGAAGTGCAAAAGGTGAAGGAGCCTACATGCTGACTACGTTATAAGCAATAGTGATCAAACAAATTGCACGTAAAGTTATGTAAGAAAAGCGCTGAATCTGCTGAACTTAAAATTTTCACGAGTGCTGAAATTATGTAAGAAAGGCGCTGACAACCGCTGAAAAAAAAATATTTTTCAGCGGGTAAATCTTACATATTAATTTGCTTAATCTGGTTATTTTTGAGCACTTTCTCACATAATTTCAGCTATTTTCAGCAGATTAAGCGGATAATTATATAAGATCCAAATGCTGAAAAAAAAATTCAGCGGCTGTCAGCGCATTTCTTACATAACTTTCAGGACTTACATTACACAATATAAGCACTTATCTTATGCAAATTCAACGGTTTCCTTGTACAATTTGAAACTATTTGAGTTGTTTTTCCTGCTGTACATTCAGAAGCAGCAACTGTGCAAGACTAAAAAGCATTGCACTAGGGCACCTCAACGTAAAAACAGTTGGATATCTACCAAAAGTCTTAAGAACTGCTTTTCAGAAGTGCAAAAGGTGAAGGAGCCTACATGCTGACTACGTTATAAGCAATAGTGATCAAACAAATTGCACGTAAAGTTATGTAAGAAAAGCGCTGAATCTGCTGAACTTAAAATTTTCACGAGTGCTGAAATTATGTAAGAAAGGCGCTGACAACCGCTGAAAAAAAATATTTTTCAGCGGGTAAATCTTACATATTAATTTGCTTAATCTGGTTATTTTTGAGCACTTTCTCACACAATTTCAGCTATTTTCAGCAGATTAAGCGGATAATTATATAAGATCCAAATGCTGAAAAAAAAATTCAGCGGCTGTCAGCGCATTTCTTACATAACTTTCAGGACTTACATTACACAATATAAGCACTTATCTTATGCAAATTCAACGGTTTCCTTGTACAATTTGAAACTATTTGAGTTGTTTTTCCCGCTGTACATCAAGAAGCAGCAACTCTGCAAGACTAAAAAGCATTGCACTAGGGCAGTTCAACGTAAAGACAGTTGGATATCTGCCAAAAGACTTAAGAATTGCTCTTCAGAATGCAAAGGTGAAGGAGCCTACATGCTGACTACGTTAGAAGCAATAGTGATCAAACAAATTTCACGTAAAGTTATGTAAGAAAAGCGCTGGATCTGCTGAACTTAAAATTTTCACGAGTGCTGAAATTTTGTAAGAAAGGCGCTGACAACCGCCGGAAAAAAATGTTTTTCAGCGAGTAAATCTTTCATATTAATTTGCTTAATCTAATTATTTTTCAGCACTTTCTTACATAATTTAGCTCTTTTCAGCAGATTAAGCGGATAATTATATAAGATCCTACTGCTGAAAATAAAAGTTTTCAGCGGCTGTCAGCGCATTCCTTACATAACTTTCAGGAATTGCATTACACAGTATCAGCACTTATCTTATGCATTTTCAACGGTTTCCGTGTACAAGTTGGAACTTTTTGAGTTGTTTTTCCTGCTGTACATTCAGAAGCAGCAACTGTGCAAGACTAAAAAGCATTGCACTAGGGCACCTCAACGTAAAAACAGTTGGATATCTACCAAAAGTCTTAAGAACTGCTTTTCAGAATTGCAAAAGGTGAAGGAGCCTACATGCTGACTACGTTATAAGCAATAGTGATCAAACAAATTGCACGTAAAGTTATGTAAGAAAAGCGCTGAATCTGCTGAACTTAAAATTTTCACGAGTGCTGAAATTATGTAAGAAAGGCGCTGACAACCACTGTAAAAAATATTTTTCAGCGGGTAAATCATACATATTAATTTGCTTAATCTGGTTATTATTCAGCGCTTTCTTACATAATTTCAGCTCTTTTCAGCAGATTAAGCGGATAATTATATAAGATACAACTGCTGAAAAAAAAATTTCAGCGGCTGTCAGCGCATTTCTTATATAACTTTCAGGACTTACATTACACAATATCAGCACTAATCTTATGCATTTTCAACGGTTTCCTTGTACAAGTTGAAACTTTTTGAGTTGTTTTTCCTGCTGTACATCCAGAAGCAGCAACTCTGCAAGACTAAAAAGCATTGCACTAGGGCAGTTCAACGTAAAAACAGTTGGATATCTACCAAAAGACTTAAGAATTGCTCTTCAGAAGTGCAAAAGCCGAAGGAGCCTAGATGCTGACTACGGTATAAGCAATAGTGATCAAACAAATTGCACGTAAAGTTATGTAGGAAAAGCGCTGAATCTGTTGAACTTAATATTTTCACGAGTGCTGAAATTATGTAAAAAAGGCGCTGACAATCGCTGAAAAAAAAATATTTTTCAGCGGGTAAATCTTACATATTAATTTGCTTAATCTGGTTATTTTTGAGCACTTTCTCACATAATTTCAGCTATTTTCAGCAGATTAAGCGGATAATTATGTAAGATCCAAATGCTGAAAAAAAAATTCAGCGGCTGTCAGCGCATTTCTTACATAACTTTCAGGACTTACATTACACAATATAAGCACTTATCTTATGCAAAATCAACGGTTTCCTTTGTACAAGTTGAAACTTTTTGAGTTGTTTTTCCTGCTGTACATCCAGAAGCAGCAACTGTGCAAGACTAAAAAGCATTGCACTAGGGCAGTTCAACGTAAAGACAGTTGGATATCTGCCAAAAGACTTAAGAATTGCTCTTCAGAAGTTCAAAGGTGAAGGAGCCTACATGCTGACTACGTTATAAGCAATAGTGATCAAACAAATTTCACGTAAAGTTATGTAAGAAAAGCGCTGGATCTGCTGAACTTAAAATTTTCACGAGTGCTGAAATTTTGTAAGAAAGGCGCTGACAACCGCTGGAAAAAAAATGTTTTTCAGCGAGTAAATCTTACATATTAATTTGCTTAATCTAATTTTTTTTCAGCACTTTCTTACATAATTTAGCACTTTTCAGAAGATTAAGCGGATAATTATATAAGATCCTCCTGCTGAAAATACAATTTTTCAGCGGCTGTCAGCGCATTCCTTACATAACTTTCAGGACTTGCATTACACAATATCAGCACTTATCTTATGCATTTTCAACGGTTTCCGTGTACAAGTTGAAACTTTTTGAGTTGTTTTTCCTGCTGTACATTCAGAAGCAGCAACTGTGCAAGACTAAAAAGCATTGCACTAGGGCAGCTCAACGTAAAAACAGTTGGATATCTGCCAAAAGTCTTAAGAACTGCTCTTCAGAAGTGCAAAAGGTGAAGGAGCCTACATGCTGACTACGTTATAAGCAATAGTGATCAAACAAATTTCACGTAAAGTTATGTAAGAAAAGCGCTGGATCTGCTGAACTTAAAATTGTCATGAGTGCTGAAATTATGTAAGAAAGGCGCTGACAACCGCTGAAAAAAATATTTTTCAGCGGGTAAATCTTACATATTAATTTGGTTAATCTGGTTATTTTTCAGCACTTTCTTACATAATTTCAGCTCTTTTCAGCAGATTAAGCGGATACTTATATAAAATACAACTACTGACAATAAAATTTTTCAGCGGCTAAAAGCGCATTTCTTACATAATTTTCAGGACTTACATTACACAATATCAGCACTTATCTTATGCATTTTCAACGGTTTCCGTGTACAAGTTGAACCTTTTTGAGTTGTTTTTCCTGCTGTACATTCAGAAGCAGCAATTGTGCAAGACTAAAAAGCATTAAACTAGGGCAGCTCAACGTAAAAACAGTTGGATATCTGCCAAAAGTCTTAAGAACTGCTCTTCAGAAGTGCAAAAGGTGAAGGAGCCTACATGCTGACTACGTTATAAGCAATAGTGATCAAACAAATTTCACGTAAAGTTATGTAAGAAAAGCGCTGGATCTGCTGAACTTAAAATTTTCACGAGTGCTGAAATTATGTAAGAAAGGCGCTGACAACCGCTGAAAAAAATATTTTTCAGCGGGTAAATCTTACATATTAATTTGGTTAATCTGGTTATTTTTCAGCACTTTCTTACATAATTTCAGCTCTTTTCAGCAGATTAAGCGGATACTTATATAAAATACAACTACTGACAATAAATTTTTTCAGCGGCTAAAAGCGCATTTCTTACATAACTTTCAGGACTTACATTACACAATATAAGCACTTATCTTATGCAAAATCAACGGTTTCCTTGTACAAGTTGAAACTTTTTGAGTTGTTTTTCCTGCTGTACATCCAGAAGCAGCAACTGTGCAAGACTAAAAAGCATTGCACTAGGGCAGTTCAACGTAAAGACAGTTGGATATCTGCCAAAAGACTTAAGAATTGCTCTTCAGAAGTTCAAAGGTGAAGGAGCCTACATGCTGACTACGTTATAAGCAATAGTGATCAAACAAATTTCACGTAAAGTTATGTAAGAAAAGCGCTGGATCTGCTGAACTTAAAATTTTCACGAGTGCTGAAATTTTGTAAGAAAGGCGCTGACAACCGCTGGAAAAAAATGTTTTTCAGCGAGTAAATCTTACATATTAATTTGCTTAATCTAATTTTTTTTCAGCACTTTCTTACATAATTTAGCACTTTTCAGCAGATTAAGCGGATAATTATATAAGATCCTCCTGCTGAAAATACAATTTTTCAGCGGCTGTCAGCGCATTCCTTACATAACTTTCAGGACTTGCATTACACAATATCAGCACTTATCTTATGCATTTTCAACGGTTTCCGTGTACAAGTTGAAACTTTTTGAGTTGTTTTTCCTGCTGTACATTCAGAAGCAGCAACTGTGCAAGACTAAAAAGCATTGCACTAGGGCAGCTCAACGTAAAAACAGTTGGATATCTGCCAAAAGTCTTAAGAACTGCTCTTCAGAAGTGCAAAAGGTGAAGGAGCCTACATGCTGACTACGTTATAAGCAATAGTGATCAAACAAATTTCACGTAAAGTTATGTAAGAAAAGCGCTGGATCTGCTGAACTTAAAATTGTCATGAGTGCTGAAATTATGTAAGAAAGGCGCTGGCAACCGCTGAAAAAAATATTTTTCAGCGGGTAAATCTTACATATTAATTTGGTTAATCTGGTTATTTTTCAGCACTTTCTTACATAATTTCAGCTCTTTTCAGCAGATTAAGCGGATACTTATATAAAATACAACTACTGACAATAAAATTTTTCAGCGGCTAAAAGCGCATTTCTTACATAATTTTCAGGACTTACATTACACAATATCAGCACTTATCTTATGCATTTTCAACGGTTTCCGTGTACAAGTTGAACCTTTTTGAGTTGTTTTTCCTGCGGTACATTCAGAAGCAGCAATTGTGCAAGACTAAAAAGCATTAAACTAGGGCAGCTCAACGTAAAAACAGTTGGATATCTGCCAAAAGTCTTAAGAACTGCTCTTCAGAAGTGCAAAAGGTGAAGGAGCCTACATGCTGACTACGTTATAAGCAATAGTGATCAAACAAATTTCACGTAAAGTTATGTAAGAAAAGCGCTGGATCTGCTGAACTTAAAATTTTCACGAGTGCTGAAATTATGTAAGAAAGGCGCTGACAACCGCTGAAAAAAATATTTTTCAGCGGGTAAATCTTACATATTAATTTGGTTAATCTGGTTATTTTTCAGCACTTTCTTACATAATTTCAGCTCTTTTCAGCAGATTAAGCGGATACTTATATAAAATACAACTACTGACAATAAATTTTTTCAGCGGCTAAAAGCGCATTTCTTACATAACTTTCAGGACTTACATTACACAATATCAGCACTTATCTTATGCATTTTCAACGGTTTCCTTGTACAATTTGAAACTATTTGAGTTGTTTTTCCTGCTGTACATCCAGAAGCAGCAACTTTGCAAGACTAAAAAGCATTGCACTAGGGCAGTTCAACGTAAAGACAGTTGGATATCTGCCAAAAGACTTAAGAATTGCTCTTCAGAAGTGCAAAGGTGAAGGAGCCTACATGCTGACTACGTTATAAGCAATAGTGATCAAACAAATTTTTCACGTAAAGTTATGTAAGAAAAGCGCTGGATCTGCTGAACTTAAAAATTTCACGAGTGTTGAAATTTTGTAAGAAAGGCGCTGACAACCGCTGGAAAAAAATGTTTTTCAGCGAGTAAATATTACAAATTAATTTGCTTAATCTAATTATTTTTCAGCACTTTCTTACATAATTTAGCTCTTTTCAGCAGATTAAGGGGATAATTATACAAGATCCTACTGCTGAAAATAAAAGTTTTCAGCGGCTGTCAGCGCATTCCTTACATAACTTTCAGGACTTGCATTACACAGTATCAGCACTTATCTTATGCATTTTCAACGGTTTCCGTGTACAAGTTGGAACTTTTTGAGTTGTTTTTCCTGCTGTACATTCAGAAGCAGCAACTGTGCAAGACTAAAAAACATTGCACTAGGGCAGCTCAACGTAAAAACAGCTGGATATCTGCCAAAAGTCTTAAGAACTGCTTTTCAGAAGTGCAAAAGGTGAAGGAGCCTACATGCTGACTACGTTATAAGCAATAGTGATCAAACAAATTGCACGGAAAGTTATGTAAGAAAAGCGCTGGATCTGCTGAACTTAAAATTTTCACGAGTGCTGAAATTATGTAAGAAAGGCGCTGACAACCACTGTAAAAAACATTTTTCAGCGGGTAAATCTTACATATTAATTTGCTTAATCTGGTTATTATTCAGCGCTTTCTTACATAATTTCAGCTCTTTTGAGCAGATTAAGCGGATAATTATATAAGATCCAACTGCTGAAAAAAAATTTTCAGCGGCTGTCAGCGCATTTCTTATATAACTTTCAGGACTTACATTTACATTACACAATATCAGCACTAATCTTATGCATTTTTAACGGTTTCCTTGTACAAGTTGAAACTTTTTGAGTTGTTTTTCCTGCTGTACATCCAGAAGCAGCAACTCTGCAAGACATAAAAAGCATTGCACTAGGGCAGTTCAACGTAAAAACAGTTGGATATCTGCAAAAGCCTTAAGAATTGCTCTTCAGAAGTGCAAAAGCTGAAGGAGCCTAGATGCTGACTACGTTATAAGCAATAGTGATCAAACAAATTGCACGTAAAGTTATGTAGGAAAAGCGCTGAATCTGTTGAACTTAATATTTTTACGAGTGCTGAAATTATGTAAGAAAGGCGCTGACAACCGCTGAAAAAAAAATATTTTTCAGCGGGTAAATCTTACATATTAATTTGCTTAATCTGGTTATTTTTCAGCACTTTCTCACATAATTTCAGCTATTTTCAGCAGATTAAGCGGATAATTATATAAGATCCAAATGCTGAAAAAAAATTCAGCGGCTGTCAGCGCATTTCTTACATAACTTTCAGGACTTACATTACACAATATAAGCACTTATCTTATGCATATTCAACGGTTTCCTTGTACAAGTTGAAACTTTTTGAGTTGTTTTTCCTGCTGTACATCCAGAAGCAGCAACTGTGCAAGACTAAAAAGCATTGCACTAGGGCAGTTCAACGTAAAGACAGTTGGATATCTGCCAAAAGACTTAAGAATTGTTCTTCAGAAGTGCAAAGGTGAAGGAGCCTACATGCTGACTACGTTATAGGCAATCGTTATCAAACAAATTTCACGTATAATTATGTAAGAAAAGCGCTGGATCTGCTGAACTTAAAATTTTCACGACTGCTGAAATTTTGTAAGAAAGGCGCTGACAACCGCTGAAAAAAAATGTTTTTCAGCGAGTAAATCTTACATATTAATTTGCTTAATCTAATTATTTTTCAGCACTTTCTTACATAATTTAGCTCTTTTCAGCAGATTAAGCGGATAATTATATAAGATCCTACTGCTGAAAAAAAATTCAGCGGCTGTCAGCGCATTTCTTACATAACTTTCAGGACTTACATTACACAATATAAGCACTTATCTTATGCATATTCAACGGTTTCCTTGTACAAGTTGAAACTTTTTGAGTTGTTTTTCCTGCTGTGCATTCAGAAGCAGCAACTGTGCAAGACTAAAAAGCTTTGCACTAGGGCAGCTCAACGTAAAAACAGTTGGATATCTGCCAAAAGTCTTAAGAACTGCTCTTCAGAAGTGCAAAAGGTGAAGGAGCCTACATGCTGACTACGTTATAAGCAATAGTGATCAAACAAGTTGCACGTAAAGTTATGTAAGAAAAACGCTGAATCTGCTGAACTTAAATTTTTCACGAGTGCTGAAATTATGTAAGAAAGGCGCTGACAACCGCTGAAAAAAAAATATTTTTCAGCGGGTAAATCTTACATATTAATTTGCTTAGTCTGGTTATTTTTCAGCACTTTCTAACATAATTTCAGCTATTTTCAGCAGATTAGGCGGATAATTATAAAAGATCCAAATGCTGAAAAAAAATTCAGCGGCTGTCAGCGCATTTCTTACATAACTTTCAGGACTTACATTACACAATATAAGCACTTATCTTATGCATATTCAACGGTTTCCTTGTACAAGTTGAAACTTTTTGAGTTGTTTTTCCTGCTGTACATCCAGAAGCAGCAACTGTGCAAGACTAAAAAGCATTGCACTAGCTAGGGCAGTTCAACGTAAAGTCAGTTGGATATCTGCCAAAAGACTTAAGAATTGCTCTTCAGAAGTGCAAAGGTGAAGGAGCCTACATGCTGACTTCGTTATAAGCAATAGTTATCAAACAAATTTCGCGTATAATTATGTAAGAAAAGCGCTGGATCTGCTGAACTTAAAATTTTCACGAGTGCTGAAATTTTGTAAGAAAGGCGCTGACAACCGCTGAAAAAAAATGTTTTTCACCGAGTAAATCTTACATATTAATTTGCTTAATCTAATTATTTTTCAGCACTTTCTTTCATAATTTAGCTCTTTTCAGCAGATTAAGCGGATAATTATATAAGATCCTACTGCTGAAAATAAAATTTTTCAGCGGCTGTCAGCGCATTCCTTACATAACTTTCAGGACTTGCATTACACAGTATCAGCACTTATCTTATGCATTTTCAACGGTTTCCGTGTACAAGTTGAAACTTTTTGAGTTGTTTTTCCTGCTGTGCATTCAGAAGCAGCAACTGTGCAAGACTAAAAAGCTTTGCACTAGGGCAGCTCAACGTAAAAACAGTTGGATATCTGCCAAAAGTCTTAAGAACTGCTCTTCAGAAGTGCAAAAGGTGAAGGAGCCTACATGCTGACTACGTTATAAGCAATAGTGATCAAACAAATTGCACGTAAAGTTATGTAAGAAAAGCGCTGAATCTGCTGAACTTAAATTTTTCACGAGTGCTGAAATTATGTAAGAAAGGCGCTGACAACCGCGGAAAAAATATTTTTCAGCGGGTAAATCTTACATATTAATTTGGTTAAACTGTTTTTTTTCAGCTCTTTCTTACATAATTTCAACTCTTTTCAGCAGATTAAGCGGATAGTTATATAAGATACAACTACTGACAATAAAATTTTTCAGCGGCTAAAAGCGCATTTCTTACATAACTTTCAGGACTTACATTACACAGTATGAGCACTTATCTTATGCATTTTCAACGGTTTCCTTTTACAATTTGAAACTATTTGAGTTGTTTTTCCTGCTGTACATCCAGAAGCAGCAACTCTGCAAGACTAGAAAGCATTGCACTAGGGCAGTTCAACGTAAAGACAGTTGGATATCTGCCAAAAGACTTAAGAATTGCTCTTCAGAAGTGCAAAAGGTGAAGGAACCTAGATGCTGAATACATTATAAGCAATAGTGATCAAACAAATTGCACGTAAAGTTATGTAAGAAAAGCGCTGAATCTGCTGAACTTAAAATTTTCACGAGTGCTGAAATTATGTAAGAAAGGCGCTGACAACCACTGTAAAAAACGTTTTTCAGCGGGTAAATCTTACATATTAATTTGGTTAATCTGTTTATTTTTCAGCGCTTTCTTACATAATTTCAGCTCTTTTCAGCAGATTAAGCGGATAATTATATAAGATCCAACTGCTGAAAAAAAATTTCAGCGGCTGTCAGCGCATTTCTTATATAACTTTCAGGACTTACATTACACAATATCAGCACTAATCTTATGCATTTTCAACGGTTTCCTTGTACAAGTTGAAACTTTTTGAGTTGTTTTTCCTGCTGTACATCCAGAAGCAGCAACTCGGCAAGACTAAAAAGCATTGCACTAGTGCAGGGCAGTTCAACGTAAAAACAGTTGGATAGCTGCCAAAAGACTTAAGAATTGCTCTTCAGAAGTGCAAAAGCTGAAGGAGGCTAGATGCTGACTACGTTATAAGCAATAGTGATCAAACAAATTGCAAGTAAAGTTATGTAGGAAAAGCGCTGAATCTGTTGACCTTAATATTTTCACGAGTGCTGAAATTATGTAAGAAAGGCGCTGACAACCGCTGAAAAAAAAAATATTTTTCAGCGGGTAAATCTTACATTTTAATTTGCTTGATCTGGTTATTTTTCAGCGCTTTCTTACATAATTTCAGCTCTTTTCAGCAGATTAAGCGGATAATTATATAAGATCCAACTGCTGAAAAAAAATTTCAGCGGCTGTCAGCGCATTTCTTATATAACTTTCAGGACTTACATTACACAATATCAGCACTAATCTTATGCATTTTCAACGGTTTCCTTGTACAAGTTGAAACTTTTTGAGTTGTTTTTCCTGCTGTACATCCAGAAGCAGCAACTCGGCAAGACTAAAAAGCATTGCACTAGTGCAGGGCAGTTCAACGTAAAAACAGTTGGATAGCTGCCAAAAGACTTAAGAATTGCTCTTCAGAAGTGCAAAAGCTGAAGGAGGCTAGATGCTGACTACGTTATAAGCAATAGTGATCAAACAAATTGCAAGTAAAGTTATGTAGGAAAAGCGCTGAATCTGTTGACCTTAATATTTTCACGAGTGCTGAAATTATGTAAGAAAGGCGCTGACAACCGCTGAAAAAAGTAATTTTCAGCGGGTAAATCTTACATATTAATTTGCTTAATCTGGTTATTTTTCAGCGCTTTCTTACAGAATTTCAGCTCTTTTCAGCAGGTTAAGCGCATATTTTTAAAAGATCCAACTGCTGAAAATAAAATTTTTCAGCGGCTGTCAGCTCATTTCTTACATAATTTTCAGGACTTACATTACACAATATAAGCACTTATCTTATGCATATTCAACGGTTTCCTTGTACAAATGAAACTTTTTGAGTTGTTTTTCCTGCTGTACATTCAGAAGCAGCAACTGTGCAAGACTAAAAAGCATTGCACTAGGGCCGTTCAACGTAGAAACTGTTGGATATCTGGCAAAAGACTTAAGAATTGCTCTTCAGAAGTGCAAAAGGTGAAGGAGCCTAGATGCTGACTACGTTATAAGCAATAGTGATCAAACAAATTGCACGTAAAGTTATGTAAGAAAAGCACTGAATCTGCTGATTTTAAAATTTTCAAGAGTGCTGAAATTATGTACGAAAGGCGCTGACAACCGCTGAAAAAAATATTTTTCAGCGGGTAAATCTTACATATTAATTTGCTTAATCTGGTTATTTTTCAGCATTTTCTTACATAATTTCAGCTCTTTTCAGCAGATTAAGCGGATAATTTTATAAGATCCAACTACTGACAATAAAATTTTTCAGCGGCTAACAGCGCATTTCTTACATAACTTTCAGGACTTACATTACACAATATCAGCACTTATCTTATGCATTTTCAACGGTTTCCTTGTACAAGTTGAAACTTTTTGAGTTGTTTTTCCTGCTGTACATTCAATAGCAGCAACTGTGCAAGACTAAAAAGCATTGCACTAGGGCAGTTCAAAGTAAAAACAGTTGGATAACTGCCAAAAGACTTAAGAGTTGCTCTTCAGAAGTGCAAAAGTTGAAGGAGCCAACATGCTGACTACGTTATAAGCAACAGTGATCAAAAAAAATTGCACGTAAAGTTATGTAAGAAAGGCGCTGAATTCGCTGAATTCAAAATTTTCACAAGTGCTGAAATTACGTCCGAAAGGCGCTGAATCCGCTTAATTTAAATTTTTCACAAGTGCTGAAATTATGTAAGAAAGGTGCTGAATCAAATGCTGATTTTACGCAAGAGATGCGCTGAAATATGCTTAATTATTTTAATTCAGTGGATTCAATACCTTTTTATCGATTTTCAGCGCAATCAGCACAAACACTACATAATTTTAGCACATTCAGCGGATTTCTTACAAAAATATCCGCTTACAGCTGCTGACCACTCGACCCGGGGTACGTACGTCGAATGTTTTATGTACAGCTGCGAGAGAGCTTAGGGGAAAACAGTCTGAGCTTATTTGCGAGAAAAGTTCATTTTTTAAATGAACCTTCGAAGTCGGATACAGTTTTGAGTATTGGCCAGTCCCCATTCTTATATCCCTCCTTGCAAAAACTAAGGTCTCCGGATAGCCTTTTACCTTAATAAAGAAACAAAAATTTTTCATGAGTTTTTGGAAATGATTAAAGTTATCTGTCAAAATAGTGCCAATTTGGAAGCAATTAAAAATGTGGTTAATAGCATCCAAGGTGTGTCGGGGTAAAGAGAGTGAGATATAACGGACGGATTCGTTAAAGCAGCCTCATGTTCTAGAAAAGCCTCTCGTTGATAACTACGCCCAACTTATTGCAAACTCAGTCAAACGCAAGCGAGTTGATATCAATCAAACGAATGACTCAAAAAGCAATTATAGCTGCAGTGAATGATTCGATTGCTGCAATTTTCACCATGATCTGAAACATCTCAAATCATTCATTGAGATCCATTTACATTGGTTGGCTGTTTTACGTTCTAAGCGTGTTTTGTAGTTTTTTAGAGGTAATTTTCAATTTAAAGAAGTTTTAAACTTAATGTCTGTTGAAATGGAACCAGGACAGTCATATTTCAAAAAATTAACCCATCACATATGAGCAACCATATCCGCCAAATGGTTAGTCGATTTTCAAACAGTAACATTTGGACAATTGCGTGCGTAAAGAAAAAAATGGCAAATATTTTTCGATGACACATAAAGGTTTCTGCCTTTTTTATCGAAAAGCCATTAACTGATTTTTTTTTTAATTTTTCAAGCAAAGAAGAAAAATTTAATGAGAATCAATGCACTCATTGCAACACATATTCAAACAACAAGGATTCAGACCGAGCTGAAATTGTTAGTGTTATTTTAAACCCGAAAATCAACCCAATTGCTTCTTGTTGAGGTCAAACAAACGTAATCATTAGATAACCTTTATGGAAACAAAACAGAAGAAAAAATATGGAAATTTTTTGTAGAGAATGACAAAATGGCTTTAGTAATTCCCTAAATTAACAAATAAACTTTCATACAGGTTATGCTGCAACATGTAATCAACAATACTGTGACCAAAACGAAGAGTGTTATAAGATGAGGCGCAAAAGTTCTCATATTTGCCGTTAATTTGATTTAATACAACTTCCTGTTTTCCGAATTTTTCCAACCAGTGGTATCAAAATTTTTCTAATTTCACTTCTCTGCGAACCTGAGATTTTCTGAGATAATCTTCAACAACATTTTTTTAGTTTTAAAAAAAAAACACTCTTAACTGGTTGTGTTGGTTTCTGATATTTTCGCGAAAGACTTTTTTATGTATCAGTGACCGAACTTGTTAATTTGATAATTATGTACGTCGAATGTTTTATGTACAGCTGCGAGGGGATAGTGCTAATTTGGTAGCAATTAAAAATGTGGTCAATAGCATCCAAGGTGTGTCGGGGTAAAGAGATAGAGATATAACGGACGGACTTCGTCAAAGCAGCCTCATGTCTTAGAAACGCCTCTCGTTGATAGCTACGCCCAACTTGTTGCAAACTCAATCAAACGCAAAGCGAGCTCGTATCAATCAAACGAATGACTCAAAGGGCAATTATAGCTGCAGTGAATGATTTGAGTGCTGCAATTGTCACCATGATGAAATACCTCCCAAATCATACCTGGAGATCCACCTACATTGGTTGACTCCTTTACGTTCTGAGCGGGCATTAGAATTTTTTAGAGGTAATTTTCAGTTTCAGGAACTTTTAAACTTAATGTCTTATGGAATTGCAACAGGACAATCATATTTCAAAAAATTAACACATATGGGCACATATTTTTCTAATTTCACTTCTCTGCGAACCTGAGATTTTCTGAGATAACCTTCAACAACATTTTTTTAGTTTTAAAAAAACACTCTTACCTGGTTGTGTTGGTTTCTGATATTTTCGCGAAAGACTTTTTTATGTATCAGTGACCGAACTTGTTAATTTGATAACTATGTACGTCGAATCTTTTATGTACAGCTGCGAGAGAGCTTAGGGGACAACAGTCTGAGCCTGATTGCGAGAGATATTCATTTTTTAAATGAACCTTCGAAGTTGGATACAGTTTTGAGTGTTGCCCAGTCCCCATTTTCATATCTTTTTTTGTTAAAAAAACTAACGCTTTCGGACAGGACTTTTATCTGAATTAACGAACAATATACTTTCATAGAGTTTTTGGCACTGATTAGAGTTATCTGTTAAAGTAGTGCTAATTTGGATGCACTTAAAAATGTGGTCAATTGCATCCACGGTGTGTCGGGATAAAGATAGTAGGATAAAATGGACGGTCTTCGTTAAAGCAGCTTCATGTTCTAGAAACGCCTCACATTGATACTACGCCCAACTTGTTGCAAACTCAATCAAACTCAAAGAGATTTCGTATCAATCAAACGAATGACTCAAAGGACAATAAAAGCTGCAGTGAATGATTTGATCGCTGCAATTGTCACTATGATGTAAAACGTCTCGAATCATTCATTGAGATCCATTTACATTGGTTGACTGCTTTACGTTCTATGCGGTCTTTGTAATTTTGCAGAGGTAATTTTCAATTTAAAGAACTTTTAAACTTTTTGTCTTTTGGAATGGAACCAGGAAATTCATTTTTCAAAAAACAACACATATGAGCACTCAAATCCGCCACATGGCTAGTCAATTTTTAATCAGTAACATTTGGACAATTGCGTGCGAAAGGAAAAAAATATGGGAAACATTTTTCGATGACACCAAGTGGTTTTTGCCTTTTTTATAGAAAAATCATTAACTGAATGCATATATATTTTTTAAATTTTTCAAGCCAGAAAAAAAAACAAATTTTAATGAGAAGCAATGCGCTTAATGCAAAACTTGCTCAAACAACAAGGCTTCAGACCAAGCTGAAATTTTTAGTGATGGTTTAAAACCAAAAATCAACCAAATTGATCCTTTTTGAGGGCAAACAAACGTAATCATTAGATAACCTTTCCTGATAGGGAAACAAAACAGAAGAAAAAATGTGGGAAGTGGTTGTTGAGAATGACAAAACAGCTTTGGCAATTCCTTAAATTAACAAACATACATTTATACAGGTTATGCTGCAACTTGTGACCGACAATATTGTGACCAAAACGAAGTGTGATAAAAGATGAGGCGCAAACATTTTCAGATTTCCCGTTAATCTGATTTAATCCAACTTGTTGTTTTCTGGTTTTTTCCAACTATTGGTATCAAGATTTCTCCCATTGTTTTAATAAAAATAAGAATAACACTTGACTGCTTTCTTCAATTCTCTGCTTCAATAACCAGATGTTCTGAGATAACCTTCAACCACAATTCTTTAGTTTAAGCAAAACATTCTTACCTGGTTGTTTTCGTATTTGATATTATCGTGAATATCTTTTTTTCTGTATCAGTCAGTGACCCAACATGATAATTTGATGTGTACGTACGTCGAATGTCTTATATACAGCTGTGAGAGAGCTTAAGGGACTAAAAAATAGGGCCGGCCCTTTAATTTAAATAACACAATAACTTTTTCCGTTTTCAGCAGTGATTAGGGTATCCGGTCAAAATAGTGCTGATTTTGGCAAAATTGAGATTGGGGTCATATGTATAAACGGTCAATCAAAAAAAATAGTAGCATCTAATGGACCGTCCTCCACAAAGCATTTTCTCCAGAAAGTTTTCCTTTCTCTCCGTTTATAACAACGCCTAAATAATTGCAAAACAATTCAAATTCGGAGCGAGTTCGTGTCTTTAAAATGTTTGATGCGGAGGTCAATAAAAGAATGATTTGATCGTTGCAATAGTCACAAACAATTACATATGAATTCCCGAAAAATTTGCTGAGACTGCTGGCCCCGTTTTTAAACAATAGACCGCTGGTCCTGCTTTTGATCTCAGAAACACCATCGTAGAATACGAGCGCTTACTTCACGACTGGCCGTTGCAACTCTCCATGTGCCATTTTGACTCGCAGCGAGTTGTCCCGTTTGATAGTCACAGCGTTTCAGAGATTCGCCTGTTATCCAAACTGACTCACCTTCCTTGTCTTGACCAATTCACCTTGTTCTCTTGACCAATTAGATCTCTGGATTCATTGTGGAAGTTATTCCCGAGTTCAATTTTTTCCAGATCATGTCGGCATATGCTTGAGCCGTTTTGAGAGATTTTTGCAAATCATGGTAGCGCTCACTTGTTGGCATAAATGGTGCACTCGTGTTTTCTCGTCCTGGCAAGAAAGGATTAGGTACGAGTGCTGACAGGTCTTCAGGGTCATCACTTACTGACGCCTTGCGTTGAGTGTTTGCTCTACAGGACACATTGCTGTGCCGAGTACCTCGTCGGCAAGACTTCGGTTGTCCAAGATTGCAATACTGACTTTCTTCAACTTTGAAATATTATCTCGGATTCCAACTAAATTTGGCGCTCCAGGTGGTTTGATTTTCCAAACAAAAATTTTCTGAGCTAATTTAATCTTGATCTTATGATCTCAGTTTTTTCACGCCTGCATGACTTCTCTTAGCTTGTTAGCTGCTCCAATGACATTTTTAACGTTGTCGCTTTGTCACTGATGATGGTGCTCGGTTTGCCTCGTCTTGCAATGAATGTTGTCTCTGTTAGACATGTGCCGATGTTAATTGAACTCGTCGTAGGAACTTCACTTCGAATGGTCCAAAGTAATAAACTCTGGTATGTGTAGAAGATAAAACTTGCTGATCAATTCGTCTTCGGGATAGTCCGCCATCAGTGAGTTGTTTGGGTGGTCGTTCTTTTGTCTGCAATTGATTTATCTTGACTTGATTTTCCATAACGCGTTTTCTATTCCGGTAATCCAGTACTCTTGAGTCACTATGTTTTTTTACGTATTCTGTGCCCTTGTGTAATTTTTCACGATTTGCTCTTTTCAATAGACACCGTTCGACTGAATGTTTTGCTATCAATAATACTGGATGCTTTGCGTTGTAAACCAGATTCGAATGCTTCAACAAAAGTTGCACACTATTTGTTCAATCCTCGTCTATGATGGGTAACAATTTGGCAATGCTCACGGTTTTTGAGAATTTGTTCTACCTGTTATTGACTTTGGGAAATTCGGGAAGTTTTCGTTTCAAACAATTTTAAATAATATTTGTTCGGTTGAGTGGATCTCATCTGCTTTGAGATGCCCTTTCATCTTTGGTTTGATCCTCATGCAATAGGCCTTGAAGTTTCTAATTCTGTTGAAGCAACTGCATTGTCTCCAGTTGAACAGTTGCTTTAGTTTATTTTCTGTGGCGACAGTACTGAAGTCGTGCTCAGGGTTTTCGACGCCTTTGGCATGTCTCGATTGATCTATCGAGAGCTCTCCGTATTTCTGTTACCTTGTCGACAACAAACACTTGATTTTCTTGTGAGCTGACTATAACGCTGTAGATGCATCTGCCCAGTGAAAGATTTTGTTGTTGTTCACATCATTTTCTCTCTATATCGGACTCTGAGACAATCTCAGTAAACTGCGGCTAGAAGTTCTAAATTCGCAATTGTTGTTGCTGATAGTTGCTACATGGAATTACCCTATCACAGGATTTCCTGGCTAATTTGAACCGTCGATTCGTCTCGCAGATACGCCGCGATGCAACTATCAGACGCATCAGTAAAAATGTCGAGTCTAAAATTTGAACGTCCTTGTTTAAAATAAAGTCGATTTATCTGGCTGAGTCTGAATAACACTTTGGTCCGATTTAAAAACCACTTCTCCAAAAAAAGACGACAGCCAAAATGTCTGAAAGGTCGTATGAACACTTAACTTTGTTCTAGTCCAGCTATACCAAAAAAATTCGGCGTTTTAGATTATTTTACATAGGAATTCTCCGACTATGATTTGTCCTTATTTGAATAACATCTTGGTTTTTTGGAAAACCACATTTTCAATAAAGGACAAACGCAATATTGTCCTAAAGAGCGTATGAACACTTAATTTTTTTCCTAGGCTAAAACTCTTATGCACATCTAAAATTTTTCTAGGCTAGCTACAGCAAAAAATCTCGGCGTTTTAGAATAACTAATCATATTTAATCTCTGATTTTTAGTTTGGCTTGATTTGAACAACAGCTTTCCAATTGAAAGCCACATTTCAGAAAACGACAATAGAGAACAACTGTTGTTGCTGATAGGTGCTACATGGATTTACCCTATCACAGGATTTCCTGGCTAATTTGAACCGTCGCTTCGTCTCGCAGATACGCCGCGATGCACATATCAGACGCATCTGTGAAAATGTGGGGTCTAAAGTTTGAACGTCCGTTTTCAAAATAAAGTCGATTTATCGACATCGTCTTTAATTCTCTCAACTCAGAGCATCAATCACTGAAAATTTTCGAATGTTCGACTGACATATCTTTGTCTCATGCTTGTACCATATCTGCCCAAATGCTTGTAAGTGGAAACCACAATCTTATTGTGACGGATTAACGTATCCCAGGTGGGTCGAACACTGCTGAGACAAAGGAAAGGAGAGTTCCGTGGGTTAGTTTTGCTGAAATTTGATATTCAATTCCAGGACAGATAATGACACTGTCTGAGTCTGCATTCCAGTTCAGTCCAATGGTTGAGGATGATTGAGGTTTTGCCTCAAAAAATAACAAATTTCGTTAACCCGTCTACCTCTGGGATCTGTGACTTCTTCGTCACTTGTTATTCATTCCCTCAAATTTAATCAATCTTTGCTGAGTAGAATTTGAGCGTTCTTGTGGAATTTGATGGCTTCTTGAGGTGTTCTGACTGACCTCAGGAACTCGTTCATGTATAAAATTTACTGAAAAGCTTTGATAGGTTTTATCTTTCGCCACTTGATGCAAAATGTAATTCGGACTGGTCGGTGAGCTCTTCACCCCAAAAAATGTCGCGTACAATTGTAGATTGCTATCCTCTGCTCCGGATGTGCTCGTCAGAAAAACTGTAAGCATCGGCTGTCATCGCCTGGTACATAAAGTTCGAGAAACATTGCTTCTATGTCGACTGGAAGCGCCACTTGCTGTTCGCGGAAGCGAAAAAAAATTCCTGTTACTCTTTGCAAGAGGACTGGTACGGATAGAATTTTGTCGTTGAGGACTACACCTTGGTAATTTTGGTGCAAAATCTTTTGCGGTGCACAATCTTTTGAATATTGCACAATCTTTTGACTATTTGTGTTTTTTTGCTGCAGTGCACATTCTTTTGTCTATTTCGACTTTTTGCGGGTTCATGACAGGTTGATGTGGCAAAGACAACTAAACCTTGCCTCTGGTTTCATTCAGTATTTTTGGTCAATTTTGTGGACATAGCCAGCCTTGTCTTCTGTGTCAGGGAATTAATGATAACGCTTTTTTACCCTATAATTTTTCTGTAGGCGTTGCACTAGTGACTTGTGTTGTCCTTAAGCAGAGTAGAGTTTTTTGGGTGAATTCGCAATGTCTTCTCACCTCAGAGTGCCGATCAAGTATCTTTCACCGATGAGTCGAGTTGTTTGCTCCAATGTGTCGATTTATATCGGTTCATCGGTTCCTTGAGCGGTGACATCACAGTTTGGGGCGTAGGATTCCATGACCCACCACTTATTAAACTGGATGGCTGACCTGTCTTCTGCGATTGAGGTTGCTGTTGAAACAAGAGGTGCCGCTTGCTTCGCTGAAAGAAGACAACTTAATGCCCATCCTGTCTTCGATTTTACTGCCCACGGTGCAGTTTTACCATCTGACTTCCTGAATTCTAATGCGTGATAGATGTCGCTATATTTTCAATCCTCGTCTATGATGAGTAACATTTTGGCAATGCTCAAGGTTTTTGAGAGTTTTTTCTGCTTGCTATTGATTTTGAGAAATTCGGGAAGTTTTCGTTTTGAACAAATTGAAACTAATTTTGTTCTGTTGAGTGAATCTCATCTGCTTTGAGAGGCCCTTTGATCTTTGGTTTGTTCCTCATGCAGTAGGCCATGAATTTTCTAATTCCGTTGAAGCAACTGTATTGTCTCCAAATGAACAGTTGATTTAGTTTATTTTCTTTGGCGACAGTACTGAAGTCGTGCTCATTTTCAACTTTGTCCACACGGCACCACGGCGTTGGGCATCTCTCCTGGACCAAAATCTGCAGTGTTTTCGAAACCTTTGGCATGTCTCGATTGATCTATTGAGAACTCTCGGGTATTTCGGTTGCCTTGTCGGCAACAAACACTTGTTGTTGTTGATTTTGTTGTGAGCTGACTATAGCACTGTAGATGCATCTGCCAGCGACAGATTTTGATATTAATCACATAATATTCTCTCTATGTCTGACTCTGAGACAATCTCAGTTAACTGCGGCTAGAAGTTCTAAATTCGCAATTATTGTGTGTCTGATAGGTGCTACACGGACTTATTCATAGGTTTTCCTAGCTAAGTTGAAACGTCGCGACGCCCATCTGTGAAAATGTGGAGTCTTAACTTTGAACGTCCGTTTTCAAAATAAAGTCGATTTATCCACATCGTCCTCAATTCTCTCAACTTATAGCATCAATCACTGAAAAGTTTTGAGTGTTCGACTGACATCTTTTTGTCTCATGCTTTTCCCAGATCTGCCCAAATGCCTTTAAGTGGAAACCACATTCTTATTGCGAGGGATTAACGTATCCCAAGAGGGTCCAACACTGCTGAGACAAAGGAAAGGACAGTTCTGTGGTTTACTTTTGCTGGAACTTTGTTCATTTCAACGACAGACAATGACACTGAGTCTGCATTCCAGTTCAGTCCAATGGTTGAGGATGATTCAGGTTCTGTCTCAAAAAATAACAATTTTTGTTAACCCGTCTACCTCTGGGATCTGTGTTTTCTTCGTCACTTTTTGTTCTTTCCCTCAAATTTAATCCACTTTTGCTGAGGAGAATCTGAGCGTTCTTGTAGAATTCGATTGCTTCTTGCGGTGTTCTGACTGACCACAGGAAGTTGTTCATGTATAAAATTTACTGAAAAGCTTTGAAAAGATTTTCGTCGCCGTTCGCGTTATCTTTCGCCACTTTATGCAAAATGTAATTCAGACTAGTCGGTGAGCTCTTCACCCCAAAAAATGTCGCGTACATTTGTAGATTTCTATCCTCTGCTCTGGAGCTGCTCGTCAAAAAAACTGTAATCATCGGCTGTCAACGCCTGGTACAGAAAGTTCAAGAAACATTGCTTCTATGTCGACTGAAGGCGCCACTTGCTGTTCGCGGAAACAAAAAAAAATCCTATTACACTCTGCAGCAGGACTGGTACTGATAGAAGTTTTTCGTTGAGGGCTACACCTTGGTACTTTTGGTGCACAATCTTATGCGCTGCACAATCTTTTGACTATTGCACAATCTTTTGACTGTTTGGGTTTTTTGCTGTGGTGTACAATCATTTGACTATTTCGATTTTTTTGTGGGTGCACGACCAGTTGATGTGATAAATACAATTGAGGCTTACCTCTGGTTTCATTCAGTTTTTTGGTCAATTTTTGGACAAAGCCAGCCTTGTCTTCAGTGTCAGGAGTTTAATGATAACGCTTTCTGAACGTTTAATTTTTCTGTCGGCGTTGCTCTAAAGACTTGTGTTGTCCCAAAAGAGAATAGAGTTTTTTTGTGTGACTTCGCATTGTCTTCTCGCCTCAGAATGCCAACCAAGTATCTTTCACCGATGAGTCGAGTTGTTTGCTCCAATGTTTCGACTAATATCGGTTCATTGTTTGATTGAGCGGTAACATCACAGTTTGGGTCGTAGGATTCGATGTCCCACCACTTAGTCAACTGGCTGGCGTACCTGTTTTCTGCAATTCAGGTTGCTGTTGAAGCAAGAG
Organism: Convolutriloba macropyga; assembly: GCF_964194025.1. NCBI lineage: Eukaryota > Metazoa > Xenacoelomorpha > Acoela > Convolutidae > Convolutriloba > Convolutriloba macropyga. The sequence goes on from NC_134479.1 coordinate 43,832,834, forward strand.
ATGCCGCTTGCTTTGTTGAAAGAAGACAACTTAATGCCCATCCTGTTTTCAATTTCGCTGCCCACGTTGCAGTTTTATCAGCTGACTTCCTGAATTCTAATATGTTATAGATGTCGTAGCAGTCTTGTACAAGCATTTTTTGAACTACGTTTAGATTGCAGCTCTGGCTTGATCAAGCGCAGGCAGAAAAAATGCGCATAGTGACCTTTCAACCGTTGCAGATCTGATTGAGATTTCTTATGTGATAAAACCACTATCATGATTATTTCCGTCATGATATTGTGTCATCCGTGGGTTCCTTCAACGTCAAGGAGGCTTTTCGTCTTGCATGGGGAGTGTATATACGATTGATTTATCCACAAATGAATTGAGAATACTGTATCACACATTGCCAGCTTGATAAGGCTTAGATCTCAATTCTTCACTTTAATGCGCACTACAGGGTCTTTTTTGTGTGATGTTTAATGCTACTGCTGTCGTAGCATCTGAGACATCTGTTGCAACCTCTTTCTTTGAGAAGTCATTATGCAAAATTTTGTTGTGTCGACAAGTCTCAGAAAATTGAAACGCAGTCCTAGTTTTTCAACTGTTCTCGTCATTCATTCGGCTTCAATGATTTAACTTCTTGCAACTCCGGATTGCATGCTGTCCAAAATTAAACTAAAATTTTGACTTCTTTGATTTTGCAGAATTTTTAGCGATGGATGCAGAAATACTATTTTTTATTTCTCGCGGTTTTGAAACATGGAGTTTATCTGTGCTAAATAGTCTTCATGTATGAAATTTGACCATTCAAATATTTCTTTGAAAAAAATGAAGTTTTCTGCTAGTAGTCGATGATACTGTAAGTGTCTTAGCTACTGCTCTTTATACTCAGGGAAAATTTTTTTGGTTGCTGAGCTCAGAACTCTTCTGAAACGAACAATGCCACTGGAGTCACGACAAAAAATCTCGGCATTTCAGAATACCTATACATAGGAGTTTTCTGGCTATAAGTCTGTCTGGATTTGAATAACGCTTTGGTCCAATTTGAAAACCCCTTTTTCAAAAAGAGACAACGGCGAAAATGTCTTATGAAACTTATAAAAAGGTCGTATGAACACTTATATTCTTTTCTAGTCCAGCTATAATTTTCTCTCTATGTCTGACTCTGAGAAAATCTCAGTAAACTGCGGCTAGAAGTTCTAAATTCGCGATTCTTGTGTGCCTGATAGGTGCTACACGGAATTATTCTATCACAGGATTTCCTGGCTAAGTTGAAACGTCGCTTGGTCTTGCAGATATGCCGCGATGCACATATCGGACCCATCTGTGAAAATGTGGAGTCTAAAGTTTGAACGTCCGTTTTCAAAATAAAGTCGATTTATCGACATCGTCCTTAATTCTCTCAACTTATAGCATCAATCACTGACAAGTTTTGAGTGTTCGACTGACATCTTGATTGTCTCATGCTTGTCGCAGATCTGCTCAAATGCTTTTAAGTGGAAACCACATTCTTATTGCGAGGGATAAACGTATCCCAAGAGGGTCCAACACTGCTGAGACAAAGGAAAGGACAGTTCTGTGGTTTATTATTGCAGGAACTTTGTTCATTTCAACGACAGACAATGACACTGAGTCTGCATTCCAGTTCAGTCCAAAGGTTGAGGATGATTGAGGTTGTGCCTCAAAAAATAACAATTTTCGTTAACCCGTCTACCTCTGGGATCTGTGACTTCTTCGTCACTTGTTGTTCATTCCCTCAAATTTAATCCACTTTGCTAAGGAGAATCTGAGCGTTCTTGTAGAATTCGATTGCTTTTTGAGGTGCTCTGACTGACCTCAGGAAATTGTTCATGTATAAAATTTACTGAAAAGCTTTGAAAAGATTTTCGTCGCCGTTCGCGTTATCTTTCGCCACTTTATGCAAAATGTAATTCGGACTAGTCGGTGAGCTCTTCACCCCAAAAAATGTCGCGTACATTTGTAGATTTCTATCCTCTGCTCTGGATCTGCTCGTCAGAAAAACTGTAATCATCGGCTGTCAACGCCTGGTACAGAAAGTTCAAGAAATATTGCTTTTATGTCGACAGAAAGCGCCACTTGCTGTTCGCGCAAGCGAAAAAAAATCCTATTACACTCTGCAACAGGACTGGTACTGATAGAAATTTTTCGTTGTGGGCTACACCTTGGTACTTTTGGTGCGCAACCTTATGCGCTGCACAATCTTTTGACTATTGCACACAATCTTTTGACTGTTTGGGTTTTTTGCGGGTGCACGACCAGTTGATGTGGCAAATACAACTGAAGCTTACCTCTTGTTTCATTCAGTTTTTTGGTCAATATTTTGGACGAAGCCAGCCCTGTCTTAAGTGTCAGGAGTTTGATGATAACGCTTTTTTAACGTTAAGTTTTTCGTTAGGTGTCGCTCTATTGACTTTTGTTGTCCCGAAGAAGAGTAGAGTTTTTTGGGTGACGTCGCAATGTCTTCTTGCCTCAAAATGCCGATCAAGTATCTTTCACTGATGAGTCGAGTTGTTTGCTCCAATGTTTCGACTGATATCGGTTCATCGTTTGATTGAGCGGTGACATCACAGTTTGGGGCGTAGGATTCGATGTCCCACCACTTAGTCAACTGGCTGGCTGACCTGTTTTCTTCGATTCAGGTTGCTGTTGAAGCAAGCGATGCCTCTTGCTTCGCTGAAAGAAGACAACTTAATGCCCATCCTGTTTTCGATTTCACTGCCCACGGCGCAGTTTTATCATCTGACTTCCTGAATTCTAATATGTGATAGATGTTGTAGCAGTCTTGTCCAAGCATTACCTCAACTTCGTTCAGATTGCAGTTCTGGCTTGATCAAGCACAGGCAGATCAAGTGCGCATAGTGACCTTTCAATCGCTGCAGATCTGCAACTTGGTGACTCAATTTCACTTTTCATAAACAGAAAATCAAACTGTTGTCACTGAATGAGATTTCTTATGTGATAAAACCACTATCATGATTATTTCCGTCATGATATTGTGTCATCCGTGGGTTCCTTCAACGTCAACGAGGCTTTTCGGCCTTGCATGTTGAGTGTATATACGATTGATTTATCCACAAATGAATTGAGAATACTGTATCACACATTGCCAGCTTGATAAGGCTTAGATCTCAATTCTTCACTTTAATGCGCACTACAGGGTCTTCCTTGTGTGATGTTTAATGCTACTGCTGTCGTAGCATCTGAGACATCTGTTGCAACCTCTTTCTTTGAGAAGTCATTATGCAAAATTTGTCGACAAGTCTCAGCAAATTGAAACACAGTCCTAGTTTTTCAACTCTTCTCGCCATTCATTCGGCTTCAATAATTTAACTTCTTGCAAATCCGGATTGCGTGCTGTCCAACTTTAAATTAAAACTTTGACTTCTTTGATTTTGTAGAATTTTTAGCGTTGGATGCAGAAATACTAACTTCTGTTTCTCGCGGTTTTGAAACATGGAGTTTATCTTTGCTAAATAGTCTTCATGTATGAAAGCTGACCATTCAAATAATTCTTTGACTAAAATGAAGTTTTCTGCTAGTATTCGATGATACTGTAAGTGTCTTAGCTACTGCTCTTTGAACTCAGGGAAAATTTTTTTGGTTGCTGAGCACAGAACTCCCTCTATTCCATGTCATGCTGAAATTCAAGCCGAGTCAACACGTTAACTGTGTTTGTGGCTACTTTTCTGAAACGAACAATGCCACTGGAGTCACGCCAAAAAAATCTCGGCATTTCCGGATACCTATACATAAGAGTTTTCTGGCTATAAGTCTGGCTGGATTTGAATAACACTTTGGTCCCATTGAAAACTACTTTTTTTCAAAAAAGACACGAACAATATTGTCCTAAAAACTGTATTAACACCTAATTTTTGAGGCAAGCCACGCCAAAAAATCCCGGCATTTCAGAAAATTTATAGATAGGTAATCCAAAAATATGAGTTTGACTTGATTTTAATAACACCTTGAAAACAACTTTTTCAAAATAGGACCGGGGCAAAGTAGGACCTAAAAACCGTCTGAACACATAAACTCTTTCATAGGCAAGCTTAACTAAAATTTCTCAACGCTTTAGAATCCCTGTACATAGGGAATCTCTGACTACGGTTTGGCTTGATATGAATAACAGCCTGGTCCAGATTGAAAGCCTTTTTTCAGAAAACGACAGAAGAGAAATTGTCCTAGAAACCTTGTGAACACCAAACTTTTTACTAGGCTAGCTACACCAAAAAATCTCGGCTTGTTAGAGTACAAATAAATAGGTAATTTTTGACTATGATTTTGGCATGATTTGAATAACAGCTTTGTCCAATTGAAAGCCACATTTCAGAAAACGACAATAGAGAAATTGTCCTAGGACGTGTATGAACAAAATTTGTTCTGCCGAGTGGATCTCGTCTGCTTTGAGAGGCCCTCTCATCTTTGGTTTGGTCCTCATGCAGTAGGCCATGAATTTTCTAATTCCGTTGAAGCAACTGTATTGTCTCCAAATGAACAGTTGATTTAGTTTATTTTCTTTGGCGACAGTACTGAAGTCGTGCTCAGCTTCAACTTTGTCCACACGGCACCACGGCGTCGGCCAACTCTCTTGTGCCAATATCTGCAGGGTTTTCGACGCCTTTGGCATGTCTCGATTGATCTATCGAGAGCTCTCGAGTATTTCTGTTACCTTGTCGACAACAAACACTTGATTTTCTTGTGAGCTGACTATAACGCTGTAGATGCATCTGCCCAGTGAAAGATTTTGTTGTTGTTCACATCATTTTCTCTCTATATCGGACTCTGAGACAATCTCAGTAAACTGCGGCTAGAAGTTCTAAATTCGCAATTGTTGTTGCTGATAGTTGCTACATGGAATTACCCTATCACAGGATTTCCTGGCTAATTTGAACCGTCGCTTCGTCTCGCAGATACGCCGTAATGCACATATCAGACGCATCTGTGAAAATGTGGAGTGTAAAGTTTGAACGTCCGTTTTCAAAAAAAAAGTCGATATATCGACATCGTCTTTAATTCTCTCAACTCAGAGCATCAATCACTGAAAACTTTCGAGTGTTCGACTGACACATCATTGTCTCATGCTTGTCCCATATCTGCCCAAATGCTTGTAAGTGAAAACCACAATCTTATTGTGACGGATTAACGTATCCCAAGTGGGTCTAACACTGCTGAGACAAAGGAAAGGAAAGTTCTGTGGGTTATTTTTGCTGGAACTTGCTGTTCAGTTCCACGACAGACAATGACTCTGTGTGAGTCTACATTCCAGTCCAGATTGAGGTTCTGCCTCATATAAACAACAATTTTCGTTAATCCGTCTACCTCTGGGATCTGTGACTTCTACGTCACTTGTTATTCATTCCCTCAACGTTAATCCACTTTTGCTGAGGTAAATCTTAGCTTTCTTGTAGAACTCGATTGCTTTTTGGGATGTTCTGACTGACTTCAGGGAAAATCGTGCATGTATGAAATTTACTGAAAACTTTGAAAAGATTTTCGTCGCCGTTCGAGTTATCTCTCGCCACTTGATGCAAAATGTAATTCGGACTACTCGGTGAGTTCTTCATCCGAAAAAATGTCGCGTACAATTGTAGATTTCTATTGCCTGCTCTTGATCTTCTCGTCAGAAAAATTGTAAGCATCGGCTGTCAGCGCCTGGTACAGAAAATGCAAGAAACATTGCTTCGAGTCGAAATCGCCACTTGGTGTTCGCTTTTCTTATTTTCTTATTACACTCTGCAACAGGACTGGTACGGATAGAAGTTTGTCGTTGAGGGCTACACTTCCGTATTTTGTTGCTGAGATGCACAACATTTTGATTTTTGGGTTTTTGTGGGTTCATTACAGGTTGATGTGGCAAAAACAAATAAAGCTTACCTCTGGTTTCATTTAGTTTTTTAAGTCAACTTTGTGGACAGAGCCAGCTTTGTCCTCAGTGTCAGGGGTTTAATGATAACGCTTTTTTAAAGTATATTTTTTCTGTCGGCGTTGCTCTAGTGACTTGAGTTGTCCCAAAAGAGAATAGAGTTTTTTGGGTGACTTTGCATTGTCTCCTCGCCTCAGAATGCCAACCAAGTATCTTTCACCGATGTGTCGAGTTGTTTGCTCCAATGTTTCGATTGATATAGGCTCATCGTTTGATTGACCGGTGACATCACAGTTTGGGACGTAGGATTCGATGTCTCAGCACTTAGTCAACTGGCCTGCTAACTTGTCTTCTGCGATTGATGTTGCTGTTGAAGCAAGAGTTGCTGCTTGCTTCGCTGAAAGAAGACAACTTGATGCCCATCCTATTTTTGATTTCACTGCCCACGGTACAGTTTTATCATCAGACTTCCTGAATTCTAATGCGTGATAGATGTCGTGGCAGTATTAACCAAGCGTTGACTGAGCTTTGTTTAGATTGCAGCTCTGACTTGATCAAGCGCAGGCATATCAAGTGCGCATAGTGACCTTTCAACTGTTCCGGTCTGCAACCTGGTGGCTCAATTCCAATTTCCATAAACTTTTCATAAAATTGAACTGTTGTCACTGATTGAAATTTCGCATGTACTGAAATCACTCTCATGATTATTTCCGCCATGATATCTTGTGATCCGTGGATTCTTGCAACGTCAAGGAGGCTTTTCGGCCTTGCATGTGCAGTGTATATACGACTGATTTTTCCACAAATGAATTGAGGATACTGTATCACACATTGCCAGCTTGATAAGGCTTAGACCTCAATTCTTCTCTTTAATGCGCACTACAGGGTCTTCCTTGTGTGATATTTAATGCTACTGCTGTCGTAGCATCTGAGACATCTGTTGCAACCTCTTTCTTTGAGAAGTCATTATGCAAAATTTCGTTGTATCGACAAGTCTCAGAAAAATGAAACGCAATCCTAGTTTTTCACATGATCTCGTCATTCATTTGGCTTGAATGATTCAACTGCTTGCAATTCCAGACTGCGTGCTGCCAACTTTAATTTAAAATTTGACTTCTTTGACTTTGTAAAATTTTTAGCGTTGGATGCAGAAATACTAATTTTTATTTCTCGCGGTTTTGAAACATGGAGTTTATCTGTGCTAAATAGTCTTCATGTATGAAAGCTGATCATTCAAATAACTTTTTGAATAAAATGAAGTTTTCTGCTAGTAGTCGATGATACTGTAAGTGTCTTAGCTACTGTTCTTTAAACTCAGGGAGAATTTTTTTGGTTGCTGAGCTCAGAACTCCCTCTATTCCATGTCATGCTGAAGTTCAAGCCGAGTCAACACGTTAACTGTGTTTGTGGCTACTTTTGCGAAACGAACAATTCCACTGGAGGCACGCCAAAAAATCTCGCCTTTCAGAATACCTATACATATGTGTTCTCTGGCTATACGTCTGGCTGAGTTTGAATAACACTTTGGTCCGATTTGAAAACCACTTCTCCAAAAAAAGACGACAGCCAAAATGTCTGAAAGGTCGTATGAACACTTAACTTTCTTCTAGTCCAGCTATACCAAAAAAATTCGGCGTTTTAGACTATTTTACATAGGAATTCTCCGACTATGATTTGTCCTTATTTGAATAACATCTTGGTTTTTTGGAAAACCACATTTTCAATAAAGGACAAACGCAATATTGTCCTAAAGAGCGTATGAACACTTAATTTTTTTCCTAGGCTAAAACTCTTATGCACATCTAAATTTTTTCTAGGCTAGCTGCAGCAAAAAATCTCGGCGTTTTAGAATAACTAATCATATTTAATCTCTGATTTTTAGTTTGGCTTGATTTGAAAAACAGCTTTCCAATTGAAAGCCACATTTCAGAAAACGACAATAGAGAACAACTGTTGTTGCTGATAGGTGCTACATGGATTTACCCTATCACAGGATTTCCTGGCTAATTTGAACCGTCGCTTCGTCTCGCAGATACGCCGCGATGCAACTATCAGACGCATCAGTAAAAATGTGGAGTCTAAAATTTGAACGTCCTTCTTTAAAATAAAGTCGATTTATCGACATCGTCTTTAATTCTCTCAACTCAGAGCATCAATCATTGAAAACTTTCGAGTGTTCGACTGACATATCTTTGTCTCATGCCTTCCCATATCTGCCCAAATGCTTTTAAGTGGAAACCACAATCCTATTTTGATGGATTAACGTATCCCAGGTGGGTCGAGCACTTTGTCGAGACAAAGGAAAGGACAGTTGTGGGTTATTTTCGTTGGAAATTGTTGCTCAGTTCTACGACAGACAATGAAACTGTGTTAGTCTACATTCCAGTTCAGTCGAATGCTCGAGTTTGACTGAGGTTCTGCCCCAAAAAAACAATGAACTTTTGTTCGTCCGTCTACCTGTGGGATCTGTGACTTCTTTGTCACTTGTTATTCATTCCCTCAACGTTAATCCACTTTTGCTGAGGTAAATCTTAGCTTTCTTGTAGAACTCGATTGCTTTTTGGGATGTTCTGACTGACTTCAGGGAAAATCGTGCATGTATGAAATTTACTGAAAACTTTGAAAACATTTTCGTCGCCGTTCGAGTTATCTTTCACCCCTTGATGCAAAATGTAGTTTGGACTACTCTATGAGCACTTCACCCAAAAAAATGTCGCGTACATTTGTAGATTTCTATCATCTGCTTTGCATCTTCTCGTCAGAAAATATGTAAGCATCTCCCATCGCCTGGTACAGGAATTTCAAGAAACATCGCTTCTATGTCGACTGAAATTGACACTTGGTGTTCGGTGAAGCGAAAAAAAATCCTATTACACTCTGCATCAGGACTGGTACGGATAGAGGTTTGTTGTTGAGGGCTACACCTCCGTAATTTTCTGCTGCTGTGCACAATATTTTGACTATTTGGGTTTATTGCGGGTTCATGACAGCTTGATGTGGCAAATACAACTGAAGCTTGCCTCTGGTTTCATTCAGTTTTTTAAGTCAACTTTGTGCACACAGCCAGCTTTGTCTTCAGTGTCAGGGGTTTAAGGACAGCGCTTTTTTAACGTTTATTTTTACTGTAGGCGTCACTCTAGTGACTTGAGGTGTCCCAAAAAATAATAGACTTTTTTGGGTGACTTCGCAATGTCTTCTCGCCTCAGAATGGCAATCAAGTAGCTTCAACCGATGAGTCGAGTTGTTTGCTCCAATGTTTTGATTGATATCGGTTCATCGTTTGACTGACCTCACTGACATCACAGATTGGGGCCTAGGGTTCGATCTCCCACCACTTAGACAACTGGCTCGCTAACTTGTCTTCTGCGATAGAGTTTGCTATTGAAGCAAGAATTGCCGCTTGCTTCGCTGAAAAAAGACAACTTAATGCCCATCCTGTTTTCGATTTCTTTGCCCACGGTGCAGTTTTACCATCTGACTTCCTGAATTCTAATGCGTGATAGATTTCGTAGCAGTCTTCTCCAAGTTTTACCTGAAATTCATTAACATTGCAGCTCTGACTTGATCAAGCGCAGGCAGATCAAGTGCGCATAGTGATCTTTCGATCTTTCGACCGTTGCAGAACTGCATTCTGGTGACTCAATTTCAGTTTTCATAAATAATCAAACTTGAACTGATGTCACTGATCGAGATTTCTCATGTGCTAAAACCACTATCATGATTATTTCCTGCATGATATCTTCTGATCCGTGGATTTTTTCAACGTCAAGGAGGCTTTGCGGCATTGCATGTGCAGTTTATATACAATTGTTTTATCCACAAGTGAACTTAGAATACTGTATCACACATTGCCAACGCGATGAGGCTGAGATAACAATTCTTTTACTTTAATGCGCACTACCGGGTCTTCTTTGTGTGATGTTTATTGCTACTCCTGTCGTAGCATCTGAGACATCTGTTGCAGCCTCTTTCTTTGAGAAGTCACTATGCAAATTTTTGTTGTATCGACAAGTCTCAGAAAATTGAAACACCGTCCTAGCTTTTTCACATGTTCTCGTCATTCTTCCGGCTTCAATGATTTAACTTCTTGCAACTTCAGATTGCGTGCTGTCCAACTTTTAATTAAAATTTTGACTTCTTTTATTTTGTTGAATTTTCGTCTAGCTGCACCAAAGAATCTGGGCTGGTTAGAGTACATATAAATAGGTTATCTTTGACTATGAGTTTGGAACGATTTGAATAACAACTTTTTCCGATTGAAAGCCACTTTCCAGGAAACGGCAATAGAGAAATTGTCCTAGGACGTGTATGAACACCTAAACTCATTCCTAGGCCAGCTACATCAAAAAATCTTAGCCTTTCAAATCACCTATACATATGTTCTCTCAGAGTACGAGTTTAGCTTGATTTGAATAACACCTTCACCGATTGACAACCAACTTTTAAGAAAAAGTACAACAGCGAAATCGTCCTAAAAATCGTATGAACACATAACTTCTTTCCTAGGATAGCTACACCTTAAATTTGAGATTTCCTATTTATAGGTAATCTCTGACTATGAGTTTGGCTTGATTTGAATAACACTTTGGTCCGATTCAAAATCCCTTTTTCAAAAAAGTACAGCTTAAACACCTCCTAAAAACCCTATGAACACCTAACTTCGTTGTTAGGCTAACTACACCAAATAATCTCGTCATTTCAGAACACCTATACATAACAAACTTCTGACTATAGTTTTGGCTCGATTTGCAATACACCTTCGTCCGATTGAAAACCACTTTATCAAAAAAGGACAAGAGCAAAATTATCCTAAAAACCGTAAGAACACCTAATTTCTTTCCTAGGCCAGCTAGACCAAAAAACTTGTCATTTTATAATAACTGTACGTAGATTATCTCTGACCATGAGTTTGGTTTGATTTGAATAGCACTTTGGTGCGATTGAGACCCACTTTTTCAAAAATAAGGACAATTATGACATTGTCGTAAAGTTTATATGAAAACCTAAATTCTTTCCTACGTCTCGGAACTTCTGTATGTAGGAAATTTCCGACCATGAGTTTGGCTTGATTTAGGCTTGAACATTTTGGTCCCATTGAAAACTACTTTTTTTCAAAAAAGACACGAACAATATTGTCCTAAAAACTGTATTAACACCTAATTTTTGAGGCAAGCCACGCCAAAAAATCCCGGCATTTCAGAAAATTTATAGATAGGTAATCTAAAAATATGAGTTTGACTTGATTTTAATAACACCTTGAAAACAACTTTTTCAAAATAGGACCGGGGCAAAGTAGGACCTAAAAACCGTCTGAACACATAAACTCTTTCATAGGCAAGCTTAACTAAAATTTCTCAACGCTTTAGAATCCCTGTACATAGGGAATCTCTGACTACGGTTTGGCTTGATTTGAATAGCAGCTTGGTCTGATTGAAAACCATTTTTTCAAGAAAGCACAAGAGCAAAATTGTCCTAATAAACCGCATGAACACCAAACTATTCCTAGGCTAGCTACCCGAAAAATCTCGGCTTTTTAGAATACAAATAAATAGGTAATCTCTAACAATGAGTTTGGCTTGATTAGAATGACAATTTGGTTCGATTGAAAACCAGTTTTTCAAAATAAAGGATTAATAGCAAAATTTTCCCAAAAAAATGTGAACAACTAACTTCCTTCTTAAGCTAGGTACTACAAAAAATCTCGTCAATTTCGAATAAATATACATAGGTTATCTCTGAGCGTGGCTCAGTTGGAATAACACCTTGGTCCGATTGAAAACTAAAAATGGTATGAAAACCTAAATTCTTTCATAGACAACGTACACCAAAAAGTCTCTACGTTTTAGAATTTCTATACGTAGGGAAACTCTGATTTGAGCTTGCTTGATTTGAATATTAGCTTGTTCCGATTGATAACCACTTTTTCGGAAAGAAGACAACAGCAAAGTTTTCCTAAAAGCTCTATGAAATCCTAATTTTTTTCATACATTGGTAATCTGTGTCTTTGCGCATTGAATAACAGGCTTGAATTGAATAACAGCTTGTCCTAAACCGTTATGAAAACCTTGTTTCTTTCCTACCCAGGTTGACCACCTTAGACATAACTTTGAAAACAAACTAAGACGTATACGGTGCCGTAGAAAACTTACAAGGCTTTGTACGGCGCCGTTTAAGGCCGTAACAAGTTTTCTACGGCAACGTAGAAAACTGATGTAAATACTGAATTCCATAGTTTGATTTCTTAAAAGCGATATATAATGAAACGCTTGTTTCATAGACGTCATTTTTAATTAATTTTTTGGTACTGGCTTCGACTTTTTTCACCTCTGAAAAACTACAAAAGTTAATAAGGTGCCGCTTAAAGCCGTATAAAGTTTTGTAAGACATTGCTTCCAAAAGTATTGCTTTCAAAGGTATCGCTTTCAAACGTTAAATTGTTCTTAAAAAACACCCAATGGTCATGAAGTTTTGCCTCGAAACATTTTGATATGACAAAACTTCTTGATTAGCTGAAACGCCTCTTTTCCGGTCGGTTCTTAGAGTTGTCGAAACGTGACGAAAAGCAACGCAGGAGTCCCACTTTTTGTGTGGTGTGTGGGTTCAAGTAAAAAAAAGAGTTCTTGGCTTAGCCTGTATAGAAAAAAGTTCGTTTCTTAGTTGAGGTTTTTTGGTTAATTGAAAATTTTACTTTAAAACGTCTTTTTTTTCAATCGGGACTTAGAGTTGTCGAAAGCTGACAAAAGCCAACGTAGGAGTTCCGCTTTTGTGTAGGTTCTAGTGCAAAAACAATTTTTGATCCAGGGTACTCAAAAAAGACGTTTAAATTGCACCAAAGTTGTTTGTTTTGGAGAGAGATTTACGGGCCTATTTTTTAATCTAGTTCTCTGCTCAACTCTCCTAGAGCTTTGCTTTGTAACACCGCCTTAGCCGGTCCACAGCCCGGATGAAAAAGGAGGAGGGATACACAGCCAGAACAGACTGAAGACTCTCAAGAACTGGTTTTTCAACTTGACTGGAACCTATTCCGACAATTTTTCATGTATTATTTTACCTTAAAGTTGTCTGTTTTGGAGAGAAAATTGCGAGCCTAGTTCTTTTCGGTCTAGTGCTCTGTCCAATTCTTCTATAGCTTAGGTTGTTGCTCCGCCCTAGCCGGTCCCTAGACCGGATGAGAAAGGAGTAGGAAAACACACAAAGAACATATTGGAAAGGTCTCAAAAGTCAATTTTTCAACTTCACTGAAGCGTTTTCCGACAATTTTCTAGCTATTATTTTACCTTAAAAACCTTATCACTCTTGGTAAGGCCTTAGTAGAGCACCTTATTAATCTTGGTACGGCCTTAGTACGGCAACATAGAAATTTTAGTACGGCTCTACTACTGCCCGTGGAAATGTTAACAAGAACATAGTACGGTTTTGATCAAAGACCTTTTGGGTGCCGTACTACGGCCTTACTAAGTTTAGTAACTTTGGCCAACGTGGGTAGACCAACTATACCAAATAATCCGCCGTTTTGACTAAAAAGATGCAATATTGATGGCATTTTTTCAGTCGCACAATTCAACTCACGAAAAACAGCATGCCAATATTTTCAACGCTGTAGATAATAACAAAACAATATAGGTCAATTTAATTTCAGCATTTTGTGCTTCATATTTTAATTTCCGCAACTTTTATTCTACAAATCATATTCTGACCAAATCTTTTCAAGATGCACAATTTCTTGGTCCGCTTTGATTTTGTTGTGCACCAAAAATCGACAGAAGGCAAATACTAACCAGCACACGGAGAATTTATTTTTATTCTTGTAAGGAAAAAGATTTTTTTCCATTAGAAATTCATTTTTTTTCTGAATTGCACCAAAAATTGCGCAAAAGCAATCTTTTACGAAACCACTGAGACTTCACATTTTAGCGTCCCGTTCGGAAATGTGTAAATTCCACCACAAATACAATTTTTCTTATCAAAGACATATTTTGCACCAACCTTATTGCAGACTCACAATTGACACAGGGGATGCTGCATACCACGTTTGGTTCGGTTCGATTCACTCTATGACCTAACCAAAACACTAATTCTCACATTTAATTATTTGAATTAATTGCAAATTTCGTGTAAATAATGAATTAATTGCAAATTCTAATTTTTTGTAGACAAGCTGTATCAAAAATTCTTCTTTTTGTAAAGGTAAAAAATGAATACTCCATGACGAGTTTGCTTCAATTTGAACAACTATATGACCTAGTCAAAAACAATAAATTTCAAATTATTTCTTTGAATTAATCGCAAATTTTTTTATGGAAACCTAATTTTTTCACAGTCAAACTTTAGCAAAATTCGTTCTAATATCCATATACACAGTAGATGCTTCACACAAAGTTTAGTTTAATTTGGACAACTCTATGACTTCATCAAAACTACTCTATTTCGAATTTGGTTACACGAAATAATCGCAAATTTTGGTATGAAAAATAACTTCTTTTATATGCAAGCTATAGCAAAATTTCGGTTAGTTCTACACTCTATGTACACAGTGGATACTCCATTCCAAATTTTATTCTATTTGGACATCTCTATGACCCACTCAAAAATACTGTATTTCAAACTTAGTTGTTCGAAGTAATCGCAAATTTCCGCATGAAAACTGTTTTTTCTCAAAGGCAAGCTATAGCACCATTTTTTTGAACTGCAACCTATATTCACATGAGATACTCCATACCAAGTTTGGTTCTATTTGGACAACCATCTGACCCAATCAAATATACTATATTTGAAAATTAATTAACTATTCCAAAAAAATCGCCAATTTTGGTTTAAAAACCTAACTTTTTTTCAAAGGCAAGCAATTTTTTTTGCTCTACACTCTATTTACACAGTGGATACACCATACCAAGTTTGCTTGAATCTCAACAATTCAATGACTAAATCAAAGAACTGGATTTCAAAATTCCTTATTCAAAGGAAAAAGAGTGTGCAATGAGCTACGAGTGAGCTTCGTTTTTTGATAAGCAGTAAACTTGTTTGTGTGTGGTTTACGTATAGATGGTGTTGTGGTTGTATTAACGTTCAAATTTACTTTGTAAAGGATGTTTCAGCTGTTTAGAATATCATATGGTTTATTAACTGGCTTTCCTTAGCTAAATCAATATTAGTGATACGGTAAAAATAAACCAACTGTAAAAAGCACAAAATTTTCTGAAATTTCAGAGTTAACTTGATATGTTTAAATTGCCGCTTTAGACATTTGAATAAAAAGGTCTTGTTATTAATAGAATATATCCACATTTTGGCATATTTGCGATAGGTGCATTTGTTGTTTTAAAAAAACAGAAACCCGAAACAGACGAATTTAGCTTCAGATATTAGTTCCTTAGAGTCCCTCCATGGTGCTTCTCCCCATATGTCTTTTATAGGGCGTTTTCCGTAGTTTAGATGGTTAATTATGACTGTAGGTGACTGTCGTTCAACTCTCCTCGTTCCTGAAGAGATTGATTGGTACGGTATCTTAACTATGACATTTTTCCTCGGTGAGTGGAACAATTTGGATGATTTTTTTGCACAAAGCGTATGTCAAGCCTTGACACAAAGCGTATCTCAATCCAACTGTATTTTGTTCGACCGGTTTTGAATTATTGAATTTTTATACCCTCAAATTGACCTGTTTGCTCCTCGTTCTCGACATAGGTACTTTCCGTCTGGGACGGTCTGGACATAGGCACTTTCCGTCCGGGACGGTCTGGACATACCGACTTTCCGTCTGGGACCTCAACCTGGGATGTGTTGAAAATTTATGCAAGGAATGTGTTAAAATTTATGCAAGAAATATGTTGAAAACTTATGCAAGGAATGTGTTGAAAAAATGTGCTGTATTTTTGTAAACGGACTGCACATATGTATGAATGTGCTGGAAGTGCTCAATCGTGATTTTTCGAATTACCGATATCTTTTAAGAGATGCGCTGAAAAAGTTGCGGAAATTTTGCAAGGATTGTGTTGACTATATGCTGAAAATGAATTCAGCACATTAAGCGTAACACAAATTTTTCTGCTTAGTCACTTCTTGACCCGGGTAGTCACTAGTGTGATCCAAGCCCGTGTTGTCATAAGTGTTGTTTATAGGTGGCAAATAAAAACTATTTCATGCAAACTGCCCTCCCGCCTGCGCCCTCATACCAGCTGAGTGTGCGCACACAATCTGCACCCTCGACGCAAGTGTCATATTTTGTACATAATTCTTCGAAACGTGTGGTACATAAAGTACTGTTGAACGGGCCTAAATGGAAAAGATCCTAACATTGTCACAAATTGCTTTTTCGGATCTTTTCCGTGCGTCGGGGGGTGCAAATAAAATGCGCGCACTAAGCTGGGGGGCACAAACGGAAACGATCCACTTTTTCAAACTGATTTGATCACGAAATCATATGAAATAAATTTATCGTCTATATTGTGTTTAAAGTTTATTGATTTCAAAATTGTTTTATTTTTACAAATATGCAGATCCTCCAATGCCACGTCTCACACAAATATACAAATTGGAATTTAACGACGCAATAACAATTTAACGACTCAAAATTTTGAATAACTCAAATTAACATTTCTTTGCAAATCATTCGTTATGGTTTAAGTTAGGTTCTTTCCCATTATAGCGTTCAAGCTCAGATTGTCTTATGATCTATAGCTCCCATCACGAAAACTATACCATAAAGTGTGATTGTATTTTCGTGGGAAAGACCCGATCGTCCTTTAGAAAATAGTGTAAACATACAAATATGACGGATGAGTCGAAGTGTTTAGTGTTGTTGAAATGACAGTTTCTGCTACTCATTTTTCCCGAAACACTCTTACTTCACTCACACAAAAAATATGCAGACACGGATCTAAACTGGGGGGGGGGGGCAGTGAAGGGGTAAGCCAAAAAACATGGATCTTTTCCGTTTGTGCCCCCCCCCCCCCCAGTACGTTGTGCTCCCCCACCCCCCACTTACAGAGCACGTGCCTTTTACGTGGTAATTCGTTATGTAATTCGATATCTAATTTCGTTATGGCACGTCCGTCTAGGGGGTGCACCAATAATATGCATCTACGAAGCTTGGGGGGGGGGGCACAAACGGAACAAGAATAGATCCGAAACTCGTTATAAATATATTTTTCACCTGTAGAACAGCAACTCATACTTTATAATGGACCGATTCATAGCAGCATTCTATCATTTATTTCATCAACTGAAATTCAGATCCCCCACAATGATAAATTTCCCGAAATTCCAGAAATTTCCGACCTAAAAATCTAAAACATCATTCGTTCATTTGAATCATTTTCCACCTCGATTCCGTCTAAAATGCTTTGTTTTTTTCCAGGTGCGGGTAAAAATATTTATAAAAATTATTTCAAGCTTCAGTTGTACAATTGACTCATTTATTAAGGTTGTGTCATTCCCATTGTAGCCTCACGCCAAAATTTTGGGAGAGATAACCTATAGCCCCCTAATCATGTTAAACATACCATAAGGGTCGGCTATAATTTCCTTTGGGAGGGGGGTTAATGGGGAAAGATTCAACCGTTTTATTTGGAGCCTGTATTTATTTACTTTAACATATTCATCTCAGCAATGACAATGATACTTCTGGACTCTTTGAGTCGTAGTTTTTCCTTCAACTATGCATAGCAATTGTTGTTCGTGCAGACATGAGGCTTCCGACAAGGAAGGTTTTCGTCACAATAGACTCTCTCGCAAGCTGATCGTGTCACTCTGCAAGCTAAGGGGGCTGAACAATCCGAATTCGACTTACATTGCCCATTTGCACACCTGGTTATTGCGCCACAGAGGACCAAAATTGCAAAAATTGACATGGTGATTCTCTTAAACAAAAAGGCTGTTAAGTGAAGGGAACATTAATACACCTTGTTAAGACATACATGGTGTATTGCAAACTTTGAAACATGTTGCACGGAATGTTACCAACATGAAAAGAACATGTTACCAACTTTTCATGGGGTATTTTTCCATGACATTATCCCAGCCCTTGACAAAATCTAGACAAATTTTGAAATTAAAACTTTTTATCATTTCCAATTGCTCTTCAATGTATCTCGTCTCAAAAAAATCAAAACAAAAAATCTCTTGTTAACTCACAACTGTTTCCTTTTAATATGCGGCTGGGTACAAAGAACACCAGAAAGTTTTGTTTCCCTAGTTTGAATTGAGAAATTTTCAGACAAATTAGTGGTCATACAGCTTAGTGGTCATATAACCTTAGCCCCCCCATCATAGTAAATATACCATAATGGGGGGCTATGTTTTTTTCTATGCCCTGTCTTGTCAAATGTTTGTCTGTTTTTTGTTTTGGAAAATAGTTATGGAAATGATTTTTTGCCTTGGTAGCTGTTTTTCTATTATTTATGGTGATAATTTTATCCAATTAAAATGCAGCTCAATCGGAGCGAACTCTTTCACTGCAACCAGAATCTTGCAAGGTAACCATTTTTCTGCCAGAATCTTTCAAGATAGCCATTCTTCTGGCAGAATCTGCCAGATAATGATTTTTCTGGCAGATTCTGCCAGATAAAACGTTTTCTGAAAGAATCTTGCAAGATCATATTTTTCTGCCAGATTTTGGAAGATAACAACCTATCTGTCAGAATCTGATTCCTGCAAGACAACCATCCGGTCTCGACTAGGGTGTGCGCGTAAATTATATCCCCACAGCTTAGGTCGTTAACGTACATCCCCCCTCCCCCCACCCCACTCCAATAACAAATGAAGAACCGAACTGTTAAATTTGAATTATTACAAACTTTTGAAAAACAAACGCAGAAGTTTCTGGGGGGGGGGGGGGGGGGGGGGTTATAGTTATAAGCACCTGGGGTTGACAGAATAGATCCGAAAAGTTTTAGCAACATGTTCGGTCTTACCATTTTTTGGACTCTCGGCGGTTGTTAGCAAAGAACTCTTCAGTTAACAGTCTTAGTGACTCTGATGTTGGGAATGATGCTTTTTCTTTGAAGAAAAGCCGCCAAAACAATCTTTTTTGATGATTTCTGAAAGTAACTTCATAAAGTCACCTTTTTAATTCCTTTCGAAAGTTGAACGATGATGGGATGGTTACAAACCCGCTCAGAATCTTTCACTTATAGACCCCCCCCCCGTTATTGTGTTTAACGAGGGGGGGGGGGGGGTATTTTTATGTGATTTTAAGCTCGTGGTGATTTGATATATGCTAAAGCCCACCTATTCTTAGTTGGAGTTAGTGGTCTTCCCATTATAGACATAGTTATATATTAACGTGCTTTTAAACAACGCGGGCATAAAAACGGGGAATTGGTACATAAACGGAACAGCTCACCATGGAAGAAATCGAAAATTTTATGAGGTGGCTCATGAAAAACCCCTGATGGATTGGAGTCTTTTCATTTATAACCCCCCCCCCCCCTCTCCTCTCTCCACTAAATTATAGCCACCCATTATGATATGCTTGATGGGGGGGGGTTCTTACCACTAAGCAGGGGGGGGGAGGCTATAGTGGGAGAGATCCGACGATTGAAAGGTCCAAGATTCCCAGGTTTTGGTCCAGACCCAAATTGAACTATGATCAGCCCATCGAACGCACACCCCTGTGTTCCCTGACCGAAATTACAGGGTCTGGAAAGCCGTTCGAGCGCACAATAGTCTGGACCATGGTCTGGGTTCGGTCTGATCAGAGGACATTTTGGTCTGGAAAGTCTGATCAGAGATCATTTTGGTCTGGAAGGTCTGATCAGAGGTAATTTCGGTCTGGAAAGTCTGATCAGAGGTCTATCCAGTCTGGATAGTCTGATCATAGCTCAATTTGGGTCTGGACCAAAACCTGGGTTACTATGAGAGAGATGATAATAATTTGGGAAATAAATCGTGTTCTGTTTAGTTTGGCTTTCTCGGACTCGAGTCTCAGAGCATTTCAGCGCTGGTCGTTTAGTAGAACCAAAGTTCAATTCTGAATTTTTGAACATCAAGTGCTTTTGAAATTGCTGTATATATGCACAGTTTATCCCCATTATGACAAAAATGAGGCCATCAGGTTCATTTTCTCTTGTAGTCTGAAATCTTACTAATGCACCGATATTAATTCTTGGCAGCATGATGACAAACATATGTAGACTATAACTGGTATTTACTACAACAGTACCCTCGCACTTTATACTCAAACTAGTTGGTTGGCAATTAAGACAAAAACACACATAGCTTTGTGGCTTCGACCTGCATAAGTTAGAAAGTACGTGTACATACGCAGAATTTTGAATAGCAGAAAAAGCAAACCTTGTTGGCTAGAGTTAAGCTGAGCAAATTTTTTTCAGTCAAGAAAATTTCTCTAGAACCAAAACTAGCCGCTATAAAATAGGACACTAACAGAGAAGTGGCCAGCCCCAGGTGATTAAAAAAATTGAAACTTGCAAGAAGTTATCTTGCAAGAGAATACTCCCTTCTTGCAAGATTCTTGCAAGATCCTTGCAAGTTTTGAATCCAACTTGCAAGATTCTTGCAAGAGCTTTAATCCAAAATGCAAGATTATCGCAAGTTTTGGAATCCTGCTAGCAAGATTCTAGCAGGAGTTTGAATCCACATTTTTTTCATTAACTGTCTGCAGGGGATGTCTGGAGAAGCTCAGAATGAAACCTAAGGACTACACAGTAGTTATATGTCGGAAATCATGTCAAGTCAATCAAAAAAACTACTTCGATTCTTTTCCAGTATGATTTTTTCCAACCTCCTCCTTTTTCATTTCTTTCATTCCGAGCTTGGGACCCA